>NC_136061.1:1958062902-1958662902 GCF_964261635.1 Lissotriton helveticus
GATGTGGTTGCGACGTCTGTGGCCTTCAGCTGGGTTCTCCCCGCGTGCATGGTGCGCATGTGCTGGTGGCCGGTCGTCCCCCTCAGATTCACTGCCTGAGATGTCAACTGGTATCCGGCGCTTGGTTGCAATGTTATGAAGCATTGCACAGACAGCCACAATGCGGCAGCACGCTGCAGGACTGTAATACATGGCCCCACCTGTCTTGTGCAGTATACGGAACCTGCTCTTGAGCAGGCCAAATGTCCTTTCAATACAGTTCCTTGTCCGGATGTGCGCAACATTGTAGCGCCGTTGCTGAGGTGTGGCAGGGTTGAGGTAAGGGGTCAGGAGGTATTCCCGTAGGGCGTAGCCACTGTCACCTGAATGAGAGGAGCAGATGTTGATTGCCTGTGCAGCGCAGTTACTTCATAGCAATGTGACATTGTCGACAAAGTGTACTTACCAAGTAGGTGTCCTTCCCCAAACTCTCCCCTGATCAGTCGTGTGTGGAGTCCGCTGTGCCTGAAGATAAAGGAGTCATGGGTACTCCCTGGGTACTGGGCCACAATGTCAGTGATGATGGTCTTGGCATTGCAGACCATCTGTATGTTGAGGGAGTGGTAGGACTTCCTGTTGCGGTACATATACTCCGTGCCAGCTGGTGGGCAGATGGCGACGTGGGTACAGTCTATGCAGCCGAGGACATGGGGAAAATGGGCAACATTATAAAATTGTAGTTTTGTGAGGTCCAATTCCTGTTGGCTCGTGGGAAATGTGATGTGCCGGTGGAGCTGGCTGAGCATGGCGTCAACAAAAGTGTGGAGGCAGCGTGACATGGTGGGCTGGGATATCCCCCCAGCAGCGGCTACTAT
The DNA here is from genome assembly GCF_964261635.1 of Lissotriton helveticus. Taxonomy (NCBI): domain Eukaryota; kingdom Metazoa; phylum Chordata; class Amphibia; order Caudata; family Salamandridae; genus Lissotriton; species Lissotriton helveticus. The sequence goes on from NC_136061.1 coordinate 1,958,063,757, forward strand.
GCCCTGGAAACTGCCGGAGGCCAGGAGGTGCAGGCTGCACAATACCTGCACATGTGTGGGCACAGAATTGTTTCGCCTTGTTGGGTGCTGCATGATGGGGTCGAGTTCTTGTATCAGCCAGGTGATCATTTCCCCATTCATCCTGTATTTTGCATAAATCTGTTCTCTGGTTTGGCCCAGCAAGGTGACCCGCTGCCGGTAAATCCTTGCCTGCCTCATGCGTCTCCTCCGTGCTGCTCGCTGTAGCCTTCGCCGCCTCACCACCATGTACATCCCAGGCATTGTGGAACGCCTAATGCTGCTGCTGAATGTCCTTATGTGTGATTGGTCAGGCCTGGACCTGTTGGTGATTGGCTAACAGTTTTTCAAATTTTGCTTCATCATGGCTTTTATGGTTACCACCTGCTTTGAGTTGTCCTTAAATTGCGCCGCGCAAACGTGCGATTTAGCGCTTTTTCGCTAATGTATTTCTTTCATGAATGCCGATTGAGACAATATTGCGTTTCGCTATTCATTTCGCAGATTCCGTGGTTGGTCGCTATTTCCGTATCGCTAATGCTCGACTTCCCGGAGTCTGCGACTATTACAGCGTAATCGCTATTCCAATCGCTATTATTTTTTAGCGATTTCGCTATTTCGTACTTGAATGCCGATTCCGTGTTTTGCACCCGCAATTGCGTTTTCGCAGCCATTGCGGGCGCTATTTCGCTTCATGAATCAGGCTGTAAGTCCCATTTCCCCTTCTTCTCCTTACACAGAGCATACGAGGCTACAACGTGTGAACTGACTGCACACCCCTTTCCCTCCCCATCTCAGTAGTTGATATGGTTCTCCTACAATAAGTGAGTAAGAGATTCTAAAAGAGTTACTTTGAGCTAACTTACCAGTGTCCCACGCAATAAAAGATGTTTCTATATAGCCTTGTAGGATGGTCACACCAGCTCAAGTCCTGAGGAGACCTTTGAAGGCTAGAGGTCGAAACGCGACGACGATATCCGGGCCAAATAATTTAGACTTAAAAAATTCCCTTGGGAAAACTTTGATGAAAGGGCAAGAGTGTCAGGTAGCCGCATTTTACTATCTGAAATGTCATAGTGGTGTCACAAATAAGTTCATTGCTTTTGTTCCTCCACATGTGCAAACAGTCATTTGGACCGGTGTCTTAGTATATATGTTTTAACGTGATCCAGAATGTCTGTGATCGATATGGCATTGCTCCACTATGTTTGGGCTCTTTTGGGATGCATGCACTACTATTCACCCGGGTGTAAAAACTTGATTTGTAATTAATGAAATTCTTAGAATGTATTAACAAGTAACACATTGTGCGCCGTTCTATGGTTATCATAATAATTCTCTAAGTTTAGTTCTCGTTTAAATTCAATGAAGCTAACGGCGAGGCATTCTCCTTTTTGAACATATAACTCTGTGGTCCAGCCTTTTTTCTGCTTTGTAGAGGCCCAACCACATCACTTGTCCATCTTAAGTTGCACATCATTTGCGAAAGATGCAAGTACGGGAGTAAGCCTATGAAATAAGATTCCATAAGTTTCACATATGTGCATAACATGCTCTTTCATAACTGTAAGCCTGGGTTACATTTGTGTAAATACACGTGCCCAAATGTGTTGTGTCAAAGTTGTGTCAGGGAAATCAAATGCAAATGTGGTAAACACATTTAAGTGTAGCTTAGTGGGCTACCAAGCAAAAGTCAATGGTGTTTTCCATCCTTTACAGCTCATGTATAGTACACTCAGAAGTGTGGGAAAGTTACACCCTTACATAGGTGTAAGTTACATGAATTCATCCAATTTTCACACAATGGTGCACAAAAAGAGACCTGCTAGAGAGAAATGTTTAAAAATGTAAAAAATATTTTTAACATTAAAAACAAAAACATAATAACTATCCTAACCAGAGACAGACAGATTATATGTGATATATATTATGATTTATGTGTATACATCACACGAGTGTGTGTAATGCACTCAGCCCCTGTTTTTCTGACTTCTGTTTAGGACATCTATTTGAGTAGGGAAGTTGTATCACTAATCAAAACAGGTGTAACTTACACCTGTGTGAAGGTATAACTTGTGCCTGATGTAGGTTGCATCTTTTTTAAGTAAGTCGGGAACTGGGTTCCACAGCTGCTTGTTCCAAGTTTACCTCCACATATAATGTTTCATTTAACAAACCTTTCAGGGTTTAGTGAATTGTAGCAAATCCCCTTTTTATTCATGGCCACCCTGTATTGTTATCCTTTTGCTGCACATTTATCATTCTTGGTTTTAGAACTGTGTGCACTTTAACCCTGCTGACCAGTTGTAAAGGGCCTGTCCGCCTCCTTTAAACATGGTTGAATTTGCATATTCCCAATTGGTATATTTAACTTACCTACACGTCCCAAATATATAGTGCAAAATGTTCACAAATTATGTTAGTTAAATGTTACGAGTATACTGCAGCACCTTTTATGCCATCCATTCAAATAACAGTGTAAAACATGGACTTAGGCCTATCATTATAGCCTGACCATGGCAGTTTAAAACACTTCAATTCGACCTATCAAAATAAACCCTTTTGACAGGTCAAAACCTCCATTTTAAATATTATTAAGTCACTCCTATGTAGTCCACAAGGCAGGGTGCATAGTATTTAAAATTAAGGCATTTACAAATTTATTGTTAACATAGTATCACACTGACTAGCACCCAAAAACTATTTTTCACCGTGGCAGTCCTAGCTGTCCTATGTAAATAACAGAGAATGGATTGAAAATTGTAATACTGTATGTTGGAATGAGATTAGCTAGAAAGGCAGTTAATTAAACACCATTTCAATGGTGTAGTTGGATATTATTAAATGTTAAGGGAAAGTCACTTTTAGAAAGTTACCTTTTCCCTGCCTGAAGTTCCTGGAGGCTAAATTTGCATATACTCTCCTACTTTTGCCAGTAATTAGCATTTGAATAGGTGTGACAAAGGTACAGAGTGCTTCCAAGGAGCAAACAACAGGCTGACCTGAATGGGCAGAGAGGCCTCATTTGAACCTGACAGATTAAGCAGGGTGGTTCTGTAAGAATCCTTTTTGACAGTTCAGTGTCAAATCATGCTTGAATATCAAATCCTGTTTAAAAGGTTTGGTGGGTATTCATGTAATACTCGGGACACACTTGAATGAAGTAAAACAGGATTCTAAAACAATTCTTGTGTACCACTGGTTGCTGAAAACCCTACTCTTGTTCTACCAGACTTCTGTCTCTTTGTGTATTGTTGGTATAGTGACTGCTCCAAACTGGATTTTAGTATTGGATCTGGGAGGACTCTAGGGTTCACTAGTAGACTCCCCATGCACACACCTGCCCTCTGAGCCCAAGCGTAATTTGGCTGAACACTTTTGCCATGTTGAAAGTGCCCAAAATAGGTAGGGTTAGCCTCGGGAATCTTTACCACATTGGTTAGGGCATGCCAAGGAGTTATTTCTACCTACTAGCTTTTGTCAGGCATAGATGTGAAATCTCTACACCCACTTTAGAACACTACTCGACCTAAAGAAGAACAGAATAGGACTGGACCTGCTGTCTGTGACCTGAGAGTATCCCTGAAGGACTGGACCTGCTCCCTCATATACCCAGGACACAGAAGTGGACTCCAAGGGTCATAATGATTAATTCATGTTAAAGCTACAATGCTACAAGAGACCTTTCCTGCAATTTCCCAGCTGATCACTTTGAACTGCACTTGTACTGGATATGTGTTACTCTCTGCCTGACATCCTGTGAGTCTCTAAGTCCCTCCACAGATTCCTTGGGAAAGTTTACAAGTGTACTCCTGTGGTGGATTGGGACTTAAAGGTCTAAAGTCAGGAGGTAAAGTATTTGACCAGGACGAACCTGGTTGGTGTGTCTGACATGAACTCCATTGCGGTCAGCGTCAAATTGTACCTAGGTCCGGACTAACCGCAGCCATTAACTGTCACTGGCTCTTTATATTTCTTGGGGCTATACCTACTTAAAACTTTAAAAATTCATATTTCTGGTTCACCTTATTAGGCGTTTATCATTTTGGTCTAATTTTGTTAATTAAATATTACTCTTTGTTCCTAATTTGGTTTGGGATCTTTATTATTTGGCAATTCGTCTTTGTTTTTGTACTGTGTAAATACTTTGCACTTTGCCATAAGGTTAGCCTGTCTGCTCTTTGCCACAGCTACTACAGGGTTGGGCAAAGGTTAAATTAGTGACTGTAAGGGTTTTCCCTGACAAGGGTTGTGATTGTTTGTTTAGGTGGGTAGTGACCTACCCGAAATAATAATTACATTTCTTACATTGGAGTTCAGCGGTGGGAAAAATGCCCATTGAGGGGCTACTTCAAGGGCTTTTTGGCACTTGAAGTAGCTGACCAGATAAAGTTTGTCCCCATGAATGACGTTCTTATCACTAAGTTTGGCCTGACCCATGAGAATTGTCCCCTGAAGTTCAGGGATAACCGTATAAGCCAGAAACAGTCACACCAGTCATGAGTGGCTTTTGTGCATTCTTCCAGTAAGACACTGAATGGTTGGGGGAAGAGCAGCAAAGTAAATGATTATGATGGGCTGTAAAATTTGGTTAAGAGGGAGCACATTTTAAGTAACTATTTTACAGAGTTGTGCCAGCACCTGATAGAAACCAATCTCACTGTTCCCAGAGGGCTTGGGAAAGAAGCTGTCCTACCTCTGGATCAGCACCAGAGTGTCCAAGAAGGTACACTGGAGTGACCACAGGAAGGGTGATTCAGGTTGCTCTCTGTAGATGGAAAGGGAAGGCCAATACAATACAGAGAAGTCCCTAAAAGGACAACAACATAGTTTTCAGGGGAAGGATCCCCTTTCCTTTTCAAAACACCCACCCAGGTGTTATGAGTGTCTCTAGTAGAGGGCAAAAGAAGGACTCTGTATGTACCAGGAAGCCACCCACAGGTGGGACCTCCACAGAGATGTACCATCTTCTGGGATGACCAGCATAATTTCTGGGTCCACCACCTAACTAAGGTATAATAGGGCACGCTCCACCCTAGCACTCCTTTGGTGGATTGGGACTTAAAGGACTTAAGTCAGAAGGTACAATCTTTGACCAGGATGTACTTGGATGGTGTATCCAACCCGTTCTCCACTCCAGTCAGCATCAAATCACACCTGGGTTCTAGTCGGCTCTGACTTTTGACTATCATTGGCAGGCTTTAATAGACTGTTGTATGGTAATGTGAAGCATTGCCAGTAATTAGCATGGGCATTGATATGTATTTTTGCGTGGAAGCAAAAATGGTACAATTAAACTGGTGTAAGTTAAAAAGTCAGCCGACAGTTGCACTGTAAAGCCAGATCTAATGTAGGTCAATAACCGCCCTCCTCCCATCTATACAGGTACCAGAGAAAAACACCATAAATGATCTAGTTATTACTTTAATAGCATTACAATGTTATGTGAGTGCCCCTGAAAGCTCAAGCTCAGGTAGCTGTGTGGAGGGCAAAACTTTTTTGTAGAAGCACAACTTCTGCCCATTCAAAACATGTACTCCTGGCCCCAACACGTGGGTGAGGTCATAGCCCCTTTCGGGTGATGCTCACTTGATTGTCCTTGTGACAGCTGCACAGTCAAGGGAGACCATACAAATTCTTATCTCAATATATTTCTCATTTTGGTGACCTTTTGTACTGTATTATCTAATTTGGTTTGGGATTTTTATTGCTTTTTTTTACTTTATCACTGTTTTGGTACTGCATTAATATATTACACATTGCTCTGAGTTAAGCTGGTCTACTCTGTGCCATAGCTCCAGGGATTTGAGCTCAAGTTAAGTGACTTGAAAGGTTCACCCTGACAAGGGTTGTGATGGTTCTTTGAGATGGGTGGTCATCCACCCCAATCTTCTTTTTTTTTTAAACAGATTTTATTAATCCATAACAAGTGGCAACATACAGGCATCGTTATAGAAACAGTCGTGACATTGCTTACAGTACCACATGTTCTGAATATCCTGCCACATTCCCCTTCTCAGCCCCTATTAAACATTTTCACAATATGTCCTAGTTGAATGGTCTATCTAAACCCCGTGTGGAATTCCTACTGCTTTATGAATTATGATCTTCTGTGGGAGAACCCCTTCTGTGCTATTACCTGTCTTCTTTGCTGTATCTGTAGGGTATTCCCAAATCGACTGCCCTTATTCCACAATCTCTGGTTTAGTAAGTCCGGGTAGTGCAGGGCCCGATCCTCAATGATATCTCCTGACTCCCTTCTTCTAACACAGCTTCTAGTTGCTTAAGGAGTGACACTGTAGTATTCTCATGTCATGGTATTTCTTCTATGTTACTCTTTCCCTAGCTGCTCAGCCTGTGTGTGTGTGTTCTGGGTAGAATGTTGGTGTGTGGGCTATGTGTAGAATGCTTTGGTGACTGGATGAGGAGTGACAGTTCGTGAGAGGGGCTGAGCAGCTAGCAGGCTGCTCCTGCTGGGGCTGTGATTTACCACCTGTTATGATTACTTGATGAAGTCTTTTACTACCTGTTAACCAACCTGTGAATCAATAAACCTACTTGGCTTACATCATACCAGTGTGGCCTGATTACTATATTAATTTTGGTGACGAATTGGAGACCTCCCCGCCAGACACCAATGCTTCCCACGCTCTGTCTGCATCTAGGGATTTCTCATTACCGTTGCACCTGGCCTCTCTTAGCCTCACCGCCCCGTCATACCTTGCCCTTATCTCAAACTCCTTCCACCACCTATCTATGTGGGGGCCTCCTTGTGCCTTCCAGTGGCTAATGATGTCCCTTTTTGCCAAAATTAAACCCAGGACCTGCAATTAACTTGTTACTTTATACCTGGAGGTGTGGGGGAGCCTGTGCAAAAGACAGTATCCCGGTTCTGTGCCCACTTCCTTCTCGTTAACCTCTGACAAAGTTGCTGTCACTTCCCTCCAAAAGCTTCCTATTGCCGGACAGCTCCAGAATGTGTATTTATTAGTTTTAATTTAAAAGTTTTGTATAGCACGAACAAGACGCAAGCGGGTATCAGAGCGCTTTTCAGAAGCAGGGCGACAGACAAACGGGCGACAATATTGGCAAAGCAAGAGTATTATACAGTAACAGTAATACACAACAGTAGTAACAGGAACGTAAAGACAAAATAATGAAGGATATCGGAGCCATGACAATCCAAATACCATAGTTAGGCAATGGTCCAAACAGGACGACCGAAACTGAACTTTTGGCCCAGAGAAGTACTCATAAGTCGAGCTTTCACTTCCCTTTTGAAGGACTCTGTTGTTGGAATCAGTCTGATTTCCGTAGGTAGGGAGTTCCAGATTCTCGCAGCAACACCTGAGAAGGCTCAATTGTAGGTTTTCACTTTTTAAAAAGTGTTTGGTTTCAATAAAAAGGTGCTGGAACTCCTAGAGGAGTGGGTACCTCCCATAAGGACTAGCTTATTTACAAGGTAAAGAGGAGTATTTAAATGAAGTGCTTTGTGGGTCATACAGACAAGTTTTGTTGTATTCTTGCCTTGAATGGTAGCCACTTTAGTGATTTCAAAATCAGGGAAATGTGGTTGGATTTCTTGGAGGTGTGATGATCCTTGCAGCAGCATTCAATGAGGCCCTCAGAGGGGCCAGCCTGTACCTTGGTAGCTCACAGAGGGTTGCACTCGCATAATCCAATCGAGAGATAACTAGTGCTTGCACAGCAGATTTGAAGTGATAAGGGGGAAGGAAGGGTTTTAGTTTCCTAAGGATGCTCAATTGAAAGTTCGCTCCTTTGGTAGATGCGCTGATGTGTGCTTGCATGTTCAAGTCTTTATCCAGCTCTATTCCCAGGGATCTCGTAGAGTCTATGATATGTGGTGTGCAGTTGAGAGCGGAGAGATTTTTCATAAATTTCTCCATGATGAGGGCTTGCTTGGGAGGAGAGATCAGGAGGAATTCCGTTTTGAGGGCGTTCAGTTTGAGATGGTTGAAGGTAAGCCAGTTTTGGGTTTTGTGCAGGGTTCCATTGAGAGACTTGATATCGTCCGGTGAAGAGATTTTCAAGTATAACTGAGTCTCATCTGCATACATGTGGTAGTGTATGTTAGATGCTTTGAGGATATCAGTAAGAGGTTCAATGAATAGGTTGAACAGAATGGGGGAGAAAGATGACCCTTGGGGGACCCCCAGAGTGCAAGGACTGGGCTTGGAGAGGGTTTGATTGGTTTTAACTCTTTGAGTTCTGTTATGGAGAAAAGAGGCAAACAATTTTAGAACTGAGCCAGAGACCCCCATCCTATGTTCCAAAAGGTTCAGGAGGTTATCATGTTTGACGTTGTCAAAAGCTGATGAGAAATCGAGTAAAATTAAAAGGCAGGATTCATTCTGACCATGCATTGTAAGAGCGTGGTCAACTATATGTGTGATGGCAGTTTTGGTAATGTGACCCTGATGGAAGCCAGGTTGGAATTAATCCTACAGTTTGAATTCCTCAATTTGGTTACATAGTTGTACCTGAACACATTTCTCAAGGAGTTTTGCCAAAGTGGGGATTTTTGTGATAGGTCAAAAGTTATTCAGATCCTCCGGGTCGACTGAGAGGTTTTTTTAGAATAGGCAGCACCAGACCAGACTTTAAGCTGTTGGGGATCTCACCTTGAAGAAGGGAAGCATTAATAATCTTGGTCCAGAGAGGGACTAGTGACCTTATCAGATCTTTGAAGAAAAAAGAGGGAAAGGGATCATTGAAGTGATTAGAGGGTTTTAAGGGTAGAAAGAATATTGAGAATGGATGTGTTGTTGAAGCAAGCGAATTGACTTCAAAAGGCATTGTTTTTAAGGGAATGACTTGCAAGCAGCTGGGGCTGCGATGGGATGGTGTAGTGAGGTAAGAGTGGGAGTTCAACCAGGGCCGACCTTAGCTCAGATTCAATCCTGTTAGATTTTTCAAGGAAGAAGGCAGCAAAGTCCTTGCAATTTGGTTGTGGACTATAAATGAGTGTTGATTGGGATTGATGTTTAATCAGATCAAACAGCATTTTGGGGCGATTTTTGGCTTTGTCCAGGTGGGTTCTGAAGAAGGATCCTTTCGCCGTTCTGATGTGTTTGCTGTACATGCTCATTTTGTGTCTCAGAAGCTTAAGGAGATCGGGCGATGGAGAGGATCTCCATGCACATTCTGCTAATCTCAGGTTGCCTCTGTCTGAGTTTATACGGTCATTGAACCACGGACTGGACTCTTTGATGGACTTTCTTTTCAGTTGTAGGGGAGCAATTGCATTGAGGACTTTCAGCATGGAGTTGTTGTAGTGTTCAGTGAGTTCGTGAACATCGGACATGACCGTAGGAGGCAGAGTCAGATTACACAGAGAAATGAGCTTGTTCACTTTTGTGTTTTGCAACGCTCTTTTCCAGTTCCATGTGAAGAATTTCCGCCCCTTTCTCCCTGCATCGGGGGCACAACGCTGTGCTTTTATTAAAATATTTGTTAATGCATCCTGATCCGCCCCAATTAATAAGACAATGTCTAACATTACTGTTTCTGTAAACAGAATAATTGTGAAAAATAACACGATTCCATGTAAAGTAACGTAGCTGTCTACAGTAGCATAGAATGGTCAGTAGCACAACTGTAAAGCATAAATTGAAGAGGCCCATTGGTTTATTATACATGAAAAGATTCAAAGCTGTAGAAGAGCCCCTAGGAGGGTGTGGTGATGGCACAACTGTACCCTGCCAGCACCTCTGACAGTTCTGTATTTAGTGGTCAGGCGAAAGAGATCTGACTAGATGCTGAACTTCATTCCCCAAAAAATTCAGAATCTACCAGTGGTGATTTCGGGCCTGCATGGGTGCAGATTCATGGCGCTTTAGGAGTCACAAAACTCCCCAGGTTATTTATGCCTGGTATTATTGAGATACCCCCTCTCCTACAGCCAGGCCAAGATTGGTGAGAAGGTTCCTTGCCCTTATAATCCTGGACACTGATACCATCCTGCACTTGACAGGGGTAATCTCTGAAAACTTCGAGGGTGGGTAAGGGCCACAAAATGTTTTGGTGCACCGAGGTTCGGACTGGCCTGTAGGGCAATCAGGCCGTGTTCAATGAGCTGATCTGACTAGTCTGTGTGTGAGCCCTTTTTTTGGCTGATTGTGGGTCGGTTGTATGGTCTGGACTGGTAGGATGGTTTTTACTATTGATTTCCTTGCTATTAAAAATAAATTGCCGGCAGCAAACTCAAATAAATGCAGTCTTCAAACATTGAAAAACACTTATATAAAGTGTCTTTACAAGTTCAAAACTGCTATTGTTTACAAACATGGGCCACTTTTTTAGTTGTCTGGTTGTCTAATGGGGTCCCTCTTATTTTTGGTGCCTGGGCCTATTTTCTGTCCCAATCCGACCCTGTGAACACCCACACATGTACAAATTCCGTGGTGTTAAGACACTTCCTTATAGATTCATGTCTTCCTTCAGGTAAAATTTGCTTTAGAAATATTTGAATACTTTAGGGATTGGCACAGTTTGCAGGAAATGTACGTCTCACAGAAGCAAATTGTACATGTACCTCAAAGAAAATGTATGTGCTCTCTTCTTCCGGCTGCTTCCACTGCTGTACAGTAAGAGAATGGTTGCTTCCCCTCCCATCCAAACTTGAAAGCATCACACTGTCCTCAAGTTTACAGGGGCCAACGCTGAGTTCCAAGCAGCCACGTTTGTCCTGGAAGTCCATTGACCTTTCAAACGCAAAGGCAAGCCTGTTGGCATGTCCCCAAAATTCAAAAGCACTCTTCGAAAACAACGATAACTTCCTTTCCAGTTTATGAAAAAAAGCCACACTGAAGAGAACAAATAACATTTACATCTCAGAAAAAAATAAGAGCTGTCTTTGCTGATTAGTTTTGTACCAAAACGTGTATTTGTAAAACACGTAATCAATCGTAATATATATACATTGTACATTGTATGGACCGCCAGAGGACAAAAGGCTGAGTAGAATTAAAATCGTTGACAATGAGACCAACCACAGATCCGACATGTAGCCTTGAGACCTTATATCTATCCTATGCAGTACTCATGTAACAGGTGATACAGGGAAGCCTCCCTCTGCATGTTGAGTGTTACATAAACCTAATTGCCAATCTTCTTCACACGGTATAGGTGCCCAACCTTAGAATAATTTCATTTATTTACCTAGCAACAGTTCTAAAATTAATATAATCATTGGAAAATGTATTTCTGGGTAGGAGGGTTGGGAGCTATTCAGCTATTTTAATTAGTTTGGACGTTCTTAATGGAATTTTAAATAAGAAATGAGAATATGAGAAATTAGATTGCTTGCTAATTTATCAGGAAGGATTGCCAGCTTCTCCCTCTGCATTTCCCACCCTAATGCTGCCACCCAGCGGCGACAACGCAGGATGGCAGCTACAGTGTTCTGGTGCTGCAGTTTTAATTTTAATGTCTGAGGTTTATTTATTTATTTATTTATTTATGCGATTTTATATAGCGCGAACTTTACCCGAAGGTGTCAGAGCGCTTTACATAGGACCCAGTTTCAACCATAAGGACTGATGGTTACATTCGGAAAAACAGGTATGCAAATTTTGACTTACATAAGAACCAGTTGAAAACATACGGATTTAGGATTACATGTGTTACAAAAAAGGTACGAACAGAAAAAATTGCAAATGTACAAGAGATAGAGTCACACAAGGAGGAGATACAAATGGATAAACTCTAGGCATATACTAGCGATATCTCTATCTACTTAGGGAGGGGATACACATGGATATACTCGAAGAGTCACAGAGGAATGGTAGAGAGCACAGCGGACTCCTGCATAAACTAGTGATTAGAGTTATCTCTATATACATAGGGAAGGGGTAAGAGTGGATATACTCTAAAAGTCACATAGGAATGGAAGAGTGCAAAGCGGACTACTGCATGTCCTAGTGATTAGAGTTATCTCTATATACATAGGGAAGGGGTAAGAGTGGATATACTCTAAAAGTCACATAGGAATGGAAGAGTGCAAAGCGGACTACTGCATGTCCTAGTGATTAGAGTTATCTCTATATACATATATCGAAGGGATACACATGGAAATACTCTAAAAGTCACATAGGAGACTAGTCATTAGAGTTATCTCTATATACATAGGAAAGGGATAAGACCGGATATACTCTAATGGACACATAGGAATGGTAGAGAGTACAAAGGTCTACTGCATACACTAGTGATTAGAGTTATCTCTATATACATAAGGAGGGGATAAGACTGGATATACTAAAGAGTCACATAGGCAAGGTATATGGTGCAAGGTCTAAAGCAAATACCATTGATTAGAGTTATTACAATAAGTCAAAGAGCAGAGTTCCATAAGTGTGGATGCAGTCACAGAACAAAGGGAGGGTGGGAGGGTGGGAGGGATGCAAGGGTATGGAGAGAAGGGGAAGTGGAAAAGGGAGGGAACATTTGAGGATCATCCACGGGGAAAAGGGTTGATGGACGAGGGAATGGGAGGAGGGCTAGAGTCCATCGAAACTGTCCGAAAACAGCAGCAAAGTGATGGTCAGGACAAAGCAAAAAGTCAAGAAGTCCAGGAGTGAAGGTGGGAGATGAAGCTGGAGGCCAGCCGCAGGCGCGACACCATCTTGGAGAGCTTGCAGTCAGCCGTCTCGGTGGGGGAGAGAGTGCGCCAGGTGGTGAAGGCCATGTTGACGCTGTTGGTACGGTCACGCGTTGGCCATGGGGCGCTGCACGGCTGCCGGTGGGTTGAGTGTGGATTCACCCGCAAGCAGTGTGGAGTCCATTCAGAACACTGGTGCCCTGTGGGGGGGAGGGGGAGGGTGAGTGGTCTGGAGATCCGGCCCGTGTTGCAGGGCCCCAGGGCATTCCGGCACTGGCAGTGGCCCCAAACTGGCAGCAGGTCGGGAGGCAGGCCAAAAATCCAAGAGAGGGCCGGTTTAGCAGGAGGCCGGGGAGAAGTTGGGGCGAGCCAGTGGAAGCGGCGATCGCCATCCAAAAGTCGCCTCCGGCCGCCATCTTAGAGTCAGGCAGGCGCTGGAAGGATTTCCTCGGTGGGGGTCTCCACCGAAGTGAAGGTAGAGGAAATTATGCCAGCTGCTGCGGCGAGAGTCTAGACCAGCCGGGGTAGCACAGGACGCAATCCTACCTCCCAGCGGCAGCCGCAGTCAGCGGAGTCCACGACGCAGTGCCGCCCGCCATCTTGAGCGCCTCCGCCCTCTCCTCCTTCACCTCGGGAGATCGAGCCTGTCTGCCAACCTCGGAGCGATCGCTTCTGCTCCGCACCTGCCCCACTCGCTCCGCTTCGTGCTGGAAAAAAGAGCGGTCAAAATGAAGGGCTGCATCTGCCCAGGGCCGGGTCAGAGCATCTCGTGGACCGGGAGCCGAGACGATCAGCGTCCGCTCGGCTCCCGGCTCCGCCTCAACCATCACAAACTTTTGAGGTTTGTGAGAACTGCAACCAAACTGCCTTCACTTTTTTCTTACTGCAAATTTCAATGCTGCAGCCATTTTCTCCCACACCTATAAAAGTCACGGCATTTTCCTCACAGTGATTGCAGTTCAACTTACAAAGTGAGCACCAAATGAGGCAGTTCAGTGGGTGTGAACATCTTTATTGGGTAATGATTTAAACCATAAGTCCTGGAGGGGAGGGGCTGAAAAATGTCAACATGCATACACTGGAGGAATAGAGCGGGAATGGATACGATTGAGAGATTCAAAATATGATTTGAAATAAATAAAAAAAATAAGCGGTTAATAGCCAAGTACGAGATGACCGTACTAGAGATTGTAGTTAAACTTTAAAATAGATTGGTGACTTTTATGTTACTGGCCTACCTAATGCACACATTAAGAGTGTTAAGAATTGTGTTCTGATAATTGTCATTGTAAAACTAATAATATACATATTCTTAGTAACTTATATATATCATGTACAGCTTTTTGTGTCTCTCATTTAGATTCCGAAACAGAAAATGCAAAGTTTAAGATGTAAGAGTTTTTTCACTGAAATGTAATCCTGGAACTGGCGGTCCCAAAAATTGAAGGGTTGGGTGTGGGTGGAATTAAGGAAAGTCCTATAGCCAGAAGTTACATTTTGTCAACTATACTTTTCAAATTGGTGTTCAAATAATCTCAGCATGGAAATGACTGAATAATGCTGGATTCTGTCCCAGCAGCTGCATCCGACTCAACTTCACTCTTTCATTCTGTTTGAATGTATGTGTTTCACCTATCTCTCAGAAAAGGTCAAGTGAACGTTTAGTGTTGCATAAAACTTCTAAATAAACAAATGAGCAAGTCATATATATAGGGAATATCTGAAAGTACCACCTCTTAGTAGAAAAGATAAAACTGAAGCAAACCATAAATTCCAAGTGTCCTAAGCAAAACATAGAGGAGCAATAGACTGGAGGAAGCAGGGCAAGGCTAGAAGATAAATGTGGACTGTTGCATGTAAAGAGTTAGCAAAGCCTCCTGGGTCTGATGTTTCCTAGTTCATAAATTGTAACACAGTCATAGTCATCGCAAATATAAAGAACCAAAGGAGAGTCGTCCTTAGCACGAAGGGGAAAGCATTCCTCCGTTGTAAACATGCCCTATGCAAACTTCAATTCCAGGGGCCCGATTCAGAATGGGATTCTTTCGACCTTAAACGTTTATCGCTGAAAAAGGCTGGATTTACACCTGTTAGGCCTTCACAAAAGGGTGCCTAATGTGGGAACCCCTCCAAATCCAGCCAACCCCCCTATGCTCCCATCCCCAACACCACCATTCCTAATGCCACTTTGGACAAGATTATGTCCACCCTTCTCCTAATCAAAGAGGATCTTCATACCTTCGAAGAGTTGTTCTCTAACCAACCCAGACACCCCTCACCCACCAGTACCCTGTCACCTAACAAGTCCCCCACCCATCCTACACACCCTCGCAAACAAAACTCTCCACACTGGACCTCAAACCCCGCCCGTAATTCTGCCACCCGTCCTCGACGAACCATCAATCCACTCTCGGGGTACGACATTCGCTCACTCCTACGTTCTTATGATCCCGGTCTCCTGACCCACATAGCCACCACACACCTTCCCATCCCCACTATCCACTCCAACCCACATAGGTCCCCCACACATAACAATAGAGGTACAGTCCCCAATAACCTTAAAAAAGTCTCCCTCACTCTAGACCCCCCTCCTCCCTCGTCACCCCGCAGCTCAAGTGCACACTACTCAACTGCAGATCTGCCCCTAGACATGCTTCTGACATAGCTGACCTCATCAACGCACTGGAACTTGACCTGACCATTCTCACGGAAACCTGGTTAACAGAATCCTCATTGCCACTCATTGACATTCTAGTACCACCCAACTACCACATCATCAGATGGGATAGGACTGGCAAGACAGGTGGTGGAATCGCATGCCTTTATCGGAGCAACCTCTCAGTTACTAGAGCCACTTCCCCTATATTCTCCTCTTGTGAACACATGTACCTCGACGTCAGTAGCGAGGGCAAACCAGTATGCTCTCTACATATCATTTACCACCCACCAGGGGACAACCTCACCTTCACCCAACAACTCATGGACATGATCACAACTAACTCCGGTCGTCAAAACACTCAAATATTCCTTGGTGATTTCAACCTCCACTGGAATGATCACAATGACGCGGTGGTAAATAGTCTCAAAAACGTCCTCAACGCTCTAGACCTCACCCAAATCTGCAACAGCCCCACTCATGACAAAGGCTCTCTCCGTGATCTAATCATCTCCAAAGAGGAATCTACCCAACTTGGGTCAATCCAACCTTGTGACTGGTCTGACCACCACATTATCACATTCTTCATCAACATAAATGTTAAACTCAACCCGGTTCAATCCACCAAACTTAAGGTCTGGAAAAGAGACCTGAAGAAACTCAACCCCAACTCATTACCTTCCCCCAGCTACAATCTCCTCCTACCCCTACCGGTGCCTCAGACATTCAGGCTCTCATCGACCACTACCTCAACTCAATGACCTCAATAATCAATGAGGTCGCCCCCCTGCAACTTAAGAGAGTCTCCGCTAAGAAATCAAAACCATGGTACGATGGTATGCTTAACGAAGATAGAAGAGCCATGAGACTGGCAGAACGCAATTGGAGATCAGCCCCCTCGGCTATGCACCTTAAAACACTTAAGAAAAAGAGAAACGCCTACTTTAGGAAAATCAAACGCACGAAAGCAGATTTCTTTAGCCACCAGCTTGACCAAGCAAAAAACCGGCCAAAAAAAACGTTTGAGTTAATCAAAACCCAATCCAAGAAACAACCTCAACAATCACAAAACACGACTAGCACTCTGCCGTCATGTGAAGAATTCTCTACTTTCTTTAACCTAAAGAGAGATAACATCAGGAACGATCTCCTCAATGACCTAAGGCTTTTGGTCCAGCCCCCTCAGCATAACACCCATTAAATCAAAAAACAATGCTACATGGTCGTCCTTTGACACCTACACAGAAGAAACGATAGGCAAAATGCTCAGTACCCTAAAAACCCTCTAATCACCTCACGGACCCCCTATCTGCAAATGCTGTAAAGGACTTCATCCCACTGCTTCTCCCGCTTTGGACCCAAAATATTAACAGCTCACTTCAACAAGGACTCATCCCCGACTACCTCAAAGTGGGCCAAATTTCGCCCATACTTAAGAAACCCATAGCAGACCCTACGGACCTAAATAACTACCGTCCTATTTCCAATATTCCTACCCTGGCCATATTGCTGGAAACATGTGTACACCTCCAATTGACAAAACACATCGATCAGTTTGACCTCCTCAACTCACACCAATCAGGCTTCCGAGCAGGACACAGCACGGAATCAGCCATGACACATATAATTGATGACGCACTTCAAATCTTAGATCAGAACGATACCTGCCTCCTCATCCTACTCGAGCTCTCATCAGCCTTTGACACCGTCAAACACGAGAACTTACTCGAGTTGTTGAATATCAGAATGGGTCTATCAGGGACTGTACTCAAGTGGTTTACCTCCTTTCTGCATAACCGGACTCAGGAATTCAAGATCAACAACACAATGTCCTCTCCCGTTCCTGTAACACTAGGTGTCCCACAAGGATCCTCCTTATCCCCAACATTGTTCAATCTAGTCATGGGGTCACTCACCACACTGCTGGAAGCTTCTAATGTACAATTTCACATGTACGCAGACGACACCCAACTCTACCTCAAAATACAATCCCCTGAAGACATTAAACTACTCAACACAACGCTCAGGAACACACAGACATGGCTGGCCGAGAATCATCACAAACTTAACGCTCTAAAAACGGAATTCCTTCTATTAGCACCTCCCGCTAAAATCCCCATCACTCAGGCTTGGCTTGAAAACCTAACTGCACTCAACGTCCAACCTACCATCGTGGACTCAGCGAAATCTTTAGGCGTAACCCTTGACGCCAATCTCAATATGCAACATCATATCAGCAAGGCAACTAAGGGAGCTAATTTTCAAATCAATACTTTGAGGAAGCTTAAACCCTTCCTCCCAGCCAAGGACTTCCAAACCGCAATACAAGCCCAAGTTATTCCTCGGATAGACTATGGAAGTGTCGCCCTCTGTGGTCTCCCCATATGAACAACCGCACCACTAAGAGCCTCTATGAACGCCGCAGCGAGACTTATAACTGGATCAAAAAAGCGCTTGCACATTTCTCCTGACTTAAAATCCCTGAACTGGCTGCCTTACGAAGCTAGAATCCATCTGAAAATCGCTTGCATGACACACAAGGCTATACACCACAACTCGCCCAGCTACCTCACTCAGAAATTGACAATTTCAGGCGGTTCAAGAGCCACAAGAAGCACACAAAATCTTCTTCTGAAACCACAAAGATTCCACAAGGAAAAAACTTATAAACGCTCCTTCTCAGGGATGGCACCCAAGATCTGGCATGCCCTTCCTCCAGAAACCAGACTTATCTCCTCCCGGGCATCTTT
This sequence comes from Lissotriton helveticus, assembly GCF_964261635.1. NCBI lineage: Eukaryota > Metazoa > Chordata > Amphibia > Caudata > Salamandridae > Lissotriton > Lissotriton helveticus. Next base: position 1,958,081,800 of record NC_136061.1, read on the forward strand.
CAAAAAAAGAAGTAAAATCGATCTACATGGCTAAATTCACCTGAATATAAGCTATGGAACTCTGGAGACTCTCCATCTATCCTTTTACTACATGTCTGGGCTGATCTACTATGTACCTTGTTACCTCACCTTACTTTGCTCTCCACTGATAACCTTCTGCTTCTCTTTGCACAAAAAATGTGTTAATCACTCTCTTGTTTTTCTGATCCCATGGATGTGTAAAGCGCTCTGATATCTGCAAGGATCTTGTTCACGCTATATAAAACTTTCAAAATAAAAATAAATAAAAATGTACTCATGCATAATTGTATGTGATTACTGCAAAAAAGTATGCAATTCTAAATAGTTTTTATATAGTGCTTACAACCGCTGACAAGTCATTGATTGAAGTGCTTTTTGTTGAGTAGCACGCTACTCTGGTGCCTAGGGTGGATAAGGGGTAGATTAGTATCCAGAAAATATAATTTCTTCTTGGGAGCAGTCGTGGCTGGCATGACTCACAGGTGGGAGTGCAGGGGGTCACGTGGGGAGGTGGGTCATTGGGGGGGTTTAATTTAATAATTAAAAAAAATCAACTTACCTTCCAGCCGGCCTTGTCTTGCGTCGTCTCTGCTCCTGCTCTCCTGCCTCCAGCAGGAACAGGAAGCTGACAGCCAGGCTCTCACCCTTAAGCCAATCACAACACTGCAAGCAGCGTTGTGATTAGTCGGGACGCCGCCGTACCAGGGGCTAATAGCCCCACCATGTACTCCATGTAGGCTGCATTGCAGCCTGCATGGAGAAGGGCAGAGTGCTCATGACTGGTTTTGTCGGCCCCAGAGAGCCGACCAAACCAGTCATGCGCATTCAGGAGTGGGCACACCACTCTTCCCATGCCTAGCGCTGCTCGCAGAGCAGCCCCGATCAACCAAACCCTTCTGCTTTCTCGCAGTGCGAGAAGCAGAAACATAAAATGGTAGTTATTGCCATTATATGTTTCTGCTTCTTGTATTAAGAGAAAGCAGTGGGGGCGACGCTCCTCCACTATAGTGGAGGAGGCGCCCCTGCTTGGGAGTGATGGACATGTGCAACTGTTAGTTGAATGAATAGGATAAAGGAGAGAAGAGTGTGCAGATTGAACATTACATGGCAGGCATATGAATGTGAATGCCCACAAACAAATCAGTTTATGAGCATTCACAAACTACTCTTTAACAATCCCCCGCCTGGAAATGGTTGTAGATTTGCTCCTGCAACAGGCTGGAGTAAACCCTTTTAAGGTTTAAAAAGGATGGAAAAATGTATAACTTATTGAGATTGGGAAGGAGACAGGCCACTGCTTAATTTGTGCTGATGTTTGCTAGTGCTCGACACTGGTACTTATTTTAAAACACTGGCTCTTAATTATGTCAATCCAACAAATGGCAGCGCTCTCTATTTTTTTAAGCCCAGCAAAGTGCTCCACAAATTTAGATACTTCAAAAGCAATAATGAAACTAGCACATATAGTCCATCCATACAGCAAGGGGTGGCATGGAATAGTGCAAAATGTCACACTTGTATCAGTATGATAATTAGTAATCTGGTGGTCAATCAATCAAAATCACTTTAATTCAGCCACCAGGGCCATAAAAGTGTAATCCGTTTACAAAAACTTTAGTGTGAATCATAATTAAAATCAATCATCAACTAGATCACATAAAAATATACGTACGATATTACAGATTACAGATTCATTGGTTATCTATAAACAATAAATATGCACACAGTTGGTTATCAGATGAAATGGGGGGAGTGCCATTAAAACAGAGTATTTAAAAAGCAGCAGAAAGTACATACCAAATGCAGTACACATAAATAAGATCACGTGGAAGAACAGCAAAGGGTTTTGCTATGGAGCCCCACATGGCACCCAGGAATTTTGTGATAGAAATTGCAATTACTGAGTGAGAATCTGATCTTAGGATGCGAAGGGCTTCCTGATGACTATGTACACCTATCAACCTACATAGAAGTGCAAGCCAAGTATGTTGAGGAGATGAGTAGCCTGGACACGCAAACAAAACATGGGAGGCACTTTCTCTTGGGGATTCACAGATAGATCAAGGGAAGCCTCCATTTCCAACCCATCCTGATGTAAACACTGGAAGGCGTAAAGTGCCTATTCGAAACTGAAAGTAGAGTTTCCTATGAAGTGTAACACACTAAATCCCAAAATGACTTGAGTCCCTTTGTGGCCTTAATGTCCATGAAATCACTGGACAGCTTGGCAATGGCTGCTTTCTGAGATATCTCAACCACAAGGAATGACCAGTATTTCTTTTCCAGCACAACTTTTGAAGGAAAAGCAGATTAGGCCGGATGATCCCACAGGGAATCGAGTCTCAGCGAGTACATTGCTGGTTTCATGTTTGTAAGCCATGACATTTTATTAAATTGGTCAGCCTTCATAACATCCTTTAGGCTTTCTGCATAGTGGACAAGTTCAGGTGTAGTCCACATGGGTCTCCAATACAACAAAGGCCACACGCAGATTTTCCCCAAGACCTTAGTGACACCCAGATCACTAAACAAGGCTATAATGGGGTGCTTGCTGGAGGAGATGTGAGGTTCCTAAGGAACTTATTCTCATTACTTATGAGAACATCATGTTTTGAAAATCCCCACAGTACAGCCCCAAACAGGGCTGAACCCAGGCCTTTGGGCTCGTACATCTTAAGTGCAGGAAAGATGGGGTTAGTGTATGATGTAGAAAACTCATTAAGTATTTCACCTGAAATCTGCTTGAGCTTGATATGGGGAAGCCATGACATGTCCTCTGCAAATTTGACCCCCAGGTGTACAAAAGAATCGACGTACTCTAGGGGAACGCCTCCTGCAAATAAGCTTCCCTTAAAAGATTTATGCTGGTTAAAAAACATCACAGTGGTTTTAAGAGTTTTGCTTTCCAAGCCCCGATTTTCTGGAGCCCTGGCAGAGTCTTGGAGATCAACAGGGTGTCATCCGCAAATAAAAGAATCAGAATTTTAAAACCAGCCAAATATGGGGCTTCTGCTTCCACTTGGGTTGAAAAGGGAACAATATCATTACTAAAAAGTGAAAACAGAGTTGATGTCAGGACACAGCCTGGACAAACACCTTTACACATTGGTACCCTTTCCGTAAGCTGGGCCTGGTTCCACCCCAGTGAATGTATGCATAGTTATCTTTATGCAAACAAATTAAAAGGAATAAAATATCAGGGGGTGTTCCTAAGTCAGCCAAAACACTCCAGAGTCTGGGTTGAGGAATCAAATCAAAAGCCGACTTTTGGTCGACAAAAGCAACATAAAGGATGCCCCCACCGAACAAAAAAGTTCTCCAATAAATTGATACAAAACAAAAACATTGTCAATGGTTGAAACCCTGTGACCAAAGCCTGCTTGGAATAGTCTAAGATGGTTGCTCTCATCAATCCAGTTTTGTATTTTATTGAAAAGGCAATGACCAAAAAGTTTCTGAGTACAGTCTATTAGGCTTCTTAGCCTATAGTTGGGTGTTGCTGATTGGTCGCTTTTTTATATATGGGTAAGACTATGGTGCCATTCCACGAACCAGGGACAGAAACCCCTGCTATGATGGCATTAGCCAGGGTAATATGTAATGGGACCATGCCTCTAAATCAGCTAAAATATCTTTTGGGATGCCATCTGGACCAGCCACTCTCTCGTGCGAGATGGCTTTTAAAGGCTGTACAATATCTACTATTTCAAACAAAGGCGTAGGACTCGTGTTTATCTGGGAAGCTAGGATATCTATTGATACTGTGGTATCAAACAGGTTGCCAGAATATAAATTGCCAAAATAGTTAACCCACTTAGAAGTAGCCACATTATTGGCCAGATCCTGTATGGCTCTGGAATGGGCCTCTGCCACCAAAGACCACAATTTGGAAAGTTCACCAGCAGAGCATGTGTCCAAAAGGGCCATCCACCTCTCTTCATCCAAGTCTCTTTTGGCCTGTGAAATAGCCTTTTTGTATTCCTTCCTTATTAGTGTCATACCGGCCATGTCTTTTGCTTTTATGGAATTGACTAACGAACGAACGGCTTATTGAATGACATTCTTTGTTATACCATGGTTGCTTTGTACTTCTATTTTTCCTACTAGCTACATTTGAGAAGGTAAAAAGAGATAAAATACGTTCAAAGAATTCCCCTTGAATCAGGACTAATTGGTCAGGTGCACTGGCTTGGGCCTCCAAAATCTGCATGAGGACTAAATTAAGATCTTTTTGAATAGAAACTAAGATTTCTGGACGTGCAACAATCTGGGGCTATTTTAGACGGCGTTTATCTCCGGTCAAAACAACCTCCCTTGTATAGGAAGGTGGATTGACATCTGAGGGAATAAGCTCACAAAATGGCTTAAAGCTTACTGAAATTAAAAAAAAGTTGCAGATAGGAGATTATGGTTGCTGTCAGTTCTTTCTAACACCGTCATATCAATGACTGTAGGCCATAATCACAAATCAACTAAAATATAGTCTATGCGACTTGTTTGAAAGGGCTTGTTAAAGGTATGGGCACCCTTGGGGTCAGATCTGGTACGGCCATTAAGTGCTTTCAGGCCATGCTCAATTGTAAGTGCCTTGAAATGGAATGCAGAGCGAGCCCATATATGAATTGGTTCGATATCTAGAAGAGGGACTGCCCAAGCGGCATCCTCGTCCTCTGTTATATGCAAATCATGGTCGTCCAGTGGCTCAAATGTAATATTAAAATCGCCCCTTAAAATAAGAAAATATTGTTTGAGATGTTGGTCGAGAAAATGCTCAAGGGCTTTTAGGGTGCCTGAGACTGACCTTTCTCTTGCCCCCTTACATACACGCCCTAGTGGGGTCATGAGAAATAACTTGGGCCCTGACATTTACTTTCTACAAATTAACCACTATCGAGGTGGAGTAACACACTAAGGTGAGGACCAGCCAGATTACTGACTCACTATGGGATCAATGTATAACCTAAGAACTTAATGGGAGAGGTAGATAGAATTTGCAGGGTTGCTAATATGTACAACATTGATCATTCAATGCAAGATTGGCAAGTTATGGCTGTTTGCATGTATTGTTCTAGTACATGAAAACTCTATCTTCTTAATTTCTAAATGGCAATAAAGAGAGTTGTTCAAAAAAAGTTAGAAAAGGAAATTGAACACCCCCAAATTTCATATGGATGGAATGGGCTAGGTTTCTTCACGGAGAATATTATTTTCCTAGTGGAGGAAAAAAGCTATAAAAAGGGCGTTCAATTTCACTTACGCCTTGAATTCCCCTGGTGCACAACTGTCCTGTATATAAAGATCCACATTGCCAGCATACCAGAGCCTGAAAATGTCTAATGACATTCAGAGGAGAACGATGGGAAAGTTCTACATTGAGCAGATTTCCAGACTTACTAGTGGGAATGTCTATCAGGATCAGCTCTGGAATTTACTGAAATATTGTGGTGACTCTGTGTTAAAAACGCCTCTTTCTTATAGATTGTCCTGTAAATTGTACTCTTATGATTCTATAATGACACACCAGCCATTGTTATTTATTGTATCAATGTGCCTTCAAATCTTGTGAAGCGCGCCGACACTCCTTTGGGCCTTGTTCGCCTCAACACAAAACTTTCTAAAGCAATTAAATAAATAATATGATATGATTGACTCCATCCGGTGAGGTGGGTTTTGTTTCCACTCCTCTGAAAAACAACCCAAACTCTGTGAACTTGTTCCAGATTGTGAGTGCTGGTCTATCTGCAATTACCCTTTATTGTGCTGCCTAGGCTCAGCATCATAAGAGACCAGGTGCAACATTATCTCACTAGTTTACAAACTATAGTACTATCTTCCTTCAGGGATGTATGAAGGTATGTCTTCGCCTGAGAGGTTTGAATAAATCAAGAACGGCGCTAGAACATTGGCAAATAACATTTTGCCTCGGTGTTTTCACCATCCACTAACAAAAAGGTAATTTTCTTGCTTTTTAAGTGTCATATGGTTCCACCACTAGGGGGCGTCCTAAGGCTTCACTTAACTTGCCTAATTAGAAGCGCTGGGCCTGAAAGTCCACCCAGAAAGTGTCAGACCTTCTGTAGCGCATCTCTTACTCCCCTCCTTTGCACCAACACCTGCTCCAGTCGCCCCCTTGACGCTAGAGCCAGGGACTGATAAGATATTAAAATGTAACTGTTGACTTAACAAGCAAGAGGAGTTTAAAAGCAACATGGTGAGGTACGCAGTCCAATTACACAAATTGTGCTACCTGCTCCATCAAAATGTGTTGGAGTGATTCGGCTTGGGTAATGTGTATGCACGAAATATCATTGCTAATGTATTAATGTTTTCACACCACTTAACTCTCATTAAAATGCACTTTGCAAAAATTTAAGATGCTGTTCGAAATGACACAACGTATTAAGTGCTTAATATCCTAGAAATTAGGAAACTGTTCGAGTTCTCTGTGAGGGTAAGTAATTGAAATGAACAGCGGAGGAGAAACCTTCCTCCCTACCGCAGGAACAGCAACTCCACACACCACATTCAGAGGATGAAGGCACATATACCACACTTAGGGGCTGCGGCCAAAATACGCCCCTGCAATGCATGCATATGATGAGCTAGAGGCACTACTTCTAGAGGACATAGGAAGCGGCAGAAGACGCTACATTCGTGAGAGATGCCGGAAGACACGACAGTTAGTCGTGGAAATTACGAACATAGCGCATTTGTAAAAAATCGAAAAGTGCTTGTGCCCAAATTATTTTCTTGTGAGGGGGCAACTTTCTCGACCAGTTGTGTGGTCCTCTTGCGTCACTGGCTTGGTCTGCTTCCGCCACTGATGCCACCCACTGCCTTAGGCCCCGGATCCCCCAGCATGCTCCACACCCGCCTACCCACCGAAACAAGCACTTGGGAACAGGTGGGTTTAAAAAGGCCATGTTTAATTACACTTCATAAACATGACATGTAAATCGTTTATACATTTCTCAAATTATGAGCAACATCCCTCCTTTATTATCAACTCTTCTTCATCAACTTTATTATACGTTTCAACTTGTATTTATTTTGCTCATAACTTCTTGCTTCTCCCAGCACCAAGGGGCCTTCAGGTTCGCATCCCCCAAGTAAAGATGCCCGCGCCAGGTGCAACCCACCTGCGCCCCCCGAGCGATGGGCCCCAGCCCTCGGGTCCTTGTCCGCCATTTCCAGGGCCCCACCTCTCATCCACCACGCTGCTAGGAGGCTCGTACCTGACGCCCTTGCCTCCCCAGCCGGTGGTCTCCATCCCCCTGCGGAGAGCTTACCCTCTCTCCCCTCAGTGCTGGCGTAGGGAGTGCGCAAGGCGGACTCCACTCCATTTTTCCAGTCTATCAGTGTTCAAATGTCTCTTTCCGCAACGCACCCTCCAAATCACTGCCTCAAGGGACGGGTGGGTGGGAGATTAAAGTTAGCTGACTAACGGACAGGGAGTGGGCGATCAGGTCCGGCGCAGGCAGGGAAAGAGGCCGAGTTGACCGTGACCCAGACCTAAATAGGTCATGGCCTCTGCCCCACGCCCCCACCGGACGTGCGTCACCCGCCCCCTGACCCGGAAGTACTTCCCAGGATGGCTGCCCATAGGGCAGCCTCCTGGGACCTAAGACCAATAGCGGCGCGGTGTGGGCCGGGCCCTAAAGGCGGGCTCGTCTAGCCTCGCCCTTGGTATAGCCCCCGGATCCCCCAGCATGCTCCACACCCGCCTACCCACCGAAACAAGCACTTGGGAACAGGTGGGTTTAAAAAGGCCATGTTTAATTACACTTCATAAACATGACATGTAAATCGTTTATACATTTCTCAAATTATGAGCAACATCCCTCCTTTATTATCAACTCTTCTTCATCAACTTTATTATACGTTTCAACTTGTATTTATTTTGCTCATAACTTCTTGCTTCTCCCAGCACCAAGGGGCCTTCAGGTTCGCATCCCCCAAGTAAAGATGCCCACGCCAGGTGCAACCCACCTGCGCCCCCCGAGCGATGGGCCCCAGCCCTCGGGTCCTTGTCCGCCATTTCCAGGGCCCCACCTCTCATCCACCACGCTGCTAGGAGGCTCGTACCTGACGCCCTTGCCTCCCCAGCCGGTGGTCTCCATCCCCCTGCGGAGAGCTTACCCTCTCTCCCCTCAGTGCTGGCGTAGGGAGTGCGCAAGGCGGACTCCACTCCATTTTTCCAGTCTATCAGTGTTCAAATGTCTCTTTTCCGCCACAAGGGAGACTAGGGCCCTCAGGTCCGTCGCCCTTCCCCCCTGCCGCCAAGTTCAGCACAAATGACCAAATGCCTTGAATCCAAGCATCCATACCAATGTCCGACAAATGCACCCCATCCTGGTGAAACATTTCAGATCCCGAGATCATCCTGTGCGGGAGATGTAGCAAGCGGCCCTTTCCTGAGCACATCTTTGCCAATTCTCCGTTGAGACGCCTCACAGACACATTCACCGGGTACGGCCGGATCCCATTGCCCCACCATCGTCGCGGGATCATGCATGACCATGCTATCCTGGCATGGGGGAAGGTTCGCCCCAGCCAAGTAAATTCTGTAAGTAGTGCCTCCTTGACTACGAGGCGGCCCCTGTCGACCATGTCGTTGCCGCCCAAGTGGATGATGACCAATGCGGGAGACTGCCTCTCGCGCCCCTTGATGTCTTCCACCAGCCGCCGCAGGTGCCGAATCCGCATTCCTCCCACACCATGCCACAAAAACTCCATCCCTTCCAGCCCGGGTGGCTTCCGCACTCGCCGTTGCCGCAGTCGCACCGCTGCCCATCGAACGAACGAGTGTCCCAATACCCACACCACCTTCCCTGGCATACTAGTAATCGGAGAGGAAATAGAAAAGTCAGACATGGGCATGGCAATACACGACGTCATAGCAATTCGGGCCTTACATATCGTTTAAAGCAGTCGGACGACCAACGGCCCACCTTCTTCACAGCCTTGGAAGAAAACCCTGCCCCTGCCGCCAATGTGGCAGCGCCTATCCTGAATGAATGGGACGAATAACCAGAATCCCCGAGGCCCAGGTCACCCAGAGCCACCCGAAGTACAGCCTTGAATTGGTATTGCGAGACACACTCACCCCCCTCATGAATGAACAAGGCCTGACTCTTCTCCCCAGGGCGGATGGCCAGGTATGCCTGCATACAGGCTACCGGGCACACAGGCGCTTCTGGCGCTGGGCACAACTGGATCCAGGCCCCTTTTCCCAGCTGGTCGGTCTTAGACTTTCTGAGGAATACCTCCATGGTCCCTGTTCTAAAATTGAGATCCCTGAACTGCAGCCCCCCATTATGATCATTGCGAGAGGACCCCACGATCTCCCCCAGACGAAACGCCCCATAAAAGGCTAACGAGAAGACTGCAGAGAATAAAGTGCTCTCAAAGGCAGAGGTGCACCGTCTAGGGAGGGCGTCTAGCATACTCTTCAAAGTCCCCACGTCCAAGGGCCGTCTACTGTCTCGCTTAGGGCCTTCCCTCCTAGCCCACCCAGTTAATGCTCTCTTGACTACATAAGACATCCCTGGATCATACAAGCCGGCCAATCTGGCAAAGAATCCCACAGAAGTGACGTGCGTTCTGGCATAAGAGAGTGACCTGCCCTGGTCACAGATGTGCTGAAGGAAGTGAAACATAGCTTGATCAGAATGCCAACATGAGAAACCCGCCTCTTGCACCAATGTCCTGTAATACAAAAAACTCTGCTGATACGTTTTCCGAGTGCGGTCACTCAATGAGGCACCTACCAGCCCCGCTAAAGCGGGGCTCCAATCTTCCACAGTGATGGTGGGAACACCGTCCTCTGATCCTCCGCTCCAGGATGGAACCTCCGAAATTCCTGCAGCTTGGAACGAGACAAAGCATCAGCAGCATGATTGTCGACCCCTGGAATGTGTGCTGCCTTAAACGTTAAATTCAACCTCAAACATGCCAACACCAACTGTTTCAACAATCTCAGCACATTCTTACACGTGGCCCCCTGTCGGTTAATGGCTTCAACCACAGACATGTTGTCTGACCAAAATATCACTGATCTGTTCCTGAAGTCCTCTGCCCAAACGGACACCGCCACCAGTATGGGGAACAACTCCAAAAAGGCTACATTTCTTGTCAAACCTGTTTTGTGCCACTCTTCCGGCCACTCCGCCCCACACCACTTAGGCCCGAGGATAGCCCCAAAGCCGACGCTGCCTGCCGCATCCGTGAATAATCCCAACTCTGAGTTGGACACCGGGACGGACGGCCAGACAACTGTGCCATTGAAATTCGCTAAGAAATCTCGCCACACTCTCAAATCTCCCTTCACCTCAGCCCGAAGGCGCACTCTGTGGTGCTTCTGAGTTAGGCCCACCATCGCACTGGCAATAGATCTAGAAAAGGGGCGACCCATGGGGATGATCCTGAGGGCGAAGTTTAGCTGTCCAACCACGACCTGAAGCTGGTGTAAAGTCACCTTTGTACAAGCCAAGACCGCATCAATGGCCTGGGAAAAAGCCTTCACTTTGTCGTGTGGTAACCTGCATTCCCCCGCCACCGTGTCAATTTCAATTCCCAGAAAAGTCATGCATGTATCGGGGCCCACTGTCTTGCCCGGGGCCAACGGAATATTAAATTCCCTGAACAAGGCCACCAGTTGGTCCAACGCCTGATTACAAGCTGTTGAGGCGGCTGGTCCCATGACCATGAAGTCATCCAAATAATGCACAACCTCCCTGCACCCTGTCTTATGCGAAAACAACCATTGGAGCATGCAACTAAAGGTCTCAAAATACTTGCATGAGACAGCACAACCCATGGGCATACACTTATCATAGTAAAACTGTTGGTTCAGTTGGAATCCCAACAGGTGATAATCCTCCGGGTGAACAGGCAACAGGCGAAAAGCGGATTCTATGTCTGTCTTGGCCATGATGGCGCCAGGCCCTAGTGACCTCACTTTATTCAAAGCTACGTCGAAGGACGAGTAAGATACTGAACACAAAGCTGGGTCGATAGCATCGTTCACAGACTCTCCCTTGGGGGCAGATAAGTTATGGATCATCCTGAATTGCCCCGGTTCCTTCTTCGGTACTACCCCCAGAGGTGAGCAGACAAAGCCTGGGAGCGGGGGGGCCCCGAACGGGCCCGCTACACGCCCCACACTAAGCTCCTTCCTTACCTTCAACTCAACCACCGCAGGCATCGCCCTTGCAGATAAAAGGTTATTGCAAAACTGAACCGGGGGGACCCCAAGTGCTGGAATGCGAAACCCCTCTGAGAACCCCGAGTACAAGAGTTTGGCTGCTGACCGGTCTGGATACTGATTCAGCCAAAAAACCAGTTTCCCAATGTCCACCGGGGTGGGCAGCTTATGGCTGGGAGGGCTTAACCTCTTTGCCCCCCCCTCCCCGTTCCTTGGATTTTTTAATGCACTTGAATTCGGGATGTGAGGGGTGCCCGCAAAAGGAGCATGCGTGCTTGAACTTGCACTTGTCCGGCGGCCAGGTGCACACCTTCCTGTTAAATTGCCAACATGTCCCCCGCTTCTCCCCAGGTCCCCCCTGGGATGTCCGAAAGGGCTGTCTATTGTTTTGCGACCCACATGCTTTGGCATTCACACTTTCTAACCATACATTGACCTCCACCTGGTCCCAACCCATGTCTGGGTCCTGCACCTTCTCCCATCTGAAATCCCTATCATAGTCCAGCCAGGCTGTCCCTCCATGCGTCGTGTGCGCCTTCAAAATCCTATGCATATAGTACACCAATGGCCCCGCCAACTCTGGCTTCTTCTCAATAACTACTGTTATAAACACCTGGAAACCAAAGAGCCAATTCGTGATAGATTCTTCCACCCTAGGTCTCCTATCCTTAGAGGAGTTATCCTTACCCTCCTTGTCCTTACTCTCCACTTCCATTCTCTTGGGCCTAATCAATGCAAATATATCCACGAATTCACCCTTCCAAATTTTTTCCTTCATTTCGGGAGATACGTGTGTAGCCAGGCGGCCTGGTTTAGACAAGACATATCCCTGGCCACCCCCCGCCATCGCTCCCCCACCGGGCTCCAGGCCCTTCATCTCAGGCTTACCTCCTGAAGTACTAGGGGCGCAAGCAGGGGCCGCCACCACTGATGGTGCCACAGGGGCGTTCAAAGACTGAGCCCTAGCCAACAGCGCCAATTGTTCCTTGATCTCGCCCAGGGGGCCCCCATCCCTAATCCCAGGGGCCCAAGGCGTGACTGCCGGTACCAAGGTCGGTGCCACGGCTATTGGAGGAGGAGGGGGCGCTGAACCCGGAGCTCGGGTGAGCGCCTTCAGGGCAGTTAAAATTTCCCCCAAAGCGCCACCAGTCCCAGCGCCCTCGAATTGGGGCGGGGCGGAAGGGCTGACCACCACTGGCGGGGGCACTGCCACCTTCTCAGGAAGCACCGGGGCAGATCCCAGCGCCGCTATTGCACCCAAGATTTCTTTCAAGATGCCATCTGTAGGCTCAGAGGCCGGGGGTATCGCCGGAGCACCTGGTGCCGCTGGGGGAACCACAGGCGCTTGTGGCGCAGGTAGAGGGGCCCCTGGCGCTAGTGGTGCAGGCGAAGGAGTTACAGGCGCTTGTGGCGCAGAAACAGGAATTACTGGAGCTAGAGGCGCCGCCAACGGAGTTACTGGCGCCTGGGGCGCAGGAAGAGGAGCTACTGGTGCAAGCGGCGCCAATGGGGGGGCAATCGTTACTACCGGTTCTAAAGGAACCCTCGGAGGGGGGGGCGGCCCCGAGCCCCCACCGCTCCCTTTCTTCTTCTGTGCGCGTTTGCCCCTAGGATTCTGTGCCCTCGGTTTCTTGGGCAGGGGAGGGAACGCTGCTTTGGGCGGGACCCCCTGCCTGCGTGGGCGCTCAGCAATGTTCGGGGGCTCCCCCTCCGGGTCGGAATGGGGCCCATCGGTCTCTCCTTCACTGCTCTCGTCGTCCCTGTTAAACTTTTGAAGGAGCAAGGCCAGTAACTGCGCAATCTCAGGGTCTTTGCCCTTGCGCTTATGGCTCTGCCCCCTGGATGCCATGGTATCTCTTTGTACCGCTAACTCCACTCCGGTTCCCGCTAACCCCTCTCCCTCGCCCTTCGCCTACCCTGCCGCCAGGCAACGGCGCCGGAGCTCTGCTGCCCGTCTCTAGGCAGCTGCAGGCGAGCACGGGCCCGAACCACGCTCTCTGCTCCTAACACCTCACAAGGATGCAGCAGGAGGACGCGACAAACCAGTCCCGGACCCGCGCCCGCCCCCAGCCTCAGCTAACCCCGGCACCTCACCTGGCGACCCGGTCGGCGCTCTCTCCTCCGCCGCCCGTCGAGGTTCGTCAGCACTCCGTCTTTGTCCTTCTTCGAGAGTCAGACTATGGGGCGGGGAAGCTACTGGGCCACCTAAGTTTTTTTTAAAACTAAGATTAAAGTTAGCTGACTAACGGACAGGGAGTGGGCGATCAGGTCCGGCGCAGGCGGGGAAAGAGGCCGAGTTGACCGTGACCCAGACCTAAATAGGTCATGGCCTCTGCCCCACGCCCCCACCGGACGTGCGTCACCCGCCCCCTGACCCGGAAGTACTTCCCAGGATGGCTGCCCATAGGGCAGCCTCCTGGGACCTAAGACCAATAGCGGCGCGGTGTGGGCCGGGGGGCCGGGCCCTAAAGGCGGGCTCGTCTAGCCTCGCCCTTGGTATTGGTGTTTACACCACCCCTGCTTGCAGGCAGTGATGACTGGTGAACCCTGAAAGTGGTGCGGCATAAATGGGTGCCTCCTGTAAGACTGAGCAGCAGAGCCAGCATGCTCTACTGGTTTAGAAGAGGTTTGGGAAGGGTTATTCTTATGAGAAAAAAGATTTAAAACTCGGTTTTTAAGTAAAAGGACCTTAGGCCTGCTCTAGATAGACAGTTTGAAATTGAAATCCTAGCAACTCGTGAAATCAAATCAATCAATCATTATTTGTATAGCACAGCTTATCACCCTAGGGGGTGGTGGTCAGGGGCGGATTGGCACTGCGGGCATTCGGGAATCGGCCGAAGGGCCGCTGTTTCAGTGCCCTCTGTGGGCCGTTTTTTTTCTCCCCTTTCCCAGTCCACAGAGAGTGCTCTCTGCTGTCTGCTCTCTGCCGACTGGGAAATGGGAGAAAAAAAACGGCCCACAGCACGGAGACAGAGACAGAAATGAAAGCGCTTCACTGTGCAGGCCATACAGCGATTATCAGCTGTGGCCTCTACTGCACCCCCTGCCCTGCAAAGCAATCACGCTGAGGGTGGCTGGGGAGGGGGTGATTGTTTACAAGAATCGGCCTCCCTGGGGGCCAGGTGTTTCTCAGGCCTTTTGAGCCATTTTCACCATGGCCCCCCTGGGGCCCACGCCGTGGAAACAGTGATAGTCTTAACACCTCGCCCACAGCTCTCACATTCAGGGCACAGTGGGCGAGGAAGAATGGGTCTGGCTGTGGGGGCCAGGTGATGTTTTGAAAGCGCACAATCTTCACCTTAGGGCCCCCCCCCCAAGAAGTTTTAAAAAAAGGGTTATAGTTCTTTCTCTGTGTCATCATTTTAGAACTGATGCATTTTCAATATTACATTCAAGGAAGTCATGTTTGCAGCTTTTCTATTTTATGCAACTAACAACCATTGACAAAACCGTAGTTCTGGCTTGTTGTAGGTGTAACATTACTTGCTGTATTATATATCTGAACGCAATGACAGAAGCAGCAAAATACCAGTCGGGCGGCACACTATGCTAAGCACAGATTTGTAGCTTAGGTGTTTTAAGCTACGCCCATAATTACATTGAACACCCCTTTGGAGAGACCCCTCAGTTTTGTCATCCCACTTAAAGCCCTGTAAACAACACCATGTCACAGACACCTCAGGGCCTGGCACTGTGCATCATGCATGACTCATGACTTCCAAGGTTTCAGATTGACTATGTGCAGGGGCATCTTGAACGCCTCCGTTTGCTTTAGGAACTACAGCGAGGGGTGAGTTCCTGATGAGTCTCTTCTGTCTGCAACTCTGCGTACAAAGGCTCAGCTCACAATTATTGTGAAAAGGTGGGTGAGAGAGTAAGTGAAGGGATGGCTGGATGGATCAGTGAAAGGGTGAATGGATGAATGAAAGGGTGAATGGATGGATGATGAGAGAGAATGGGTGGATGGATGAGTGAAATGATGGATGGATTGATTAATTGATAAGTGAAAGTGTGAATGGATGAACAGATGTGTGAAAGGGTGGCCGTAAGGATGGATGAGTGAGTGAAAGGGAGGGAGGTACATGGGCAAAAGATTGGATAGATGAGTGAAGGAGTGAAAGGATGGATGAGAGAAAAGATGGATGGATGATTGAAAGGATGGATGAGTGATAGGGTCAATGGATGGATGCATGAGTGGATGAGTAGATGGATAGTTGGGTGGATGGAAGGAAGGATGGATGGCTAAGTGAAAGGGTCGATGGAGAGAGAAAGGGAGAATGGATGGCTGAAAGGGTGAATAGGTGGAAGGATGAGTGACTGGGTGGATGGATAAGAAAGTGAAAGGATGGCTGGATGGGTGAGAGGGCAAATGGCTAGATGGATGAGTGAAGAGATGGATTGGGTGAAAGCGTGGATGGAGAGAAAAAGTGAGGATGGATGTGTGCATGACTGAACGGGTGAATGTGTCTAAGGGTGAGTGACTGGGTGGATGGATGAGTAAGTGAAAGGGTGGCTGGATGGGTGAAAGGGTAAATGGATGGATGAGTGAATGGATGGATGGGTGGAAGAGTGGATGGATGGGTGGATAATGGGTGGATGAGTAAAAGGGTGGATGGAGGGATAGATGAGTGAAATGATGGATGGAAGAATACATGATGGATAAGTTTGCAAATGGTTGAATATGTTTGGAGCTGGATTAGCGGCATCTTATGTTTGCCACTTTACATCTCACAATGACTATCCAAGCAGATCTTCCCGACCATTTCTCTCACCAAACATGCCTGCTCAGAACCATGAATTGTAAACAAAATATCAATCAATCAATCAATCAATCAGAGCATTTGTATAGCGCACTACTCACCCGGAGGGTCTCAAGGCGCTGGGGGGGGGGGGGGGTCCGCTACTGCTCGAACAGCCAGGTCTTCAGACTGGACAACCCAGTGCTGTAACCATTTATATAGATTATTATCATATGAATAATGGGACGGAGCACGGGGCGAAGACCGGGCAAAAAGTGGGCCGTTTGAGGCCGTTCGAGAACGTGAGAGATCGGACCGGGCCCCCCCTCCTTACCCCCCATCTCTGCTCCTCTGATCACACGGAACAATGAGTACCAGAGAAACTAGAAGTAAATCTACATTAGCTGCGGCAGGAGGTGGTAAGGGCCCCATTGATAATTATTTTGTCAAAGCCGGATCTCTACTAATCGAAGAAATTGAGGTCCTTGAAAGAAGACTTTCCCAAGAAATAGACTGGGTCAGAAGATCCTCAATTGGGCCGATGGCCCAAGCTAGAACACCCGAGGGGAGGACCGGACTCATTACAAAAGAAAATACCAATCAGGTAATACTTCACCTACCTAATCCAGATATCACTGATCCGGAATCAACGATCGAGGTCCCTAGTGATTTTGATGACTTGAGTATAATGGCCCTTCCAAACTCACAACTGCCACTTATATCCCCTGTAATTTTACCCCCACCTCCTGATCCCGAAATTATGGTAGCCAACGCCCAAGAGCCTTGTCCCGATAGAGATAGGGGGCCTAGGGAAGGTGCCATACAAAAGAGGGGGGGTCACAACAAAAAAGCTATCAAGACAAAATCCCCAAAATCTAAACCTTCCAGGGGAAATGGGGTAAAGGAAGGCATCACAGTTCCCAATCTAGAAAAGCAGGGTATAAGTACTACCTCCACAGCCTCCACAGCCCATACAATAAAGGTACCAGCTGTGGCCACAACTGCTACCCCAGCTGATAATTCCAGTGATGATATCACACTGGAGGATATTGGTGTACTTTTCAGATCATTACTGAGCCCTCTCGAAGCTCGACTGATCAAGATTGAGGCCAGGCTAATCAATATTGAAAAATCCACAGTGCAATTAGCTGACTCAAAGAAACTCGATACTAACACAGCTCAAACATCAAAAGGGGGCCCTGATCCAAAGCCTATAGAGGGTAACGCAGCCACGGTTGCAAAGAAAAACTTACCCTCCATCGACAGATAAAATTCTGCGCCCACTTTGGTTAAAACTCCCTTACCCCAGCCCAACCGAAATTGCGACAAAGCACCGCCATTAATGTCACAAACACTAACTACCCTACCGATAACCACCCCAACATCCAAAGACACTGCTCCCACCCAGTCTAAATCCAAGGGCGACCAAACTTTTACGGGAGAGAAAATCAACTACAACCGTAAACATAAACCTGTAAATCTCCCACCAGAGGCTGCCCCTTTCACGTTAGTTTTGGCAGGGGTTCCTGAATTAAAACATACAACAATAGAAACAATTTCATCACTCAGAAATAAAGTAATCAGCTGGTTATCCACATACAGACCACTTCCGAGAGGAATAACCAGCGATATCTCCATGGTTAGGCGGGTCACATGGGTGGGATACTCCAGGAAATCAGTAAGGGGAGACTGTATTCTGGTCACCTTCAGAGAACCGGGCACTGCTGCTTACATTTGTGCCTGGGACCCTGATGACCAAGCCAGCAATATCCAATCTCTCCCTCTCTCATTCTTCTATCCTTCAAGTCCATATAACTTGGAGGATGAAAGATGGGGGCACCACCAAGATCTACTGGACGATTGGGGAAGTGGCCAAAGAGAGAGAAGCATGTAGGAGAGTAGGGTCTGCAATCCTATGATCACCCAGATTTTTTGCTTTTTGCTTCACTGGTTTACGACTTTCCTGGCTGTGGGCCTGCTAATCAGACCCACAGCCTAGCTGTTCTCTCTACTCCAAATTGTACCCAGGTACTGAATTGGCACTGGGCCCTCTCTAAGTCCCTGTACCCAGGGCTGAGGTGTACCCAGAAGTCTCCCAGGGGCTGCAGCATGTATTATGCCACCCCTGGGCTGACTAACCAAACAGACACAACTGACTGCTTGACAGCTGGGGCAAAGTGGTGTACTCACCCTTTGCTTTAGATATAGTATACCTATATCTAAACCTAAATGGGCACACAGATCTCCTATCAGTCACTCCTATGGCAGGCCTTGACAATCCTGAAGGCAGAGTGCTTGGAATCGTGTGAGATGGTGCTCTGGCATGAGCTGAGCCTGTCTGCGGCTTTCGGGATCTATCCCTTAGCCGTTTCCATGATAACGCATACCATATACTCTTAAGTGCATTATAATGCTCGCGGTTATATGCCAACTCTGGTATCGCTTTATCAAAACATGTCGAGTAAGGTGTCATACGAATTGGAATACTAACCCCTCGCCAATTCTGGCGACGGGGTTAGCATTCCACCCTTCTAGAGGGACACGACATGTTGGTAACCTGTAACCCCGGTTAAAGTCAGACAGAGCCTTAGCTACACAAAATGGATGCTGCCACCGAGACACAAGTCTGCCCTCCTGTTGCTGGGAGTCCTCCCAGCGCAGGAGGCAAGGACAAAGGGTTTCCTGTCAGGGGCGGTGCCAGCACCGTCCCAGACAGGATTTTGTGTATCCTAGGTAGGCAGGGCTTTAGAGGAAGGTGATTCAAGTGGCACCCCGGTGCTCACTGTGCATAGGCCGGCTTGAACCAGTTCCAGGGGCACACCAGACCCTGAGCTGGGGAAAAGCCCGCCAAAGGAGAGGGGTGTAACCACCCCCCTCCTAGTCCCACCCATAGGGCAGGACTTAGTCGCGTGCCAGCCCCCTTTTGCAGGATAAAGGTAGGAGCAGGCCCCCTTCCAAATTAGATCATCTTTGAATCCTGAAACTACTTTCTACGAAAGGAACTCTCGACTTCTTCTCAAGATTTCTCCCTTGTGACTAAGGAGTAGTCACCCTGCAGCAGCAGGCACCAACCAAGCATCGCGGTCTGCTGTAAGTCTCTCCTCCGGATCAAGACTGCCCAGCACGACGAGAACCGGCTTCCCTGGCACCTCTGACCTCAACCTGCATCATCAGCCCAGCTGTGATCCGTGGGTGTGACGAGACCTCGAGGGACCGGCCATCTTTAAAGACTGCATGACGCTTGTCCAGCACGACCACCGAGTGACCCTCGACTGAGTGCTTTGGGGTAAGAGAAGCCCCGATCCTGAGCAGCTCCAGCACCGAAGTTCAGCCCCCCTGCATCCACGAGATCTGCGTGGGGCCCTTCTGCTCCTTGCTGTTCACCGCGTTGTCCCGGTCACTTGCCCGTTGGCTAGTGGCCCTCTGACGACGAACTTCGACGACAAACACCGCTGGTCTGGTTGCTCCAGACTGGCCCTTGCTCCCCTCCAACAGAGGAGCACCCCGGACCCTCCTGGTCCACTCCAGATGCCATTTTAAGTCCACCGCGTGGGCTTGCCTTTGCCAAGACTTGTTGCCCCAATCCTGGGTCCAGCGACGTCGACAGCAGACA
The DNA here is from genome assembly GCF_964261635.1 of Lissotriton helveticus. NCBI lineage: Eukaryota > Metazoa > Chordata > Amphibia > Caudata > Salamandridae > Lissotriton > Lissotriton helveticus. The sequence continues at coordinate 1,958,101,382 of NC_136061.1, forward strand.
CCTTCGTGGGACAGCTCGCACCTCCATCCCGGTCGCCGACAACGCCTCCTGGTCCGAGAGACTGCAGAGCCCAGCAGCGCCCACTCACCTGGTCGAGGTGACTTCGTCCGGTGCCATCCTGGTGCCCACCTAAATCACTGGCTAGTGATTCAGAACTTGGTCCCCTCTACTTACAGGTCTTCTTCTTCCCTGATCCAGGCTTGGATCACCACGAACTTCTTCACTGGCCGCCTGCCAGCAACTTCTTTCTTCAGGCTCCTGGTTCTTCAATGAGGGTTTCCGACGCAACTTGAACCCTATGCAGCCGCAGCCCCTGGGCTAGGTAAACTGAGTACTCCGGTGCTCCAGCATAGTCCAACACTCTAAGTGTTCGGATCCACTCTTGTTTTCGACCCACCTAGTCGGGTTCGCCCGAGAACAGTAACTTTGCAATTGCTAGTATCCATAGACTTGTTCCCGCATTACGCGTGAGAGTTCCCACTCTGCACACGGCGTCCCTAGGCCTCCTGCTTCAAATCCAAGGGTTCAGCATCTTAGGCCTAGCGTTTCTACAGTCTAGAAAAGTATTACTTACCTGCTAGTAACTTCGCATTCCACTTGTATAGTATATGGTTTTTCGTGCCCCTCGGGCATTTGTGTAAATTGTGCGACTTTAAGTATTTTTATAAGAGTTTTGTTGTGTGCTTAGCTCCCTGTCTCATAAAGAGCCAGGGTAGACTTGTTAGAAATAAATATACATTTATTTTCATAACAACTTGTGTGGTGTCCTTTCACTTGGTGTTCAAGGGGTATATGTGATGGTAAAACAGCTGGCTTAACACGCCCTCTAGAGTCTTAGCCTTAGACTGCTCGTATCCATGCTACTAGGATAGCTGGTCTATAAGGTTGACTTACAACCAATCATCAATAAGGGTTGTCTGGACTGATACATAGTGATCACTAGAATAGTGAGCACTGCATATCAGGCCAACTTCTCACAAAGCGGTCCTCCAAATTTTAGGGGAAGACACACTGATCATTCTATGCAGTTTGAGGAGGATGAAGGCTGGGAAAAATTCTCAAGGAGAAGGGGCCGGGGGGGAGGATTTACAAGAGGTATTCAAGGGTCCCATAGAGTGCATTTTCCAGCCTAATTCCCTGTTTATAACAGATACAGCAGTCTGGAAATGGTGGACTGACGCATGGACAATGGGGGGTGTGAACGGATAGTCTTAGAAGGTACGGGGAATAACACACTTCCACTATCCACCTTGCTTAGAGGGACACAAAACTCCATGGAACTAAATCCAGCTCCAGAGTCCTCTCCAGAGGTCCCAAATGTGACCCATACTGACCTAAGAGTGACACAGGTCCACTCATCCCCAATACAGGTGGCTACCCCAGAGAACAGGGAAGTTAATAATAACATCACTATGGACCTATCCTCTACCGAACCATGTCCCTTAACCCTGGTTTCGTGGAACGTAGCGGGATTAGCCAGTAAGATCGACTCTCCTGACTGGGCCTCCTTTATTGATTCTAAAAACATTTTACTTTTCCAGGAGACCTGGGCTCGCGAGGAAATCCTGCGTCAGGGTTTTGCAGCCTTCTCCAAACCTGCTAAGTGGGGGGGAAGGGGAAGGCCATCGGGTGGACTCGCGACATGGATAGCAACTGATTTAGGATGCCAGGCTAACTACCTGGAAACAGATTCAGATGACCTTCTAGCTGTCTTATTGGAGTGGCCAAATTCGTCGAAATTGGTGGTTATCAACATATATTCCAGGCCGGTACAAATGTCCAAGGAATCCAGCACCATAGAGAAACTCTCTATGTTCCTTGATGGTATTCCCTGTGAACTTGCATGCCTGGTGGGAGGTGATTTAAATTCACAGTATGAACCACTATCAGGTTTACGTGATGGCCCCTCCTTGGAGGAAGATTTATGTTGGCACGTACCGATGACGGTGGCACCCCCCCCCGAGAGCTTGGACCCCTTTGGCCTTGCAGATTACTGCCCTCACCCTAAACCAAGGATTAAGGGCCTGCAATGGCCGCTGTAAATCAGACATACCTAGCACCTGTACTTATAACAAAACTGGCAGAGAATCGAGAATAGATTATATTCTCGTCAAACTATCCATGTGGTCACAAGTAGTCGATCTAAAAATCATCGAGAGAAGGGACAGTGACCATAATGCTTTGGAACTTTCCTACATCTCACCAGGGAACGAACCTACTATGCCCAGTACGGACAATGACAAGTCTGGGCTCCTATTAGAAAACAATCGGAGGAAAGTCAAATGGGAAAAATTAATTACCAGGGGAGACGGACTACCGAAACTATATGATAGGATCATCCCGCATTTGGAGAAGGCTTTCCGGATAGGGAAAAAGGTAGAAGGGCCAGCTAATAGAGAAAAGCTTGCTCATATACATGCTGAGCTAATCAACACCCTAGAGACAGACCTATTCTCAAGTTGGGAAAACGTTCAGGACCCCCAGCCAAAACGACCTGGTATAATGCCACTTGTAGGGAATCCAAGACTAAACTGCTACTCGCCATCAAGAGTGGCACCAATAGGGAGGAAATCCAAGCCATGAGAAGATCCTACAAGAAGCTCCTGATAGATGCAAGGGCCGAATGGGACCAGGAATACTGGGAAAACCTCTCGAGGTCATTAACCAGTCGAGACTCGTGTAAATTCTGGCGCCTGGTCACAAACGGCACAGAGGATCTACCATCGGCTATCGAGCCTAATATCGCTCCCAGCTTATGGCAGAGTCATTTCAAGGCACTGTATTCAGCAGAAGATAGGTCACCTAGCATCCGAAATAGTACCCCAGGCCTAGGTACATGTGGCGATCGTTTAACAGAAAAAGAGGTGAGGGCAGCCATAGCCGGGCTTTCTGCTGGAAAAGCCCCCGGTCTCGATGGGGTACCTGGGGATTTATTTAAACAAGAACCAGGGATATGGGCCCCATGCCTCACACTGATATTTAACGCCATCCTTGGAGGTATGGAGGTTCCGGATACTTGGCTGGGCGCAGAGGTAGTCCCAATTTACAAAAAGGGGTCCCCTCTGCTCCCAGCCAACTACCGACCTATTAGTCTAATTGACATATCCCAGAAGCTTTTCGGGAGACTGGTTCTGAATCGACTACAAGACTGGGTAGACGAGATGGGCATTCTGACTCCATATCAGGCTGGATTCAGACAGGGAGTTTCGACAACAGACCAAATCTTTAGGTTGAACCTGCTTTACTGGAGGACAGCTATAATCGAGGGCGGCACCCTGTATACAGTTTTCGTGGACTTACGTGCCGCCTTTGATTTGGTACCAAGACGGAAGTTATGGAAAGTCTTGGAGGAGTTGAATGTCCCTGGGGATATTATGGGTGTTCTGATGAGATTGCACCACAACAACTATGCCCGCGTTAGGTGTGGCAGAGGAGGCCAATTAACCGAAAGGTTTCCCGTTCGCAGAGGGGTAAGACAGGGTTGTGTGCTTGCACCGACCCTGTTTTGCCTCTTTGTGAACGGGATAGTGGACCATCTGGCCAGGATTCCCAACACCGATGCCCCCAAGTTGACTGGCAGCAGGGTGCCTGCAATCATGTTTGCAGACGTCACCCTGCTGCTGTCCAAATCCCCTATGGGCATTCAACGAGTCTTGGATGGGTTTCTAGAGTTCTGCTTAGATCGAGGACTGGAAATCAACCCCCAAAAGACCAAATATATGATCCTTAACCCGAAGCCGCACAATCGATCACCACCAAGGTTAGGAGAAGTCCAACTGGAACGGGTGCACACAATAGAATACCTAGGGATCACTCTTAATGAACACCTAACGTGGTCATCCCATCAGTCGAAAGTGAACATCAAATTGGCACAGCTGGCGGGAGGTACTATGAGACTTGCGAATAAATCCCCCTTCCGTCCACTTAGCCCCATAATACACATTTACAAAGCCCAAGCCCGGGGCGGTGTCGTGTATGGGGGTGAGTTGTGGGGGCACACTCCATCATCCAAACTATTAATTACAGAAAACAAATTCTTGAGACAGATTGTTGCCCTCCCTCAGAGCACACCATTACTCCCGCTCAGACTGGACTTGGACATTCGACCCATAACGGAGGAGCTGGGCCTAAAGCCCCTGACATTTTGGCGGCGTCTATGGAGTAGTCCAGACCTTTCAAATTATAGAGCCGAGCTGCAGGAATTTCTGGAGTTTCCTAATGCCAAAACAATGCCTTGGCTGATCTACATCAGGAGAACGCTGGAGGCTATCGGACTCCATGAACTGTGGACTGACCCACTTAATATGTGCCCAAGGACCCCAAAAAAGGCACTGACGAGAACCTACTACGATTATATGCTCCTTAGAGCCATGGATGGTGCACGGGAGGGGTCGCTGTCCAATAAATTCACACAAACTAAAGGCTTTTACCATCTTGAAAGTGTCCTCGATGCCATTTCTCCACAATTAACCAGGAAACTATTTCTCCAATGGAGATATGGAACGCTTCCTCTAGCATCGTTTACAGCATCCTGGTCTTCTTGTCCCTCTTCTGAAACCTGCCCGGCTTGTGGACATACAAAGGAGAATGACGTTCATGTTGTCTTCTTTTGAAAGGGATACAAAAGAATTAGAAAATATTGGTTAGTCCCCTTGCTCAGGAACTTGGGATTCAGAACTTTTCTACCCGCTTATAGAGTCCTAAAGACTGACCTATCCCCCACATTAGTATTTGCTCTTTCTAAATTCCTAACCTCCATGTGGTATGCTCGATGTCGACGTGTAAAAATGATGTGTTAGGAAACCAGAAGTCCCGAGACAGCCCTAAAATCGCGTCACATTTTAGTTCCAGCTTTTATCCCGATCACTAATGTTGTTTAATATGTTTTTAAAATTTTGTATGGATTTGAATGTATATCTTTTATGACCTGTGATCGAAATAAAGATTAAGTAAGAAGATATGAAATATCACAAAAAGACCTGCACAGTTGATCAAAGCTGCGTGCATACTGAAAAACCGTGAAGTACACGATTGGTTCAACCTGATATAAACTTATTTTGACTAGTGCTTAAATGGTTGTCTATTTACTTACTTACATAATAATGCGCAACCTCCTCTGATGGGTCTGTAAAACGTACCTTTTGTCCAGAAGGTTTGTTCTGAATTTTAACCCTTTGTCCTGAATTTTTACACTCCCTATCCTGAATTTGCACCCATGCCAGTTGGTCACCCTAGTCCTGACACTCCCATACAGAACTACAGAGTGTTCACCCTGCCTTTTCTATTTGGTTACTCTTGTAACCAGATGCACCACACTGCCAAGCTCTAACTCAAGAGGGGCCATCTAATCCCCTTGGCATCCCACTCTCCACAGGGCTGACCAAAGTAGGCTGAGTAAAGCAGTACTCAAAGCTACATCGAGTGTGCCTCAATTGTCATCCCAGCGAATCCAGAAAATACTGCACTAGACTCAGTACAGTAGGTCTTCCTCAAAGGTTTACTTGACTTGCCACATCCAGCACCCAGAAATGCAATGTGTTGCTAGCTGATCCCTTCCTCTGAAGCAAGAAGGAACCGGTAGGAACCATTTTGTTTACCATTTCTTTTCACAATTTACTGATTCATTTGTGTGCCAGTTAATAATGTAACTTTATTTTAAAGGCCTCATCCAAAATGCAGACAAGGGGCATATTTCTCTATATGCCAAAAATATTAATTAGTAAGTTTTGGTTAGTTTTTGTTTGTAGTGTGTAGGTCTGACTGCACTCTATTTTAGGTCCTAGGCCAGAATGTGGCAACATGCTTGTGTGTTGATTTCAGGACATGTCTAAGATTTTGTGTAATGTGATTTCTCAAAAGAGAGCTGTTTAGCCTCATTCTATGCTAGGCCTTATTCGAGGCCTAAGCAAAATTTGCAAACTTGGCACTTCTTTCTCTGTGCAGAAGAATTAACTTTTCTAGCATGTTCAGGTTAGAATTCCTTTTTGCACATTTTATATCATTTTCATGGTTAATTGAGTAATCCTCAGTCTCCTCATGGCCCAGACTTGAAGCCAGCAACAGATGTGAATAAAACTGTGTTTTTTGTATATAGACATCACTTGCTGGCTGTGAAATAAATTTATGACTAGATTGTACAGATAAATTTTTTCAGCATTCTTTACACCCCAGACTGCCTTTTCCTCATTTGTGAATTCTTACTTTTGTTATTACATGTTCTGTTCCCAGAGATTCCAGTCTTACCCTTTCTCCTTGACTTTGTACTAGATTTCTGATTTATGTGATGATTAGCTGGTTGGGAAAGAGTATCTAACGACCTTGTGCAGGGCGTTAAGACTGCATGTAAGTATTCAGTTATCATACCTGCAGTGCTCCTAGTCTTTACCAATATTACTTGCTCTGTAAGCTTTAAAAGGCTTAATTTACTAAATATTTCTCTACGAATTAGACCTCAAAGAGTAACGAAATAGTGTTTCATGAAAGGGCATACCCCTTGAATGTGGGCCACGCCCCTTAACTGTAGGCCACGCCCCTTAACTGTAGGCCACGCCCCTTGAACGTGGGCCACTTTTTTCGTCAGTGCCCGGGCCAAATTGTGATCCCAATCCGACCCTGGTGGTGGTATCCAGGCGCTAAGGTCTAGGCAGATCCGTGAGGATATTGCGATTTTGCAATGTACAAAAAAAACGCAAAATCTCCACTTTTGTAAAAGTCTTGCGATTTTTACAAAAGTGCCTGCAAAATCTGTGCCAAAAAACATAACATGGGGTTGACCCACTCTTCTTTACTGGCTCCGCGATGCGCCAGTAAAGGAAGTTTGAGCAACAGGCTAGCAGGCAGCAGAGGTGTTCATTTCCTCTGTTGCCTGCCTTTCCAATGTACAAAGCCCCCTCCTGCTGTTAAAATAGACTGCAGCTCACCTCACACGTTTGTGTCCCCTGCAGACCATTGAAAGGCTATCCGGCCCCTACCCTTCTATACACTCCTCTCCCTTGCCCACACCTACAAATAGTGTACAACATAGAAAATGGACTATAGTGTGACATTGGGTACAATCGTAGGGCAAGAAACAACTAAAAAGGAATACCATAAACAGTGTATTGCATTGCAAGTTGTTTTCCCCAGATTTACGTTCCAGCACCTTGAGCAGGAAGAGAGAAGCAATGGCATTTGAAAAAGGACTCTGTATTGGTAGGTGGAAGGTCAGGTGGCGGTTAATGAAGGAGGGCACAGTGTTGTGGAGGGCTTTGTAGGCATTGGTCATCATCCTGAACTGGCATCTCTTCTGGATAGGAGCCAGTGGAGGCTTCTGAGGTGGGGGTGATGCTGGTCCATTTGGGGAGGTTGAAGATGAGTCTGGATGCGGCATTTTGTATTCAAAGAGTTTGCAAGTGCAAAATGTTTTTTTACTATTTACAAAAGCCCTTTTACAAGTCGTATAAGTCTTTCTGTCTTCTAAAAATGGTATTTGCAGCCCTCCCCGCACTGCTTAAAAGAGGAGGTGTGAAAAGGGCATCCTCTTCCTATCTATGATTTGGAGAGAAAAGTATCAATGGCTTGCGAGTGTGTTTTTAGTCGCAAAGCATTGATAGGTAGCACCACATCAAAGAAGGGGGGTATTTGATTTGCAAATGGGAAGCTGTCCTTGTGGGACAGGTTCCCATTTGCAAATCAGATACCCCCCTTTGGGAGCAGTGATGGCAGCCTAGGTGAAGCAGGCAGTGGTCCAGAGGACCCCTAATGTCTTCTAAAATTAGAAGCATTTTTTTTATCAACAGTACAAGTCCCTTTCAGTGACTTAGACTGCTTTTTAAAACAAATGTTTCCAATTTTCAGTGCTTCATTTGAGCAGGTGCTTTCAGGTGCTCAGCACCGGCGCTTCTTTCACAGGGCCGGGGCTACAATTTCTGACCCTGCAGGTGGTGGTCTCAATATTAATTGTTCAAATTCAAAATGAAAAGAATAACACACATTGCATGGTGACTGGCTGGTAAATGTTCATTGACAGGCCAGCATACGCCTGTCCAGGCAGGCATGATTGTGTATCACCACGTTAGTGATGATGTCATCACGCCAATCACAAATCCAAGAAGTCATCGACAAACTATGGCTTGCATTCTATTCCCAGAGTCTGTTGCACCCTGCCACTGCCTGAGCCTAAGCTTCCCTTTGGATAATTGTAGCTGGGGGCTGGCCGTCGCCATCCCTGGACCTACTAATTACAGGCAGCACTAGCAGTGACATCACCTGCTGTGCTCGAGCAGCCGTCTGTTCCGCAATAAACTCCGTCATACCGCACTGATTAATCTATGCAAAAAAAGCATTTTCATTTGGTGTACATTTTGTTTTTGCACTCGGTGTAGGTAAGAAAGTAAAACACACCATCTTCCACTTCTTTAGGAATGACAACAGGAAATGCAGAGTTCAAAATAGCAGGGACATGTACAGACTGACGACAGGGGTCACGGGCAGCAGCAGTGTTATACTTGAGAGAGAGAGCAGGAGTAAAGAGGAGAAAGAAACAACAGGACAGGAGATAGATAAGACGGAGCTAAGTAGAAGAAAAGGAGAGCAAATCAGATACAAAGAGAAAGCAGCCATGACGTGAAGAAGAGAGCATTAAGAGAAGAGAAGATAGAATGAAAGGACGTAGAGGACAGGACAGCGAAAAAAAGCAGACATATGATAAAACGGACACACAGCTAATCACTGCTAGAAGAGTGATAGTATAGAACCAAGATCGAGGGGAGAGAGAGCAGTGCATGGATAAAAGTGAAGAGGAAAAAGGGCAGGGCTAGAATGAATAGAGGGCAAATCAGAAATGCATGGAATAAGGTAACACACCAGGTGTGACAAATATGATAGAAAACAATTAGAGCGGTGAGAGGATAGACTCTTAGAGCAAAGACTTAGGGGACAGGCAACAGATCAAGGTCAGAAGATAGAGACTAAGGCAGTGAGAGTGTTGAAAGTGGGGTCACCGGAGGAAGAAGTGAGCTGTGGCCTTCTTGGCAAAATAGTCAGCACCTGCACTTAATTTTTTAGAAATTAAGCACTGTCAATTTTGGGCAATGAAATTTAGGGATGAATTCTATGCAAGTAAAAAGAACGAGTTCAAAGGAACTATTTGCTTTGGTAAACCACACAATTATCCATGTAATCCTTTTTTAGGGTCCTCTGCATTTTAGTATGGAAGCACACCATCATGACCTTTTCAAATCTTATTGCTAAATATGAAATTCTCCAATATAAAATATTAAAAGAATCTGAAAAGGGAAGAAATGAAGAATTAAGTGCATCTAATATGTATATGAGATTTAAATGCACGAGTTATCCTATGTGGTATTTCAAATCATATTAATAAGTCTTTGAAAAAGTTGTACCATAGCAAAAAATGTGCTGCTTTTGCTGTGCTTTTCTTATTGACTAATTTCGTTCAAACAGACGCACATGGAGCACATTTCTCTATAATTGACATGGCCTGCTTTAAAAAAAAAGTTTAACATTTGGGAAAAGGAAATGCAGGGATGATTTCTATGTAAGAGTTACATGAACTTGGGTTCAGAGGAACTGTTTGCTTTAGTGTATCACGGAATTTTCCATGTTATCCTTTTTTATGATCCTCGCCATAATAGTATGGCAGCATGCCATCATGATCCTATCATCTCTTAATGCTGTATGTAGAATTCTCTAACAAGCTATACTAAAGGAATCTGAAAAGGGAAGGAATGAAGAGTTCACTGCATCTAATAAGAGCATAAGATTCAAGTCCGTGAGATATCAATTGGAATTTTTGGAAGTGTAATATTTAAGACTTGAAAAAACAGTTCTACGGCGAAACACGTGTTGGCTGTAGCTGTACTTTCTTACTGACTGATTACTTACAAACAGGTGTACAAGAAATCATGTTTTGAATTCAAGTCATTTTACAATCGGAGTTCTTACAAAGACATTGGATTTGATTTGGATTTATGGACACAGCAGTCACAATGAAGTTTCAAACCATGTATACACAATGCGTGATTCAAGCCCTCTCCTTGGCCTTTCACCAAGATATTACAGAAGTAAGTGCAGTATAAGGTGAGAGGGAACGCAGTTATCTTTAGGTACCACCACTAGATGGTGCCAAATTATAAGGAAATGTTGGGAAATAATGCATTTTTTAAGGGAGGAGTGCTCCAAATGTGTTAACAAATGGGTTGAGGGCCGCTTAGTAGACTTGGCTCTTGTTGTGGAGGGTTCTGATGGCCAGTAGAGTCCACCAACGGGAACATGCAAGCCTTTTGGAAACTGGTTTATGTTTGGGCGCAGTGACAGGTAACAATTTACTGTGTCTCTCACACTATTTTAGCCTTCAGTGGGTCTTCCTTACTAGTTGATGCTTGCTGGATGCAGGAATCTCAGAGCAGCTTGGTTGGAACTGCAGAGGAAACCTCAACCACACATTTTGGAAATGATTCAGTTTCATTGAAGGATTCTGTCTCTAGTGGGTCCCTTATGGACTGGGTGTATATTTAGGGTACCCTTGATGTTTAAGAGTCTAAAGGAATCTGGGCAGGGACGTGCAATGCAAAGTTTGGTGCAATCACCAGCGTAGGGTCTTCTTTCATCTCTCTCAACCGACCAACATCATCAACTCTGTTTAGGGGGCTCACAAATAGGGTAGCCACCTCACTCCACGTCAATATAGATACTGTTCCTCAAAGAATTCCTCCAATTTTATAAATTACTTTAAACATCTGAAACCTTATCCTCTGACCATACCATAACTCGATTTCTCTCTCACATACAATGTAACCCCAGTACTAACTCAGATCTTTCGCTCTTAGAAGCTGATTTAACGCAGAAAGAGCTTCTAGCAGCCCTGAAAACGCTAAAAAAGGACAAGGGCCCAGGCCCTGATGGATTCACCGTGGAATTTTTGACTCACTTTGCACATCTACTTCTTCCTAAACTACATACCCTCATATCCGCTCTTTTTGCAGTTTGGTGAATCTTCTGGCTCTTTCTCAGATGCCCTCATCTGTCTTATACCTAAAGAGGGCAAAGATCCACAACATTGTAAAAACTATCGACCAATTTCTTTGGTCAATATTGACTACAAAATATTTTCAAAAGCTTTAGCTTTGCATTTGGAGTCTCAGATGCCTGACTTGTTGGGCACGGAAAAATCCGGTTTTGTTAAAGGTCGTCTCATCACGGACAATACCCGCTTATTCTTTGTCATTTTGTCTAAAGCCTCACATATTTCCCATCCCCTGGCAGCCATAGCCTTGGATGCAGAAAAAGCATTCAACAGAGTTGAGTGGCCTTATCTATTTCGCGTGCTTCAATGGTTTGGTTTTGGCCCAAAGATCACTGCTTTAATATCTATTCTGTACTCCAATCCTAGGGCAGCTGTATCAGCAAATTGTGACATTTCTTCCTATTTTCACCTCGGTAGAGGCGTCGGACAAGGGTGTCCACTTTCCCCTTTTCTTTTTAATCTTGCTTTGGAACCTTTTTTGTTACGATTAGTAAAAATTACAATAGTCATGGTTTTCATTTTAAAGACACCACTCTTAAAATGGAAGCTTATGCGGACGATGTGCTTTTATTTTTATCATGCCCTCAGGTCTCTCCTCCTGCTTTTTTAGAAAAAGTTCACTCCTTTGTATCTGCCTCTTGATACAAGTTAAATAAGGATAAATGTGAGATTTTGCCCCTCACCAAATACACTCTCAGTGTTCATTTCGCTACCGCAGGTTTCACACGGAGTCCCCAATATTTTATTTATTTTTTTGTGGGTTTATATAGCGCTAGAATCATCTCCCGAAGGAGTATCTCTGCGCTCAAAACGGACGGTGATGGAAAGATGATGGTCCTAAAATATTCACTGAGTTTCAAACAAAAATGTTTTTAATAATGTGTTCTGCACAAGAGTAACGGGAAGCTCGTTCCAGAGGTGAGGGCCAAGGTACGAAAGAGCTTTTCCTCCCAATCCTACCCTCCTAATGGAGGGAACTTGGAGAAGAGATTTATTACTGGAACGGAGAGCACGTGCTGGAACATAAAGAATAAACTTTTCCGCCAGATAAGGGGGGCCCATATTTTGGAGAGCTTTATGAATGACACAGCATGTTTTAAATTTAATCCATTGGTGGATGGGCAGCCAGTGGAGCTTTTCCAAAAGAGGGTGCTATGGTGATCTGGGAGGTACATTCTGGACTAGCCTTGCTGCTGTATTTTGGACTACTTGAAGTCTGCTAAGTAAAGTGTCATTAGCTGAAATCAGTAGCCCATTACAATAGTCCAGGCGGCTAAGCACTAAAGCCTGGACCAATGTTTTCCGGGTTGAGTCCGGAAGTAGTGGGAACACTCTTCGGAGCAGTCCAATCACATGAAAACAAGAGCCAGCTGTCTGATTTACTTGCTCTTTTAGAGACTGGTCTTGATCTAATCGGATGCCTAAGTTCTTCACCACCTGCTTTGGAACAGGATCGGGGCCCAGATCTGATGGCCACCAATCCGGCGTCCATAGCAGCGGGCCTCCCCGAAAAGCATCACCTCAGTTTTTCCTACATTACACTGCAAGAAGTTAGTAACCATCCACTGTGATACAGCCCGCATTTCATCAGAGAAGGTCTTTTGGACCGCCATGGTTAACATGCTGAATGGAAAGAGGAGCTGCGTGTCGTCAGCATATGACACGGGAATAAACCCGTATGACCTCATGAGACTGGCGAGGGGGGCAACATAAATGTTGAAAAGAGTAGGGCTCATGCAGGAGCCCTGAGGAACCCCCTTGGTCAGTTCCAGAGGTGCAGAACGAAGCGAGCCAATGTTAACACTCTGCGTGCGGCCAGATAGAAAACTTCTCATCCATGACAGGGCCGAGCCCCCAAGCCCCACCTCTTCCAAACGACTGAGCATAATATTATGGGAGATCGTGTCGAAGGCCGCGGATAAGTCCAACAGCACCAGAATCATAGAATGCCCTTTATCCAGGGACATTCTGATGTCATCAGTCACAGAAAGAAGTGCAGATTCAGTGCTATAGTTGGGCCTGAATCCGGACTGGGAATGATCTAGACCTCCAGTTTGTTCAATAAACTTCGACAGATGGATGTTAACATGCTTCTCCATTAACTTGCTCAGGTAGGGAAGAAGAGAAATGGGCCGGAGATTCGACAATTCTGTCCAGGGAGTATTGGAATTCTTGCGGATAGGTCTTACCTGGGCCACTTTCCACTCCTGCGGCACCAGACCCTCTGTGAGGGAAAGATTGACAAGAGATTGGATCGTAGGACCAAGCGGCTCGACCAGGGATGGAAACATTCTTGCAGGGATGTGGTCTGAGGGGGAGCCTGGCTTAACCTGGTGAATCAATGCTTCAACCTCAGTCAAGGTAATGGCTGGGAATTCAGTGTATAATGTAGGGTTAGAGAGCTTAGAGGTCTGTGATCACACAGGGCTGCTCATTAGGCTGCCCGTCCTAGTGATCTTATCATAAATCACCTCTATCTTGTGAGAGAAATACAAGGAGATGTCGTCAGATAGCTGTTGTGAAGACAGATCAAGACTTTCACAAGCCTTAGGCTTAGTACAGGATTGTAGAATCTGATACAATGTTTTAGATGAGTTACCAACCTATGTTAGTTGAAAAGCTATATGAGTTTGATATTTTTATGATAACTGGCCAAAGAGACATGATAACAAATTGTATCCTCCTCGATGTGTGTACTTCTCCAGACCCTTTCTGGCTTTCTACATGCTTGCTTTTGCAAGCGAAGCTGATCGGTAAACCAAGCTTCCTGACGCTGGGTAGAACATTTCATACAGGTTTTCATGGGGGCTATGAAATCAATAGCATTTGTAATCGCTGAATTATATTTGGATAAGGCCTCCTCGATGTTATCTGATACTCCAAATGGAGGTTCTATAAACACATTTTGAAAATTTTCCAATGAAACCTTGTGCCACTGTCTGCGTGAAAAAGAAGATCCCGGAAGCCGGTATTTTGATTTTGTCATATCATGCATAGAAAATTCTATAACTGAATGGTCCGACCAGTTCACATGCTTGGAGGGGTCACATACGACCTTGAACGAGTTAGAAAGTATCATATCCAGAGTATGGCCAGCTATATGAGTTGGACCCTTGTTATGCTGCTCTAGTCCTAAGGGATAGGTACGCCAAAAGGGTCTGGGCATCAGAATTCTCTATACGGTCACTATGCACATTAAAATCACCCAACAATAGGAAGTTATTGCCTGATTTGATATGCGGGGCCAACAGTTCAATTAATGAGATGGAAAAGTTTGTTATTGGACCAGGTGGACGGTACACCAATGCCCCTTTCCAGCAGGCCCTTGTAGGAGCATCAATCCTAAAAACCAATACTTCCATACTGGCAGTGCTACACTGGTCTAGAATCGAGATGGTAATCCCACTTTTATAAATAATGGCAATACAACCTCCCATTTTGGAAGGTCTATCCAGCCTAAACGTTTTATATCCTTCAGGAATGCCCAGCGTGATAGCCGGAACCGAATGAGGCTTAAGCCATGTTTCGGTAAGGAAGCTCAGCTCCGGTTTGACTGTGGAGATGAGATCCCTAACCTCCGCTGAATGCTTCAGCAACGAACGGATATTACATAGCAGATTCTTCCACCCCTTAGGTGCGGTATCAATGAGGGGCAACTTAGTCTGGTCTAAGTGGAAGGGAGGAACCTGAAACTGACAATGACGGCAGGAGAACGGGCGCTCCAAGCAAGGGCAGGTTTCCAATGCACAGCTCAGAGATGGCGCTATCTGCAGACTTAGTAGGTTCTGTTTAGTATATCCTATACGCCTAAGGGGATTGAATTTTGTAGACCAACAGCCAGGGACTTTGGCCCCTGGCTCCAGCCAGCCACAGACGGATGCAGACGGGTTTGTCTTTGGCGCGTCTTCGGCGCGTTGACGGCCCTCCCGCTGCGCGCGTCCACATTAATTGTTAAAAATTCAGTGAGATAAACAGGGAATGCTGTACATTAAGTACTTAGGCTTGCACTTTACTCCAACCATTTCAGGGACGATATCCAGCTGTTTGGAAAATTGCATACAAAGAGTGTCATCTTTAAGAACAAAATGGCATCCCCTTTATCTGTCTTGGTGGGTCGCTTAGACACCATTAAGATGATGCTTTCACCCGTAGTCTTATATACAATTTCTAATATCCCATTGTCCATCTCCTCAAAATATCTTAAGAAGCTTATTTCCATTTTATCTTCTTTTTTATGGAGTAACAAAAAATCATGCATGTCCGTCTCATAATTGATTCATCCAGGGCGGGGCAAACTTTCCTGATTTTCCCACCTACCATAAATCCTTCTTATTACACCAAGCGTCAAAGTGGCTCTCTGATCCTTCCAAGAGTCGCCCTAAGTGGGCTACGCTTGAACAATCCTTCCTTTCACCATTCTCATTTCAGGAGTATCTTTCCTTTACACGTAAACCGCAGTCTGTCTACCCCTGCACTCAAACATACTTCCAAGATAATCCCACCTGTTCTCCTGACCTCATTCCTTAACTCTTCAATATGGCATAACAAAAGTATTTTGATCAATAACAAACTTTTCTTTTGGAAATCCTGGAGACAACGAGGCCTAATTTGGGTTCATCATCTTTATGATCAAGACCAAATGATGTCTTTTGAACAAGTCAGCACTTTGTTTACACTACCCCCACTCTTCCATTCCAAATATTCTCTTTTATTGGAAGCTATTCAAACCGCTCACGCACAATTCAAATCATCTCAGCCAACCATTTCACATGAACTTATTCATGCAGATAAATTAAGAACCCTTGTCATTAACGAATCAAAGGCATCCACTATTTATAAGTTTTTACATAATTCATCTTGTCTGAGAGACAAAACCAAAGTAGAACTATTGTGGGAAAACGATTAGGGACTTCTTGGTCAGTGGACTTTTGGAGTAAAATCTGGCTTAAACTCCAAAAATTCTCCAGGGCTGCCAACACCACACAGACACTCTTCTTCATATATAATAGACTCCTACTTCCTCCACTCACTCTTACTGCGAGACACTCTCATCTTCCAGATATCTGTTGGTCCTGCTCATTACCACATGCTGACCTATAGTACATGCTTTTCATACGCAAATTTGTCCAAACCTTTTGGGAAAAGGTGTGGTCTCAAATTAATTCCATTTTTAACTCCAATAATCCTCTTTCTCCTTCACACATCTTTTTAGTTAGTCTCTCCCCTATTTGGGACAATTGCAAGTCCAATATTGAGATAATAGACTTTTTTTGGCAGTGGCCTTTCAGCAAGTAACCAAGAATTGGAAAGACTTCACCAAATTATCTTACCAAGCATGCTGGTATGCTGTCTGTTATAATCACAGACTAGATACAACCTTTGTATATCCTTTACACATGGCATCAACACGCTTAGACTTATGGTCACCTGTCACACTTTTTATTGATACAAGTGCAAGACACTCCCTGTCTCCCGTTTCTCAACAAGAAGAAGTCGCTAAACCCCCATGACATCCTTTAGATTGATATTATATGACTTCATTTCTATTCTACATTGCTCTTTGTACTTCTGTATATCATATATGATGCAGTTTTATTTTCATATGTTGCTGTTCTCATACTTATACATGATATGTTGGTCCGTATTTAAATCGAACCCTACTCGTCTATTGATTACATAATTGATACATTGTATGTAATTCTTTTTATTTTTCATTGCCTTTATATAGTCTGTATTGATGTAATACTTACCTTAATAAACTTACTTTTGAACTTAAAAAATATAGAGACTGTTTCAAATTCTGGGCTCTCATGTGAATAACTGACTCATTCATAACTGACTCATTCATTATGGATGTTCATTTACCTGAACATCACCACCTCGCTGACTAGGATTGGAATTGCCTGTGAGGACCAGGAGTGAAGTGGTGCAAACTTCCCTCACTCAGAGTAAGTACTGCATTAGCAGAAGCAGAGCAAGACAGCACCCTAAGCAATAGAGCATATGCAGGTGCATCAGTGCAATTGTTTCGCGCAGTAAAGTACAACACATGCAGAAGTATGTGAGCTTCTCTCGCCCAAGCAAAATACTTCACATTAGGCAGAAGTGTAATATTTCCTCAAAGAGTAAGCACCATGCACAAGCAGTGCAAGCTTAGAACTGAAAACTGTCACCTCAGGTTAGACACAGATCTCTTCAGAAGTTGCAATAATCCGCTCAGCCACAAAGGCAGCCTGGACGGGCGTTGATTGGACACACTCTCTGATCTACACCGATTTAGTCCTTAGGAATGCCATGGATCGCTGGCCTGAGTGTTGTGATGTAGTGTTTGTAGAACTTGGCTGTGAAACAGTCCGGCACAGGGGCTTTTTTATCTTTGAGGCTTTTGACCGCTCTCTCTATCTCATCTCCAGTTATTTCTGAGTCCAGTATTTCCTTCTGTGTTCCTGACAGTGTTGGAGTTGTGATGTTCCCCAGTAGCTCCTTCCCCCCATCTGCCTTTAGCGTTTCGTCTTTTTTGTATAGCTGTGCCAAAACCTCCAAATTAAATAACAAAACTTTAAGCCAATGGGAAGAAGCGGCAGGGAGAGAGCTAAGAGAGAAGGAAAGGGCAGATCTATGTTCCTCCACATCAAGGAGGAAGGTGACAACGACCCTCGATCAGACAAAATTCTGGTTAGTACACAGGGCCTACTGGACCCCAGCACGTCTAGCCACCATGGGTATCAGAGAGACCGACTCCTGCTGGAACTGCGACATGCAGAAAGGAGACCTGGCACACCTCCTCTTCCACTGCACCAAAACAAAGAAGTTCTGGAACTCCATAAACACTCTAATCAATGACGTAACAGGAGCCACACTATCAATGGACTTTCACCACCTAATTCTGGGATACACCGACCCATCCATAACATCCGAAAATGACAGAGACCTGATTGACCTCCTGCTCACAGCAGCGGTCAAAACGGTGTTGAACAACTGGAAGGACACAGCAAAAGCCACCTTTAAAGCCTGGTTCAACTGGGTCATTTTCCTAAGAGGAGCCGACACCATAACGACCAACAGCCAAACGAACTCAGGGAAAAAGAGCGAGATATGGCTGTCACTAGACAACTACTTGTCCTCTCATAAGCCACCCTAAACACCCAGACCAGACAATACTGCATAATCCACACACACATCCTACTCAACAACATAATGCGCCTATGTCTCTCTCTACTCCTACACCTCTCTTCTTTTGATCTTCTATCTCCTCACACCACCAGGGGTGCGAAAAGATAACCAGACAGGTTGCAAGGGGGCAAGGGGGGAAAATGGAAACGTGCAAGCCGGGCGAGAAGAAGATGAAACAAACTGGAGAATGGACTGTCAAGAGCCAAACTAATATAAGCCAATCTAGACAATGCTTGACTCCCTCCTCCCCCACCCCCCGGTGCTTTTTTCCTTTACTTTTTCCCATGTGATTCACCCTGTACCATGTATATATGCTCTTTATTTTCAATAAAAATTACTGAAATATAGGAATGCCATGGATCGTCGTTTAATTACCACTACCCACAGGTAGGTGGCAGCCTATGATCAGCAGCTGGAACCTCTCACTTGAAAATAAGAAAAGTAAATTTAAAAGCACAATTTAAAGAAATTGATCAGCTGACACTATTTTCGAGAACTATTTTATTACCCAGCAGTCACCATGTTATCCTTGACCCCAAATCTCACTTAAAATAGTCTGCTTAGATAATAAAAACACCACACTGTATAAAGCAATTACCAGTGATACCCACCTGATGGTTTTCCAGCTTACTGATCACTCTTTGTGCAGTTTAGATTATTTCAAATCCACAAATATTAATACCTACAACATAGTAATAAAACCGATAGGATTGTGCGCCTCAAACATTTAGCATTTAATCCTGCCTAACAGCAAAACTATCGTAAATGAAACAACATACCCAATACTTTCCTGATAACTTCAGGTCCTCATAATTGTTACAAGTAATTCATCACTCAAAATCTCAAATTCCGAAAAGGAACTATCTGAAAACATTTACAAAAAGAGGATTTCTCAATGTACCAACAATGTCCTTATATAATCAAGAAACCATTAATAATCATAATTAATAATCATTAATAATACATGCCATATACTATAAGAATAAGTAGCGCCAGAAAAGTATAATCCAATTGTATCGATATGCAAATCAATCTGTCAACCCCACATTAAGGGAAACTGCAAACAGAAATAATAAGGGGTATACAAAAAATATGCACAGTAAATAAATTATACTACCCGTTTCAACATAGTTTAATTAACGGCACTCAAAACTAGCCCCCATAAACTACACAACCACCTTCTTGGAAACTGCTATGTAGTTTTCTCACATGAAAATAATTTCCTTCGAATTGCCTCTGAGAACGTTCTTACCTGGTGAAACAGATTCATTTCCTATCTGTGCCTATATACACTTTTTGGAAAAGCCCTCCAAACAATCAGCACGCCCGTTTGAACCTGAAACGATGACTAGGGTATTTCTTCTTCTAACGTAGTTAGAAGGGTCTCATTTCACAATGATTAATGATTATGTAATATGTATAGGGTTTAGGGTATAGTGATTTTTGCTCTTCTTTTGAATATGACATGCTTTTTAAGGTGTTTTTCCTTTTTTTAATTTAACAGCCCTGAAAAAGAAACGGTGTGGCGAAACATGTGTTGGATGTTTAAGTCGTTGAGGTAGAAATGGAATAAATCACACAGTTTGCCCTCGGATCATA
Organism: Lissotriton helveticus; assembly: GCF_964261635.1. Classification (NCBI taxonomy): domain Eukaryota; kingdom Metazoa; phylum Chordata; class Amphibia; order Caudata; family Salamandridae; genus Lissotriton; species Lissotriton helveticus. The sequence goes on from NC_136061.1 coordinate 1,958,121,180, forward strand.
TTTCTATTTTTTCCCATATGGTCTTACAACCGGTTGGGGAACCAGAGATCTGTGTTTAAGTGCCGGGCATAATCATCCTGCAACCCAGTTCTGTTCATTATATCAGCTGAATAGAATGATATGATATGGTATTATCCTTAGTGGTATTCCCCAATCTTTCTCAAGTGTATGAAACATGATAGCCGGGGTTCAACCATCAACACAGACATAAGGGACTAAAGTGGGTATCCCTGTCTTGAACCACAGGCGATATCATTCACCTCAAAATATGGTGGCCTATTTGAACTCTGACAGTGGGAGAAGAGTATAATACTTGTATCCAATGTAGCCAAGACAGTAACACGTCAACACTGCAATCATATATTTAGTGCTGCTCTGTGGTACAAAAGCATTTTGATCTGGGTAGATAAGTATTGGTAGGTAGTGGAGCAGGTGATCTGCGAATATCTTACTAAGGATCTTATATTCGGTATTGAGAATTGATTAAGAGCGATAAGACGTGACATAAGTAGGGTCCCAGTTAGGTTTGGGTATATCGCTTCTCTTGTTGTCGGAGGAAGGTAGCCCAGTTGTGTTGCTTCCATATATAAAGTGTTCCCGGCAGCAGTAGGGTTTCATAGGTAGTGTAAAACTCAATTGGAAGACCATCCAGTCCAGGGGTTTTACCCCAGGCAAGAGCCCAAACCGCCATTCTTATCTGCTGAGTCATAATCGGAGCGTCTAGTGCCAGTGTCTCGCCCAGTGCGATGTGAGGGATGTCTAGGCCTTCGAGGAAGAGGTGGAAAGTGAGAGGGTCTAGTGCAAGGCCGTCCTTGTAGAGGTTCTTATAATAACCAACAAACGTCTTGTTGATGTCCGTTGTGTAAACGGCATGAATGAGGGGCACTGCGTCATGGGTACATATGATGTGGGTCAACAATTGGCCCTGAATGCAGCCCCTGCATGAGTACAGGCTGCATAGGCCTGCACATTGAGACAGCTCATACGCCCCATGAGTTTGGTGTGTTCGCCTTTCATTGCTGTAAGATGGCCCCTAATATTAGGGGTCACAGGGAGATGATACTCCAAGTCTCACAGCTTAGTTTTAGTTTGCTCTAGACCAGTTTCCAGTGATGGATGTGCACCAACGATGACGCGCAGCAGGGGCCCCTTACTACTACTTTATATGCATGGCTCTAGTGGAAGCTGTTACAGTGTTTTAGGGAAAGTATTGCACCATGGCCTCTCGCAGTATTTCAGGGAAAGCTGGTCTTAAAGCAAGTGTAAATGGCATCATGCATGTCAATGGAGTCTCACTGCTAGCCTGTGATAATGGTACCACAGTATAAAGTGTAGTCCCACTGCAAGCCAGTCTTATTTTTACCATACACATACCTGCCCCTCTCTTTTAATTCTTCTCTCCTCTACCCCATTCTTGTTCCCCCTTTTTTCTGTTTTGTCTCCTTTGTGTATTATCTCTCCTCATTCTTTCCATCCTCACTCCTCGCATGTCTTTCCTCTCTCCTCTGCTATTCCTGTTCCTCTCCCTACAATCTCATCCCTCCATCTCATTTGCCTTCAGTACATCTCATCTCTTCTGCTCCTTGTCTATTACTAGTTTTGCTCTCTCAGGGTCATATGCACAATAAAATTTCGAAGAGCTACGCCAAATTTGGCAGCACCGCGCTCGGACATTTTCAAAACACAGTGATGCCCCGTATTTACTACAATACGGCACACCCATGTGTTTTCCCTAGCGCTGGTGCTAAAATAAGCTGCCTAGCACCAACCAGGCACCCTTGCACCATAGGGCAAGGGTGCCTCCTTTGCAGGGAATGATTGTTTATGTGCAGGAAGGTGGCCCTTTTTGCACATAAACAATCCATAATGGCTGTTTGCTACTTCTATGTGTGCTGCATTCTGCAGCACTCATAGAAGTAGCAAATCGTCATTATTTAATGATTGTTTATGTGCAGGAAGCAACACCTTCCTGCACATAAACAATCATTATGGGTTTTTACTCTTTCTATGTGTGCTGCAGAATGCAAACATGAGGGGAAATAAAAGCATTTCTCCCTGTGCGCCATTTTAACACCTACTCTTGCATGGCGTTAGTTTTTGGTGCCGCCACGAATTTACACCTCCTTGTAAATCTGGGGTAGCTTCAAAAAGCAATGGGTGTTGCAGTGGAACACCCACGACAACACCCATTGCACGCCCCTTTCACGCAGATACACGCGTGAAAAGGTAGCATAGTTACAAAGCAGCGTAAAGCCAGAAAAAGTGGCTTAACACCACTTTGTAAATATGGTGCAGGGCATACCACTACTGGAGCATCACAAAAAGTAGTGCTCTGGTGGTGCTAGGGTCTTCTACATATGTCCCTTAATATCTCTAATCTTTTTCTCACCTCGTGCTTAGAATTGTTAGTGCTGCAGGGAATGCAGGCGAAAAAACATTCAGAAACGAAAACGCTGTCACACTCGATAACTGGCACTGGCCTTGCAAGGGCTGGGAATGTAGGCCAGGCAGGTCTGGGATGCCAGCCTGCAGCAAGCAGAGCACGCAAGGAGGCAGTAAGATGGATGTTAGGGCTGAGAAATGCTTAGTTTGGCCTATACCGGGCACATGGTGTCATCCAGTGAGACTCACCTGGTAAGTGATGATGTCTGGCCTGGACTGGCCTGGAAGGACAGGAAGTAGGTCTGTCTGTGGTGTTTTTGCAACTGGTCTTAGCCTTCAAACCATTGCCTACATAGGATTACAAGTAGCATGTTTCTTTGAGAAAAATTCCAACACACTTAACTCTCTGATCACACATACACAACATGATTGGGAAGGTCTGGCTGCGGTATTCTGTATGGTCTGGAGTCTTCTGAGGAGCCCAGTGGAGATGCCAGTGTAGAGAGCATTGCCGGAGTTGAGGCGGCTAGTGATGAGGGCCTGAGTGATGGTCTTTTTTGGTGTTGGATGGAATCCATCTGAAGATTCTGCTGAGCTTGCTAAGTGTTTGGAAGGAGGAGACTGCGTTGACCTGTCGTTTCATGGTCAGTTGGCTGTTGAGGATGATGCTGTGGTTGCTTGCATGGTCGGTCAGTGTGGGTGTAGGTCCGAGTTCTGCAGGCCACCAGATGTGGTCCCATGCGGATGTGTTCTTCCCGAAGATCAGAATTTTGGTTTTGTCGGAGTTGAGTTGGAGGCAGTCGTCACTCATCCATTTGGCTACGTTGGTCATGGCGTTGCAGATGTTTGTTTTGGCATTGGAGGGGTCCTCTGTGAGCAAGAGGATCAGTTTTGCCTGGGTAGAAGATTATGTTGAGTCAGTGGGATCTGATGACGTCTGTGAGGGAGGTCATGTAGATGTTGAACAGGGTGGGGCTCAGGGATGATCCTTGTGGTCTGCCACATATGATGTTTTGGAGGGCAGAGATGAAGGGAGGCAGCCGGATGCTCTGTGTGCATTCTTTAAGGAAGGAGGTGAACCATGTGAGTTCTGATGGAGTCTGTGGAGGTCAATCAGCGCAGTCTCAGTGCTATGGTTGGTCCAGAATCCTGAATGTGAGGCATCCAGTAGGTGGTTTTGTTCCAGGAATTCAGTGAGCTGCTGGTTGATGGCTTTCCCGAGTACTTTGGCCGTTAAGGGAAGCAGGGAAATTGGATGACAATTTTTTATATCACTAAGGGTCGGCGGAGGCTTTCTTTAGGAGGGGTCTGTCTGTTTCCATCTGTCTGGAAAGGTTGCTGTGGAGATGGAGGTGTTGAGGATGGTGGTCAGTTGTGTGCTGATTGGGTCCGTTGAGAGGTTGTAAAAGTGACGGGGCAAAATTGTGAGTCGTTGGGCTGGGCTTGGTCAGGGTGGGAGCAGGCAGTGGGCACAGGGCATTAGAGGTGGGGAATGGGGAAGTAACACCAGCCTCCCTGAAGACTTCATTCATCTTCAGTCACTCAAAAATAAAGGACTCTTAGTCATAATTCATTCTGTCTGAGGCAAACTTCTTACATGCCCCTCCATCCACTTGGTAAAAACATAATCAACCTCTGCACAGAAACAGATAGTTACAGTCCTTACAGTCCATGAAAAGTATAACTATGGTAATCCCACAATTATCCAAGCATCACTTGGCCGTGTGTATTCCACTGCCATCTAAATCGGCTAATTCGAGCATGCACAGGTGTCATCAACTCTCTAAAACAGTAACGCTCATCTATCTGGCCTTGTCACAAGTCACCAGAACACTCACTCTATTGGGAGTGAACTCTTTTTATGAGGTACTAGAAATGTTTTCACAGATAAGCTTGAACATTTCAAGAAATGTCTTAGACACGTTTCAATCACACATCTGGTCAGGGGTAAACATCGTTTACCACGAAGTTTTTACAACGCGGTACCTTTAGCACGCATCCCTTACAACGCAAGTCGTTACCACGACTTGCGCTGGAGGGCGCTAAAGGATTAAAAATAGTAAATTTACTATCCCAACACCTTCCCTAGGGTCCACGGGGACTGGTGTTAGAATAGTAAATTATACTATTCGAAATCCGCACCCCCAACGCAAGTCGTGGTAACGACTTGCGTTGTAAGGGATGCGTGGTAAAGGGATGCGTTGTGACGGTACGCGTTGTACCGTCATACATCCCTGGTCAGGTGTAGTAGCTCAGTGCCCAGCAGCAGCATTAGACTGAGTCAGCCACTCCCACTTCTACCAGCCTCTGTCTCTCATTTTCCACTTCACCCAGTGTGCACCCTACCTTGGCTTTTTTCCAGGTGGAAGTGGAAGGGGTTTGGCACAATGGCTAGAGCAGCCCACTTTGAAGACGGGGAACCTGGTTCGAGTCTCAGCAGGAGGTCAACATCCTATGATTCTGGGCAAATCACTTAATCTCTCCATGCCTAAATGTCCATTGGTAATGCAAATAAAGTGCTCCGATATCTTCGCATCGAGTTTGAGCTATACAAAACTTCAGAAAAAAGAAAATTGTGTGTTGTTTGTGAGGGTGGGAATAAGGCCTTATTGGCTTTGCCACTTTGTGCATGACTCGACTTCATGCAAAATGACCTGGGTCTTTCATCAGTCGGATCTAATTCTGGTGGCCACACAAAACTATGAAGACCATTCAGAAACTAGTGACCAATGAGGTGTAACTTAGCATATATCGGAGGAGGGTGGGGGCAGGTGAGGACTGGTTCAACTACTGGTGGCCGTGAGAGCAGAAAAACCCTCCACGATAAGGAATGAGGGGTAAACAACACATTAGGTTGAAAAGGACTGGGGTAGAAATGCAGAGCACCAGTGCTAACTAATCCAGTAGAAAGAAAGCGGAAGGTCTGTGTACTACAAACATGGGCAGACCATGTCCTGACTGTAAAAGGTGTGTTTGTGGCTAACCTGGAGGGCTTTACCTCCAAAGACATGGCCCTCTTCCCGACACCTGTGGGTTATTGTATGGGCAGGAGGGGCTCTGTTGAACTTTATTCCTGTAGGAAGAGGTCTGGTTCTATCTGCACTTCAGTGGCCCCACCAGAGAATGATGTCTCCACAGGCTCACCAACCCAGCGTCTCCAATGCATTCTAAGAACGCGTGGTGCATTTACTGGGGGACCACACAGCTCTGGCGTCATCACACTGTATCTCTGTGTGTGCAGACATGTACAACGCACAGGACTCCACCATCTGAGGGCACATTGAACATCCGGGCTTCAGGCAGGAAAGGGTGCCAGTGCAGATGCAAATATTATTTGCCTCAGAAACTCCGTGCTCTTTGGCTGGCACAATGCTTGCAAAATCCCTCCTAGAGCAGAAAAGCCTCAGGAAGTGGGTGAGGAGGAGTCAAAGCATGTGTGAGTGAGGAGCAGAGGGACTTGAGTGAGGACTCACGGCCATGAGATAGGTGATCTTTTAAAGTCTGCTATTACCCCTTGCAAAGACAGCCTGCGCGTTTGCCGTAAGCCGTCATAGTGGAAGACTTTTAACAGGTGCAATTTCAACTAACCAAATGACCGGGCCCAGCTGATGGAACTTTTTCTACCTCACCTGGACTTGAAGCTGCCTTTAACGTTCCAGGCTAGACGACGCAAATTCCAACTCCTTCATGACACAAACTGTAGTTCGCAAAACCAACACCTTGTCTCTTGCTCCCCACGAGTCTAGCTCTAACATCGCACCAAAGCCAAAATGGAATCCAGCCCCAACATTAACTCACATGCAGGACGCAAATTGAGCCTGCGCAGTATGTCTTAAGTTCTATTGACAAACAGCGTAGGCTCGATATTCTGGCTTCCCACATGCAGCCTTTACCACACCCTTTGCCAATTCTTCACAGAATGGGTTCCACCCTACCCCCTGTGATGGGTTGGGAAAGGGTGAGGTGACAATACTCTCTTCTCCCTGATTGACATGAAGGCTTAGTGCCAAAGGGCTTGAGTTTCAAACACCCAGGGCTAACGTTACCCCCATGTCATCAGGGGGTGGAGACTGGCCCTTGATGCTGGGTCTTTGCCGAGCTGATGTCCTCACAGGCCTCAGAGCTGTGAGACTGTCAGTCCGACAAAAACTCTGTAGACATTAGGCCCGTCAAGGAGTCCAAATTTAGGCCAAGTGCAGCCGTGACACATGTTCAGCAAGTACAGCAGACCCCAGTTTAAGAGCAAGTGTGAATAAGTATATATACAAGATTTGTTCCCTTTTTTTTAAGCAGACTTAGCATTTCTTAGCACTGCTTCATTTTTACAGTAATATTGGTTAATGGCCAGGGGGCAGAGCCCCGGTGTCGTCACACAGAAACCATTGCTGGATGGAAGACATGATGGCTGAGGTGGTCAGGGCGACGAGCGGACACCAGGTGCTAATGGTTTAGCTGATTTTCGCTGGTTGTTAGAGGTTGTTAGGCTTGAAGGTGGTGGGTTAGAGGTTGAAATTATTTTTGATGTTGGTGATCTTGCTGTGTAAGTAGTCTCAGAGAGTGTCGCACACTTCTTGGGAGGGGTGGATGGTGTTCTCTGTGGCTGTTGGGTTGGAAATGTATTTGACTATTTTGAAGAGTTCCTTTGTGTGGTGGCCATGGAGTTGATGCGGGTGGTGATGACTGCTTTCTTGTCTTCCGTGATGTGCCGGTGTTATTTGCTGAGGGCTGTTTTGTGAGCTGCTCTGTTGGAAGGGTTCTTAGTGGTGAGCCATTGTTTCTTTTCACGCGGAGGAATGCCTTGCAGTATGATAGGGAAATTACATTTTTATTAGACTTTGTAGGTATTTTTGAGTTTGAGAGCCATGGAACTATGTCGCTGCCACGTTCACCATAAGCGTTGGCCAGTGGTTTGGCCGCGTTGTATTTATAGGCCGAGAACTGCATGAGCCTCCAAAAAAGCATGTTCAGGTTTTATAAATAAGTATTTACTTAACAGTGGGACTAATGGAGGAGCATGCAGCTCTTATAATGTCTCAAACTTAGGGCCAGATGTAGGTAACTTCCATTTAGCGATTCCTTAATAGCGATTATTACCGAATCGCTATTAAGGAATCGCTAAATGGAATGTAGGTAGGAATCTCTAAAATATTAGCGATTCCTTAACATTCCTTAATAACGAATCGGTGATTCCAATTAGTTATTAAGGAATACCTAGCCATTCATTCCTATGGGCTAGGAGGCCCATAGGAATGAATAGGAAGAGATTCCCTATTAGCGATTCGGTATTGCTGAATCCTTAATAGCGGGAGGTATTTCAAGGGTGCCAGGGTGTCCAAAAGACACCCTGTTGCACCCCTGAAATGTGCATGTGTGCACATGTGGCGCACATACAAGCCCTAAGGGCATGGTGGATGTGTGTCACATGGCACGTAAAAAAAAGCAAAAAAGTGCTTTTTGTAAGGAAATCGCTACTTACCACCAACTTGGAGTTGGTGGTAAATAGCTGAGGTGCACTGTTTTCAGTGCTACCTACATTGCATTTAAGGAATCGGTATTTCCAATTCCTTAAATGCAAGAGCAAAACAAGGAATCGCTTTTTAGCGATTCCTTATTTTGCATGTAGGTTGAAAGTCACCTAAATCACACATGGCTAAATACCGGTCGTTAACGCTGAAATTTACCATATTTTGGCGTTATCGACCGGGATTTAGCCACCTACATCTGGCCCCAATTATTTCTTATTGGCTAGAAAGCTGCACCGTGTGAAAGGGCAGTTTTTGAGATGTATGTTTCTCATGAGTTGTTTTTTTATGCAGTCCAAAATGGCTGCCAAACTTTACGGCCACAGAGTAACAACACATTCCATTTTCATGTACCTTTACCAGTTGTACCACTGCGTAATATTTGATTTAGTATACATCTCCTCCTTTTTACCACAGCCTATTTTCTTTATTTTCTCCCCCTAACACTTCCACAAGATGACAATTACTACCTCCTTGGGAATTTTGTATATATGCTCCCGTCATACCACCTAAACAGTGTACATTTTAGCATTCCTCTCAGTAAATTCTGTATACAGCATTCAATATTTTCTTATTTCGATTTCACACTTCTATTGTTTTCCTCTTCTCTGTATATACCCAAGACCACTGTTTATTTTATGAGGACCTCGTGCTTCATACTATCTTTTTCTGTTTTTATATTTTTCACACTGTGTGACTTGATGTTTCATCATCTTGGGCATGTACTTTATACTTGAAATACAATGTTTCTATGCAAAAGTACTCTCTAGTCCCTGGCCCTGGAACGCGTTATACACAATTTCATAAATGAATAGGCATCTATACTACTGAGCCAGCGGTTGAATAAATTCACCAGTACTCTTGTATTTTGATTCGGGGCACATAATCTGAAATTGATTGTTAAGTTAAAATCATCCTGTATTAAAGAGACAGCTTGTGATCCTGATTAAAATCACAGTACAGTTCTACGCTATTTTTTGCTTCACTCAAATTAAGAGCATTAACTGGTTTGTCATTTTAAAACCCGTTTTGTAAACGTAACTGAAAACATCCATTAAGCCCAAGAGTATTTTTTATTCTATTTGGACGTTGTTTTATATTCCTTAAATGGAAACTTTGTATCTGCTTACCAAAGACACTTTGATATATATCTATGTATTTTTCAGGTTTCCTATAGCGCTTCTAACTGCCCTTTTGTAAGCTGAGGTTTGAAAGCAGCCATCAGCAAATCAACAAATACAATCAGAGAATGGTTAATTTGGTAAAAATGTACATTTATACATTTAAGAACGTATACAATTCAAGTGGATAAGGAATAATGAAACATTACATTTCTTACAGAACTTGCACATGCTGTAAAAGAATCAGAAGCATATTCAGTTAAGGTTTGCAAGCGTTGGGTAACTCGCAAGGAAATAAAATACATTGTAGATTCTTAATTGAAAAGAACACAATAGCCTCCTAGCGATGTCAGCCGCGCAGGTTGAAATGTGCATGTTGCACAAGACCAGTCCCAGCACCAATGCAGTTAAAATAAAGGCTAACTGTAACATAGTGGTAGGAAAGCATTTGTTCTTTGTAGTTCATTTCTCCTTATGCTCAAATTATTTAATGAGGCATTTCGTGACTTGTCTGATATGCTAGGGTAGGTAGATCCAGGAAACATATGTGCCTGTGCCAATGCTAATATGGACTTATAAGTTAAGTGCTAAAATCCACCAGTTCTAATTGTTATGGGATTTAACATGTGGGCAGGAATATTATGTCTGGCAGATCCAACCGTGCGCTACACATTCTCCACTCTACACCTCATGATCCTGTCGCCTCCTTTTCTGTTAATCGGCAACCCTCGATTTATTCAAGATGAATTTTCCCAACGTATTTATAGAGTATAGAGTTTAAAGAGTTTTCTACAGCGCAAACATAAGCCGAATGTGTCAGGACACTGTACAAGGTAATCAGTTGGCTAAAGTATAGAACTACCATGACAGGGTTGGCAGTAGTATGCTCAAATTACGACAGTGTGGCAGTGATTGGGATGTAAGTTTGCAGCAAAAATCAGTATAGTGGTGGGGATGCCCTGAGCGTCAAAAATCTTCCATTTGATGACATGCACATATGTGGAATATTCTGTCCTGCAATAGTCTCTTTCTGTAGTCTCCCACTGTTTCCTGGGGCTCCCTGTGACCTGCCTACTGTGATGGCCTCTTAAGGCAGGGAGGTGACATAGGAAGAATATTTCCATCAGTTTTCTGTATCCAGGTGATTGGCCTACTGCGATTGTCTCCGAGGCTAGGGAGGTTTATGGTGGGTAGAAGCTGTTCACCAAAATAATTTTGCCCTCTTTCTTGAAACTGGCAAACAAAGGTTAAGGCACATTTCAGGTGGAAGGAAGTTCCTGATTCTGAGGGCTGTGCCAGAAAAGGATTACGCATAGGTGCTGCTTTTCATGAATTTTGAACTTTCCAGTTGCAGGGAGGAAGCGGGTTCCCCCAACATGGTGAAACTGTGTTCTGGTTATTTAGGTGTGTCTAAATGTACAGATTTGTGTATCCGACAGGCTAGCATTAGCATGCTTTTATGGGAAGCCACTGGAGAGAAACAAGAGATAGAGTAATGTGAATGAACTATCTCATACCAGTTGCTGCTACGTTGTGGGGTGCTCTGAGCAGAGCCAGGAGATTGTGATGTACCAATGAAGGTAGCAATACCACAGTCTAGTCTGGGTAGTCCAAGGCTTGCACTACTTTTTTGGAATCTGGTAGATGTCAAGGGCTGGATGTTGCACCAGTGACATTTTCTTTTACAACAGGACTGACAAAGATAAGGTGCAACCCCTTCAGTAGCCACAGTACCGTCCAGTGCTTGAATAACGAGATGCCCCTTAGAATGAACCCCAATGGAATTGAAACAAGCATTTGCAATGCAATAGGTCTCGCATTCACTCGAGTTTAAGTTATGGCATTGTAAATGGCAATGCCTTTTTTTATTTGTGTTTTAAAAACCAAAACATAATTCAAAGGCATACGTCATTTACAATGCCAATAGCTCAAACTCGCGTAAATTTGAGACCTATTGCATTGCAAATGCTCGTTTAATATTGTTGGCCTTCTTTTAATGTTAGTTCTTTCTACCATGTCGGTAGTCAGAAGGGAGGAGACCGGGAATGCGTGTGCTAAGTAGGGGGCTTTGAGGTGGATTTCCACACATCCCTCTTCCCTTACTTTCATACCAGTAAGAAACAGACTTTGGGATACCTAGAGAGGAAATCAGCAATAGCATATTCAGTGCCTTTTCTGTGTAGGGTTTGGAAACGGAAGGGTTGGAGGGCAAGGAATCAACGTAACACCTGTTTGTTGTTTCCTTTGTTTTGCGCTAACCATTCCAGCAGGGCAAGGTCCTTAAAGAGAGTAAACTCTTCTCCTTCCAAATAATAACAGGAAATCTCAATGGCCCGTTTGATATCCAGAGCTCTCTTCTCTACTACTGCCTAGTTCTTTTCTCTTGGGAATAATTTGCGACTGATGTACACAATCGGGCGCTCTTCGCCCTTCAACTTTTTGGGACAAGACCACTCTAAACCCCTTTTGCATGCATCAGTCTGTAAAATAAAAGGTTTAACATAATCAGTGCTGATCAGGACTGGTTCAGAGGTGAGAGTCCTTTTCAAGGGTTGGAAAGTACTTAGGATTTCTGGAGAGGGCTGCTGCAACACCGCCTCTGTTTTTGTTGATTTCTTTAATGGGTCTGTTAAAGGAGTCGCTATCTGGGAGAAGACGGGGATACATTGCCTATAATACTCAAAGATACCTAAGAAGGCCCTGAAATCTCTCTTGTTTTTAGGTTCAGGAATGTTGGAGATGGCAGTTAATTTCTCTTTTTGGGCCGTATGTGTCCTTGCCCTAACAGGAACCCTAAGTATTTGACCTTCAGGGCTGCCAATTGGTTCTTGGCAGGATTGATCCTCAACCCTCATGTACCCAGTGCATGAACGACAGACTGTAGATGGTCCAAGTGCTGTTCCTATGTGGGACTGTAAATGATTATGTTGTCTATATTGGCAGCTGAATATTATTTGTGTGGTTTGAGTATGGTATTCATCATACACTGGATGGTCGCGAGGGCTCCATGAAGGTTTAAGGGTAAAACAGTATAATGATACGGACCTCCCAGTGTAGAAAAATCCATCTTTTCTTTGTCCTTGGCCCTGAGGGGAACCTGCCGAAATCTCTTTCAGAGATCCAGTGTGCTAATGTATTTCGCCTCACTCAACCTCTCCACCATTTCATCTACTCTCGGTAGTGGATAGGTGTTGAATAGCGATATCTTGTTAACTTCTCTAAAATCAATGCAAAACCTGACTGACCCATCAGGTCTAGGGACCAACACGGTAGGGGAGTTCCACTCACTATCTGATGGTTCACTGACACCCATACAGAGCATCTTCTGTACTTCTCGTTCATTGGTGTCTCTTCTAGCCTTGGGTATGCGGTACGGCCTTAAGCGTACATTTTTGCCTGGGGTTGTATGGATAGCATGGTCCAACCAGGCGATTTTGCCAGGCAATAGGGAAAAAACTCCTTGGAGGGGGTAAAGTCGTTGGGTCAACTCCTGTTTGTGGTGGCCAGGGAGGTCAAGATCCATGCTACGGATGTATAGGATGGGGGTTATTCTGAAGATAACACCATCAGTACAGGCATAGCACCCTCCTATTTTTTTAGTATATTGTTAGGATATATTTGATCTTTTTTTAATGGGGGTCTAACCTAATCCTATAAGTAACAGGGATCACTTTCTCTGTAACCACACAAGGGCCTTGCCACTGTCCTAACAGCTTCAATAGAATGGGGTCACCTACTTTAAAGGACCTTTCTTTTTTCTTTTCATCATATTGTGCTTTTTTATTGCTTTGGGCTTGCTCCACATTTGACTTGACTATGCTGCTGATTTGGCCTAAATGAGTGTTTTTATGTTGGTTACATATTCCAATAGGGGCTCGGTGCTGCACTTCTCTTTTTCTCACTCCTCCCTAGCCACATCCAGAAGAGAGCATGGCTGACCACCATAGAGGAGTTTGAATGGGTAATATCCTGTACACTTCTGCTTCTTGCACTGCATAGCAAATAAGGCAAGGGATAGCATGTCTTCCCATTTCCTTGTTTCTCGGTCTAGTAAATTTTTACGGTGCTCTTTAGTGTCTGGGAGAAGTGAAAAAAAAAGAATTGCTGCGCCAAACCCTATTGGAATATGTAAGTGAACTCTCACGGAATATTCCAAAGGGGAAGGAGGGGGGGAGGGTTGTACCAAGGAAAAGAGTAGGAAGATTACAACAGTAACCAATCTAAAAACTAATTTAGGCCAAATCAGCAGCATAGTCAAGTCAAATATGGTGTTGCATTATAATGCTCAGCCTGCCCATCCATTTGCGAATGATCAGCTGCTGTGCGTATCTGTTTGATACTTAGCTGTTGGCATACCTGCTTCATTTGTTTTTAAACAAATAGGGTTCCCTGGTCTGTTAGAATCTCTTTTGGGAACTCTACCCAGCAAAAAAAATTGAAACCATAGCTTTGGCTATGTGTATGGCAGTGGGGTGTTGTAAGGCCACAGCCTCTGGAAAGTGACATAATCGACAAGCACGAACACTCAACAACAGACACTTGGAGCGGGTAGGAGAGGGCCTATTATATCCATGTCCGTTCTCGAAAAAGGTTCTTCTATGATGGGTAGGGATATCAGGAGTGCTTTTCTAGGCCGGTATTGGCTATTTTTCTGGCAGATGGAAAACTATCCACAGTATCTTTTTACCTGTTGATAAATCTCTTGCCAGCGGAATTTATATACCATGGCCTTTTCATTTTTTTAGTGCTGGTGTGACCCCTTACAAGTGACTGTGGGCTAGGAATAATACCTTCTCTTGAAAGGGATCCACGGGTCTTGTTTTTTTCCCCCATTTCAATATAATAACCCTTTTCTCAAGAAGAACTGGCAACCTACTTGATCAGAGTTTCGTTTCCAGAGGCATTTTTCCAGGCCTCACGAAGGGCGGGGTATTCACGTTGGGTGACATGAAAGTTCCTTTCGGTTTCCCAGATACCTTCTTCCGGATAGGTTGATAAGATTAACCTGGGGGCTTTCTTATCTTCACTCCTAAATCTCTTGCTTTTGCGAGGTTTCAACAGAGGCCATTCGTGGTCTTGGTTCAGGGAAAAGGGAGCAGCTTCCCACCACTCGCCTCCTTCCTACCAGGTTCTCTAGGCGGGATAGTCATTCCCCACAATTAGGGGTTCTGGTAACTTTGGTATCAAACCCACTTTCAGTGGCACCACAGGGTTGGTTTGATGTGGGCCTCTGTAACTGGATATCTCTTTGTGTCTCAGTGAACGCACTGGATATCCACGGTCCCAGTGGAATTGGTAATGCCAACTGGCAGACTCTGTGGGTGCATCATGCTCTGTGAACAACCGGTATCCCCAAGAGCCATGATGGGTTCCTCATTCACTGACAAGTGACAATGATATTGTGATCTTCCTTCCATTTTTGAACAATACAGAGACTACACCAGTCTTAACTCCATGGGCTCCTTTTTTTGTGGGCAGAACCGAGCGATGTGACTGTGGCCGCCACACTGGAAGCACTGTGGTCCTGGCTGAATTGGTTGGCTCATGGGCCCTGGTAGCAGAATTACAGTCTCTGGATTCTTGGGAATAGGAGGCCTTTAGGATACTCTTCTCGTCCCCTCTGCAGAACTTGGGCCCGACTGAAGGCACTAGCTATTTCACCTGCTTTCTCAAAAGTCAGGTGTGCACGTTGATGGACTCATCTCTGGGTAGGGGGATGTAGGGAGGAGAGATACTGCTCTAGGTAGATTTTCCCCAAGAAGTCTTCCTTGGTGGCGATAAGCGGTTTTAACTAACGATCCGTCAAATCCTTCATACAGTAATAGAGAGCACGCAGGGTTTCTTGGGGCCCTTCCTTTATTTGGCGTAATCTGATACAGTATGTTTCTTCATCAACATCCAGTCATTCCAATATATTTCTTTTAATTTTGTCATAAGGTGTGGTTCCTTTGGGATTAGCTGGCATATAGACCGCCTGTAGACCTCCAGATAACAGGGGCCCCAGATACTGGCCCCACTTGTCAGGGGGTCAAACACCAGCCAAAGCCTTTCTTTCAAAGTTGTTCCCCACTTACATACTTTTGCAGTACCACAGGGGTAAGGCTGTATGGCCCTTTTGCTGTCCTAACACCTCTGCTAATTTTCCAATAGCCATCTCCTGGGTCTGGCTTAGGCCTGTTAAGGCTTAGTGGAGCTGTTCTCTATCTTCTTCCACCACGGCCAAAAACTTCTCCATAGGTTTCTCAAGTTTTTTTTGGCTCTCCACCATCTTGGTCACCGCAGCCTGCATTTCACTGGATCCAACTTCTGACACCAACTGTGGAAGGGCTGGGTGGATATTTAGGCACAGAGGCTGAATATAATTTGTTAATTTTTATATATATTTGTTCCAGATATGATATAAGAAAATATAGTGCTAAGAATATGCCGGAATGGACCAGTCTGTTTGTAATCCATATGTTTCCCTCTGTTTTCTAGATGATTCTTGTTTCAAGATGTCACCACCCGGAGGCTCAAAATAAATGTGAAAAGCAGGAGTAAGTATAGGTGCAGCAAATAAATCTTTCCAAAACCGTCACCACACCCAAAGTGGAGTACTATTGGGATGAGGGGTGGGGGTTTGGGGTCGTTTTTGTGCCAGGGGAGGGGGGCAACAACAATATGCAGCAAATAGGCCAAAGAGAAGGGGGTTGTGTCTTCCTTTTTCTTGCAGGGCTAACCTCTTTGTTTGCTTTCAGGGTTTGTGTACCCGGTGTGATGACCTCTGAACCTCACAAGAGAACAGAGGTTATGCCCCTCAAGGGCACTAGGGTGTATGTGTCCTCCTCAGTGCGATTACTTTAGAAACAAAAGCCGTGGGATGGCGAGAGAGGAGGCGAGGACTTCAGTACACTGAGTGAGTACGGTATAGCCCCAAGGAGACGGAGGTATTAGCACTGACTGTGCCTTTTAGACTATGCTTTTAACGCTGGCAGCAAGGACGCCTAGGGAACCTTGTGTTCTCCCATGATTATTTTACTTTGTCAATACAATTGAGGAAGGCCATTTATCCCTTTTTCTTTCCCACAAACAGAATGTACTAGTCTATTTTGTTCCGATCTACAACTTTTGGAAATCCACAATATAGAGAGTGTGTTTTCTGTTTTGTGTTTGTGTGTTTGTTTTGTGTTTGTTCTCCCCCCCTTTTTCCTGAACAGGTCACAGCACTTGTGGTTATTTATACATTTTTTTAAAAAAACACTAATTTCACTATGCATCACCTTTTTCTCTCCATACAGGTGATCTGTGTTTGCGCATTCAGAAGCGCATGTGAAGTAACTGTGTTCTCTTTTTCAGGCTTATTTTCAGAAATACTGACAGAGTTTATATGATAACAATACCAACTGGGTACTGTATTTTAACATCACTCTTTGTATATAAACACTTATTTTTTCACCATTTGATAGCAACATAGTGAGCATCTAAGGGATCATCTTCAGTCCTGATGAAGAAGCCTTGATGCTTCGAAACATGTTAACATACCTAGGAGTATCAGCACATTAAAGGCTTGATATCTCCAAACCACCTTTTTAACAGTATCAGCCTATGACCGAATAACATTTCTTTAGTCTGTAAGGCCAGGTACGTTTTAAGCCACACATCTCATCCACCCCTGACCCTTTCTCTCATTACATATACACCACACATAGCACTACAATAACAGTGCTCCAGCGTAGTCGGTAGTCTTAGCACGCCCCGTCCCGCAGCGGGCCGGAAGACCCCTATAATGAAACATGACACCAAGGGCCCTTTTGGTGTGTGAGGGGTATTTTAACAAACACAGTGTATGCCCTACCAAGTCTCTGTACATACTTTCCTTCCGACCTCTTTGAGGTGGATCCTTTTGTTTCTAAAGTGACCACTGGAACTCCTCAGGATCTGTGCGATGCTCAAAGGGGTCCACCTCCTGACATCCCCCAACTCTGACTGAAATAGATATCCAGAGTAATGAGGCGGTCAAGCGAGGGATAGGGTTAGGGAAGGTGCTGCGGTTGGAAGCTGGTGGAAAGGGTGGCTTCTATGTGGAGTGCCTTGCACCACATACGCCAGAATCTAGCAATGTATTGAGGTCCCCTATTAGATACAATGACTCTCGGGAGACCATGTAATCTCAACACATGTGATAAAAGCAGCTGTGCTGTCTGTCCTGCTGTGGGTAGATTTTTACAGGGAACAAAGTGACCCATCTTGGTCAGACTGTCTATGACAACCAATATGGCATTATACCCTTGATCCAAGGGTAACCCTAGGACGAAATCCAAACTGATCGTTTGCTATGGTTGTGATGGCGTGGGCATAGGCATAATTTTGCCCTTGGGTTTGCTGTGATCCCCTTTGGCCCGAGCACATGTCTCACATTGCGCCACCCAGTGTTCCACGTCTTCGGCCATTTTCTCCCACCAGAAGTACTGCTGGACTTGATGTAATGTTTTCTTATGTCCAGGATGCCCAGCCAGTATCGCATTGTGACACCATTTGAAGGCCTTCAGCCGGAGAGGATGTGTTGGCAGAAATAATTTTTTGTCAAGTAAAGGCACCCCATGGTAACCCGCAATGCACTTTGATCAACCCACTGCTGCCATAAGTCAAGAGACTGGTGATTCTTGACTTGCTCAAGAAACTGGTTCACTGTCACTGCACATACAACTTTGTCTGGATGGACGATGGCCTCTGGATGTTGTTGCGGCTGCATTTTGTCCTCTCCTTGTCTGGACAAAGAGTCCGCTTTTCTGTTGTCGGACCCAGGCCTAAAGGTGATTAGGAAATCGTATTCCGAGAAGAACAGCATCCAACGCATTCTTTGGGAAAGGTGGCAGGCGGTCTTCATATATTGCAAGTTACAATGGTCAGTATAGACTGTTATGGGATGTCGTGCCCCCCATAGATAGTGTCTCCACTCTTGAAAGGCCCTTTTGATGGCCAATAGTTCTTTTTCTGCCACTGTATAGTTGGCTTCGGCTGGATTTAGTTTCTTGGAAAGGAAAGCTACTGGATGCAGCTGTCTCGAATGTCTATCCCTTTGTGACAAAACCGCTCCCACCGATACATTGGACGCATCTGCTTCTACGCTGGAAGGTATGTCAGTTTGCGGGTGTCACAAGATGGGAGCGGAACAGAAGGCTTTCTTCAGTTGAGTAAAAGCCTCCATGGCTTCGGTGTTCCAGAAAAAAAGGCGTTCCTTTCCTCAACAAACGGGTCACCGGAGCGGCCAACTGAGAAAAGTGAGAGATGAATCTCCGATAGTAGTTGGAGAACCCAAGAAAACACTGTACCTCTCTCGCACTCTTTGGAACTGGCCAGTCCTGCACCACATCCCCTTTTCTCTCAGCCATTCTAAACCCTTTAGGACTCAACACGACCCCTAGGAACTCAACCTCGGTCACACTGAATTAACATTTGCTTAACTTACAAAATAAGCTATTTTCTTGTAGTCTTTTAAGGATCAGGGCTACATGGCTGATGTGTTCTTCCTGTGAGGTGGAATAGGCCAGGATATCATCGATGTACACGATCGCTATACGATCTATGTAGTCTTTGAGTACGTCATTGAGGAAATACTGGAATGCCACCGGGGCGTTGCATAGCCCAAACTGCATTACCAGGTATTCAAACAGGCCATACCGCGTTTTGAAGGCAGACTTCCACTCATCCCCTTCACGAATACGAACCAAGTGATAGGCCCCTCGCAGATTGAGGCGGTTGTAGATCGAGGCCTCCCTCACCTGGTCCAACAGCACGGGAATAAGTGGAAGCGGATATCGGTTTCTCACGGTATTGAGGTTCAACACGCGGTAATCAATGCACGCTCTCAACTCACCATTGGCCTTCGCCGTAAAGAAAATAGGAGAGGCGGCAGGGGATCGAGAATGCCTGATAAAGCCAATGGCCACAAAATGATCAAGGTATTCCCGCAGGTGTATAGTTTTGGGTTCTGATAGGGCATAGACCCTACAAGATGGAATGACTGCCCCATCCACCAAGTCTATCCGACAATCATATTCGCGATGCGGGGGCAACGCCTCAGCCTTGATTTCACTGAACACCTCCCGGTACCTGGTGTATTCCACTGGTAGATCTACCTCTTTTTCTGCTGCTGTAGCTACCTGATAGATCTGTGCCAGAGCCATAGTATGTGAACGGTTGTCTTTCATGCAGTCAGCCACACATTCTGGTTATTGAAAACTGATGTTTTTTTGTCTCCAATCCATGGTCGGATTATGTCGCCACAGCCATGGCATGCCCAATATGACCTCATATTGAGGTGCCTCTATGATGTTCAACGCGATGTTCTCCATGTGATCCTGAGGATCCCTGTGGAGAACCAATTCCATCACCTCCGTATGTTCTGTGATAGGACCTGACTTTAGTGGCATGCCGTCTACTGCTAATATTGGCTCTGGCTTTATGCTTGGTACCCTTGTCAATCCCAGTCTTTGGACCAGACCATGGTTGACAAAGTTTCCAGTGGCACCTGAATCGATCATGGTCCGTACCTGAAACTCCCGTTGCCCTGTCCTAAGGCTCATGGACAGCACTATGTGTGACTCAGTGCTCCTGACCTCGGAAATCGCTAAAGAAGGCAGTCTCCTGATCTTAACTGGAGAGCCTGGATCTTTCTTGGAATCTGGAAGACCACTACTTTCAGTGGATCCTACGGTCGTGATAGCCACCTTTTTCCCAGGGTAATACGTATTCCTTTTCTTAGGTTTTGTCTGGCATTCCCTTACATAGTGTCCCTTCTTTCCACAATACATACAGAGACCCTGGACCCTGCGACTCTCTCTTTCCATTTTGGATAACGGAGGCCTCACTGCTCCCACATCCATAGGTTCAGCACCAGCCTCCATAGGGAGATAAGAAGAACGGCCTTCCAGCTCCTTTCCAACCCACACCTTCTCTCCTCTCCTACGTTCTCCTCCCCTCTCTACCATACAATGGTCTAACCGTAGTGTTAGATTGATAAGATCGGGACACTTGGTGGGTTGAGGATCGATTTGCGCCAGAACGTCCTTCATTTCCTCCCCCAGGCCTTGATAATAAAGCGACATCCTCTACTCCTCCGGCCAGGCAGTTTCTGCCACAAGGCGGTTAAACGCAGTCATGAAAAAAAAAACAGGTCTTTTCAGCCCTGCCGAAGCTCCAGCAATTCTCTGTTGGCACTAAAAGTGGTAGCTCGGCGATCGAATACCCTCTCAAACTCCTTCCTAAACGCAGTCCAATCCGTGAGCAACGGATCGTCGTTATTGACTAGAGAAACCGCCCAATTAGCAGCATCTCCAGTCAGATAGGATATGGCAAAAGCGACCCTAGAAATATTAGTGGGAAAAGAGGCAGGTTTGCAGAAAAAATGAAGCGCTATATGGGTCAGAAAAGCTTGAATTTTATGGGGGTCGCATGAATACCTCTAAGGGCTGGCCAAGGGAATGGGAGGAGGAACCGTCACTTGTATCTGTGGGTTAACGGTGGACACATCAAATTGATTTTTAGCTTGTCTGTCGACCTTCTCACGCAAAGCAGCTGTCTCAGCTCGGGAAGTGGCCAATTCCTGCTGCACTAATACCAAAGCCTGTAACACGTCATCCAGAGAGGCCATCTTTGAGATTCGCCCACACCAGGAGGAGTGTATATTCGAGGGTACGTGATTCTGTGATGACCACTGGAACTCCTCAGGATCTGTGCGATGCTCAAAGGGGTCCACCTCCTGACATCCCCCAACTCTGACTGAAATAGATAACCAGAGTAATGAGGCGGTTGAGCGATGGATAGGGAAGGTGCTGCAGGGGAATAGGGAGACCTGTAACAAAAGGAACGTGGAATTAGTGTTGCATACTATACTGACTACTCTCAATGTGGTCTCACTGATAACACTTCCATACCTTCAACACTTCTGTGCTGGCGACAAGAAAACTTCACAGTAGCAAGATGCTTCTCTCACCATGGAACAGTTTCTGTAGGTACCCTACAAACCAAACACAAGTACATCAGTAGCTCATTCAATCGGCCCCCTTGTGAACCCACAGGAGTACAGTTAGGGCTCAGACATACCCTATGTCCTGCAGCAACAAGAAATGGAATAGACGTGTAGAAAAAGCCAACTCCAGATCCAAAAGGAAAGAGAAACATGCTGAAATATTCAGGAGAAATTATGTAGCATTCCTCATGACAGTCACTAACTGAAAAGACCACAACCCTCTTGGAATCAGCAGAGGAATAGGTACCAAAGTCACAAACAAAGAGAACAAAACATTAAGCAGTACCTTTTCTGTCCTTAGTGGCAGTTCAGTAGGATTTCCGGTAATTAACAATAGGCAAACAGCATGGACGATTCCCTCATATATCCACAGGCAAGGAAAAACCTGTGAGGGAATTCCGCACTCGTCTGAAAGATGAGGAAGCAAGAAACAATACTTTCCCGAAATAAACGGGAAAACTCCGAGAAGCAACAGCCCGCTTGAGTTCAGTGCACCCTCACGCTCCAGCTTCTCTAGGACAAGAAAACACCCCAAGCTACCTCCCGCTGCAGGCGCACATGGAAGGTCCTGGGCAGCGGTGGAAAGAAGCTCTCTTCACGAGTGATCCCTCTGACTGAGGCGTATTCACTCCGAGGGAAAAAACAAGAGTACCCCTCGCCTCTTCCTTGCAAGAACATCCGTGTCTCCGGCAGCGGACACAAGAAAAAAGGAATCCAGGGAAATACAAACAAACATCAGAAGATCTGCAGAGCAGCCGCTCTGCACGACAACTTCCCCGATACGTAAATAAGCATGTACAACGTGTCCCACGTTGTGCGTGATTAATACGCCTTCCGTTCCCAGTCAGATGGCCTTCTGAAACTTGTGGTTCCTGGTTGCGTACTGTAGGCGCTTCACAGGTTCAAGGCCTGACACCCGGGTTGACATCACCTGTGTTCTGTGGGTTTTTCCTCTTTGTCCTGCTACCCCTCCCCAAAAGGAACTCATATGTTTTCCCCAAATGCCCAATTTGCAGTAGGCAGTCTCAGGATCTGTAGGCAATGGGAAAAGGTGTGTTCTTAAAACCCTTTCTTACGGCACACTTTGAAAAATCAGTGCTAGTCCTGTGTTTTAACCCTTCACAGTGACCAGTCCTCCATCGCTCCACCCCAACCCAAAAACCGCCGACCCACCAACCCCCCCCCTACACTGCCACTCTCCAGAGTGGCAGCTGTTCTTCAGCCTCCTCTGGTGGGGCCCACGACTCCTCGTACCAGGAGTCGGAGGCCTCTTCCAGGTCTGCATCGTTGTCTGTCATGGTGGAGAAGAGGAAGCCGGTGGCAGAGGCTAACTCGATCTGCTTGGCGCTGGGCGACGCTGTAAGCGCTGAAAACGAGCGTTTTTTTAATTACTGGCGATCTAGTGCCACTTTTAAAAATTGTATGTTGCCACAGTGTAAAAATTTTAATTTAAATTTGTGCACCTAACCTTTGGGCTGAGTCATAGCTCAGGGGTCACTCACCCTCGCTAATCCTCACCTCGGTCCGCCGCGCCCATTCTAGGCGTTTGTTGCGGAGGGCGAGGAGGAGCACTTCACTTCCGGGTTCTGCTGAGACAGGTCAGCGCTCTAGCAGCGCTGTAGTCTAGTCTACAAAAGGCGGGGAGGAGCACAGAGGCGAGGTGGAGAAGAGGAAGCCGGTGGCAGAGGCTAACTCGATCTGCTTGGCGCTGGGCGACGCTGTAAGCGCTGAAAACGAGCGTTTTTTAAATTACTGGCGATCTAGTGCCACTTTTAAAAATTGTATGTTGCCACAGTGTAAAAATTGAAATTTAAATTTGTGCACCTAACCTTTGGGCTGAGTCATAGCTCAGGGGTCACTCACCCTCGCTAATCCTCACCTCGGTCCGCCGCGCCCATTCTAGGCGTTTGTTGCGGAGGGCGAGGAGGAGCACTTCACTTCCGGGTTCTGCTGAGACAGGTCAGCGCTCTAGCAGCGCTGTAGTCTAGTCTACAAAAGGCGGGGAGGAGCACAGAGGCGAGGTGGAGAAGAGGAAGCCGGTGGCAGAGGCTAACTCGATCTGCTTGGCGCTGGGCGACGCTGTAAGCGCTGAAAACAAGCGTTTTTTTAATTACTGGCGATCTAGTGCCACTTTTAAAAATTGTATGTTGCCACAGTGTAAAAATTGAAATTGAAATTTGTGCACCTAACCTTTGGGCTGAGTCATAGCTCAGGGGTCACTCACCATCGCTAATCCTCACCTCGGTCCGCCGCGCCCATTCTAGGCGTTTGTTGCGGAGGGCGAGGAGGAGCACTTCACATCCGGGTTCTGCTGAGACAGGTCAGCGCTCTAGCATACACTCGCCTCTCTATAAATGTGTATGGGAAAGCGGGTGCGCAGCGGACGCGTGCAGCGGGCGCGCCGGAAGCGCGCCGAAGTCGAGCCAAAGTCCAGCCCGTCTGCGCCCGTCCGCGGCCGGACGGGGCGCGGGGCCATAATCCCTGGCTCTCCGACACCCGCTACCATAAGGTATGGCAGACAGGAACTGTTAGACCTACAGCCCTACACTCCCTCATGCTGCAACCACGCCATGAGCGCACTATCTATGAAGGACTGTAGCGCATGTACATTTACGCCATTTAATAATGTGATATGTAACAATGCGACAAGTACAGTAAAAGCAGCTCTACTCAACTGTAGATCTATGCGGAAACACCGTATAGAAATATCTCATTTACTTGAAGATGATGATATTAAAATTCTGTTTCTCACGGAAACGTGGCTGGATGAATATTCTGATCCCGACATTATTCAGGCCCTACCACCTGGCTACTCCCTCTCCCGACTGGACAGAAAGGCTGGTAGAGGAGGTGGCATTGCTATCGCTACTAAATCGCCTATAGAATGCACCCTCTCTCCCATTTCTGTCGACCATAGTGAAGCTGGCTCCTTCACCATAACCACGGGACCTAGCCACTCTTTTTCTGGTATTCTTATATACCGTCCTCCTGGGAGGCTCTATGATTTCATTCCCACTCTTATGGAGTCCCTAACCCACCTTGCTCTTAGAAAAAATCACTTATTAGTACTAGGGGATCTTAATGTTCATCTTGAGGACTCATCAGATAAAGAGGCGGCAGATATCATAGCTGAGCTACTCTCTATACAACTAGAGCTAAAAAAACTCCGAACCCTCTCACCAACAAGGACATCTATTAGACCCAGTATTTGGGAACTGGAAGGGAGTCCAAATCCTGCCTCACCAGCCAATACCCTGGTCTGATCACTTTGTCATCCCTATACTACTCCAAATGGATGGCAATGTGTATCACAAACTAAGTTCACAGCAATATACTCGTAGGAAATGGAAAAAAAATTCCATAGACTCCTTCATAAAAATCCTCCAAGAGGCTGGGCCTCCGAAAGGACTGGATTGTGAGACAGCATATGACCACCTTCAAGTATGTATCATAAAAGCCCTGGACATCACTGCCCCCAAACGCACTGTGACTAATGCCACGAGGAAAAATAAATCGGCCCCTTGGTTTAGTCAAGAGCTCCAAGGCGCCAAAACGGCTTGTAAAAAGCTTGAAAGAGAATGGCGTCAAAACTTCTGTCCTGAAATTAAAGCCCGGTACAAAGCTGCACAAAAAGAATATAATAAAAAGATACGTGTGTCCAAAGCTTCTCACTACAATGACCGGATTCAGGAAGCTGAAAACTCCTCGAAAGAGCTTTTTCAGATATTTAAGGAAATATCAATAATTGACTCGAGACCTACCTCCCATAACGATTCTGTGGATACCTGCAATAAAATCGCGAACTATTTTTGTGGCAAAATCGCGAAGATATATGCAGGTTTTCCGGGAAACAAAATACCTGGTATTGATTTTGTAGAAAGTAATGATCACATAAACACCCAACTCCATCTAGACGCTTTTTCTGTTCCCTCTGCTAATATACTAGTGTCTACCTGTAAGAGTATTAAATCCGGCTCCCCAAGTGATCCTGCGCCTCCTAAAATCCTAGCAGCCAGTCTGTCGGTTTTAGAACCCCACCTCAGACACATACTGCAACTATCCTTTTCCAATGCCTGCCTACCTGCAGAATGGAAGAAAGCTATAGTGCTCCCCATCAAAAAGAAACCCAACATGAGTCATGATCTTCTGGAGAATCTACGCCCCATCTCCCTGCTCCCTTATGTGGCTAAACTAGCAGAGAAAATTGCCAATGTCCAACTTATGGCCCATCTTGAAGCCCAAAATGCATTTCATACATCACAGTCCGGCTTCAGATCTAGATTCTCCACTGAAACAGCTCTCCTGAGAGCTACCGAAACCCTGCGAGAAGGAGCCGATGAGGGCAAGACTATGGCCCTTATCATGTTGGACCTCAGCGCCGCGTTTGACACTGTAGCTCATTTCACCTTGCTACAGTGTCTAAACCGGGCGGGTGTCACCAAAGAGGCTCTGGGATGGCTGAAAGCTTTTCTCACCAACAGAAGCTTTCAGGTCCAAAGAGGGACCTTCCTCTCAGACAATATGACATTGGGACAGGGGGTGCCTCAGGGCTCTGCCCTGAGCCCTACCCTGTTCAACCTGTACATGGCCCCTCTGGCAGAAGTTGTTCAATCGTTCGGCGTAGAGCTAGTCTCTTACGCCGACGATACTCAACTGTTGATCTCTCTATCTCAAGCTCCCTCCTCTGAGGCCGATAATTTCAAATCCTGCATGAGTGAACTTGCAAGATGGATGAACGAAAACTGCCTCAAATTAAACGGTACAAAAACGGAGGTACTCGTAATTGGAGGAAAAGAGACAATGTGGACAAAAGACTGGTGGCCTTCCTGCTTAGGACCTTTACCTACTCCTAGTCAGGAAGCTAAGAACTTGGGTGTCTGGATAGACAACAAGCTCTCCTATGACAGCCATGTCAAAAAAACGGTAGGTAAGTGCTTTGGAGTCATGAAAACTCTCAACCGCACCCTGGACCTGCTCCCGCTGAATTCCAGGCGTACCATGACTCAGGCACTTATTACCTCCCGTATAGATTATGGCAATGTGCTGCTGTTGGGAACATCGCACAAAAACATCAGGAAGTTACAAGTTCTGCAAAATTCAGCTGCACGTCTAGTGCTAAGACTTCCTCGTAGGGCTCCCTCTAAACCCTCCCTGGCCTCCCTGCACTGGCTGCCTATTGGGCAGAGGATACTATTTAAAGCTCTCCTGTGGTGCCATAGGATTATCCATCTAAAAGCCCCCTCCTATCTGTCCGACCTAGCCCTACCTTATGAGCCGAATAGGTCCCTTCGTTCTAAGGGAATGGGGCTGCTCAAAACATCGTTCGTGAAAAAAGCAAGGATGGGTGGAAAGTCCTTCCGCACTATTGCGGCCAGGAAATGGAACACCCTCCCTACTCCCATTAGGCTAGAAAATAATGAGGCCTCTTTCAGGAAACTGCTTAAGACACATCTGTTTACCCTCTAACCGCCACCTTTCCCTGGGTTGGTTAAGTTTCTCTCTCCACAGCGCGGGGACACGCCGGGAGGCGTCACCAGGCGCTTTAAAAGCCCCTTTAATAATAATAATAAAAATGGCCTCCTGTTTTGTCTCTCAGCAATCTCCTTGGTATCCTTCTCTTTTCCATCCTCCTTCTCGCTTCCTCTGCTTCCTGGGTTGGCATCCTTTACTCCTCCTCCATTCCGTGATTGGCACGTGTCTACAGTAGCTCCATCTTCCTGCTCAAAGACACAACAGTCCTTTTTAGGTTGAGCCTAGTGCAGAGCGCATGCGCTGCTCTAGGAGAGGGCCCCTTGGAATCACACCTGACTTCCAAGAGACTTCTCCGTGTGGGTCGGACTCCTCCCACACCTTCCATTGGCCTTTGTGTG
Organism: Lissotriton helveticus; assembly: GCF_964261635.1. NCBI lineage: Eukaryota > Metazoa > Chordata > Amphibia > Caudata > Salamandridae > Lissotriton > Lissotriton helveticus. Next base: position 1,958,148,085 of record NC_136061.1, read on the forward strand.
TGGCTTTCAAAAATTAAAGCATGCATATGGCCAAAGGTGGGGGTGTGTCCCGCCTTTTCTGTAAACATTCACTCTCTTGGCCTATGGGTCGCGGGAGCGAGCAACGGCGTGCAGTGTGTTAGCTGCATTCCTGAATCAGGTTACTAATTAACCCAGTGCAGTCGCTTTCACTTTCGCGACCGCACTGGTTTTCAGTGCCAGAAACAAGAGGGGGAAACAGCACAACTGTTCATCTGCTTTTAACAAATCGCTGGTGAGAGCTTTCTCTAATTTAAAATTCATTGCCAAGGGTTTTATATCTAATATCCACAGCAGGAAACCTTCTGTATTTCAGAAAGAACTTTGACGTGGAACATCCTGGACTTTGGGTTAGATTTGCTCTGCTGCACTTGGCGAGTCACATGGATGTAGCGCATTCCAGCTCTCACTGATGGCGCCACATGTCATGAACCAATGAAATCCAGGCAGAATAACATGGGACACGCTGACATAATGTCAGCCTGCAGCAGCGCGCGTCAATAGAATCAATATAGCACTATTCCTCACATGACTTTCATATAACGTTATCGCGGACAGGTCTCCATGTCACATTGGTTGCACTCTTTGCCACATCAGTGAAAAGTTTAGTTATTGGTGTCCTGAAGGCGCTCCTATAGTACCAGTATGACTTAAAAACAAACCAGCCTAAGACAAGCAAATCGGTGGTCTGTGTTACATTTAATGAATAAAACAATAAGATAACTAGCATGCATGGTGGTTTGTGTGGGTATTTTCAGAAACTGTGTATCTCTCCCTTTAATAGGCCATCAACTACACTATATTAAAACAGCAAACTGCTACAAGTGGGTACTTATTTTTCATTTAGAGGACAATTTGCAATGTATTACTTATGGAGTCCTCATATTTAGCAAAACTACTTACACCTCCAAAAGGCGAGACCTATTGGCTATGCCAATGCTTGTTTAATGTTGTTGGCCTTCTTTTAATGTAAGTCCTTTCTTTTTGTTCACAGGAGTCCCGCTGATGCCAGTAGTCGAAAGGCAGGTGACCTGTGTGTTTCTGCGGTAAGTAGAGTTTTAAGGTGGATTTCCTCACAGGTTATTAAATATGTGAATATTAATTGCTGCTTTAAATATTTCATTATTTATTACTTTTTAATATTTCTTAAGTCTAATATTTCTTATTTTGTAGTCAGATAGCATGGGAAGTTAGCTAAAATCACAATTTATTTATTTAACGTAAATTAAGATTTTAATGCAATTTAAACATATAGGGGTCGATTACGATGGCGGACGGAAGTACGACCCCCGGCTTGGAGTAGGCGGAAAAGGCCTTTTTCCAGTCCGCCTGCCGCGGACACTCTGTCCGCCATATTAGGATGGGAAACACCGTCAAATGTCCGTACGCGGCGGAAGAGCACGCACCGCCGCGGAACTACAGCCGACCCCGCGGCGGACGTAACCAATCCAGAGACACCGCCGTACGGAATGACGTCTCCGACCGTCGTCTAAATCACGATGGCGGAAAACACACATCAAATCGCTGCGGAAAAACAACCTGCCTGAACACGGCGGATTCACCACAGCGGAGATACGACACATTGCACAGATACCCACCACAAGCAGATGGCCGTCATGGACCCAGCACTGCACGCATTTCCGATACCCTTCGTGCTCCACCACCAGCAAGTCATGGTCCATCGCCGACGACGACGCAGGTATGCCAACACACCAATTGCTGTCGGAAGGGGAGTACCTTCCGGGGCCGTGACGTTGGGAGGGGGGTGTCATGTTGGAGAAACAGAATTTACGATAGCACCAATATATCAACAATTCAAGTAGACAACCAGGAATGACTACGACAAACCACTACACATGATTGACTTGCTTTATTAAACATAATAGGGGTATAATCCTAGAGTAGCCAAGTGCATGGGCACTGGGGAGAACAGAGCAGGTACATCTAAAGCAGCACATGAGAGGGCACAATGCAGTATCAGAACAGCAACAGGGCAGTGTCCATAACAGAGCAGGTACATCAGAGGCAGCACAGGAGAGGGCACAATGCAGTATCAGAACAGCAACAGGGCAGTGTCCATAACAGAGCAGGTACATCTGAGGCAGCACATGAGAGGGCACATTGCAGTATCAGAACAGCAACAGGGCAGTGTCCATAACAGAGCAGGTACATCTGAGGCAGCACATGAGAGGGGCTAAGTGCATCAACAGTCCATGGCAGAGAACAGAGCAGGTACATCAGAGGCAGCACATGAGAGGGGCTAAGTGCATCAACAGTCCATGGCAAGGCACAGGTACATCAGAGGCAGCACATGAGAGGGGCTAAGTGCATCAACAGTCCACGGCAGAGAACAGAGCAGGTACATCAGAGGCAGCACACGAAATGAAATGAAAAATGAAATGAAAATGAAATTTATAAAGCGCTACAGTTGCCCTGAGACGTCCAGGCGCTAAAACTAAAACAGAAGATGCCCTCAGAAGGTTACTACTTGTTGAACAGGAAGGTTTTGAGCTGTTTCCGGAAACTAGTTAGATTGGAGTTATCTCGCATCTGCAGAGGGAGGGTGTTCCACAGTTTAGACACATTAAATGAGAATGAGCGTCCCCCTGCTCTGGCTCTAAAGATTCTGGGGATTTTGGCTAGTGATGCGGTTGAGGAACGGAGTGCCTTGTTGGGCAGATATGGGGAGATCAGGGTGCAGTTGATTTCTGGGCCCATTTTCCAGAAAGTCTGGTGGGCAATGCATAGAGCTTTAAACTTCACTCTGTCCCTAACAGGTAACCAGTGTAGAGTTCTTAGGCCAGTTTTTATTGAGGTCCTCCGTGGGACTCCCAATAGCGCACGGGCTGCACAATTTTGAGTGCGCTGAAGTTTCTGTAGGGTGTAGTCTGGTGCTCCAAGATAGAGGGCATTATTAAAATCCAGACGGGATTGGACAAGGCCCTGTATGATTATTTGTCTGGCCTCAAATGGGAGAAGGGGAAGAATTTTTTTAATCACCCTAAGGAGGCCAATACAGGTGGCCGACACCTTGGTGGCCTGTGTATTAAGGCTCAACGATTTATCGAGCCATACTCCCAGACTTTTGATATTATCTCTCGGGGGTGGGGCCGCACCCATGCTTGTGGGCCATATCAGCTCCAAAGCAGAGGGGACCGCCGGGCCCAGGAGCATGAGCTCAGTTTTATCGTTGTTGAGCTTCAGACATGAGCTCATCATCCAGCTCTTTACATCCTCCAGGCATGCCGCTAGATTGGGCGGTGATTGGAGGCCACTCTTCTGTGCAAGGGAGACCACCAGCTGGGTGTCGTCCGCATAGGAGATGATATTGACACCATGCGGACGAACAATCCCAGCCAGCGGCCTCATATATGCGTTGAAGAGCATAGGGCTCAAGGATGAACCCTGCGGGACTACACACCCCAAAGGCCTACTTGATGATAAGGATGTGCCGTCGAAGCCCTGGAAGGTTCTGTCTGATAGAAAAGACTCGAACCAGACCAGGGCTTCTCCGGACACTCCTAGGTCAGCGAGACGGTTCAACAGAATTTTATGATGTACCGTGTCAAACGCGGCACTCAGATCGAGGAGGATCACTACCACTGACACGAGAGGGGCTATGTGCATCAACAGTCCATGGCAGAGAACAGAGCAGGTACATCAGAGGCAGCACATGAGAGGGCGCAATGCAGTATCAGAACAGCAACAGGGCAGTGTCCATAACAGAGCAGGTACATCTGAGGCAACACAAGTACATGGGTCAAGCGCCCAGTCCCAAGGACATTAATAATGCAAGGGTGGTGACAATGGACAATCTAGACACCAAGTCAAATGACATGTGAGTGATGGGAGCTACACCTCACAGCACAGAATCTGGTGGACTGCTTGACCTAGACGCATCGGACACACTGCCAGCACCAGAAACAGGAGTGTGAAACACAGCCACAGCTCTAGTGACTGACACATGAGCCATAGACCCAGACACACTGCCAGCACCAGAAACAGGGGTGTTAGACACAGCCACAGCTCTAGTGACTGACACATGAACCATAGACCCAGCCACATTGCCAGCACCAGAAACAGGAGTGTGAGACACAGCCACAGCTCTAGTGACTGACACATGAGCCATAGACCCAGACACACTGCCAGCACCAGAAACAGGAGTGTGAGACACAGCCACAGATGTAGTGACTGACACATGAGCCATAGACCCAGACACACTGCCAGCACCAGAAACAGTAGTGTGAGACACAGCCACAGCTCTAGTGACTGACACGTGACCAACAAATACCATGCCAGCATCTGAGATATGAGAGTGGTGGACACACACAGTGCCAGTACCTGAAACAGGAGAGAGCGCAACTGACACAGTGCTACCACATGATGCATGACAGCGAACAACAGACACAGTGGCACTATCTGACACATGAGAGTGAACTGCAGCTGACCCACTAGGACCAGTGAAATGATGAGCCGCAGGGCTGTATGGGCCAGGAGGCAGGGTGGCTCTGGGAGCTGGGGACAGCTCTACTGGAGTGACATTGGGGTGGTCAGGTGTCACTGGTGTGTGTCTCCGTTTCTTTTGGATATGTAGGGGCACCCTGGACATGACTGGACTGGTAAGTGGTGTGGCCTCATCAGACATCAAAGGTGGATCATGTGCTGGTGGTGGTCTGCTCTCTGGGGACATGCTGGACCCTGCTTGACGTTTGCTGTGGGCCTGCCTTTTGCCCTCTGCATCATGTGTAATGGGGGATGCAACAACAGTGTACTCCTTCCTCTGCTTCTGCGGGGTGTGGATGGGAGTAGAGGTATGTGGGGACTCCACCGCTGACACATGTGTTGTACGTTCCTTTAACAACATCAGCCTCAGGGCAGCCAGGGGTGATGTATGCCTGTCCTTGATGGAGCTTGTGTCCATGGGAGAACCCTTGGCCCTGGGATGTGCCTTGGCCGTAGGATGTGTTCTGTCTCTGGAATGTCCCTGATCCCTGGGCGGTGCCCTGTCCCTGGGAGCAGACTTGTCCATTGTAGTGTACCTGTCCTTTGTAGTTTCCTTGTCCTTGGGAGTGTCCCTGGCCTTGGGAGTTGCCCTTTCCTTTGTAGTGTCCTTGTCCTTGGGAGTGTCCATGCCCTTGGGAGGTGCCCTTTCCTTTGTAGTGTCCTTGTCCTTGGGAGTGTACCTGCCCTTGGGAGGTGTCCTTTCCTTTGTAGTGTCCTTGTCCTTGGGAGTGTCCCTGGCCTTGGGAGGTGCCCTTTCCTTTGTAGTGTCCTTGGGAGTGTCCCTGGCCTTGGGAGGTGTCCTTTCCTTTGTAGTGTCCTTGTCCTTGGGAGTGTCCCTGCCCTTGGGAGGTGCCCTTTCCTTTGTAGTGTCCTTGTCCTTGGGAGTGTCCCTGCCCTTGGTAGGTGCCCTTTCCTTTGTAGTGTCCTTGTCCTTGGGAGTGTCCCTGGACTTGGGAGGTGCCCTTTCCTTTGTAGTGTCCTTGTCCTTGGGAGTGTCCCTGGCCTTGGGAGTTGCCCTTTCCTTTGTAGTGTCCTTGTCCTTGGGAGTGTCCCTGGCCTTGGGAGTTGCCCTTTCCTTTATAGTGTCCTTGTCCTTGGGAGTGTCCGTGCCCTTTCCTCTGTAGTGTCCTTGTCCTTGGGAGTGTCCCTGGCCTTGGGAGTACCTTTTGTGGGGGATGCCTGTGTTACATGTGAATCCCTTTACCCCAACACCCCTTGAGGATCCTGTGTGTCAACTCCAGGGTAGCTCATGTCGTCTTCGGTGAAAGATTTCCTTGTTCTAGGGGATCGTGTCTGTGTCCTCCGTGCCCTGCCTTGCTGCCTGTGGCTGCTTCTAGTGCAATACCCCGAATATGAGGCCTGGTCTGACATTTCACTCTCCCCTGAGACATCAAGTGGTGTGGATGGGGGAACTGAAGTAGCACCCTGTCCATGCGACTGTAGAATGGCTGAAGACACAGTGTTTGCTAATGACTGAACTGTTCTGTGGAGACCAGCAACATCGCCATGCATCCCCTCCATGAATGCTACCACCTGCCCCAAATTCCTATCGTGGTCTTGGAATGCATTGATCATGTTGGTCTGCCCTACACACATCTGTCACAGCAGATCAACAGCCTCAGCACAAAGTGCACTTTGTGTCACAGGGGCAGGGGCAGCGGTGCCTGCACCGAAGGCAACTCTGCTCCCCTACTCTGGCGAGCACGAGCAGTACTTGTTGCAGTTGGTGGCAGTGTGGGTCCTGTGTGCTGTGTACCGACTGAAGGTGTTGATTGCCCACTCCCTGTGTGTGACAACAGTGCTGACTCACCAACACTGTCTGAAGATTAGGACGATGGTGTCTCCACATGTGAGTCCTCAGGGACGGTTCTGTCCCCCTCTCCGGGGCTGCCCTCTTCAGTGTCAGTCTGCGTGTGTGTGATCTCGGATCCGGATGCATTGCCACCACTCATCTCTGTCGTCTGTGGGTCAGTGCCCTCGGCCAAAGCTGAAAGAGAGAGAAAAGATGTTAACCCAAGTGCCACACTCACGTACTGAAGGTTACAAGTTCTCAACTTTCCTTACAGTGTAGTGTAGTTCCTATTATCCCAATAGGCTCTGCGCATTGGAATAATATCTTCAATAGTATAGACCTAGGGCAGAGGTTAACTAGGTCTTCTACCGACGATATTAGACTTAAAGTTTTGTGTTTGCCAGCTAGCTCAGAGTTCACTAGAAACTTTCTCGAATAGGCATGGAGGATTTTAACCTCCCTGGATAGACAAGAAGGGATTTAGTTTCTGACAACCATAGAACATGACAACTTTGCTCTCCCCTAATCAAGAGTGTATCTCTAGAGTCGTGTGAAAACAATAGACAACTTAGTTTACTCAGTCAGTACGTGCATTCTTAGTTTCACCAGTTTGTAGAGAAATAAGAGATGGGCGTGGTTCAATAAAAGATGTTGTTTATTGATCAGTCTCTTTTCTCATACAAGAGAAATGAATCGCTATTATTGCAATACTTGTAGTTAAGTAAAGTGCATACAGTAGAGACAGAATTATAAAATAATACTGTAAAAGCATTGATATGGTTTCTGAGCCATATGATACTTTAAAATGGATGAAATAGATACATACATATATACATTTGACTAATCGTACTCAACTGGTGCTTCTAACCACGCCTACCCCAATGTACCTGACCTAAGCCTAATACGTGGGTGGGAGTAGATAAGTAGCAGTTTAAGTTAAGTTTGTTTTGCCAAGGGACTGACTCGAGAATTCTCTGCAAGGGGTTATTCAGTTCTGTACCTGAGATCTAGAATGATGGAGGGCTGGTATCTCTTATCCCAGGTCTTGATATTCCAGCTGCCTGCGAGGGCTGCTTGGAAGCGCCGGAGCTGGATTTCTCGGCAGGAGAAAGGCAGCGTCTCGTTCTCAGCGCGTCAGGAAGGCGGGGCAGCGTCTGTGGGCTGCGCTCTCTGCTGGGCTACTCAGCACGTCTCGCTGCTCCGATCTCGTCACCACCGCATGTGTTTGCTTAAGGCAATGTCGGTAATATTTATACCTGAAAGGTGCCGAGATTGACGTAAGGATGGACATATATACGTCATTAAGGATGTCATATGAACGGGCTCGTTCGCACATTCTTTTGCTGAAGTTCTCGGTGAAATCAAAACAATGGCTACGGGAATTTCCCAGGTCGCTGTAGGTTTGATTTGTTTTGAGAACTCCGTATGCCTTATCAGGGGCTGGAGGAATATCGCTTGTCTAATTAGATGGCATGCGTTATGACCTAATCAGATAACGCGCTTCTGTGCCGTGGTGTGGCTTAATCAGATAACGGTTTTTGCACCGTTAGATGGCTGCTAGTTAATTATTAACCAGACCTGGGTCAGGAATAGGGGAATCGATACAGTACCTATAGGAATACATCACACCCACTCCACATAGACTATGTCCATATTTACAAATCTAGGCATAGTGAATATCAGTAGCGTTTGTGTATACGGTACCACCCCAAAAATACATTTATATGCATTCCGGAAATTGGATTTTATAGAATATATGAAACACAATCACATATACTGTCACGTATACTATATGCACAAGCTGTCTAATAATGCTAAACATATAACGCATATTTCTAAATTCAGCATCAATAAACGCGAAAATTACACATGAAATGGCTCTAAATACAGAAAAAAAAAGTGCGAGACCATTTCATCACAATCATAAATTTATGTATAACAGTGTTAGCATAGCGAATGTCTTGTGACTACCTAAAAATAGAAATTTAGTTCTCTAAGAATAACGTCTACTTTAAGCAGAAGATAAGTGTCCCAAAAATCGTAAATATTTTGGAATTGGGGAAAAAGTTCTTGCAGTCTGGAAAAAAATTATGAGAACATTTTTCATATCGCTTTTCTTTAAAAGTTCAAGGCCAAATTCAGCATGTAGGGAACTCCGAGTGCCAATTTGCTCAAAGTTATTCCTGCTGTTCTGGTGAAAACATCATATCATTTAGACTGTTGAAAAAACTGTCAACAGCTTCTTGCGTAAGTTCCACTAATTCGGAAAAGGTTGTTACCATGCATTCATGAGCTTGAGCATGATTGCCTCCATTGATGTTTTGATCAGCATAGCTGACTGAAGGTCGTACCTGATCGATGCTGCTTTCATCTTGTACTTCACTACCCCTCAATCGTAGTGGTGAAGACTCCACGAATGCCGTCATCAGGATTGGTAGCCGCTGGGGACAGCACAATGCATGAGCCGTTACCGGACCCAACAAGGTATCTGCGTCCATTGGCACATCCGATTGTAGTGCCAGACAGGTGTCCAACACGCATTCTTCGCCGCATAGCAAGCATCTTAATACAGGCATAACACAACTTTGCCACATTGGTCTAAATGAAAGAAACCAAGTCATGTTCAGGTCTCTAAGCCGGGATAGTCCAAGGATTTTAGTTACCCGGTCCCGGTAGCCAATGGCTAGGATCATTTCTTCCCTTGTCGCAGGTGTTTTGTCTGTGACATGGTTTGCCATAGCGAAATAACAGGATCAAAAATAGAATACCCGCTACTAGTCCTAAAAGGAGAGGAAGTCCGCCAAAAATGGAATGGACAAAGTCTGGAAAAATACCCAGGATGGCTTTGAATTGAGTTAAAGCACCCGAAAACACTGCTTTAAATACACTGGAGATACCAGTGGTATCAGAAATATTTAAGATTTCGTTCAGTATTTCTGCGAAATGTATGGGGGAATTAGTTGATAACAATGAATGAATCTCTTCTGTTGTCCTTGCAACTTGGAGATCATACGTTTCTTTTGATGACGTGAGCCTCGTCGGCGTCTGTAGGAGCACAGTCTTCATTCTGCTTAAAGTATCTATTCGAATAGAAGCAATTTTCAAATCGGGCCATAACCTTGCCTCCCTGTCTGCAGAGTCGCTGGGGAACAAAACATGTTTACAGCACATGACCTTCCTAGTCACATTTATGAGATAAGGTTTTCTGGGTAGCAAACTACAACATCTGCGATCTACTATTAGAATGTAACTCCCGTTCGAGAGTCTCCTAAAGAATGGTTCTATTCGTGTTGCAGGTGTGCCTAGCTGGTAACATGAAAGGTTATTTGAAGTCCCTTCACAGGCTCCGTGCAAACTAATACCCTGACACAGAAGTGTACCGCTCAGTGATCTTGCACAATTATCGCCACTGAGAAACACTTTCTGGCCTTTATTGCTGACACATTCGTGTGTATAGGGCAAGTTCCATATTGACTTAATGTATCCTTTACCCAACCTTTCATACTGGCCTGCCGGTATATATTTTTGGCAGAATTGAAACTGGAAAGTAGTTATCGGAATATTTATTATTCCATGTATTATCCATTCAATGACAGGTCGTTCTGACATTGTCAATTGTAATCTCTCAAGTTTTTCAATGCTCAGAATTGTATAGTCAGCACCCTTCTGTGCCAAACTGATTTGTTTATCAGTGAGATTAAAGATATTAAATAATGACGTTGTGTTGATTAAACGCCAAGGCACATAGCCAGAACGCAAATTTTGTAACATCCAGCCAAGCTGTACAATAGAACGCAATTGGGACTGACCGTGTTGTAACATCAGTAAGTCTTGCGATATTATATCGATTGCTGAAGACACAATGCTGTCCAGAGAATATATTCTGGAGGACAGAGTCATTAACCCATTGTCCACCACAGAAAGTGATTTTTCCAAATTAATACGGTCAATTTCCCGTATTTTTTCTGCTGTCTCAATTTGAGTTACTTTCCAGACTTCGTTATAAGCTGCATATATAGAGGCCGCTATGAAACGTTTTTGACGCTGTTTGCGTGGTCCCAATATGAAATCACGCAAGTCAGCACCTTCTGTAAGTAAAGTTAGGTGTTGCTTAATTTCAGCCAGTGTGGACGTTTGTAGCCATTGAAGGCAGAGCTTGCCCACGTTGTAGGTTGTTACTATCCCTGGATGTTGTCTTTGGGAATATCTAGGGTCTGGCCTAGTCAATGTGAACCCCTGTTCTTTGTTCAGGAATCTGTCTTGACAGTTATTTGTATCTGTGGGCCAGATCAACCATTTTTTCCATTCAGGATGTGTTCTGTTTTGGTTTAATATATGGTTTACGTCTATCTCAACATCTATAGAGCTATTACTGTTCACTGTTGGCTTTGGAATAGACGGTTTGTTCAAATCTTTGATTTTGGCTAAGCCAAGACAGGTAGTTTGTTGAATAGTGTCGTTCAAAAATATAATTTGTTCTGGGATCATGCAGGCTCTAAACAATGATTCTATACCTTGTACTTGCCAATCTCTTGTACCCCAAACAGTTTTTGCTTCAATATTATTGTTCCAGAAATCAAACCCAAATGTATTCATTTGTTCAAAGAATGAATCGGAATATATCAATTTTGTGTTTGTAAGCATGGTCTTCATACCTGTCTTATTTGACAATTTGAAATAAAATGTTTCTGCATTACTTGTGTTAAACCCTGAAAAGTATGAATATATATCATAAAATGTTTTTGAGCTATCTTTTGGAGGAGTAGCACAATGTTCCCATTGGTTATAATTTAAAACATTTCTAGGTTGAGCAGATTTATGTAGATAATGGTTACCATAATGGTTGTAGCAGAACATCTGATCATAATTAGACGAACCCTGCAAATAATCATGTTCTGTGAATTTAGCAGACATAACAAGATCAGACATCATATCATTGTTACTTTCAAAGTCCCAATCATCTGCAAATGAGCTTGGTTTTACAAAGTCACTCAATGAGATCTTGATTGGTGTGGATACTTCAGGATTTCAACCGGACCATAGATTTCATAATCAGTTTTGTCCCATGCTACACCGCCTGGTATAGGATTGGCTGTGAAGTTTACTGAAGAAAGTTCTCTTTTCTCGATGTGTGAAGATGTGTGTGGTTTAAGGACCAAGTTGATTTTCTGGCTTGCTGTGTCCATTTTAGCATATTTCCCCTCAATGAAATGTCCCAAACATAGTACTAGGATGAGCCAAAGAATGAGGATAAATGCACCGAAGGCCACCCAAAATTCAATCCATGGAGAGATCAGATAGGTTTCTTTCAGCTGTTGAAAAAGTTCCTTAGCTTTGTCTTTAAAAGTTTTTGTTGATGGCTGTTTCTTTGCTTCACTCAGGTCTTCAGATGAATCATCGAAGTTGATGAAGTAGCCGGATGCTGTTCTGTCAATTGTTCCAATTGCTTTTGGATTTTGCTTTGTTTCATTAGAAGTCTGCAGTTACATCATCATAGGTTGTTATTTCTTGATGAAAAGTTTTAATTTGGGTTTTAAGAGGTTCAAGTTCCATTGCTTTGTTGCATAGTCCTTGTTGATTCACTGTAGATTTCCCAAATGTGATCAGTCTTCCATTTTGAGCCTCTGTATTCGTAGCAAACATTGGTGTTCTGCTACTTCTTGGGAGTCCACTTGGCCTACTGTTTGTTATCGGCCACATGATTGTGGTTTAACCAGGTCGATGGATACAACTCGGTTCTCCTTTTTACCAGCAAGGGGCGGTAGTACTACTGATCTTGTCCCGTTGACAGACAAGACAGGAACTGCTTTTCTGTAAGAAGGCCCAAATTCCTTCTTTACCGCGATCTTCTCTCTGACTAGATCCCCGACTTTTGGAATCCAGACAGGCCTTGCTGGGACAGGTGGTTTCTCTTCAGTGGTTGTTGGCTGTTGTTTCAGTTTTATGTTGCTCAGGTCTTTTCTTGTTTCATTTAAGTCCTGCAAAATAGCCAAACGATCTTTGATATCAAAGCTTTTGTCTTTAACCACTGAAGTCTGACTATCAAGATCTTGGATTATCATTCTAGTCCCGAACAATAGTTCGTACGGACTGAACCCTTTCAGAGAATTCCTTGGCAGGTTATTTACACTACGTTGGACACTTATTAGATGTTTGACCCACCCAGTACCCGAACCTAATACCTTTTCCGTTATAGATTGCTTTATGTCTTGGTTTTTTCTTTACACCATCCCGTATCCCTCAGGAAGGAAGTGAGAAGAGTCTCGCTATGCTATGCTCATTTGGCCATGCTTCCCCATAAGCTTGAGGGCTAAAGGGAATACATTAGTCAAAACGTAGCATGCTCCTAGCGTATATGCCATTCTAGACTCGCAAATCTTTGTATAACAGTCCAGACATCAGCCGAGCGCTGGGGTCTACATTATAAGTGAAAATTAGTCTTTTTATGTTAATATAACGTTTTTTCGCGATGGCTACTTTCTTATTGTTGTTCTTTTTCTGGAGTGAAGTGCCATGGTAATAGTCCTCCTCGCTCGCAACTGCGATCTCTATTGCAGTCTGGGCAGTTTTTTACAAAAATGTGATGATGCAGGCTCATACCTGGCCACCAGTACACTGATTGTAATTCCTCCAGAGAATCTTTTAGCTTAAGGTGTCTGAGACCCTCACCCATATGTGCGTCTGCTATTAACAAGCCTCTCCTGTCCGTGTTTGGAATCACTCTATCCCCCACTCCAGGGATTCGAGCAAAAGGAACGGAGTTTGCATCGATTATGTATGTATAATGACTCAGTGAATGTATCACGTGAGTTTTTGGTAGTTCTTTCTGTAAAAGAACTACTTGTTCCCAAAGCACTTTTTGCTTTATTGTTGCACCTGTGTCATCTTTGTAATCGTTTTGAATCCATTTTTTCAAATCGTTATTGTATGTTTTGACGCAGTAATACGAATCGCACACAATAAGTGTCGGGAATTCGCGACCGGCATTATCTAGCGCCATTTTTAATGAAATTATTTCCGTTTGTTGTTCTGAATTATTTTCCACTGAGTGTGTTTTTGTAAGTAGAGGTCTTAATTTACCTCCGTGCCACACTTCTTTTACAATTTCGCATGTGGCCTTGTAAGCCAGCTCTCCCCAAACTGAGGGTTGAGCATGCCCGTCTGTATATATTACACAGGCGTACTGTCGTAAAGGCAGAATGTCGATTGGCAGAGGGTATTCTTTCTCATATTCTAGATATTTTAATTCTTTTATTTCCGGGTCAAAATAGTATTTTACTTTGTCTGTAGCAACAGAATTTACCCATTGTATCCATTCTGGATTTAGTGCAGTTGTCGGTAAATTACATGGTGTTGTTAATGCCTCAAAAGCTGATTCTGCTGTTCTGACTGTAACCTGTCTACCGTCTGCTTGGTATTTTTCTTTTTCTACAGCTGTTTGAACCGCATGAACAATGTTTTCCTTAATGCTGAACCTTTTTTCAGCTTCTGTGTACAAATGTGATTTGTATGCTATTGGTACCTTCTCTCCCTCATTAGAGGTCAGGTATGTGAATCCGCATCTTCCTGGGATGACTCGAATCACAAGGTTGCGTGTGTTGTCACGTGTTTGTAATTTTGTTTTAACTAACATGTCTGTTTGTAAAGATCTCAAAATTTCTGTGTGTTTTTGAGTCCAATTGATTCTTTTAAAATCTGGTTTTATTAGATCATAAAGGGGTTTGACCCTTTCTGCATAATTTATAATATAAGTTCTTCCGAAATTCAGGAAGCCTAGAATTGATTGTAGGTTTTTTAGTGTTCTGGGTGCTTGGATTACAGCACATTTCTCTAGGAAATTGTCAGCCAGGCTTTTGCCTTCACTTGATAGTTCATATCCTAAAAACAGGACTGTTAGATGGGCAATTCTTGACTTTTTAAAGTTAAATTTGTAACCCTCTGCTGCGAACCCAAGTATTATGGTGTTCACTCTCTTCAAGTGAGTATCCAAGTCATCGTCTGTTAGATAGATGTCGTCGACATAAGATAATGCCTCGTCATCATATGTTTGTAGTAATTCTGTTACTCTCGCTGAGAATAATCCTGGGCTGTTCTTGAACCCCTGGGGCAAACGACAGAAATTCTTTTGCGTGCCATTTATTGAGAACGCCGTCAAATATCTGCTCTCTGGTGCTATATTTTGACAAAAGAAACCATTAGAAATGTCTAAGGTTGTTTTGTATTTTTTGCGCACTATGTTATTCATTAGTGCAGCACTGTGCGAGTTTTGTACTGCAAATGTTTTGCAACATGAGTTAAGGTGTCTGTAGTCCAAAACAAGACGATATGAATTGTCTGGCTTGGAGACAGGAAACAAAGGGTTGTTCATTTGTGAGGTGCAAGTTTCAATCACCCCCTGGTATTCAAGTTGATCTAGGATCTCTTTTACCTGTTTTTTAGCTTCTTGCTTAATCGGGTACTGCCTCTGGGCAGTAGGTTGTGATTTTAACTGGATTTTGTGAGGAGGAGAGTCCTCATCCCATCCCACATGATTTTTATATAAGGCAGGGGCTTGAGCTACTGCCCACTTTCTTGCAAGTGTATATTTTTTATGAATTGGAATATGGTTTGAGAAGGCAGGCATAATTATTTCTTCGCCATGTGGGCACTCCCTGACAAACTCTGGAGGCCAGTCTTGTTCAGCTAGAAGGATGTCATAGCCCTTGGACAGATTATCCCAAAATAGTCCCCTTATTTTTCTAGTCTTATCCCCCTCTATACGCAATGTTATTTCATATATTTTATGAGGTTTGCTAACTCTGGTATCTGCAGTTTCCACCTGAATGTATTCATTCGTGTCCACTGTCTCCAGATGATTCATAAGGACTTTGCGAGCTATGCTCACTTCTGCTGCGCTGTCTAGCATTGTCTGAGCCCATTCTCCGTTTTTCAGCTGTGTCCTCAGTATTCTCGGCATTGTTAATTACTTTAATACTGGCTACCTTCTTTTTTGGAAATTGTAATTTTTTATTCAGATGAGCAGGTTCTTTGTCTTTGGACTTGACGTGCTCTTTCCTTTGTTCTGATCGTCCTCTTCTTTCCGATTTCTGCGAGGAAGTCTGAAAAGATTGAGAGGGACGTGTATCAATATCTTGATATCTATCAGGTTTTTTTATATTATCCCTATTTCTAAGGTTGTATTTTTTCACAGAGGGCTCCCGTTGGGGAGACTTGCGTCCTTGGTCGGGAGATCTTTCTCTCTGCCAAGGAGACCTTCCTCTGGACTGGAATCTTTTTTCTTTAGGATTGGATTGTTTATTTCCATCCCAGCTCTTTTTTTGATTGTTTAAATTATTTTTTATAAATACCTTTTCAGGACTTTCAACTAGTTGGGTTTTCACTGGTATTCCACCCAAACTATCTCTTCCTAGTTCTTCATAGGATTTTTCTATGATTCTGGCAATTTCCGATGGTTGGTCTGCTATATTTGTCTCTTTTAACCTCTGGCGAATCGCCACATTTGCTGCTTCTCCCTTTATGTTGGCTAATAATATTGCCGAGACCTACTTGAAATCTTTCAGTAATTTCATACCGAGAGTTAAGGCGGGTTCTGGACCGTATTCATCTTGAATCTGTTTTAGCACATCTGGTATTACTGACATGGATGGTACACCATGTGTTTTTGTGTAAATGGAAGCAAAGACTGTTCCCCAAGTGTCACAGTCCTCCACATGTGGTGCGATTCCCATTGGAAGACAGATAGTCAGAATCCTATGTTTCTCAACAGGGGTGGTATCTGGAAACACCGCCTCTATTTAAGTGATTTTTTGTGCTAGCCAGAAAGGAATTTGTTCCCGTTTTGCGGGTACCTTACCTAGACAGGACTGTATGTTCTGTGGTGTAATTTTATTTGTGTTCCCCTGATGACTGGTCAGCTGTGGAATTTTAATTGCTGGTTGGATTGTTGAAGTCCGCATTACATATTGGACTAATTGTCTATGTATTTTTATTAATTGTTTTAGCTGTGTTAAAAGCTCTGGTGCAGGCATTTCTTCAATGTCTGGATGTGGTGTATATCCGGCTAGGACCGGCCACGTTGCTCCTGGTCTACCTAGTGGACCGAGACTGGTGATGTGATTATTATGTTTTAGGGCGCCATGAAACAAGAGCAGGTGCTCTTGGAATTTGAGTGGTATTTCCACTTCCTCGAAAGGAGTGTACTCATTAGGAGGTTCCTCTATTTTGTAATAGTGGAAGTCCTTTGTTACAGCGTTTGCTGCTGGAAAGTTTATCCATGAATAGAATACCTCTGTCTGCCGATATTCGTGTGCCTCAATTACGAATATGACTGTACCACCTCTTGGTGTCAGTCCATTTTCTATAAGTTTTAAAGTTATAGATTTCCTTATGTTGACCGGGATGAGTATTGCATTTGGGTCATTTTCCAGCAGAGTATTGTCTGCTTCTAGGAGTTCAGCTGCTAGTCTAACTGTCTCCCTTTCGTCTTCACTTTCTGTCATTTTACAGAAAGGTTATTCTGTTTGTTTGCAGATCAGGTTTCTATGGAAACAAACATTAGATGCACAATATTTTGGAACAGTGTATCCTTCAACGTTGAATAAACCAAGAACCATACATAGGAGTCTCCTCCTGCGAGGTTTGGCGGATATGACCTTTCACCCACTCCAGACGTCTTTGGAGTATTATGGGAAAAAGGGGGGTCTGTGTGAAAAAGCACGACTGAGTTACTCTAATGTCTTGCGTTAGTTTTATCGCCTATCCAAATGTTGGGCGCCATGTAGTGTAGTTCCTATTATCCCAATAGGCTCTGCGCATTGGAAAAATATCTTCAATAGTATAGACCTAGGGCAGAGGTTAACTAGGTCTTCTACCGACGATATTAGACTTAAAGTTTTGTGTTTGCCAGCTAGCTCAGAGTTCACTAGAAACTTTCTCGAATAGGCAAGGAGGATTTTAACCTCCCTGGATAGACAAGAAGGGATTTAGTTTCTGACAACCATAGAACATGACAACTTTGCTCTCCCCTAATCAAGAGTGTATCTCTAGAGTCGTGTGAAAACAATAGACAACTTATTTTACTCAGTCAGTACGTGCATTCTTAGTTTCACCAGTTTGTAGAGAAATAAGAGATGGGCATGGTTCAATAAAAGATGTTGTTTATTGATCAGTCTCTTTTCTCATACAAGAGAAATGAATCGCTATTATTGCAATACTTGTAGTTAAGTAAAGTGCATACAGTAGAGACAGAATTATAAAATAATACTGTAAAAGCATTGATATGGTTTCTGAGCCATATGATACTTTAAAATGGATAAAATAGATACATACATATATACATTTGACTAATCGTACTCAACTGGTGCTTCTAACCACGCCTACCCCAATGTACCTGACCTAAGCCTAATACGTGGGCGGGAGTAGATAAGTAGCAGTTTAAGTTAAGTTTGTTTTGCCAAGGGACTGACTCGAGAATTCTCTGCAAGGGGTTATTCAGTTCTGTACCTGAGATCTAGAATGATGGAGGGCTGGTATCTCTTATCCCAGGTCTTGATATTCCAGCTGCCTGCGAGGGCTGCTTTGAAGCGCCGGAGCTGGATTTCTCGGCAGGAGAAAGGCAGCGTCTCGTTCTCAGCGCGTCAGGAAGGCGGGGCAGCGTCTGAGGGCTTCGCTCTCTGCTGGGCTCCTCAGCACGTCTCGCTGCTCCGATCTCGTCACCACCGCATGTGTTTGCTTAAGGCAATGTCGGTAATATTTATACCTGAAAGGTGCCGAGATTGACGTAAGGATGGACATATATACGTCAATAAGGATGTCATATGAACGGGCTCGTTCGCACATTCTTTTGCTGAAGTTCTCGGTGAAATCAAAACAATGGCTACGGGAATTTCCCAGGTCGCTGTAGGTTTGATTTGTTTTGAGAACTCCGTATGCCTTATCAGGGGCTGGAGGAATATCGCTTGTCTAATTAGATGGCATGCGTTATGACCTAATCAGATAACGCGCTTCTGTGCCGTGGTGTGGCTTAATCAGATAACGGTTTTTGCACCGTTAGATGGCTGCTAGTTAATTATTAACCAGACCAGGGTCAGGAATAGGGGAATCGATACAGTACCTATAGGAATACATCACAACAGTCGACTAACATGTATCACCCATCCTGCACACGAACCACCCCTACCAGACATCCTCATGTCAAAGAACCGGGGGTGCCTGTGAAACATGTACATCATATAAACAGGGCAAGTGCATGCAGACCACCACACACGTCATGCCATCGGACCACAGAGCTCAACGGCATGTCCTGGAGCCCTCAACTACAAAGCAACTGGTATGTCCACCTGGCGGTCATGGATGCTAACGGTCACTCCGCTAATGGCACCAACATGCAATTGCAGCAAAACATACGCACCACGGATGTCACTACTGTGTCTGTGCACCAATACATGAATGCACTCACAAGTCACAGACACATACAATCTGCTTACCGCTAGTTTGCTGTTGATCCCCTCTCAGCCAGGCGCACAGGTCAGGATGCGTCACAGCAATGATACGGTGCATTAGAGGGGTCATGGTGCGTCGTGCAAGCCGGGTTGATCTTGGAATCATCCCGTGTCATCTCCGCAATATTCTTGCTGAGCCTGGATGTTAGACCTGTCATCCTTAGGGTGGTCTTTCCCCGTGATTCTTTTGCCCTTGCCTTATATTTCCCACCTTCTTTTTGTTGGCCCTTAGGTCTTCGGGTACCTTTTCATAGCTAATCTGTGTTAGTGTGCAGATGCTCTCTACTTTCAACATGGCTGCCACTGGCCCCTGCTACTGCAGCATTGTCTTTTTAGTGAGCACCCTAGTTGCCAGGAGCAGGCTGGGTCCCCATACAATGTTGCAACACCAGCCACCCAGCCCCTGTCCATAGTTAGAGTGGGGAAGCTCCTGGAACCTTCCAGAAGGAAGGCGGACCTGACTTTTCCCGCCTTAGAGAGTGGTCACCTGCCTGGGCATATATAAGCAAGGGAGGGAACTTTTTCTAGTCAGTTGGGGCATCACTGACCTGGGGAACCCATGCAGGAGTTTTAGGCGGGAGGGCCTAGTGAGGAACCTATGCTACTGGACAGGATCTAGGTACTGCCTCTTAAGCTGGGTGAGGTGTCCAAAGCTAGCCCCCTGATCTGGCCCAGTGGTAGGGAACCCCAGGGCCCATCTGCAGTGACTGAGGAGAAATTCTTCAAGCCTTCAACTAACCCCCCCCCCCTCCTCTTCAACTTCAAGAAACAAGCAACTAAGGGCGCAGAACCAACCAAGCGCCAAGAAACCTGCTTCCTGGGACCAGGTACTGGACTGAGCTGCCCTGCGCATCCCCTGCCTACAGCTGGGCCTACCTGCCTCCCCCTGACTGAACTGTGTGACAAGCGTTATAATTTGTCCCCTCCTGCCTGCAGTTCTGGCTGACTAACTTGCAGAGCGCTGTAATCTGCCCTCCTGCCCAGCGCTCTCCTGAGCCAACTGATTTACCCCCCCCCACGAGTAGCGCTGCGGTGCCTGTCACCGTCACCACGAGGCGCTGTTAATATCCCCACTCACCGCCGCAGCCCGGAGCTGTGTGAAGCCGTCTGAGGCGCCTGAGGAGGCACCCACGTCACCGCGGCATCAGCGCCGCCCACGCGACGCCTTTGAGGCGCTGCCGGCCTGCCCTGGGGCTGCCCGCCTTCGCGCTGCGTCCAGCGCTGTGATTGACCCCCCTCGGCGGCCCTCGATGCCAGAAGAGGGCCGCCGCATCGAATCCACCAGGCCACACTAGGCCTGACGCCTGCCTGGACCAGTGTCAGGTGACGGGGGAGCGCCGCCGCATCATCGGCCGCGCCCCGGCCCGTGCCACGCAGCTATTGGCTGCCGGGAACGAGCCCCTGCCCGAGAGGCCCAGCACCCAAGGAAGTTCCGATTTACCGCGGAGGGGGGTGGAGGACCACGAGAGCCCCCTCCGCCTACTGCACACCATGCCAAATCCCCCCTTGGGTGCCCAAGAACCACCACTGCCCCCTTTGCCGCCGAGGCCTGAGTGAGAGCCCCTGCCTCGTCCCCAGCGCCGGTGCCCTGAAGCTGCGCCTGCACCGCGCTGGGTCGAGTGAGGCCTCGAGAGGGTCAGAGCGCCCTCCCCTGCCCCGAGATCAACGCAAGGGCCCCGGAGGGCCGAAGAAGAGAGGTAACCCCCTGGGGAGGAGGGCGGAAGGCCTCGTGAGGCCTGAGGTCGCCCCTCCCCCGGGGTTAACTGTGACTGGGTCCTGTTGGCCCCCTTCTGAATGTGCCTCATATCGTTTTGCCTGCATATTTACAAGCCTGAATTACTCATCGTGCACCATATTTACAAGCCTGAAAGGTTCCTAGTGTACCATATTTACAAGCCTGAAAGGTTCCTAGTGTACCATATTTACAAGCCTGTTAATGAGAGGGAGAGTCACTTCACTGTACTGAATTTTCTTGCAGAGGTGGACTTCCATAACCTTCTGATGATCTGATCTGGGTCGCAGCCAACCTGTATTCACAAGAAGAAAGGCTAGTCACGGATGACTAAAGGCTGTGTTCTTTGAAGTTCCTTGTTAGACTGATAAGTACTTGCTGATATGTTTTATTCCTTTCCAGGAAAAGCATCCATGAGAGGTTTGATGTGTTAATTAGACGCATTACTATTGTCGCTTCTTGTTGGATCCTCCAGGTTATACAATTACCCCTTTGCCTGTCAGAGAGTCTGATGCGACAGGCGGGGTTAGTTAATGTTTCACTGCATAGATGAGCTGGATGTTAGTTAAATGAAATGTCTTACTGAAATGCTTATCTGAAATGTTACCCCTTCACAGGAAGTGCAACCTGCACGTGATTCATGAAACGTCTTAATGAAATGTTTATCTGAAATGCTAATGAATTACCAATGCATCGCTCTAACTGAAAGCCTATATAAAAGATCTTGATTTTCCAAATACAACTACTGGTGTGGTCTCCATTATTGCGCCACTGTGTGTTTCATTGGGTGTGTGTGTTAAGTAGCTGCTTTACAGGTAAGCCCCTGGCTGCCTTCCTGCTCGAGCCATGCTACCCCCGGAGAACTAGGGGTCCCAGTTCTTACACTGGATATGTCGTCCCAGCGCTTGTGGCAGTGTGTGTGTCGTCTATTGCACACCCCCACTGCCCGTATATCACGTGCTATGTTCCTCCACACGGCCTTGCGAAGGTGCAGCTTGACCTACCATGATGGGAGACAAGAGGGGAACGTCAGTGGACAGTTGGACATTCACAAACATCGTAGAAACACGTAACTTTCAGCAGGCATGCTCAGTACAACACATGTGAAGGTCCCACAGCACACCGCCAAGCTTGCAGGAGCCAGGAGTCAGTGACCACCTCATGCCCACCAACATGTTCCCCACTGCACTTACTGTCGTGTATTTCTATAGGTTCTGATTCGATCCCCCTATTCCTGACCCTATTCTGGTTAAACTTACTAGCTAGTTAACTAACAGTCAGCCCATGAGGCAAGAAAACCCCCATGATGCAGATACCGTTATCTGACGCAGTCACACTACGGCACAGGAACGTGTTATCTGATTAGGTCATAACGCTTGAGATCTAATTAGACAAGCGATATTCCTCCAGCCCCTGATAAGGCATACGACGTTCTCATAACAAATCAAACCTATGACAACCTGGATAATCCGTGCGGCCATTGTTTTGATTTCACAGAGAACTTTAGTAAAGAATGTGCTAACGAGCAAGTCGTATGACATCTTTATTGACGTACCTATGTCCATCCTTACGTCAATCCCGGCACCTTTAAGGTATAAATATTGCCGACCTTGCCCTATGCAAACACACGCGTGGTGACAAGACGGAGCAGCCATACTTGCCGAAGCCGAGAGCAGAAGCAGACCCCGCAGCCAGCAGCCCCGCCTTCCTGACGCGCTGAGAGACGCGCTGCTATCTCAAGCCGAGAGACCCAGCACCGGCGCTTCTGGGCAGCCCTCGCAGGCAGCCTGGAATATCGAGAGCAGAGAAAGAGATACCATTCCTCATTCATCCTAAATTCCAGGTACAGAACTGAATAACCCCTCCTAGAGAATTCTTTAGTTATTCACTTGGCAAAAACAAACTTAAACTAAACTGTAACTTTCTATTCCCGCCCACGCATTAGACTTAGGTCAGGTACACGGGGTAGGCGTATTTAGAAACACCAGTTGAGTACGTTTAGTCAAATGTATATGTGTATGTAAATATATTTTAATCATTTTAAACATCATATGGCTCAGAAACCATATCAATGTTTTTACAGTATTATTTTATACTATTGCTTCTAATGTATGCACTTTACTTAACTATAAGTATTGCAATAATATCGATCCATTTCTCTTGTACGAGAAAAGAGACTGATCAATAAATAACATCTTTTATTGAACACGCCCGTCTCTTCCTTTTCTCTACATTCTGATGAGACTAAGAATGCACGTACTGACTGAGTAAAATAATTGCCTTGTGCTCACACGACTCTCGAGATTGACTCTTGATTAGGGGAGAGCAAAGTTGTCATGTTCTATGGTTGTCAGAAACTAAATCCCTTCTTGTCTAATCAGGGAAGTTAATCCTTCCTTGAACATTCGAGAAAGTTTCTAGCGAACTCTGAGCTTAGCTGGCAAACCCAAAAATTAAGTCTAGTATCGACAGTAGTAGACCTAGTTAACGTCTGGCCTAGGCCTTTACTGCTGTAGGTACTATTCCAATGCGCAGAGCCTATTGGGAAAATAGGAGCTACACTACATGGCGCCCAACGCGTTTGGAAAGGGCGATAAAACTAACGTAAGACATTTAGAGTAACTCAGTCGTGCTTTCTCACTCAGACCCCTTTTCCCAAATACTCCAAAGACGTCTGGAGTGGGTGAAAGGTTATAATATCCTCCAAAACCTCGCAGGAGGGAACTCCTATGTATGGTTCTTGGTCTAGTCAACGTTGAAGGATAAAACAGTTCCAAAATATTGTGCACCTAATCTTTGTTCCATAAAGAAACCTGATCTGCAAACAAAAATAATACCATCCTGTCAGTAAAATGGGAGACAGTGATGGAGAAAGAGAGGCAATTAGATTAGCTACTGAAATAGCAGATGCTGATGCTACCATGCAAGCAGCAGACGCGGATATAATACTCATTCCGGTCATTAAAAGGAGATCTATAACCTTAAAACTTATAGAAAATGGACTGACACCTAGAGGTGGCACAGTCATATTCGTAATTGAGGCACACGAATATCGGCAGACAGAGGTATACTATACATGGATACATTTTCCAGCAGCAAATGCTGTAACAAAGTACTTCCACTATTACAAAGTAGAGGAACCTCCTGAAACGTACACTCCTTTCGAGGAGGTGGAAGTACCACTCAAATTCCAAGAGCATTTGCTCTTATTTGATGGCGCCCTAATACATAACAATCACATTACAAGGCTCGGTCCTTTAGGAAGACCAGGAGCAACGTGGCCGGTCCTAGCCGGATACACACCACATCCAGACATCGAAAGAATGCCTGCAGCAGAGCTGTTAATACAGCTAAAACAACTACTAAAAATTCACAGACAATTAGTTCAGTATGTAATGCGGACTTCAACAATTCAGCCAGCGATTAAACTTCCACAGCTGACCCCTCACCAGGGGAACACAAATAAAATTACACCACAGAACATCCAATCCTGCCTAGGTAAAGTTCCAGCTAAACGGGAACAAATACCATTCTGGTTGGCACAGAAAATTACCCAAATAGAGGCGGTGTTTCCTGACACCACCCCGCTGGAAAAACACAGGATTCTGACTATATGTCTCCCAATGGGAATCGCACCACACATTGAGGACTGCGACACTTGGGGTACGGTCTTTGCTTCAATCTACACAAAAACGCACGGTGTTCCATCCATTTCGGTAATACCAGATGTGCTAAAACAAATTCAAGATGAATACGGTCCAGAACCTGCTTTAACTCTTGGTATGAAATTACTGAAAGACTTCAAGCAAGTCTCGGCTATATTACTAGCCA
Organism: Lissotriton helveticus; assembly: GCF_964261635.1. Lineage (NCBI taxonomy): Eukaryota > Metazoa > Chordata > Amphibia > Caudata > Salamandridae > Lissotriton > Lissotriton helveticus. The sequence goes on from NC_136061.1 coordinate 1,958,172,461, forward strand.
ACATAAAAGGTGAAGCAGCAAACGTGGCGATCCGCCAGAGGTTAAAAGAGACAGATATAGCAGACCAACCAGCTGAAATTGCCAGAATCATAGAAAAATCCTATGAAGAACTAGGCAGAGATAGTCTAGGTGGAATACCAGTAAAACCGCAACTGACTACAAGTCCAGAAAAAATATTTTTTAATAATAATTCACCAAAAAAGAACTGGGATGGAAATAAACAATCCAATCCTAAAGAAAAGAAATTCCAGTCCAGAGGAAGGTCTCCTAGGCGAAGAGAGAAATCTCCAAACCCGAGACAAAGGTCACCTCAGAGTGAACCCTCTGGGAATAGATATAACCTTAGAAATAGGGATAATATTAAAAAACCTGATAGATATCAAGACATTGATACACGTCCGTCTCAATCTTTTCAGAATTCCTCGCAGAAATCGGAAAGAAGAGGACGATCAAAAGAGCACGCCAAGTCCAAAGACAAGGAACCTGCTCAACTGAAAAAGAAATCACAATTTCCAAAAAAGAAGGTAGCCAGTATCAAGGTAGTTAACAATGCCGAGAATACTGAGGACACAACTGAAAAACGGAGAGTGGGCTCAGACAATGCTAGACAGCGCAGCAGAGGTGAGCATAGCTCGCAAAGTCCTTATGAATCATCTGGAGACAGTGGACACGAATGAATACCTTCAAGTGGAAACTGCAGACACCAGAGTTAGCAAGCCCCACAAAATATACGAGATAACATTACGTATAGAGGGAGATAAGACTAGGAAAATAAGGGGACTATTTTGGGATAACCTATCCAAAGGCTATGACATCCTTCTAGCTGAAAAAGACTGGCCACCAGAGTTTGTCAGGGAGTGCCCTCATGGCGAAGAAGTAATTATGCCTGCCTTCTCGAATCAAATACCGATTCATAAAAAATATACACTTGCTAGAAAGTGGGCAGTGGCCTTAGCACCTGCTTTATATAAAAATCATGTAGGATGGGATGAGGATTCTCCTCCTCACAAAATCCAGTTAAAATCACAACCTACTGCACAAAGGCAGTACCCAATTAAGCAAGAAGCTAAAAAACAAGTAAATGAAATACTAGATCAGCTAGAATACCAAGGGGTGATTGAAACTTGCACCTCACAAATGAACAATCCTTTATTTCCGGTCTCCAAACCAGACAATTCGTACCGTCTAGTTTTGGATTACCGACACCTTAACACATGTTGCAAAACTTTTGCAGTGCAAAACTCACACAGTGCTGCACTAATGAATAACATAGTGCGCAAAAAATACAAAACAACCTTGGACATCTCCAACGGATTCTTTTGTCAAAACATAGCACCAGAGAGCAGATATTTAACTGCATTTTCAGTAAATGGCACTCAAAAACAATTCTGTCGGTTAGCCCAGGGGTACAAGAACAGCCCGGGGGTATTCTCAGCGAGAGTAACAGAATTACTACAACTATATGATGATGAAGCATTATCTTATGTCGATGACATTTACTTAACAGATGATGACTTGGAAACTCACTTGAAAAGAGTGAACACCATAATACTTGGTTTCGCTGCAGAGGGTTACAAATTCAACTTCAAAAAGTCCAGAATTGCCCATCTGACGGTCCTATTCTTAGGATATGAGTTATCAAGTGAAGGCAAAAGCCTGGCAGACAATTTCCTAGAGAAATGTGCCGTAATCCAAGCTCCTAAAACACTAAAAAACCTACAGTCAATTCTAGGCTTCCTAAATTTCGGAAGAACATATATTGCAAATTACGCAGAAAGGGTCAAACCCCTTTATGATCTAATTAAACCAGACTTTAAAAGATCCAGTTGGACTCAAGCACACACAGAAATTTTGAGATCCTTACAAACAGACATGCTAATTAAAACAAAATTAGAAACCCGTGATAATACACGCAACCTTGTGATCCGAGTCATCCCAGGGAGATGCGGATTCACATACCTAACCTCTAATGAGGGAGATAAGGTACCAATTGCATTCAAATCACACTTGTACACTAAGGCTGAAATGAAATTTAGCCCAACGGAAAAAATTCTTACAGCAACACAGACAGCTATAGCAAAAGAACGAGCCCTGGCACAAGGTAAACGAATAATAATCGTGACGCCAATACCAGCCTTAGAGGCGGTAACAAAGGCAAGCATTCCAAATGCGAAAGCACTCCATCCAAGGTGGATACAATGGGCTAACTCTCTTGCTGCAACAGACGTGGTGTACGAATTTGATCCTTACTTAAAAACACAAGAATTTCTACAATATGAATTCGAATGTCCTCTGCCAACCGAAATTATGCCTCTAGACCAATACGGCTGTATAATATATACAGACGGATCAGCACAACCCGCAGTAGGGGGTAAACAAGCTTACAGTGCTGCGTGCGCGATTGTTAAAGGTCGTTGGCACGAAGGGAAATTTAAACCAACCCTAACGAAGACCCAATCTCTAGGAGATTGCACAGCTCAGCGAGCTGAATTACTAGCATTCAAGATGGCGCTTGAAAATACCGATCGAGAATTCCCCACACTCATAGTGTGCGATTCGTATTATTGCGTTCAATCTTATAATGAATACTTGCAGATATGGCTTCAAAATGGTTTCAAGGATGCGAAAGGAGGCACAATCAAGCATAAAATGCAATGGGAACAAGTAGCTCTTTTACAAAAAGAACTACCAAAGACTCACGTGATACATACACTGAGTCATCAACGTGATGGCGTTCACGTTGCAGGGAATTCATTGGCTGATGAGGCCGCGAAGGCAGCCGTGCAAACGGCTTCCGTAGCTGCCATCACCCGGTCAAAAACAAAAATAGACAGCGAAATATTACAAGCTGTCAGCGCTTCTGAAAAGGATTCGATAGAACCACTCCCTAAAGGCTTTCCATTAAAGTACTCATACATAACAGATGAAAACAATGTTCCTTTTGCTCAAATCCCTGGAGTGGGGGATAGGGCAATTCCAAACATGGAACATAGATTAGGACTAATAATAGCGGCACACGAAGGGCTTGCTTCTACCCATGCTGGCGTCTCAGCCACAGTATCATTATTAAAACAGAGATACTGGTGGCCGCAAATGAGAAGACAAACAAGGAACTATGTTCTAGCATGTGAAATATGTCAAAAAATGAAAGTATCAACTGTGAGACGTCCAGCACAGACGCCCCTTCTAATCTCGGATAAACCATTAGCCTGTGTTTATCTAGACCACTGCGGTCCCTTACAAAGGGACGGTAACTATAAATATATCTCGGTCGCAGTGGACTCATGCACGAGATTCATATGGATGTGGCCCCAGCGAACGGCTGACGCCAGAACTGTTATAAAAGATTTGCGGGTCTTTATCGGCACATACGCAATTGGCATTCTGCATTCGGACAATGGTCCTGCTTTTAGCTCTCGGGCTTATAAGGAGGCCATGGTCAGCATGGGCGTGCAATTGCGGTACTCTTGTCCATTTCACCCTGAGGGGAACGGAATTGTTGAAAGAAAAAACCGTGACATAAAGCAATCTATAACGGCAAAGGTATTAGGTTCGGGAGCTGGGTGGGTCAAACATCTAATAAGTGTCCAACGTAGTCTAAATAACTTGCCAAGAAATTCTCTGAAGGGATTCAGTCCGTACGAATTATTATTCGGAACTAGGATGTTGATCTCTGACCTTGATAGTCAGACTTCAGTGGTAACAGAAAAAAGCTTTGATGTCAAAGACCGTTTGGCTATTTTGCAGGACTTAAACAAAACAAGAAAAGACCTGAGCAACATACAGTTGAAAGAACAGCCAACGACCACTGAAGAATCACCACCTGTCCCAGCAAGACCTGTCTGGATTCCAAAAGTCGGGGATCTAGTCAGGGAGAAGATCGCGGTAAAGAAGGAATTTGGGCCTTCTTACAGAAAAGCAGTTCCTGTATTGTCTGTCAACGGGACAAGATCAGTTGTACTACCGCCACTTGCTGGAAAAAAGGAGAACCGAGTTGTATCCATCGACCTGGTAAAACCACAACATGTGGCCGATAACCAACAGTAGGCCAAGTGGACTCCCAATAAGTAGCAGAACACCAAGGTTTGCTACCAGTACAGAGGTCCTATCAAAGAGGCTCATCACTTTCGAGACGCCTACAGAAGAACAACAAGGACTATGCAACAATGCAATAGAACTTAGACCTCTGAAAACCCAAATAAAGACATTTAGCAGAGACACACCAATCTATACAGAAGTACCAAGTGAAAATGCAAGAAACAGAAATCCTGAACCAATTGGAACAATTGACAGAACTGCATCCGGTTACTTCATCAACTTCGATGATTCCTCTGAAGACTTCAGCGAACAAAAGACACAGCCATCATCAAAATCCTTTAAAGACAAAGCTAAGGAACTTTTGAAACAACTGAAAGAAACATATCTGGTTTCTCCATGGATTGAATTTTGGGTGGGTTTTGGTGCATTTATCCTCATACTTTGGCTCATCATGGTATTTACCTTGGGACGCTTCATTGAGGGAAAATATGCTAAAAAGGACACAGCAAGTCAGAACATCAACTTGGTCCTCAAACCACACACATCTTCACACGTCGAGAAACGAGAACTTTCTTCAGAACTTACTTCAGCAAATTTCACAGCAATTCCAATACCTGGTGGGGTAGCCTGGGACAACACTGACTATGAAATTCACGGTCCGGTAGAGATCCTGAAATATCCACACCAAATCAAGATCTCCTTGAGTGACTTTGCAAAACCAAACTCATTTGCTGATGATTGGGACTTTGAAAGTATAAACAATATGATGTCTGACTTAGTAATGTCTGCTAAATTTACTAAACATGATTATTTGCAAGGTTCTACAAATTATGATAGTATGTATTGCTATAACCACTATGGTAACCATTTCTTGCATAAATCTGCACAAACTAGAAATGTTTTAAATTTTAATCAATGGGAACATTGTGCTACACCTCCAAAAGGGAGCTCTAGAACCGTGTATGGCAAATATTCATATTTTTCAGGTTTTAACATAACTAATGCTGAAACATTTTATTACAAATTGTCAAACAAGACAGGGATGAAAACCATGATAACCAACACAAAATTGATATATTCAGATTCTTTCTTTGAAAAAATGAATACTTTTGGATTTGATTATTGGGACAAACATGTTGATTTGAAAAGTGTTTGGGGCACAAAAGAATGGCAAGTACAGGGTTTAGAAGCTTTGTTTAGAGCCTGCATGATCCCAGAACAAATGATATTTTTAAATGACACCGTTCAACAAACCACCTGTCTTGGCTTAGCCAAAATCAAAGATTTAAATAACCTGTCTATTCCAAAGCCAACAATGTTTAGCAATAACTCTGAAACAGATGAAGAAATAGACATAAACCATATACTTAACCAAAACAGAACACATCCTGATTGGAAACAATGGTTGATCTGGCCCACAGATACAAATAACTGTCAAGATAGATTCCTGAATAAAACACAGGGTTTCAAAATGACCAGGCCAGACCCTAGATATCCCCAAAGACATCACCCAGGGATAATAACAACCTACAGTGTGGGCAAATTATGCCTTCAATGGCTACAAACTTCCACACTGCCTGAAATTAAGCAACACCTAACTTTACTTACTGATGGTGCTGACTTGCGTGATTTCATACTGGGACCACGCAAACAGCGTCATAAGCGTTTCATAGCAGCCTCTGTATATGCAGCATACAATGAGGCCTGGAAGGTTACTCAAATTGAAACAGCAGAAAGAATACGGGAAATTGACCGTATTAATTTGGAAAAATCACTTTCTGTAGTGGACAATGGGTTAATGACTCTGTCCTCCAGAATTTTTTCATTGGACAGCATTGTGTCTTCAGCAATCGATATATTATCGCAAGACTTACTGTTATTACAACATGGTCAGTCACAATTGCGTTCTATTGTACAGCTTGGCTGGACGTTACAAAATCTGCGTTCAGGCTATGTGCCTTGGCGTTTAATCAACACAACGTCACTATTCCAAATCTTTAACCTTACTGATAGACAAATCGGTATGGCGCAGAAGGGTGCTGATTATACAATCTTGAGCATTGAAAAACTAGAAAGATTACCGTTGACAATGTCAGAATGACCTGTCAGTGAATGGATAATCCACGGAATCATAAATATTCCAATCTCAACCTTCAGGTTTCAATACTGCCAAAAATATATACAGGCTGGCATGTACGAGAAATTGGGAAAGGGGTACCTTAAAACAACATGGAACCTGCCCTATTCACATGCATGTGTCAGTAACAAAGGACAGAAAGTGTTTCTTAGTGGCAACAATTGTGCTATGTCACTAAGCGGCACGCTTCTGTGTAACGGTATTAGTTTGCACGGAGCCTGTGAAGGGAATTCATACAACCTTTCATGTCACCAGCAAGGCGCACCTGCAACTGAAATAGAACCATTCTTTCAAAGACTCTATAATGGGAGTTACATTCTTATTGTAGACCGCAGATGCTGTAGTCTTATGCCCGGGACTCCTTATCTCGTCACTACGACGGCGAAGGTCAAGTGCTGTGGACGTTCTTTGTTCCCCAGCTCCTTTCCAGACAGGGAGGCGAGGGCATGGCCCAGTTTGAAAATTACTTCTATTCGAATAGACACTTTAAGCAGAATGAAAACAGTGCTTCTTCAGACGCCTACAAGGCTCACGTCATCTAAAGAAACGTATGATCTACAAGTCGCAAGGACGACTGCAGAGATACATACATTATTATCAACTAATTCCCCCGTACATTTCGCGGAAATCCTGAGCGAAATCTTAAATATTTCTGATACCACAGGGGTCTCAAAGGTATTTAAGACAGTATTTTCGATGGCATTAACACCATTCAAAGCCATACTGGGTATTTTTCCAGACTTCGTCCATTCGATTTTTGGCGGACTTCCCCTGATCCTAGGACTAATTGCAGGAATCCTATTCCTAGTCCTTATTTTTCGTTATGGCAACCCATGTCACAGATCAAACTCTCGCGACAATGGAAGATACGATCCTAGCCATTGGATACCGGGACCGGATATCAAAAATCCTGGGACTATCCCGGCTTAGAGACCTAAACATGACTTGGTTTCTATCATTTCGACCAATGTGGCAAAGGTGTGTTTTACCTGTACTAAGGTGTCTGCTATGCGGAGAAGAATGCGTGTTAGACACCTGTCTGACGCTACAATCGGATGCGCCGGTGGATGCAGATACACTGTTGGTTCCTACCAAGGTTCACGCACTGTGCTGCCCTCAAAGGCTGCCAATTCTGATGACGGCATTCCTGGAATCTTCACCACTGCGATTGAAGAGTAGTGAAGTTCAAGATGAAAGCAGCATCGAACAGGTACGACCTTCTGTCAGCAATGCAAATCAGAATGTCAATGGAGACAATCATGCGCATGAATGCATGGTTACCCCTATTTCCGACTTAGAGGAACTTTCCCATGAAGCTGTTGACAGTTTTTTCGAAAGCCTGAATGATATGATGTTCTCTCCGGAACAGAAATAGAGACTTTTGAGTAAACTCGCACACGGCGTTCCCTGAATTCGGCCTTCAACTTTAAAAATAAAGTCACATGAACAATTACAATCCAGTTCACGGACAGCAACTTTTTTCAGCAAGCCCCTAAAATATTTTTCTATATATTTTTTCCCGGGACACTGATTTTCTGCTTAAAGTAAGAGACTATTCCTAGAGAACTAAGATTTCTATTTTAGATACTTTATAGACTTTATAGACTTTAGCTGCCCGCTGGTATGTTCGCAATAGATTTTATGTGATGAAATGGTTTCGACTTTTTTTCTGTATAGCCATATTAAGAGCCATTTCATGTGTATTTCTCATATACCAACAATCGATAATGCATAACAATGCGTGTTCACTTTTGCATTTAATTCATAGCTTAAGTGCATACAATATATATGACTGCAATTTTTCAGTATATTTGAAAATTTCGAAATGCATTTATGTATTTTGGGGTGGTAAGGTATACACTATACTCTATAGTATGTTGTACTATGTTATACTATGCATAGATTAGTAGATATGACCATAGTTAGCGTGGAGTGGGTGTCGTGTATTTCTATAGGTTCTGATTCGATCCCCCTATTCCTGACCCTATTCTGGTTAAACTTACTAGCTAGTTAACTAACAGTCAGCCCATGAGGCAAGAAAACCCCCATGATGCAGATACCGTTATCTGACGCAGTCACACTACGGCACAGGAACGTGTTATCTGATTAGGTCATAACGCTTGAGATCTAATTAGACAAGCGATATTCCTCCAGCCCCTGATAAGGCATACGACGTTCTCATAACAAATCAAACCTATGACAACCTGGATAATCCGTGCGGCCATTGTTTTGATTTCACAGAGAACTTTAGTAAAGAATGTGCTAACGAGCAAGTCGTATGACATCTTTATTGACGTACCTATGTCCATCCTTACGTCAATCCCGGCACCTTTAAGGTATAAATATTGCCGACCTTGCCCTATGCAAACACACGCGTGGTGACAAGACGGAGCAGCCATACTTGCCGAAGCCGAGAGCAGAAGCAGACCCCGCAGCCAGCAGCCCCGCCTTCCTGACGCGCTGAGAGACGCGCTGCTATCTCAAGCCGAGAGACCCAGCACCGGCGCTTCTGGGCAGCCCTCGCAGGCAGCCTGGAATATCGAGAGCAGAGAAAGAGATACCATTCCTCATTCATCCTAAATTCCAGGTACAGAACTGAATAACCCCTCCTAGAGAATTCTTTAGTTATTCACTTGGCAAAAACAAACTTAAACTAAACTGTAACTTTCTATTCCCGCCCACGCATTAGACTTAGGTCAGGTACACGGGGTAGGCATATTTAGAAACACCAGTTGAGTACGTTTAGTCAAATGTATATGTGTATGTAAATATATTTTAATCATTTTAAACATCATATGGCTCAGAAACCATATCAATGTTTTTACAGTATTATTTTATACTATTGCTTCTAATGTATGCACTTTACTTAACTATAAGTATTGCAATAATATCGATCCATTTCTCTTGTACGAGAAAAGAGACTGATCAATAAATAACATCTTTTATTGAACACGCCCGTCTCTTCCTTTTCTCTACATTCTGATGAGACTAAGAATGCACGTACTGACTGAGTAAAATAATTGCCTTGTGCTCACACGACTCTCGAGATTGACTCTTGATTAGGGGAGAGCAAAGTTGTCATGTTCTATGGTTGTCAGAAACTAAATCCCTTCTTGTCTAATCAGGGAAGTTAATCCTTCCTTGAACATTCGAGAAAGTTTCTAGCGAACTCTGAGCTTAGCTGGCAAACCCAAAAATTAAGTCTAGTATCGACAGTAGTAGACCTAGTTAACGTCTGGCCTAGGCCTTTACTGCTGTAGGTACTATTCCAATGCGCAGAGCCTATTGGGAAAATAGGAGCTACACTACATTACCACCTGTCCGGGGGCACCGTAGAGCCGTTTATAGTGGCTGAGCACACCGTCCACAAGGACATCCAGCTCTGCTGCGGTGAAGGGACGAGACCGGAACTCCGCACTCTCTGCATGGCAAGGTCCAGGACTGTGGCACTACAGCAGCAGTTGTTGGATAGCTCAGCAGCAGCAGGTCGAGGTGATGGTCGCAGGCAGCAGTTGTTGGAAAGCTCAGCAGCAGCAGGTCGAGGTGATGGTCGCAGGCAGCAGTTGTTGGATAGCTCAGCAGCAGCAGGTCGAGGTGACGGTCGCAGGCAGCAGTTGTTGGATAGCTCAGCAGCAGCAGGTCGAGGTGATGGTCGCAGGCAGCAGTTGTTGGATAGCTCAGCAACAGCAGGTCGAGGTGATGGTCACAGGCAGCAGTGGCTGGAAGCAGTGAATGTGTGCTGCAGAAATTCACACATATATAGGGCCCTGAGCTAATATCAGTGGCACACGTCTGCAGCAATTGGTTTTCCCTGGATGCCTCATTCAAAATGAGCCAATGACTGGCCCTGGTGTGGCGGCGCACTGCTTCCGCTATTTTTGAAAGCGCTTACGCGCCCCACGTTAACTGTTTCCATTGGCAACATGTGCATGGACCGTCACGGTCACACACCGGTCACCAACCACCGGGTGCTGGCGGTGGATGAGCGGCCTGTGCATTGAGGTCACCATGGCATGGATGGCCTTGGCCGGTCACCCACCGCCGGTCCTGGCCGGTCACCCACCGCCAGCACCCAGCGGTTGGTGACCGGCCAGGACCGGTGGTGGGTGACCGGCCAGGACCGGTGGTGGGTGACCGGCCAGGACCGGCGGTGGGTGACCGGCCAAGGCCATCCATGCCATGGTGACCTCAATGCACAGGCCGGTCACCCACCGCCAGCACCCGGCGGTTGGTGACCGGCCAGGACTGGCTGTGGGTGACCGGCCAGGACCGGCGGTGGGTGACCGGCCAAGGCCATCCATGCCATGGTGACCTCAATGCACAGGCCGCTCACCCACCACCAGCACCAGGCGGTTGGTGACCGGCCAGGACCGGCGGTGGGTGACCGGCCAAGGCCATCCATGCCATGGTGACCTCAATGCACAGGCCGCTCACCTACCGCCAGCACCCGGCGGTTGGTGACTGGCCAGCACCCGGCGGTTGGTGAGCGGCCAGGACCGGCGGTGGGTGACCGGCCAGGATCGGCGGTGGGTGAGCGGCCAGGACCGGCGGTGGGTGACCGGCCATGCCCGGGGGTCTGCGGTGGGTGCTGCAATGTGACTGTAAGGGGGGTATCAACTGCCATTTTGAATTGCATATTCAAATGTATGTGTTAGCCTGCACCGCCCCCACGGAATGCGTGCCCCGCCATAGCGACACCAGTGAGTGATTATTTTGAAATGATGCACCATCGCGGTAGTGCGCACATGCATTTTGCGGGGTGTGACCGTGATGGTCCTTGACCATACAGCATATGTCTTGCACAATTGCAGTATCAACAATCATCTTCTGTGTTGGGGGAAGGCGTACCCGGATGGCGTATGCACACATACTGCATGTCTCTGCACACATGTAATGTTCATAGTTGTACATGTGTGTTAAGACATGTCCGGAATGCTGCAAAAATCATTATGTCAAGTCAATGGCCCGTGTCCACGTGTGTCATTCATGTCCATTTGTTGCACGTGTGGTCATACTATTGACCTTGCCAGTGGTTAACAAAGGCTAGTGATGTGCACCCAAGTTGCGTCAGATGTGCATGGCGACGTGTTGACGTCTCGGTTTGGCGGACACACGTTTCCATTTGTACACATCTACACAGTACACCAAGGGTGTGTACCCACATTCAGAAGCTGTTGTGAGTGTGTGGTTTGGGTGTGCAAGTAATAATGATGGGGGTATACATGCATTCTGTGTATGCGTATGTGTGTCGCCTGTTGTGTGCCCATGCCTGTCATGTGAGGATGCCTAGCATTGTAGGTGGGGTTGTTAAAATAAAGGTTTGGGTCGGGGACAATCGATATTTGCCCGGCGGTATTGCCTCTGTGACCCTCTAGTTATTTAATCAATGAAGAGGCAGGCGCTGGAGACTGGAAAGCAGGAAACAAGGTTTTTATTCTCTCCGGAGGAGAACACAGCAAAACGGACAGCAGGTATCGTTCTGAGGTGCTCTAACTTATGTCTGAGGTCTGGCCCCTTATATACAGGGTTTTGCGGTTTTTATTACAGTTTACATACTCATGACAAAGCTTTGATGTACGGAAAGACATTCCCAGAACCCCCCCTCCGGGCCCGTTCCCACACACATTTACAGTAGAGGTCCCCACCCTAGTCACAACAGGTGATGAGTATCGCGCAGCTGGATATTCCGTCAATTCATGGAATGCGGGGTTCGATCGGATCTCGTGGGGTGGGGGCTTTGATCAACCCGGGGATCCTTTGATGGGGGAAGCTTTCTATTGTACGGGGAGGGGCAAGGAATAGTATCGGCAGAGCTGGGTGCCTGCCTGGGAACGAGGAGGACAAACGGGCACACGGGGAAAAGGGGGTTTGCATCAAAGGGCCGGGGATCATGAAAGGGAAGAAGGGAGGTGTTGCGCTGGGGACAGGATGAGGGCCTGAGGCAGAGCAGCGCCGGAGAGGGGTTTATGATTCAAGGCAGGTGCAAGCAGGGGGTTGGTCAGCGTGCAGGCTTAGTGAGGGCGAAGGGCTATGTCAGGGGCCAGCGGCATGCAAAAAGGGTTTGTTCTGTTCAGGGCATCTTAAAATGGCGGGTGCGCACGACAAAAGTGTGGCATCAGGGGAAGAGGCAAGATGGCGCAGATAATGTTCACCAAACCGTACTAATTTTCAACAGTCCTCCCTTTAACATATTCAAGGCATCTTGCTGGTTCATTTTCTACTCGGTTCTATTGTGGTGGGCATGAGAAAGAAAGTAGTAGGAACCCTAGATGAAAGAGTTGTAAACAATACATTTTAAGATTTCTAGTTTTAGGAGGCGGACCTATTGATAAACTTTGATAAACTTGTCTAGCAGGAAAGTCATAGAAATGCAATACAAAAACGATTCTGTTGCGAGAGCAGCGAGTACATTTCATAATGTGAACTGATAGGTTATTACATATATCAGATTCGGATTGGTGCATAATCAATACAATGGCGGCTGGGAGAGAAATGAGGCGCAGCAGAAACGGTGATTGGGGATGTCAAAATGTTCGCAGTTAATGAGTTCTCAGTATTCTTTGTTGTCTTTCGTTGGCGCTGTGGAGCACCGGCGGTGGAGCTACGGGTCCAGCTCTATTCTAGGTCTCGCGTTGCAGGGCACGACCTTTCCCTCGCATTCCTGGTCGAAAAGGTCCTTTTCGCCCTGTGTCCTTTGAGGTGATTGTCAAAAAGTTCAGATGGAAGAAGGGTGCATGTGAGCAGTTCTTTCGGGTAGGTCGGAGGAAAAAGGGGGATGGAGCAGGGCCAGATCGGGTACAGACTAGGGGGACGGAGAATTTCAGATAGGCAGGCTTATGACCGAATTCAGAGAGCGGGGACTTGTCGGCAAACACTGGACATCGAGCAGGGGCATCAGGTCGCCCCTTTCTTCTCATTTTGTCGAAAACAGTGCCTCATCCTGCAGCTCTTTTCTGTCGTGGTCTCGCCTTGGCCAATGTCGCAGGTGTTCCATAGTCTGCAGTCAGGCCTCGTGCTCCCACATCCGGTCCTTCTCTCTCCCGACAGCCGTACCCTTAAACGAGTTTGAAAAGACAGTCTTTAGAGAATTTGCAGAGGAAGGTAATCACAAAAGTCTATTTCTCTCTCAGCTCCGGGCAGAAACGAAAACGTCCGTTATATTAGGGTTCACAACTAACATATAAATGACCGATGGCGGGCCTGTTGGATTTGCCATGACTTTCCTTCACAATTATTTATTACAGTTACGACAGTTTATCTGATGGAGACCCACCTTCGTAAGACGAGCCTGACAAAGATATGCCGTTCTCTAGGGTTTTATATTTACCAAGGGTTCTGTGTGCTATCAACATGGTACTAAACAGGTATTTTGCTGGGGGGCGAACATAGGCTAAACATTTCTTTTTATCGATGCGTCCTGCTTTTCAACTAAACATTTTTCACTTTCGGCAGGGCTCATTTCAACGATTTCTTCACTTCGGCCTAGTCTTTTAACCTTGTAAAACATCATTCTGGTTCCTACGTACCTTCCTACGGCCTGATTACTTAATCAGAAAAGACAGGGGTTTTATGGGAAACAACTAGGGACATAGAAAACTTATGGTAAGGGCGTAAATAGACCCATCTCTCACAACCGGAAATGAGGGGTAGTTTCATAACTCCAGTTTGGAGCGGCTGATACGGGGACAGGGGTGATCATTTTTACTGTTTGGGTATTGCGACAATTTCGGGGCGGGGAGGGTCGCGTATTCTGAGGTTCTTTTTTATAACATAGGAGCCGTTGACATGTAGTTCCCTTATTACGGGCCAGATTAGGGAACCTCTGTCGTCTTACCTGTCCTTTCCCTTACGGCCCAACCTCGGTTTATTGATTTTTAGCGGAAAAGGAGAGGTAATGACACGGTCTCAGGGTGATTGTATTAAAGACAAGTTTTTGTGCAAATACTGACGGTATTTGAAGCCAATTGGGTGGTGTGCTAGGGGTGGCGGTTTGCCAATTTCTGGGTTAATCGCTCGGAAGAGTGGGAGTGCAAAAATAGAGAGAGAGAGAGAGAGAGAGAGAGAGAGAGAGAGAGAGAGAGAGAGAGAGAGAGAGAGTGCAACGGCAGGCTAAATAGTACACGTGCAACAGAGAGGGTGGCAGTGTATTCAAGAAAGGCTATTTAGTGCATTACACAGTAAAGGACATTCACGGGTCTGCGTTAGAATCTTGTAATCATGCAGTTTGAGCATTAGACAGGGTAGAGGGGACGTGCCTTGAGAAAAAGGAAAAAAGAAAGGAGGTACCATTTTGTCGCACTTTCTCGCATTCTTGGTCCTTCGATCAGTTGGGTCAACGCCTCAGTCACACACACACATTCTCTCATAGTTTCGCATCATACGTGACATGGGTTCATTCGTGTGGTCTGGTTTAAGGGTGATCACTTTTTATCAGGTCATACTAATTTTACGGGTTTGTTCGATACGTGAGTAGTTAGTAGGCGCGCTTAGGCGCCCCCTTGCAGCGCTAGTCTGCTTCGTGTATTAGACACGGCAAGGCTTCAGATCTTCGCCACACCTCGGCTGTAATCTCTGACGTAACCTGCAGAGGGAGGAAAAAAAGGGGGGGGACAGCATTCGCGCATATTCAAATACATGGATTCAAGAGTCCTTTACTTACCTCTTACTCATCTTTCCTCCTCGGGGCAGAGTCCCCGGGGATATGGTTTCTGGAGTCGGGGGGGGCAGTGTGTCCATATAGGTCGTGTGCGGGGAAACGTAAAAAGGAAACCAGAGGTGCCTAGTGCGAGGTATCTAGTCGAAAGATGTATCTCACTATCGGGATCCTTAAACCTCCTTCAACGCTGTGACGTTCTAAGGTTCTTCGGTTCTTGGGTCAGCTCTGTTCCCTAGTACCTTTGAACGTCGTACTTTATAATATTTACATCATTTCATTTCACCCTTCTTTTACATTCCCTCATTTACACCGTTCGTTTTACCCATCCTTGGAAGTCGAGGTCTTCCTCCATGCGAGAGTTCATGAGTCAGTCGCGTACTTTGAAGGCAGAGTGTCGTGTTGTCGATCCGATCCGACCTCCAGGGCTGGGCAACCATCTTCTTTCAACCTTAAAGAGAGAGCAGAGTAGGGTGCACAGAAAAGAACTCTCCCACCGATCCCACATTTTTTTTTTTTTTTATTAAATAAAGCATGCAATACCCGTCCATAGTTTCGAAAACCTTTATTTTGCAAAATCATTTCAGCACGTGGATTATGGGGGTGCGGTCGTATTTGGCCGGACGTGGCAATGGCTAAAGTGCGTACAGTGGGGGGTGTCGTTTTGCAGCAATAAAAACATTGGAAAGTTGTATTCATTCATTTGTAAGAAACTAAAACGTCTATTAATTGGCTGGGGGTTCGGGGGCATTTATTTCATAATTTAGAAGCATAGTCAGAATAGTTGCAATCAGATTTCCTATATGCATACCGTATGTGTGCGTCATAAATGGGGTTATACATCAGCTATAAAAATATAATACACCGTACATTTGTAATCAACATTTTTAACGGGATCCTTTCACAATGTTCGTCGAGTGAGCTCTCCTTGTCTTTTCTAGCCAAGTGTACAAAGGATCATATAAGTCTCAGAACATCAAGTTTGTATAGTGAAAAGGGACACCACGAGGTGTTCGTAAGTTCCTATTGATACCGGCGCCATTTTGGGCGGGGCCGGGTTAGTCCGGAAGCAGCATCAGGGAAAAATGTTTCCTACAACCGGCAGTTGGACCAGAGTCCTTTTCGGCAGTTCTAGAATTCATGCTAACAGAAGGAGTGGCAATGTCATGCCTGTTTCGTTAGTGATCAAGGCAGCCGTCCCTTACCGGAAGCCTGCAGGGGCCGATGGCTCCGCCGGGGACCTTTGTAGAATCTTCAAGGCTGCGGAGATGCTGTCGGAGATGGGGGCTTGTGCCCCAGTGGGCAAGTGTCCGAGTTATATTGCTGGTCAAAGTTGCTCTAGCGGCCGGGGCCCGCCTTCCAGCGGACCCAGACGCCATTTTGAGGCCCTACAGGGGCCACTCTCGTCGAGTTTGCAAGAGTGGAAGAGATCCTTCGGTGTGAAAGGAAGAGGGCTCTGTTTTGTGAAAGCGGGACGTTCGGCTGGGGTGCAGCTGTGATGCCCCCACCTGGGGGGGCAAGGGAGACTCGTTCGCGCCGTCTCCTTCTTCCGGTGCACCCCATGCCGCTCTTTTTCATCGGCCCGCACGAAGGTCTCTCCCCATCCGGTGCTCCCCAAGTTGTGTGCTCAGTGCTGTGGGAGTATGGCCACCTGTGGCGCGCATTCGGCGCAGCACGAGTATCGGTGCAGTCATTGCAGGTTCGGTGTTCCGAAAATATGGGCACCATTGCACGTTCGGTGCTGCGCAAGTATTGGGGCACCATCGCCTGACTGGGGGTGTTCGGCGTTGGGCCGGGGGCTGGGAGACCTCCTATCCATGGAGGTGGGGGAGGCTCGTCCGCGTCGCCTCTCCCTCCCAGCCCGACCTGGACGCATTCCTGCAGAGGTGTGGACAGGGCATCCCGCCGCCCAGAGCTGCTGCGGTTGTTACGGAAGGGAAAAGAAAGAGGTGCCTCGTTCTTCTCTGGACATGTGGCGGGACTACTTAAGTCTATCCAGGCCCGTTGCGGCTGGGCCGAGGAGGCATGTGGCGGGGCTACCGGCAACTACCTAGGGCCGTTGCGGCTGGACTCCGCTGGCCCCTGCCTCTCCTCCGGCTCCCCCATACGTTAAGATTTCCTGACCAAGTGTTGGCAGCAGGGCCCGCCTTATATGGGTTGCCGCCGGTTGGGCGTAGCCGTAACCCAGCCCTACTTTGGAAGGTTCCAGAATGTGGGGGGGGGCGAATGTTCTGTTGACTTTCCTGTTCTATAGTTTACCGTTCTTGTTTTTCTAGCGTTATTGTGTTTTTCTTTGCTTGTTATGTTAAAATAAAAGTTCGTGTTTATCAGTGGCTTACTGATTTCGTTTCCCATTTCTTTCTTTCCAGGTTGTTTCATGCTAAAATTTTCTATTAACATAGTTTATGTAACATGGAAGCACGTGCAGGGGGATGACGCAGATTCATATATTACGTACACACAAACTCAGACGGGGGGTAGTAGAAAAGTATGACACGCAAGATCCGAAGACAAACATAAAACAGTGATTATTTGGCCAAAATTATCTTTTTCCGTCTGTTAACTTAGAACTAGGCTGGGTTCCCGTTTTTATATTGTCCGACCTAGGAAAACTCGAACATGTCGCTGAAATCGTTCTGGCGGAACCTGTGCCATCGGGCATAATCAAACGTGGTGGTTCTATCTGGTCTGTCCGTGCGAGTCGGATTTTTCTTTGTCTCGCGCTTTTTCTCATTCTGCTGGCCTGCCATTCCTGTCGGCCCTTTGCCTTTACTCACGCTCAGTAGAGTCGGGCATTGGGCTTTCCAGTGTCCGACATATCTACAAAAAGCGCATTGGTCTGGCCCTAAGTCTGGCCGTCTTTTGCGTAGTGTCGGGGGATAACTTTTGGGTAGCGGTGTCCCGGGGTTGTCCTGTCGGTATATTTCTCTACCTGGTTTGTCCTCGTCTTTTCTCTGTCGTTGCATAGCCTCTCTGCGCCACATACCGAGACTGTCGAGCATAATAGGCGTTGTCTTATTATTGCGAAGGGCTATTTCCAACGTTTCTATTTTATCAAGGTCAAAGGATCCTGCCAGTGGCCACTGTTTGTCTTGACTTTCTTTGGTATACCTGTGCCACAATTTATTATAGGCTATGGTAACTAATCCATAGTTTATGAACATGTCCTTATTAGGGGTGCCTTCTAGTGGAGCTATATGGTCCACCTCTAATACACGGTCCGGGCTGAACCAATTATCAATCAATGGGGAGAAGACAGACATGACGGCTCGTAACGAGGGACTAAAAAGTCAGCACTGCCTATCTTATCACTAGGTGCAAAGACTAGACAGAATATTCCTATTCTTCGTTGTTTGCAGGCAGTGAATACCTCATGAACAAAAATAAAAAAAAGAGTAACCAATAACGAGGAACAATCAAACAATCAGATAAATAAATAAGATAGAGAAAGGACAATGGGGAGAGTAAGTAGGGCGCAAAAGTCTGCGTCCTCTACCCTTTCACTAACCGTAAAGAGGAATCTGTTGTTTCCGGTTTGCAGACAGAGAATCTCCAGAAGACAATCTGCGAACAGTAGTTCGGGGTTAAAGAACCCAGTTAATCAGTGAGGGAGAGGGGAGTCTCCCAAAAACCGTTAAGAAATAATAGAGTCAGTGGGGGAGAAAGATAGGCGCGACGGTTACGTTACCTATCCTTCACCGTTTGCAAAAGAGAAGGAGCCTACTGTTTCTCCGTGTGCAGACAGTGAATCTCCAAATAGGTCAAAAAAGAGTAATACTAGTATTTTTTTTTTGTAAACAATCAAGCAATCAATTATTTTCGCAATCCGTCGTGTTTACACGACCTTACCCGGACCGTGTGGACAGTTTCTTGTCTTCCGAATCCAGCGCCCGTTCGTCCTCTTTTTCTCGTATTTCTCACGGCACTCCTAATGGTCCCCAGTCAGGACCGTAGATCACTCGAGAGAGGTCTGTTCGGAACTAGTGAAGTTCGGATGATCGGCTGCCAGACGAGGGTCTATTGGGCAAGAGCTCTCCCGATCGTTGCAGTCATTCACTCTGTCGTCGGGACCTCTCCCACTGGATCCACGAGTCGCTGATGGGCCCACCCAGGGACGCCAATTGTTAAAATAAAGGTTTGGGTCGGGGACAATCGATATTTGCCCGGCGGTATTGCCTCTGTGACCCTCTAGTTATTTAATCAATGAAGAGGCAGGCGCTGGAGACTGGAAAGCAGGAAACAAGGTTTTTATTCTCTCCGGAGGAGAACACAGCAAAATGGACAGCAGGTATCGTTCTGAGGTGCTCTAACTTATGTCTGAGGTCTGGCCCCTTATATACAGGGTTTTGCGGTTTTTATTACAGTTTACATACTCATGACAAAGCTTTGATGTACGGAAAGACATTCCCGGAACCCCCCCTCCGGGCCCGTTCCCACACACATTTACAGTAGAGGTCCCCACCCTAGTCACAACAGGTGATGAGTTTCGCGCAGCTGGATATTCCGTCAATTCATGGAATGCGGGGTTCGATCGGATCTCGTGGGATGGGGGCTTTCATCAACCCGGGGATCCTTTGATGGGGGAAGCTTTCTATTGTACGGGGAGGGGCAAGGAATAGTATCGGCAGAGCTGGGTGCCGGCCTGGGAACGAGGAGGACAAACGGGCACACGGGGAAAAGGGGGTTTGCATCAAAGGGCCGGGGATCATGAAAGGGAAGAAGGGAGGTGTTGCGCTGGGGACAGGATGAGGGCCTGAGGCAGAGCAGCGCCGGAGAGGGGTTTATGATTCAAGGCAGGTGCAAGCAGGGGGTTGGTCAGCGTGCAGGCTTAGTGAGGGCGAAGGGCTATGTCAGGGGCCAGCGGCATGCAAAAAGGGTTTGTTCTGTTCAGGGCATCTTAAAATGGCGGGTGCGCACGACAAAAGTGTGGCATCAGGGGAAGAGGCAAGATGGCGCAGATAATGTTCACCAAACCGTACTAATTTTCAACAGGGTCATGGGTGCATTAAGACAAGGAGGGTGTGTTCCATGTTCGTGTTGTGTGTGCACGTCCATGTGTTTCTGTGGGGACGGTTGTCTACATTTGTGCCCTCAGTCATGTGTTGTTGGCAGTTCTTTCAACATGTGTGCACGCTACATTGGACATGTTTGCACACAGGATTTTGTTTGTGGGTGAACATTGTTTGTGTAGTTAGCTGTAGTGCCTTATATATCGGTCACGTCACACATATAATCAGTGTCTGCAACATGTATTATTTGTATTGTGTTGGACAAGATGTGATAGTGTGGCACAGCTATGCGTTGTTGGTCAATTGACATCTGCTCCCATCTACTCCGAAACACGAGGGCTCCAAATGTGCATCGACCATACACTGTGCTGGAGGACATGGTTAACGAGGAGGTGATCCACAAATTCCGGCTTGACCGACGTAGATTGCAGGAGCTAGTAGCACAATTGGCACCTCATCTGCAGCCACGCAGGACATATCCAGGAGCTATTACACCCACAGCAAAGGTGATGGCGGGACTTCACTTCTTCGCAACAGGCACTTTCCAGTACACAGTTGGTCATGCCGGTGGGGATGTCACAATCCATGTTCAGCATGGTACTGCAGGATGTTCTGAATGCAATGATGCATTACAAGGATGATTACATCCATTTTCCTCGTGCGGCAGAGCTGGCTGCAGTGAAAGGTGACTTCTATGCCCTGGCCCAGATACCACACGTAGTGGGTTCCATTGATGTCACAGATATTGGTCTCATTCCATCCCAGGCATGTGAACCTGTATATCGCAATTGGAAGCACTACCATTCGATCAACGTGCAAGTGGTGTGCCTGGCTGACAACATCATCTCCCATGTGTGTGCCAGATTTCCTGGGTCCGCACATGATTCACACATCCTGCGGAGCAGCATTGTCCCCCCACTGATGGCTAATCTGCGTCCAGAACGTGCGTGGCTTGTAGGTGAGTGTGCTGTGAGGAGAATTGTGTTGTATGTGTGGCATGGTGTTCTCACCAATCCTGGTAATGATATTTGTGTCTGTCATCTCCCAACTTAGGCGACTCTGCGTACCCAAACCGGCCGTGGCTGCTGAGCCCCATACGGAATCCTACTACCCCTGGTGAAATGCGTTATAATGATGCCCATGGGAGGACACGTCGAGTGGTGGAACGTACTTTTGGACTGCTGAAGTCTAGGTTTCGCTGCCTGGATAAAACCGGAGGGGCCCTGCCATACTCACCAGGCAAAGTATGCCAAATCGTGATTGCCTGCTACATGCTCCACAACCTGGCCTTGCGCAATAACATTGAACTGATCATGGACCCTGAAGACCAACAGGTTGCTCCGCCTCTCATCCCACCCATGTCGACTGATGAGGATAGTGGGGAGGAAGAAGGTGTGGACCAGAGGCATCAGCTCATTGATCGCTACTTTCCTTGAATGTGAGTAACTACCTCTTGTGCAGCTGGACAATGCGTGATGTATGTTTGCTGGTGATGTGTGGATATGGTGTGTCAATGCTGCCTGTTCTGCTATGTTCTGTTCGCAAATGGGTGTGGGAGATGGTGTACATGCAAAGCTCCCTGATGTGTGTCCTGTGATCCACTTAATTGGTGATGAGTGTGGTTTGTGGGATGTTGCAGTACAGTGTATTGTGATGGGTGTGAATCACTTTCCTGACCTGTGCTTGTTGTTCTGTCATTATCCCTAGGTCACTCCCACAGAGGCATGATTCTCAAGAACATTGATCCCTGCACCTGGCAATGACAACTTATAAGACAAACATGTTATTAAAACATGGAGGTCACACAGCATTGTGTTTACGTGGTGTTTATTAACAGGTTGTGGATTGATGTTAGTGCATATTTACAAGTAGGTGTTGGGGGAAGTGAGAGTTGAAGGTCATGGCAGATGAAAACAACGTGGGGACACCACATTGTGTGATGTCCACCTAGTCCAACAGACGTGTGACAATGCTTGGCATTGTGGGGCAAGATAGTTCACAGGGTGAATGGCAGGCTCAAGGTAGGGTGAAGTCATTGGCGGCCCCTCTTAGAGCGGGTGGATGGAGCATTGCCAATGCTCTCAGCTAGATCCAGCCTTGGACGGCCCCTCCGTCTTGGAGCCAGAGTGGAGACAGCTGTGGGGGCAGGTTGGTCAGGGGCCACCTCCCTGTCAGTGGCCTCAGGTGATGGTGGCGGTGGTGTTGGTGACCTGTCCCGCTGGGAACTTGGGTGAGGGGGAGGTGGTGTGGCGCGGGATAACCACTCCCTCAACAGAGCATTATGCTGGCCCACGAGGTCCACAATTTGGCCTATGCAAGTGTCCATGGACCACAACAGCTGGCTGCTCTCTAGCGAGTCTTGGTGGGCCCGATTGGCCTGTGCCTGCGAGCGCTCATAGGATGCATGGACTCTGGCGATGGCATCCAGGGTCTCGGCCCCAGGATGGGGTGGGTCTCGTTCCCGACCTCGCCTAGCACCTGCACTCCTGGTTGTGAGCTGTGGCCTCACCTGTGTCCTCTCCTAGCCTGAGATGTCGATGGCCCATCATCGGGTGATGGGTCAGGCAGGGTGGCACAGGCAGGAGTGGTGGTGGTGGTGGTGGTGGTGGTGGTGGTAGTGGTAGCTGCACAGCTCACAATGGCAGGTGTTGGTGTTGTGACACAGGCCAAGGTGGTGGAGGCAGGGATGCCCTGGGAGCCTGATGGCCCTGGGAGTGTGCTTGGGCCAGCATCGTCCTCTGCACCCGAGCTGTCAATGGGATCGTCACCAGAGAGTCCGGGCTGTGAGGGGGGCGACTGGTGCTGGCGGTTGCTGCTTTCGCCGGTCAACTTGCGATCACCTGAGGGACAAGAATTTCAGAATTAATGCTGTGGACATGACAGGTTTTTGGTAGCAACATTACAAATCACTATGGAATCAGGACATGGTTGTTGTTGTCATCATGTTGTTGAAGTTGACTGTACAGGGCAATATGGTGGCGTGAATGTGGGAAGTCAATACTTGGATATGTGTGGTCCTGTCCTGCTATTGGATGGTCCCCCTGTAAAGATGTCTATCTACCTGTCAGTTTGCAGGAGGAGATGCACTGGTCAGCAAATGGTGGGCGGACTCCATGTTGCTCTGGGATGAGACATGGGGGCCTGTTGGGAGTTGTAGTGCTGGTCTCTCACACCCCCAAACCCCCACACCCCTCCCTGTAGACATAGGGGCTCTTCCAGCAAGTACATCACCTTCAGCCACGCCACCGGACTCCACCGGACCGACCACAGCTGCGTCCACTTCAGCTTCAAAAGATCCACGACCCACCACCACCCGCAACAGGTACCTCACAGGAATTGGAGCAAGATCACCGCAGACCAGCTCACCACCTCCCTCCGCCAGAGCCCACCCGCCAACACAACGGACCCCAACATGCAGCCCGCAACTTCACACAGTGGCTGACCGCCTGCGCCGACGACCTCGCGTCACTAAAGAACCCTCCCAGCAGACCCAGAAGCAAGAAGGCATCCTGGTTCACCGATGACCTCAAGGACTCCAAGAAGACCTGCCGCACTCTCGAGAAAGCCTGGCTCCTCGACCGGACCACCGACAACATGACCGCCCTCAAACACGCTACCCGCAAGCACCACCAGCTCATCCGCACCACCAAGAAGAAATCCCTGAAGGAACGACTGGACAACAACGCCCACGACAGCAAAGAGCTCTTCACTATCGTCAAGGAGTTCTCCAACCCCAGCACCGGCACCAACGACATCACTCCGTCACAAGACCTCTGCGACTCCCTCGCCTCGTTCTTCCACCGCAAGATCGCCGACATCCACAACAGCTTCGGCGCCCCACCCACGCACCCAACCGTCGAACCAACGCCCCCACCGCCACCCTTCGCACCTGGACCACGGTGACCACCGAAGACACAGCCCGCACGATGAACACCATCCACTCCGGATCACCGACCGACCCCTGCCCACACCACGTCTTCAACAAGGCCGACTCCACCATCGCACCCCAACTCCGGAACATCATCAACGCCTCCTTCAACACCGCCACCTTCCCGGAGAGCTGGAGGCACGCCGAGATCAGCGCCCTCCTGAAGAAACCTACAGCGGACCCCACCGATCTCAAAAACTTCCGCCCCATCTCGCTCCTCCCTTTTCCTGCTAAAGTCATCGAGAAGATCGTCAACAGACAGCAGACCGCCTTCCTCGAGACGAACGGATCCCTCGACCCCTCGCAGTCCGGCTTCAGAGCCAACCACTGCACCGAGACCGCCCTCATCGAAGTCACTGACGACATCCGGACCCTGCTCGACAAGGGGGAAACAATGGCCCTCATCCTCCTGGACCTCTCCGCTGCGTTCGACACGGTCTGCCACCGCACCCTAGTCCAGCGCCTCAGCAACATCGGTATCCAAGAGAAGGCACTGGAGTGGATCATCTCGTTCCTCGCCGGAAGAACACAAAGAGTCTGCCTCCCCCCGTTTCGCTCCGAGGCCACCGAAGTCATCTGCGGCGTCCCGCAAGGATCTTCACTCAGCCCCACCCTCTTCAACATCTACATGAAACCTCTCGCAGCCATCGCACGCCAGCACAACCTCAACATCATCTCTTACGCCGACGACACCCAGCTGATCCTCTCCCTCACCAGAGACCCCGACACCGCCAGAACCTGCCTACACGAAGGGATGAAAGACGTCGCCGAGTGGATGAAGGACAGCCGCCTGAAACTGAACTCGGACAAGACGGAAGTCCTCATCCTGGGATCTTCGCCCTCCGCCTGGGACGACTCCTGGTGGCCCCCAGCCCTGGGCACCGCACCCAAGCCAACCGACCACGCACGCAACCTGGGCTTCATCCTGGACCCCTCCCTCTCGATGACCAGACAAGTCAACGTCGTCTCCTCACCGTGCTTCAACACCCTGCGTATGCTTCGCAAGATCTTCCGCTGGATCCCGACCGAGACCAGGAAGACTGTCACCCAGGCACTCATCACCAGCCGACTGGACTACGGAAACACCCTCTACGCCGGAACAACAGCCAAGCTACAGAAAAGACTCCAGCGCATCCAGATCGCCTCCGCCCGACTCATCCTGGATGTCCCCCGACGCAGCCACATCTCCAGCCACCTGAGGAACCTGCACTGGCTCCCCGTCGACAAGAGGATCACGTTCCGGCTCCTCACCCACGCACACAAGTCTCTCCACGACCTGGGCCCCAAGTACCTCAACGACCGCCTGACCTTCTACACGCCCACCCGCCAGCTATGGTCCACCAGCCTCACCCTCGCAGCCGTACCACGCATCCGAAGAGCCACCGCCGGAGGAAGATCCTTCTCTTACCTGGCTGCCAAGACTTGGAACTCCCTCCCCATCCACCTTCGGCTGACCCAGGACCATCTCGCCTTCAGGAAACAACTCAAGACCTGGCTGTTTGAGCAGTAGCATACCCCTCCCCCCAAGCGCCTTGAGACCCTCCCGGGTGAGTAGTGCGCTATACAAATGGCATGATTGATTGATTGAGGGGCCTGTTGGGAGTTGTAGTGCTGGTCTCTCACACACACCACCCCCCTCCCTGTAGACATGGGGGCCTGTTGGGAGTTGTAGTGCTGGTCTCTCACATACCCCACCCCCCACCCCCCTCCCTGTAGACATGGGGGCCTGTTGGGAGTTGTAGTGCTGGTCTCTCACACACCCCACCCCCTCCCTGTAGACATGGGGGCCTGTTGGAAGTTGTAGTGCTGGTCTCTCACAGCCCCACCCCCCACCACCCTCCCTGTAAACATGGGGGCCTGTGGGGAGTTCTAGTGCTGGTCTCTCACACACCCCACCCACCTCTCTCACCCCCCCACCCCCCACCACCCTCCCTGTAGACATGGGGGCCTGTGGGGAGTTGTAGTGCTGGTCTCTCACACACCCCACCCACCTCTGTCACACACCCCAACCCCCACCCCCCTCCCTGTAGACATGGGGGCCCTTTGGAGTTGTAGTGCTGGTCTCTCACACCCCCACCACCCTCCCTGTAGACATGGGGGCCTGTTGGGAGTTATGGTGCTGGTCTCTCACACCCCCCACCCCCCACCACCCTCCCTGTAGACATGGGGGCCTATTGGGAGTTGTGGTGCTGGCTGCTTTGACCACATGCAAGCCTGGGAACGTAGGAGGCAACATTTGTGTTTGGTCATGGTGGGTGCATTTGAGCCCAGGACTTCACATTTGGGTGACTATGTGGCCCACATGCATTGATTGGAGCCTGGGAGATGTGTATTGGCAGTTGTGCAAGGCAGACCATGGCAGTGTGATTGTGGTCATTGGTTTGTACTTACCAGCCTCTAGTCCCTCTTCGATTCCTTCCAGGCTCTCAGGGTGCAGTATGCCCAGCACCTTCTCCTCCCATTCTGCAAATGGCATGGGCTCCGGGGGAGTACCGCCGCCAGTGTGGTGTGCCCGCAGGTGGTTCTTGGCCCTGATGCCTTTCACCCTTGCCTTGAGGTCGTGCCACCGCGTCTGAATCTCGTGTTTGGTGGGTGGCACGGTCCCTGACGCATTCACTCTGGTCACTATCCTGTTGGTTTTGGTTGCCAAGGTGGTAGCTGGACTAGGGTACCGAACAGATGTGGTTCGACACGGATGATTTCATCCACCATGACCTTCAACTCACTGTCTGTGAACTTGGAGTTTTTCTTGGGTGCCATGGTGTGTGATATGCAAGGTGTTGGTGGGGTGGGGTGGGGTGTGCATGTGTGTGGTGTGTAGGGATGGTGTTGTGGGGGTTTGTGTGGTGGGTGTGTTTGTGTGCAGGTTGTATGTGTGTTTGTGTGTGTCTGCTGTTAGTGGTATTCTGTCTCTTGCTTGCAGTTATGCTGTGATGCAAAGGATTGTGGTAATGGGAGGGATTCATTTTATACTCTGTGTGATGGTTGTGTCCCAATGGTTGTTGCCAGTCAGGTGTTCTGTGCGTGTGGTGACTTGGGTGCATTTTTCGGTGCTTGGGGGGGGTGTCATTGGGGCATGTAGTTGTTGGGAGCTTGGTGTTTCAGGTGGGTGGGTGTCCTGTTTAGTGTGTTTTCTATTTACTTCCATCCGCCATTTTGTCCTTGGTTTGACGGCAGGGATGTTGTTCGTTTGGTCCTTCCACAGTCATGCTCCGTTTGTCGATGCATTGTTTCCGCTGGGGTCGAGGAAGGTGGTGAGTTCCGTTGGACTGGCGGCGTTATCCTAATCGTGCGGCCGGACCCTCCGCAGGTATTGCGCCGGTTGGGCCTGTTCCCGCGGTCATGTTCGTCCGCGGCGGAGGGTGTTTCTTTGGTACCGTCCGCTTACGGCGATCTTTGGTGTTATCCGTCCGCCGCGGACGGTGTTTGATGTGTTCTGTCCGCCGCGGACGGTGTTTGATGTGATCCTTCCGCCGCGGGCGGTGTTTCTTGACATAAATATCCTAATCGCAGCCGTGGATTATCCGCGGTGCGGTCGGGAGTGTTTTGCCGCGACCATGGCGGACGGGACACATTTCCGTCCGCCATCCTAATAGGCCCCTTAATTTGGTAATAATGGTCTACATATATTAACGGACTAATTGGCATTATAAAAATTTAACACTAATTGTTATTTTAATTTACTTTTCTTGAAGTTTATTATTTTAGACTTTAGTAGCAGGTAGATGGGTTTGTAGGGGAATATAGTGGAAAGCTATTTTATGTATATTTGAATGTATTACTTTTCATGTTATTTAAATATTAAAATGATAAATATGTCACTTCTGTGATGATTATATGTTATGTAAAGAGTTTTTTTTTAATTGAATGGATTCTTAATTATTAAGAGTATTTAAGAATTATTTTTGAAAACAGTAACTAATATTTATTATTGTTTTAAATTGTATTTGTTTTATTTAAGCAGTAATTCAATTATATTTTTGTTTTATTCCTTTTTTTTGTTTAAGATGTTTCTAGTCACTACGGCAGGAAGTAATCCTACTGAAACAATTTTTTTTTGAATATCTTTTATTAGTTTTCTTTTTTTTCCCAGTGCAAAGTCACTGTACATGCCAAGGTAATAATCAGGTAATGCAACTAATCATCCCTTAAAGGTACAAATATAATCATAAACAATAAGAATGTTCTCGGGGACATTGGTCATACATCATGTCCTACAATGCAGAAGGAGGATAGAGTAATCCTACCTAAACAATATTGCATTTTTTAATGCATTTTAAACTTTTTTCTTTCCAAAATTGCCATTTTTAAATGTATATAGTATGTATGTTATAATTTAAATATGTTATTCTTTTTGTGCTAAGTTTTACATTTTTTATAAAACTTTATTACATTTTGGAATGATGTATGTTACCTGTCTGACATCCAGCACTTTCTCTACTGTTGTTTGGATTGGAGTGGTAATAGCAAATGTAACCCTTCCGACGTCTAACATCTTCCTTACTGTTGCTTACATTTGAGTGGGAATAGTAAATTGTATTCCTCAGAAGGCCAACACCTTCCCTACTGTGCTTAAATTGGAGTGAGAATAGTAAATGTAATCCCTCCGAATTCCAAAACGTTCCCTACTGTTGCTTAAAATGGAGTGGGAATAGTAAATCTGGCCCTCTGAAATCTAACACCTTCCCGACTGTTGCTTGGAATGGAGGACAAATTGGAAACCAAATCCCTCCAAAGTTCAACACTTCCGCTACTGTTGGTTAGTTTGAAGTGAGACTAGTAAACCTAACTCCTCTGAAGTTCAACACTTCTTTACTGTTGGTTAGACTGGAGTGAGATTAAAACAGCTAGCCCCTCCAAAGTTCATCTTCCCTACTGTTGCTTAGATTGGAGTGGGAATAGTACATCTAACCCCTCCAAAGTCCAAAACTTCCCCTACTGTTACTTCCACTGGAGTGGGAAAAGTAGATTTAACCCCTCCTAAATCCAACACTTTTCCTACTGTTGCTTAGAATGGAGTGAGAATAGCAAATCTAACCCCTTCGAAATCCAACATTTTCCCTACTGTTAATGAGACTGGAGTGGGAATAGTAAAGTTAACCCCTCCAACTCTTTCTCTATTGTTGCTTAGATAAGAGTAAATGTAATTTGTTGAAGGTGAAGAGCTGATGTAATTTGTTGAAAGTGTAACATTTTTCCTATTTTTGTTTAAGTTGAATTACATTTTATTGTCCTTAATGTTATTTGTTTACAATAGTTTTTATTGTTTACATCTTTTTTTTAAAACATCTTTATTGGAGTTTATATATACAAAGCAGCCCCTCCCACCCCCCCCCCCCCCCCCGGGTCAGACAAGACAGAAAGAAGATAACAAAAATTGATTCAAATACAGACATATAGGATTAAGGGAAAATGGATTAGTAATTCATAACATAATAACTTGATAAATGTATCAATCAAAGTGTTTCCCTTCTATTTAAAGAGATACAAACATAATATAATGGATTATAAGCCATAAACTATTTACAGAGGTTACCAATTGAAATTTTACATGTTTTAACTCAAGCTGAATGATACACCATATTACGGGGAATTACCTTGGGATTGAGACCATTCGATTATGGGATTCCAGATTTTCAGTCCCCTGGCCCTCCGCCTTCTACCTTTTCTTTTATATATAGCCATTTCTAGGTTAAATATGGCTAACAGTCTAGAAAACCATTGCTGAAAAGATGGAGGGTTAGGATCCAGCCAGGCGGAGGCGATACAGATTCTAAAAGCTGCCATGGCAATGAATATTAGTTCATGTCCCGGTCGTGGGTCGGGGAGGCTTGTTGCTCTGAGCATAACTACTTCATTGGTGAGAGCTAGTTCAGTTTTTAAGACATTCATTAAAAATCGTTCTATACTATGTTTTAGGGAGGATAGGTTTGTACAGGAGGAAAATAAGTGTATGCAATCAGCGTTAGGCGTCAGACATCTGAAACAGCAAGTAGCCCTCCCGCTCCCCCATTTAGCAATTCTGTCCGGGGTATAATACATAAAGAAGCAGGTTTTATAAAACTGAGTTTGCAGTTTTGTTGACATGAGAATAGTTCGGGAAAGATCGTAGGTATAATTAAACTCTTCAGTGGTAATAGCTTTTTTTCCCTGCCATTTCTGTGCCGTTTTCTCAAGATTGTCCGGAAAGAGGGATATTAAGAGAGAATACATCCCCCCAATGGTGAATTTCTTAGATTTTTTTAGTGTTTCATCTGCTGTTATTTTATCAAGTGAGGTGTTTCCCCTGATCCGTTGTAATAAAAAGTCTCTGATTTGGAGATATTTTAAAAAATCCCTCCACTCCAATTGATATAGCTCTCTTAGAGTTTCAAAGGAATGTAGCCCTTCATTTGAAAAGAGACATCCGATATGCGTAATTCCAGCTGTGATCCATCTATCAATACAGACACCTTTAAAGATTTCAGGAAGGACCGGGTTGTTGTCTAAGGGGGAGTAGAATGAGAGTCGCCCTATACCCAGCAGTCTCCTCACTGCTTTCCATGCTTTAAATCCCCCCAACAAGGTCTTAAGGCGGACCTTTTTGTGGTAGCTGTCATAGAAAAATCGCCATAAATAGCCCTTGCTCTTATTGCCCAGTACTAGCTTATGGATTGAAGGTTGGTCTACCCGTGAGGCTGTCTCTGTGTTATCTAGAAGAAAAAGTTTGTGATTGTATAATAGCATAGATGCCCAATAATATGCCTTAAGGTTAGGGAGGGCTAGGCCTCCTTTTTCTTTGGGAAGGGTCAGGAGCTTGTAGGCTCTTCGGGGTTGTGATTATGCCCTGATGAAGCTCATAAAAATGTGTTCCATCAGTTTAAACCAGTGTTCCGAAATCTCCAAATTGATTGCCCTGAACATATAAAGTAGTTTAGGAAAATAAACCATTTTTTATGCATTTGCCCGGCCAATCAGGGATAAATGTAGGTTGTCCAAGCGGCGGAGATCGTTCTGCATTTTATCTAACAGAGGGGTCATATTTAAATTAACCAATTTATCAAGCTTGGAAGTGATACATACCCCCAGGTAGGTCGCTGTGGTTGTCACGCGAAGATCTATCATGGTGCATTTATCATTTAGGACCATCTGAGTTTTGCTCTGGTTGAGAGCATAGCCGGCTACATTGCCAAAGTTTCTCGTCTCGGTTTCAATAATAGGTAAGGCTGATACGGGATCAGGCGTGACTATGGCAATGTCGTCGGCATAGGCAAGGGTTTGGGTCATATATCCTTGAGTCAAGATGGGGGTAATACCAGCATTGGTTTCCAGCCTGCGAATAAGAGGGTCGATGTAGATTGCAAACAGCGTTGGGGAGCATGGCATCCCTGTCGGGTTCCCCTTGATATTGTTAATTCTTTAGATAACTTGCCATTTACCATTACCACAGCTTTAGGATCGGAGTAAAATTTTTGTACCGCTTGGATAAATCCCTGTTTAAACCCCAGTCGTCCCATTGCCATCCACAGAAATGACCAGGAGACCCTGTCGAAGGCCTTTTTGGCATCCAGGAGAATTAGCGCCATTGGGTCTCCTGTCACCTCTGTGTTGTCAAATAGGCTGATCACTCTATGTATGTGGTCTGTGGTTCCTCATCCGGGCACGAACCCATGCTGAGATTCCGAGACAAGTTTGTGGATGAGTGGTGCAATACGATTCGCTATGAGTTTAGAATAGATTTTTGAGTCCGCGTTGATTAAGGTAATGGGGCGATAAGAACCCATCTGATCTGGGGGTTTTTTTTTTGAGGAAGACTACTATTTTAGCTTTTGACCATGATCTTGGTGGTTGTCCCCCCTGGAATATGTGCACACAGAGATCTAGCAGAGTTGCTTTAATTTGGTCTAGAAATGTAATATAAAATTCTAGAGGGATAGAGTCAAGGCCTGTTGCCTTTCCTCGAGGTAGAGCTTTAACTGTCTCTAGAATTTCTTCAAGAACTGGGGACTCTTCTAGAGCCTCCCGATCCTCTTCAATAAGTCTAGTCGGTGTATCTTGGTCTAGGTA
The DNA here is from genome assembly GCF_964261635.1 of Lissotriton helveticus. Taxonomy (NCBI): domain Eukaryota; kingdom Metazoa; phylum Chordata; class Amphibia; order Caudata; family Salamandridae; genus Lissotriton; species Lissotriton helveticus. The sequence goes on from NC_136061.1 coordinate 1,958,204,272, forward strand.
TTTGCTCACGCCATCTATATCATCCCCACCTTCCTCTGAATATAAGGTGCTATAGAAACACCAAAATGCTTCTCTAATCTTATTGCTTTCTGAGATCAGGCCTTCCACTGGGTCTGCTATTTCCCGTATGAGATTCTGAGATGTTTGTTGCCTCATACGAATAGCCAATTGATAACCAACCTGTTCGCTTACTTCATAGATTTTCTCCCTATGAGCGGTGGCTTGTTTAACTGCTTTGGTGGTAAATGTATTCATAATAGCAGCTTTATTAATTGCCACCTGACATTGAATTGTGAACAGTTCTTCTGTCGCTAAGAAATCATGGGTTGCACGAATAAGTTCTTCTTCAGAGCTCTTTAATTTTTCCAAAAGCAATCTAAATGAGTCTCTAGCCAGTTTATTCACCCTCATTGAATATTGCATGGTTTGCCCGCGAATCCCTGCTTTTAGAGCGTCCCAAACCATTTCTATAGTGGTACTCCCTATATTATCTTCTAAAAAGTTGGGAATCCATACTCGCCTATGGTTGCAATAGTCAACTTCAAGGAGCAGGGATTTGTCGAAGGTCCAATCTCTTGGTTTATGACCTGTTTGTGTTAGCCCTAGAGCGCATACGAGGGGGTTGTGGTCGGAGAGCACGCGGGGCAGTTTTTCTATTTGTGTTATAGGTCTTAAAGTCTATGATATAGGAAAATAATCAAGTCTTGCATGAACATGGTGCGGGTTCGAAAAGAATGTATAGCCGGGATCCTCAGAGTTAGAGATTTGCCACCCATCCAGGAGTGTGTGCAGATGGCATAGATTTTTTAAGGCTTTGAAAACTTTAGGTTTCCGCCCATGATACACCCAGTTATTATTTATTGACCAATCGGAGGGCAGGTTAATATTGAGGTCCCCACAGATAAGCAATGGTAGTGGCCAATGTATGAGTTCATTAGAGACCTCATTGATCACGGTGGGATCATCACAGTTGCTCCCATAGATTGAGCAGATGGTAACTGATTGTGATTGTTCAATATGGCATTCTGTGATTGTCCATCTGCCTAGTTTATCTGTTTTGCATCGGTTGAAGCTGAGTCCTCTGCCTCTAGCTAAAATTGCCACCTCCCCTAATGCAGGCTCCCTGAGAGGTAGCACAGACCAGTTTGTACCCCAGTGTTTTTAAAAGGTGTGCCTGTGAGCCCTCAATATGAGTCTCCTGCATGCACACTATATTAGGGCCTATGGTTTGTAAGCCTACCGCGACAGCTTGTCTCTTTTTGATATCGTTTAGGCCGCATATGTTAAGTGACATAATATTCAGTACCCCCATTTGTTTATCCAAAGCACCCTAATAAGAAATTCATTTGTCCAAGGTATCCTAAAATGACATTCCCACAAAGGTAGAGTGTTAGCTGTGATTTTGTAGTTTCCTTTTTCCATGTAATCTTTAAAAATCCTGTCTGACCTTCCTACTGACCCCCCACCCCTGAGCCCCACCCCCCCCCCCCACCCACCCACCACCACTTCTGGAGGTTACCTGGACCCGGGAGGGCCAGGGATGTGACATCCGCCGAGAACACCCCAGTGATCCCGCCAAGCTCCCCCCGAAAACAAAATAAAATTTGTGAGAGAGACAAAAAAATTCAAATAGCCTTAAAGAAGAGCATTTCTGAAGCGCTATAACAGAGATACAACCATACAGTAAGAGAAGTCACTCAAAAAAACATATTGTCTAATACACTTTTGCATCAATGACTTGTGAGTCTGCTATATTTGCTCTGTTGAGCGGTCCTTCTTAGAGCATATCTAGCGTTGAGCAGAGGGGAAGAGAAAAAAAAATTAGAAAAAAAGTGATAGATAGGGTAAGGCACCACGAGAAAAAAAAGAAGCGTTGTAGTTTATACAATCTGTCCCATAGGTTTATGGTCTTAGGAGAAGAAGAAAAAGAAGGAATAAAAAGGAGGGGAAGGAAAAGAGAAGTGCGATATTCTATAATTAATTGTTTTCCCACCATCGATCCTTTGCAATATCCGAGTAAGTTGTATCTAAAGCTTGGTCTAGAATCGTGAGCTTTTACTGAGTTGTCATATGTTTCCCCTCCATTTTGACTTATTTATTGCCTGAGATCTCGTCTAGGTAGTTTTTTGCTTGGATCTCAGAGACAAAGCTGCGGGTATGGCCTTGATAGACAATCTTTAACCTTGCCGGGTTCTGACGAAATACTGAGGCTCCTATGTTTTGAAAAGGGTCAAACAGTTGCCTCAAGCCCCATCTCCTCTCAACTGTTGCATGGGCAAAATCTGGCCAGGTAAAAAAGGCTACCCCTTCAAAAGTTCATTTACTAGTTGGTCGGGCTAAGTCATAGAGGGCCTGTTGGAGTAAGAAGTTTCCAAAAAAAAGAGCATGGCTCTAGGGTGTTGTTGAGATGATGTTTTATGGGTTTTGATCATTAGTGGAAATCTATGAACCCTCTGCACCTCTTTCTCCCAGTCCCAGGACTGAAGTTCCGGAAAAGAGTTCTTGAGGAGGGTGATCATGTACTTCCTTGCATCATCTTTTTTCAACCCCCTCAGGTATACCTAGGAAGCGGAGATTGTTCCGTCGTTGTCGGTTTTCCTGTTCTTCAAGTTTCCACATTATGTCTTTGACGGCTTCTTCATGCTCTTCAGATTTGGCCTGGAGTGAGGTGACATTTTTCTCAAGTTGTTCAGTCCTTTCCTCAACTGCCGCCATACGATCCACGATATCGGCACTGGTTCTGCCCACTTTCCTCACTGCCCCTTGGAGTTTCTTTGCTGCCATGCGGGACCTGCGGCTATCCGCCTTGGCTTTGGCTTGAAAGCTATTGATGGACCCTAATATCTCAGCCAGGGCGGGTTCTCTGTCGTGCCCACTTTGTAGAGCCTCTGATTCGATGTTGGCGCTAATGATGGTCTGGTTCCCCCCGGACAGGTCAGCGGAGTTCGTGTGCACCATCAGTGGTGGAGTTCCGCTATAGTCCCATTTTAATTCAGGGATGGTCTCTTTATCGGAGGATTAAGGCTCTTTACTCTGACGTACTCTATCCTTTTTTTTCTTAAGGAGTTTTTTGGAGGGCGCATACAGCTCCTGCTGCCCCGAATTGAAGCTTTTATACCAGTTTGCACCTGCTTCCTCTTCATCACTGGATAGGGAGATGCTCACATCCAACATTACAGAATCGTCAGTAAGGGAATAATAGAGGTCGGTGTTATCTGGTGTGTTCATCAAACCTTCCTGTGGCTCTCTCCCCCAGGCTTCAGGTATTTGCAGAGGAACTGTGCATGAGCGGGGGATGGGTTTCTGGCTGCGGGATGGAGGGAGATTAGTAGGTGGAGGGAGATTAGTAGGTATAGCTGGGCAAGAGGCTACGTCCGTATTGAGGCCTTGTGGGGTCGAAGATGCTGTAATTTGGGGTATGTTGGTTGCCGCCATCTCAGCCGGTTTGTCCAGTCTTGTTACGACCACCTCGCTACTCACTGCCTCAAAGCTAGCAGTAATTAGGGGTTGGCAGCCAACAGTTTTTTCAGGGAGTTTAAGGAAGGGGCCGAGGAGTTTTCTCCGGGGAGTCTGGCTGCTGTGGAGTCCTTTTTTGGAGCTTTATCCGTACCTGCTTTGCCTTTTACCATCGGTATCTCAGGCTTTGAGACATCGTGCCTGGAAGCGTCTGTTTTTCTCTGGCGGAGAGGCATAGAGGCTAAGTCCTGTGATTGAGTACCAGGATTAACTTGTTCCCATTATTCGCATTGGTTGCAGCGTTAGCCAGATTATTTGGTTTAGTCACCCCCCCCCCTTACCCGACATATCCAGCATTGCGTCAAGGATGGGGAGTCCGGTCTCGATGACTCTTCTGTGTTTTGTTATGGTTTGCCCGCTTTCCGCATAGGAGCTGCACTGACCTTCTCTCTGCCCGAGTTGCTGACGAGATGACGCGCCGGACAGTTTCAGAGTTGGAGTCGGCGCTCTGACAGATCCATGGGGGCCGTGACTCGATCTGCTGCTCGGCTGGCTCAGACCTGCCACCATCCACAGAGCGAGAGCTCGGTCCAGACCGTCACGGCGAGACAGCGGGATCAGCGGGAGGCTGCAATCGAGCTGTATTGAGCAGGTAAGGATCACAAATGCTTTTGCCTTTTTCCATAGGTTCCGCATGCCGTCTTGGACTGAGTCAGCTCTTCATAGGCGTGTTTCAGAGGTTAATGTCCATGTAAATGATAGATGATCGGGGATGCTCGGCGGAGCATCACTGCCGTGGAACTAGCCGGATGCCATCTTGCCTCCGCCTCCTCGTTGTTTACATCTTTTTAATGTTTATATAATATTTTCCAAAAAGATTCTTTATTTAAAATTCTTTCTTGATACTCATTTAATTTATTTAAATAATTGTCATATGTTTTTGTAATAGGTGTTTTTTATTTTATTTTATTTATATTTGTTATTGCTTATACTAATGTAATGTATTTCTATAAATATATATCATATTTATATAGTTTGCCTAAAGTTTTAATTAGATGTATGTTTTTTTAATATAAATTGTAATATTTATATTGTATTTTTGGTTGTATTGTCATTTATTATTTTTACTTTTACATTATTGTTAATTTTAGAATTTTGGTAATCTTGTTAATTGAATGTTTTTAAATATATTAGTTTTTTAACAATAATATAGCTATTGGGTTTTTTCAGCACATATATGACTCTGTATATCTATATATTCTCTGTAGCCATGAGATGTCTGCTTTCTGAACAAACTCTTTTGGCAAACTACGCTTGTTAGAATGCGCACCTTCCTTCGGACCAGGAAGGTTGTGAATTGTTGCCATTTTGGGCACTCACACTCGAATGTGCACCTCCAGCGCGGGGCTCAGGGACTGGTGAGATTTGATGGGACAAACATTTATATTTATACTTCCAGCTCATTACATTTACTCGGAAGCCTAAATTACGATGGTGCACGTAATGTGGGCGAGAGGAACCTTGTCAAAGTCAGAGTTTGTCAACAAAACAGAATGATAAAAACCACAGCAGGAGTTGTACAGTGTCGTAATTGTGATTTTCTGGGCTGGCAAACACTCCATTGCGTTTCGCCACCACTCTCTTGATCACAAGTAGTGGTAAAGTACTTACTTACATATATACAATAAATTCCAAGGTGAAAATGACAAAGGTGTACAAAATGCTACGGGCGAAATCTTGGACCATGCTGGTTTATATCACAGATACATTTACAATGCATATTCAACTATTAAGCTAGAAACATAACAATTGTTATTTTAATACGAGACAATCCATATCTCCATTTTATAAAGAATTTACAGACAAGTATCTAGATCGTTCAATATTACAATCTATACTGGGCATCATTTAATGCACCCAAAGCAAAAATAAAAATGGATCTAAAAAGGTGCAAGAATGTGTAAATATAAAGATTGAAATAAACGTATATAAGAACATGATTCAACTTATTATAAAGACCATGAGTTCATGTGAGATACCCCAACTACTGCAATAAATGGTACAGCCAAACAGTAAATAACATATAATAATGTCACGAAAGCCCCTATCCAATCATAATAGAGAATGCTGGTAACTGCGTCAAAGTATAAGACCCAAGAAGGTCAAGAGCCTAAATATAGGCTACTCTTCCACATTGCTACTTCATAGCTCATTAGTTCAACTAAAGGGATTCATTTTATAATCTTCTCTGTTTCCTAACTCATATTATCCAGAGTCATAAAACAATCATTGTGGCAGCATGGTTCATGGAAAGGGGAAGAGGAAGAGGAAAATAAATTACAGTAGCAATACTAAATGAATGATAAAGATATCTTAACTTCTGTCCATCTTCTAACGATGGCCTGAGGCAGCAGCCGCTGCTACGAGGGTAGGGGGGCGGGTGGCTAGGGGTGAAGGGGGGAACGGATGTTAATTAACCCAAAAAAATACCTTAAAACAGCTGGCCAGCCGCATCCTCCACTGCGTCGTCTTTCTTCTTAATTTCTGCAGTCCATCTGGCAGCAGGAAGCACCAGGCACACAGGCTCCCCTGAGCGTACCCCAAGGCTCCTCGCTCAGCCCAACCCTCTTCAATATCTACATGAGCCTCCTCGCCGCCATCGCACACAATCACAACCTCAACATCATCTCCTACGCCGACGACACCCAGCTGATACTCTCCCTCACCAAAGACCCAACCACCGCCAAAACCAACCTCCAGGAAGGAATGAAGGAAGTCGCCGAATGGATGAAGCTCAGCCGGTTGAAACTGAACTCAGACAAAACGGAGGTCCTCATCCTCGGACAATCCCCATCTGCCTGAGACGACTCCTGGTGGCCCACTGCGCTGGGCACCGCACCATCAGCCACGGACCACGCACGCAACCTGGGATTCATCCTGGACACCTCGCTCACGATGACCAAACAAGTCAATGCCATCTCATCCTCCTGCTTCAACACCCTGCGCATGCTCCGAAAGATCTTCCAATGGATCCCCACAGAAACCAGAAAGACGGTCACGCCGGCCCTTGTCACCAGCCAACTGGAATACGGGAACACCCTTTACGCAGGAACCACAGCCAAACTTCAGAAACGACTGCAGCAAATACAGAACGCCTCCGCACGACTCATCCTCAACGTCCCTCGCCACAGCCACATATCGGCCCACCTGAAAAACCTGCACTGGCTCCCCGTTAGCAAGAGGATCACGTTCAGGCTCCTCACCCACGCACACAAAGCACTCCACGACATGGGCCCCGAATACCTCAACAACCGCCTCTCGTTCTACTCTCCCACCTGCCAACTCCGCTCCGCCAGCTTCGCCCTCGCAACCATCCCACGGATCCGCAGAGCCACCGCCGGAGGACGATCATTCTCCTACCTAGCCACCCAGACATAGAACTCCCTCCCCGCTCACCTACGACTGACCCAGGACCATCTCACCTTCAGAAAACACCTCAAGACCTGGCTATTCGAGCAGTAGCGCCCCCTCCCTCAGCGCCTTGAGACCCTCGCGGGTGAGTAGCGCGCTCTATAAATGTATTGATTGATTGATTGAATCACAATGCTGCAATGCAGAGCAGTGATAGGTCTGAGCACCATGGATCGGCTCTCAGACTTGAACAAGGAGCCTGGGCATATTCCTGAAAAGGCTGTGTAATGCAGCCTGGTAGGAACATGCAAAGCATCCATGAGCGCGGGCCAAACAGTTCATGTACACTTTAGGAGTGCAAACCACTCCTCCCTGCTCTGACCAAACCCGCCCTGCCCCACACTGCACACAGCCACTGACTGCATGCAATAGGAAAAATAAAATGACAATAACAATACGTTGTCATTTTATTATTCCTTTTTGCGCAATGGGGCAATGCATATTTACAAAAAGAATGGGAGCAGTAACATGCTACATTTCTACAGAAACAAGAACTATTTTCAATTTTATTTCCTGATTCAAGTCCTGTGGAATTTTAGATTCCCATAGTAATATATATGCATTCTCTAGTCCACTGAGAGCAAGCTCCCCGTTACCACCTCTTTTCTTCAGGAGAACACAATCTGTATTATAGAATGAGAATACATTCCGGTTGCTCTTGTAGATATCTCTAAAGTGCTGTGTGATGGGATAATGGAGATCAACATTCCGTATTGCATGTAGATGTCATAGCACCCTCTTCTTCAAAGGATGAATCATGCTGCCAACATATATTTTGTTGCAAGATCATTTGAGAAAATATACACAATGATTCATGTTAAAAGGGATGTGTTTCGAAATGTAACTAGTCATGTAAGGTGGAAACTTGTATATCCAAAGGTTTTTACTATACTTACAAGCTTTTCATTTATTCCAAGAGTGGAAACCTTTTGTGTCTTTAAAGCTAGAACAGTGGTGGCTGGTCCATAGGGGCGCCGGGGACGGCACCTCACTAGGCAGAATCAACATGACACACGTCAGAAAAACTGCTCACGGGAAGCAAGAAATGTAAGCAGACGGCAATTTGTCTATTTACATTTCCGGCCTGTGCTTCAGTGTTTCACCGTGACTCATGGTGAAACGCAGAGCGCAGGCATGCAGGCGAGAGCAGCAGGAGTCCAGCAGAATCATCCGACTGCGCATCTGTGAGCTGAGGGCGGTTTTATTTCTGCACGGCCACTCCATTGACATTACATTAGGTATGCTGCGCATGCCTAGTGTAATGCAGGAGTCTAAAGATAGGATCTGTTGGGCGGTGACGTACATTCGCCCGATGCCCTGTCAAATGGCAGGATCTAGCAGTGTAGCTGCCCCCAGTTGCATCCTGTCTTATGATTTGCCAACGTCTGTGACTCAGAGTGAGACGTGATGCGACGCAGGACCGGCGGAAGAGATGCCTCATCCTGGCAAGTTTCAAATGTATTGTTTTTTATTTTATTTAATTAAATGCACCCCTCACCCCCCTCCCCGCACGTAGGATTTGACTTTCCCTGACACGGTTTCAGGTAAGTTTTATTTATTTATGGCCACTTAACATCCCACCTGTCCGTTTTGCCAGCCGCGACGCTGCTAGGCCCTGCTGGCTCGCACGCGCACCTCCGACAAGCATTGCAGCAGCGTGTGTGCTTCTCAGTGCATGCCAGCAGGGCCTAGCTTCAGAAACATTTCTATCTACAAGAAAAGTTATGTTTTTTAAGCTGTGGCCCTGCTGGCTGGCACGCACCGACCATACACGCTGCTGCAATGCTTCTCGGAGGTGCGTGCCAGCAGGCCATAGCTTCCGAAACATAACAGTTCTTGCAGTTAGAAATATTTCTGATGCTATGCCCTGCTGGATGAGGCGTGCCGTAATCCTAAACAGAAAGAGCTGCCATCAGTGTGGGGCCCCCACTGTCCCACACTTTGCTCCCTCTTGTTTAAACCTCTCAGAGGACAAGCGGCGCTCGCTCGTTCAGCTCCTCATGATCCGTGAAAGAGGCGCCTGTCAGCGCTGCAGGAGTCAAGATTGTTGCAACAAACCACCAATGACCATTCCCTCCTCTCCCACAAGCCCCTCGCACGTTCTCCCCCCTAACTACGAGGGATGTCAACGCCAAGGATTGATGCCTTCATCGAATTCCACAACACAAAAAATAACTCTATAAAAAATACAAAATTCAATGCCAAGAAATGATCAGTACTATAGAACCATGAACGCATGGCTATTAAAAGCAGCTATTTTGGAAAGTGGGATTTTTCTGTCAGAGTAATCCTCCGAGAGCGCTGCCCTAGAATATGAGGCTTCTAGGCGACAGACACTTTTAAAAGCATTATTGCAACCATGCTGCCCCTTACACTTTATCACCATGGCTCTTTATTTTTCCCCTAACTGGTCTCAGATTCGTGACCAGCAGTAGCATTGTGCAAAGTACTGGGATTGGTAGGGGACACACATTATTGCCCCTTGCACAGTGACAAGGAGCCCCCCGTACTATGGAGTGGCAGTCAGTTGGTGACATTAGTATTTGTGAACCTGGGGGACTTAACCTTTTTTAAGAAGTCTACTAAACCACCTGTGTACAGACTACACAGTATTAGTTATTTTCACAGCCACACACACAATTCATTCTGCGTGCAAGTGTAGAGCGTATGTGTGTCCTTGTGTCAGGGCTCATGTATTTATGGGTCTATCCTTGTTTCAGAGTATGTATTTAGCCTTCTGTCAGAGCGTGGGTGTGTGTGTGTCTTTGTGTCAAAGCGTGTGTGTCGCAGCGCATGTGTGTTTAATTCTCTCTCTAGCTGCCTGGTACCAGTGCTGACACACTGTTTTGCTTCACATGTTTATTAGGTGAAAGGGGTGAACAATGCTTTTTACGTCGCACTACTTCTAGATTTCACCAGCCACCACTGGTCAAGAATGCTCTCAGCTATTGTTAAATCAGACTTTAAAGTGGTATTTTAATGATATTGTTTACATAACGTCTTTGTCTGAGGAAAATAATACACAGGTTGATTTAGAATTAAGTATTGATACTGATTTAAAATAAAGATAAGTTTTACCAAAAAGTCAGTCTTTGTTCCTAAGGGGGAGATTTTTGATTGATTGAATCCTTTGAACTGTCAGTGCTACTAGGTTGTGAAAATAACTTGGGTAAACACAAGCCCAACTCTGCTGGATCTGGAAGTCCATCTAGTCAAGAATAGGTAATACTTAGACAAATACAGCAAATGAAGACGGTGACTATAAATAGAGTTGCTAAATGTGCCATTTAGTGATTTTAAATACCACTGACTATTTAAAGGAAGTAAATAGACAACGATTACATAAAGAGAACTATGTACTATTGAAAAATGGTCGAACCCTTGAGATTCAGAAAGCCTTGTAGAACATATTGAAAGATGCTTTATATAACACTCTAGTAGAGAAAGAAAAATGGGACTTTCTCTGGTGTAAAACCCCAAAAAGAGCAACTTTTTCTGTAATGCCTGAGTTACATAAAGATACTCAACCTCCTCCTGGAAGACCAATAGTACCGGGAATTAGTAATTTAATGGAGAATGTATCTGTATTGACCATTTTTTTTATCTCTAGTGATGGCAGAATTTAGCATCCTACCTGAAAGATATTGCTGACTTTTTTAGTAAAATCAATGAGTTAGGTTTGGGTGATGATATTTGGCTTCTGCTGCAAATTTTCTTAAATCTGGATCGGCTAGTTTTACTGAGCATTCACAATGTTGGTTTAAAATGACTGAAGTTGTTCTTGAGCATAATTAATATATATTTGATTGTAAATTCTTTTTTCAAAAGTGCGGGTTCGCAATGGGTCATCAAAATTGTGCCTTCAAAATGATGTATTAGGATTGTTTGGTGGGAGAACGAGCATGTTCAACTATCCAAAATTTAATGGAACATGTCTGTCTCTGCTAAAGATTCACAGACATCTTTGTTTCTTGGTAAGGTGATAAGGATATCCTTGTAGAATATCTATGATGAATTTCTTAGCGATCATCCAAACAGCATTAGACTCACTATCAATCTCAGCCAGACTGGGATAGTATTTCTGGATATCCTTGTTAAAGGTTCTGATAGTCATCTTATAACCATCGCTCACCGAAAACCAGCTGCAGCAAATTCTACATGCAATCTCTTGCCAACCACTTCTCTTTATTAGAAGTACACCTTTCGGTAAATTTGTGCGTGCTTGACGTAACTGTACCACAGTTGAATTATTTATAAAAGAAACTGAAACGATATTAAAAATAATTGTGGATGTGGTTGTGAATGTCTCACATGCAAGAGCAAAATTATATGCCCAACCACTTGATAGAGAGACTTTGCTCTCAGATATTCACAAGAAACAGAGTAAAAAAAAACAGATTGTGGAAAATATCTTAGGGGCCGATTACAATGGCGGGCGGAACACGGTCCGTACCATCATGGCAATGTGAAAAGACCGCCCCTATGGCTCGCGGCAGCACCGCGGTCCCATTACGATGCACCGCAGGGAAAATACACCTGCCGCGGTCGGAATCCATGAAACACCGCCGTGCATGTGCGGAAAAGCTGAAACACCGTCCACGGCGGTCCTATTCACCGCGGCAAGCCCACAAACCACCGATACAGCAGCGGAATTTCCGCCAGTGCTATTATGATGGCACTGCGGTGCCTACGTAAGGACCGCATTTTACAGACCGCCGCAAATGTCAATAATGATGAATGTGAGCCACGGAGACCGGACCACCGCGGTCCATCCATGGCAGTACTTCGGAAATAGTAATGGGGGTCGAAGGCTACTACAGCACAAAACCTACTATTGTGGAAGTGCAACTGGCTCAGCCAATAGAAACAAGTAACACATCCCATTGACAGATGCCCTTGAAACACATAAACTACAAATCCCAGCTCAACACCGACAACACACCTGACATGAATATTCACCTGGAAACACACCCACATAACTGAGCATAAAAGCAGGCCCTGCCTAATCCATATTCCCCATCAAAACTCCAGAAGTGAAGGGCCCTACCTCATCACACAAACAAAAGACAAACCTCAACACATCACATAATCACAAACACACCCACACCCCACACTTCATCATCACCCCCAGCCACAACTGCACTCACAACCACTCAGCACATCATACACCATGGCAGAGAAAATGCCAAAATTCACTGATGGTGAGTTGTCAGTCATGGTGGATGAGATCATAAGAGTAGAGCCATACATTTTAGGAAGGAAGTTACAACAGACACCAGCAGCCATATAAAGTCAAATGTGGCTAGGATAGTGGATAGAGTCAATGCTGTAGGGAAAGTTCCACGCAACAGGAAGGAGATCAGGAAGAGGTGGACTGACCTCAAGAGCAAGGTCAAGGAGAAGAACAGCAAGAACCGTGAGCTGGCCAACTGTACTGGCAGTGAACCTCCCATCCCACCAAGAACATTCCACCCATGGGAGGAGAAGGTGCTGGGTATACTGCATCTAGAGAGTTGCACTGGAATTGAGGGTGGATTGGAGTCTGGTAAGTACCAACACAATACTTCCATAACACTGCAATGTAGCATCTTGCACAACTGTAAAGCAACTGTTCCTATGCCCAAATCTCCTCACGTACCAAACACTCCCCCCAAACAAGTCTCACAGATCCCACATCAACTCACTCTCAATCAGCACAAATGTACCTAGCAGTATTTTAGTGGTGGCACATGTACAGGGAGCCTACACTACAACTCTCACCAGGCCCTCTTGTCCCACAGCTGAGTAGGATGTAGCAATACCCCAGAAATATGTGGCTGCCATTGCACAGTTCACCTTCAGGAAATAGGTAGGTAGCCATCTTGCCTGGGAGGGCCATTTTGGGGAGGGAGGCCTGTCCCAGCACTCCCACCATGGCCCCTGTCCCACGGCCTACCAAGATGGAGCACTCCCTCCCACCCCACCCAGGAGCACCTGGAAGCCATTGCACAGTTCACCTCCACCAAACAGGTAGGTAGCCATCTTGCCTGGGAGAGCTGTTTGGGTAGAGAGAGGCCTGTCCCAGCACTCCCACCATGGCCCCTGTCCCACAGCCTACCAAGATGGAGCACTCCCTCCCACCCCACCCAGGAGCACCTGGAAGCCATTGCACAGTTCACCTTCACCAAACAGGTAGGTTTGCCTGAGAGGGCTGCTTGTGTGGAGGGAAGCCTGTCCCAGCACTCCCATCATGGCCCCTGTCCCACAGCCAACCAAGATGGAGCATTCCTCCCACCCCACCCAGGAGTACCTGGAAGCCATTGCACAGTTCACCTTCACCAAACAGGTAGGTAGCCATCTTGCCTGGGAGGGCTATCTTGTGTTGAGAGGCCTACACTGCAAATCCCACCAGACTCCCTTGTCCCACAACTGAGCAGGACATAGCACTCCCCACACCACCAAGCATGGGGAACTTCTCACATTGCTATAGTGAAACTTACAGGAAAGTGATAACCATGTGGCGCATGTTCAGCTTTTCCAAATGCAAGTTGCCACATGCTCACAACAGCAATTCAAATCATGTACATGACAACATGTCTGTTTTGTCACAGCGTATGTACAGTGCACCAAGTCAAAATTGACAATAGACACCATGGAGTAGTAAGGCATGTATCTCAACATCATTGCATGGTGCACTGTGTTCTTGCAGATATGCAATGCCATGCCATTGTCAATCATCTGTTGCATCAAATGTCCCAAATATCAGTGTAACATCAACCTTGTGACGTGCAACGCAATGTCCATATTACCTCTATCCGCCAGGAGAATGACAACAAACTACACAGGATGATGACAACATGCAGAGCCAGTCCCCACCAACACAACGTGAGCACTCAGATGCAGATTCAATCATATTCTCCGACCTGGAATCCGAAGCTGGCCTCTCTGGTGTGCCAGGGAATAACATGGCTCAAGCCCTCACCGTCACCACCACCACGGCAACAACAACTGGCCTGACACCTGCCACTACAACCTGTGTGGCATCCACCAACAACCTCTCCACCAAGGCAACAACTGGCCTGAGACCTGCCACCACAACCTGTGTGGCATCCACCAACATCCTCTCCACCAAGGCAACAACTGGCCTGGGACCTGCCACCACAACCTGTGTGGCATCCACCAACATCCTCTCCACCAAGGCAACAACTGGCCTGGGACCTGCCACCACAACCTGTGTGGCATCCACCACCATACTCTCAACCACAGCTGCAACTGTGCTGACCCCTGCCACCACGACCTGTGTGGCCTCCAACAACCCCATCACCTCTACTGGCTGTAACAATCGCCCTGCCACGGTGGTTACCAACACCACCGCGCATTCACATCATGGCAGGGAGAGTGTGCCAGTGCGTCGTGGGACAATGCCACAACGACATGACAGGAGGGCAGGTGGGAGGAGACATGGTGCAGAGACACGGGAGGACAGTGACCCTGAATCCCTGGCCACCATTGCAAGAGTCCTTGGTTCCTACCAGTAGAATCATGGAGTAATGTGCCAGCTTGCAGAGGACATGCATGAGAGCCGTATGCTGCAGCAGTCCATGGACACACGGATGGGCCAACTGGTCGACATTGTTGGACAGCTAGTGGGTGTTCTGAGGGACAGGCTCCCGGGCACAAGTGCAGATTAACCCCCCTCCAGTTGCATGCCTGCCAGACAGATCCACGAATCAGCCGTAGACACAGAGAGGGCTGTACAGGAGGAGACGGAGTCCTCAGAAACCACTGAACCTGGAGCAAGTGCAGCCCCTGCCAAATGCACCAGGGGCCATCCGAGAATCCTCAGGGGAGGATCTGGTAGCAGGCCACCATACCAATGCCACACACGGAGCCAGCCATGATGCTACCTTGCTATTTCCCCTTGCATTGAGTCTGTAGACTGTAGACTCTGTTAGGCCATGTTGCCAAGTTGATGGCCTGAGTCTTTTGGACTGTGTGACTCCAGCTTTGTACACACTACTACATTCATCTCATCTACCATGACAGACAAACAATGTATATACTCCTCACAATTGTGTACATATTCACTTCACTTGCACAAATCTCTTTCAATAAACACCCATCACATACCTATGTCGGTGTCAGCACCATGTTTATTTACGTAGGTACAATGACAAATCAGTGTCCACGTAACACCAGCAGTGAATGTGAAGAGACCTTGACAGTGTGAAAGAACCTGGAAAGACAGTAGAGAATTACATTCAGTACTTATGTCATGCCATTGCAGCTGAAACACATAAATAGTCATCAATGGTACTTAGACAAGCACACATAACAATGCACAATAAACTCAACATACACATGAAGTACCTGGAGACAAATACCGTGTGCAACACACATCAGCCATCATCTCACATGCAACAACAGCCAGCAGTCAAGAACATCAATGCCTTCACACTCACATCCAAGCCAACACATGAGCTCCCTGTCCTACCAAGTCACTTACAATCAGGGGAAGTAGTTGGCAATTAGCTGTTGACGCAGGTCAACACCTTCCTCTTTACCACTATCCTCATCACTGGAAGTGTGTGGGTTTGCAGGAGGGGGTATCAGCTGCTCCTCCTCCTCATTCAGGATGAGTGGAATGGGTTTGCGCACGGCAAGGTTGTGGAGCATGCAGCATGCCACTACCATCCGGCACACCTTCTGTGGGGATTACAACAGTGCACCTCCACTTTTTTCCAAGCACCGGAATCGGGACTTCAGCAGGCTCAATCACATGGCGTGACCTACCATGTCAAATTAAACCAACACTGAGTAGCAAGAAGTCAGAAAGGCAACTAACTATGTAGAAGTAAAGGTGAAGACAGATCAAATTTAACTAATAATGTGTGCTAATACAGTCACGCTTACGGTATCCATTCTTTGTAAACAGATTCCCATCAGTCACCACACGAGTCCGCCCTTCATTATCTGGGATCCTTTAAACCATCAAGGTAGAGTGGAATACCCACAGCTGACTGGCAGATGTCAAAGCCTGACCTATCCTGTGGGGCCAATGGTTTAAGTGTCATATGGGATGTCCGATGGTGACTGAAAAGCAGTGCTAAAAGTGTGAGAGAGTGTAAGTGAAAAAGTGAATTACTAGGAATAGTAAAATTGGGTAGTAAAGGAGTGTGAAGTGGCATTAACAAATAACCACTAGAGAGAGTGAAAGGTCGACATGTTTCTGCAGACTAATTGGATCCAACAGGTATCCTGCTGCTTCTTCAGGACCATTAACGCTACTGCTACAAATAGTATAAAAAGGTACAAGATTACCTGGGTATTAGTTATATCATCCTTCTCCTAGCTAAGTGGCAGGAGAGAAAAGCTCCACCTCACCTGGCTGCAGCGCAGGTAAACGGAGCACCACTCTGTCCGTCGGTACTCCGGACGTCCCTCTGGGCTGTCGCGGAGGTGCCTCCCCGACAGCCCAGAGGCCAATGTGTGTGCAGTCAATGGACCTCACTACATGAGGAATGCGGCCAACGGCAGAAAAACCCGCCTTCACAGCTGGCAAATCTTGTCTACTTGGGAATATAATGCAATGGTCCTTGTACAGCATCATTGCCGACACAACCTCCCACAGCACCATGCTGAATGTGCATTGCGCCATACCACCAGCAACGCCAACCGTGTATTGGAAGGTGCCCGTAGCAAAAAAATGCAGTGCTGCCATGAGCTTCACTGTTGGGGACAGGGCAGTTGGATATGTCAGTTGAGATGTCAGATGGGGTTCCAACTGTGCACACAGCTCTTGCAGTGTTGTGCGATCAAGACGGAACTTCCTGATGACGTCCACATCCTCCATGTCTGCCAGCACTGTGAAAGGACGGTGCACATTTGGTCGTCGCCTACATGACAAGGAAGAGGAATAATGTTAACCTGATAACGCTATGACATGTGTCAAACATATCACATATTGACTTATGCGGCACAAACAATTAAGGCACTTCAACTGTACATGAATCCACAACTCCAATGCAGGTACACATTGAACACATGTCGGATTACATCATGTCATGTTGCACATACTGACTAAGTCTAAAACACATTAGGAAGTCGTGAATGGCACACCAGGGCATTTTGTGTACCAAGCCCTATGAGTGGGTGACACAGCAGATGTATGATCCAGCTACACTGCTGGCGAACATGTAGCTGCGTTGCCTGCCACACCTTTCTGATCAACTTGCACAGACCACCAGTGTTCATCACAATGTAAACAGAGTGTGTACATGCACACACATTTTATGGCTGACAGTAGTAAGTGCATATCAAGGCCTTTCACTTTGCGCACACATGACATGTGTAGGTATGAGTGAGTTGTCTGTCACATAAGCATTCATATTGAGATACAAGTGCAAGAAGACACTGTGGTGCCATCTTGACCAGGAATAAAGTCGCTGACTCACATTGCTAGTGCATACAGTGTCCATATGTGCGGTAGGCGTGCACCGCATCCGCGGGTCAGCTCATTGGACATACTTGTAAGATGCAACCATGGGCGTCCGCAGAAATGTTTCCAGGGGGGGAATTTTTAACTTCCTCACCATCCCCCTTGCACCCTTCTCCTCTCTGCCTTGCACCCTTCTCCTCTCTATCTTGCACCCTTATCCTCTCTACCTTGCACCCTCCTCCTCTCTACCTTGCACCCTTCTCCTCTCTACCTTGCACCCTTCTGCCCTCTGCCTTGCACCCTTCTCGCCCACCCCCTGCACCCTTTCCACCCAATGGAGGGAGCTGCCACCTGGAACAATGGCACTATTTTATAAGCATGATGGACTAGGGCCGGCCCTGACTGGGCCCACACTGGACGCACTGGCGATCCACGGGGGGGGGCAAGTGCCCTCACTTTCCACCCCATGTGGACGCCCATGGATGCAACAGAGCGGTAGCAACCGCCTGGCCTCCGCGGTGTGACACCGCCAATGCCATTGCAGCCAATGGCAGCCGCAATCGCGGTGGTGTGATGCAACATTTAAAACCCGCGGTGGGCGTGCACCGCATCCGCGGGTAAGATCATTGGACATACTTGTAAGATGCAACATAGCGGTAGCGTCCGCCTGGGCTCCGTGGTGTGACACCGCCAATGCCATTGCAACCAATGGCAGCCGCGATCGCGGTGGTGTGATGCAACATTTGAAACCTGCGGTAGGCATGCTCCGCATCCGTGGGTCAGCTCATTGGACATACTTGTAAGATGCAACATATCCCTACCCTCTACACTCAATATGGCAACCTCTGATTTCCCACAGCCTCGGCTCAGGTAAAAACACACAATTTCCCCTCACGAGCCTACATTCATTAGCTTGAATTGTAGATCGCTACCTAGGCACAAAAGAGATATTTTTGACCTACTTACCACCTTACAACCAGCCGCCCTTTTCCTCACGGAGACCTGGTTAAATGACCGTTCCGGTCCGGACATAGCATCTGCCCTTCCCGATAATTATACCTTTATCGGTAGAAACAGAGCAGGTAAAGAGGGTGGAGGGATAGCAATTATCTTCAAAAAAATCTATACCTGCAAATGGGAGGACTTAGATATACATAATTGTGAAGCTGGCCTTTTCAAGCTTCTGCTATCCCTCAATTTTACTTTATCTGGAATTCTTATTTATCGTCCCCCAGGACCAGCCAGCTCCTGGGCTACCTCACTCCCGGAGCATATTGCACGCCTCTAACTTCCTGATTATTGGAGATCTCAATATTCACTTGAATGATACATCTTGCCCTACTAGTAACAATCTCATCTTGGATCTAGCGGCACTCAAATTCATTCTCCATAACTCTGGCCCAACTCACAAGGCCGGGAACCTACTTGACCCCATTTTTTCAAATATGGATACCATAAAATGTAAACTTTCCCTACCCATCCCCTGGTCAGACCATTACATGGTGGATTTTTCTAAAACAACTGATCGGTCCCCCAAGACCCCAGTAATTCATACAGGACCCAGGGTGACCAGAAACTGGAAAAACCTGGACTCCAATATATTTAATTCCTGTCTTGAGAACACCAGGCCCCTCACTACTATTACTAACATCAAGGAAGAGGAGGTCATACATAGCAGGCTTACTTCTGCCGTCAATGCGTGCCTCCCTCAGAGTAAGAAGAAGTACAATCTGCACCATCCACCCGCCCCGTGGTTTACAGATTCACTAAAAAGGGAAAAAAACATCTGTAAAAACTTGGAGCGGAGGTGGCACACCGACTAGGACCCCTGCATTAAGCAATTGTACTAATCTGCCCTAACTAGATATCATGCGCTTTGCAACACCGCTAGGGCAGAATATGTCAACCTCACGATTCTGAATGCACAAAATCGCCCAAAGGCGCTTTTCAAAGTGGTACAGGAGCTCTCGGGTGCTTTATGCCAGCCGAAAGCCCCATGTCTAGACTCCACGTAATGTAATACATTGGCAGAATTCTTCATCTCTAAAATTGATAGCATCTACGCCGACTTTGGAGACCCAACCCCTATCCATTCACCTTCGGAGCAGCCTGCACTGGCGACTGCCAGTGAACCTTAGGCACTGAACCTATCACTTAGCAGTTCCTCCCAGCAGTTAACAACCTGGGACCCTCTAAACATCAACACATTTTATGATATCATTGGTAACATCAAATCAGGCTCTCATATGGATCCCATCCCCCCACAAATTTTACGAACCCTGGACACTTCTACCCTTACCCTTATTCTAGAACTGCTCAATATATCCTTAAGGGAAGCCAAGGTCCCTAATGCATTGAAACATGCTATGGTCGTACCTCTGCTGAAAAAGGCAAATGCTGACCCTGAAAATCCATCTAATTTCCGCCCCATCTCACTCCTCCCAGTCTTTTCTAAAATTTTTGAAAAACATATAAACACACAACTCACCAAATACACATAATCTAGGAATCTCCTTTATCATTCTCAGTCTGGCTTTAGGTCAGGTTTTTCAACTGAATCAACACTTTTAGGTGTCTCTGAGACCATCCGATGCCAGGTTGACAAAGGGGAAACCGTGGCTCTTATTTTGCTCGACCTAAGTGCCGCATTCGGTACGGTTTCCCACACCACCCTTCTCAACACCCTCCAGTCCTATGGCATCACTGGATCAGCTCTGAAATGGCTTGCTTGCTAGCTTTCTCTCTGACCAAAACTTTTCAAGTTTTTTCCACCACATCGGCCTCCAGTACACACAACTCGAAATGTAGTATCCCTCAGGGCTCCATTTTGAGTCCCCTACTGTTTAATTTGTATGTCAGCCCTTTAGCCACTATTGCGGAACAATCTGGGCTCACCATTTATTCTTACGCTGATGACACCCAGATCATCTACTCAGTCTCCGCGAACCCTCATTCCACTCCATCCTCCTTATGTTTAGGACTTAAATGGATGTATGAAAACAAATTAAACCTTAATGGGGGAAAACAGAACTTCTTCTGTGGGGATCCCATCACTGGCCACCTCAAATGGGTCTTCTTCCTGCCCCCTCCAAAACGGCCCGCAACCTCGGCATTATCTTCGATGACCAGATGTCTATGAAGCAACAAGCGGTCAGAGTCGCTTCCACCTGTGTAACGATTCTCAAGTGGCTCAAGAAGATCATCTGGATGCTTCTCAGGACACAAAAAAACGTAGTTCAAGCCCTAATAACATCCAGACTGGATTATGGTAATGTCCTTTACTTAGGTGCATGTAAGGAAGTAACTCGTAAATTGCAGATGGACATGGTCATCTTCTCTCTGACCTTTCACAGGTCATCTTCTCTGATCTCTCACAGGTCATCTTCTCTGACCTCTCGCAGGTCTCTTTTTTGACGTTTCGCAGGTCACCTCTTCGACCTCCCGCAAGTCTCTTCTCTTGAGAACGCACTCCTTGCACCTCAAAGCTACGCCAACATGGCACTCTCTTCAGCCTCCACTCAGGCATGCTTTGCAGGGTCTATCACACCCTGTAATGACATAAGCCCTCTTCTTCACAGGGCTATCCACCCTGGGTTCCAGCCTGTGCAATTAGATTCTCTGATACAGTCTTTGGAGCGCTTCCGAATTTGTGCCCTCCATCTTTCCCTTGAGGGTGTTCCTTCTTCTGATGCTTTGCTCACATGGTTCTTCTTCTTGCGGTGGTTGGTGTCCTTTCACCTCTGGGGACGCGCCACTGTGCGCCTTGTTGCTACTTCTTTTGTCCTTCGTGGACTTGCTGCCTTCAGGCTTTGCTGCTTGACTATTCTTGCCATCAGTGGATTTCTTGGCAGATCATTGGGTGGCAGCCTAAAGCTTCCTGGAGTTGCCTGCATTGGGAGCTATAGCCTCTCTCCCTTCTGACAGCCAGCCCCTGGTGTCACATGGTGTATTTTTTAGCACTTTCCTGTTTCAGCATGTCACCTCTACACATGCTTTCTCTCACTCTTTAAATCACTAAGGAACACCCCCTTGGCTAGTCTCTGCCTTGATGCCTGAGTGCCCTGTTCAGTAATTTCCCTTTATCAGCTCATGCCAGAAGGTACTGCCATCGCTGAAGCTGGGGGACAGTCAACCTTCGAAGTGCTGTGGGCCTTTCCTCGGTCAGGTGTCATTGGCTGCTTTAGTAACCACCATTTGCCAGTGGGTTGCACTGCAGCTATATTCTCTCCCTGCTATGGAAGTTCATCTCGTGGTGCCGCTACTTCACTCGCGGGACCCCGCAAACACATGGTTTGCCTCCTGGCATACTAGGAGGTCGGTCTTTTTTCAAGGTGGCAGTCCATCTGCACAAGGTGAGCCCATTATTGTATCACACACCATATATGAACAACTGTGCCCCTGCACTAACACAAAAGCGTATAATAACAAAATTTGTATATGATTGTAACATACAATAATGACATATAGCGCATCAATCTAAACAGTTCGTGGAGATACGTAATTCAATGAAAGTTCATCTATTGAGATGGGTAAGTCAGTCAATAGGCTGTATTGGGGGTGTCCATTTTCTGTTTATTGTTCCGTTTCAAAAAAAGCCAACACGTGTTTCATCGCAAGGAACAAATGCGAATCTTCAGGGCTAAACAAAAAATACAAAGTCTGTTTAAACTACACATGTTTTGATTGTAATATTCATATAGAAAACGGGTGACTCATGGTGTCACCATGGTGGACAAAGGCATGCGCAGAAGGTGGTAATGTGACTTATTGTATATGTGGAGAAAAGTCATAGCTAAGGTGACATAAGTGACATGGTGATGTGTGTCGTGGCAAAAAAATATCTGGTAAGAACAAAGTGACTGGTGTGACTTGTTGATCATCGCTTGAACAAAAACCTGGCCGGTTATACGAGTGAAGTGGTAAGACAGGTGGGGTGTGGTATAGAAAGGACGGTGTCCCAGGATTACTCATGAGTGACATAAGTGAACGTCATTTAAATCGCATTAGGAATGACAATGTTACATCATTGCGGTTGTCAATTGCTTGGTGCGTGTAGAGTATGGTATCAAAGATTGTTTGTATTCTAAAGTGCGCACTTTGAACAATTTAATTCTGTGAGGGTGGACTACCGTTACGATAAACCAGACATACCTGGAGAAAGGCTTTATAGACAGGATATGCTGGTATGGAGTGGACACAAGAAAGGGCGCGAAAGGACCGGTCAGGACGTGGACTGTATTGATCGTCAGTATGAGGATTTAAACAAGGGGGAGACAAATGGAAGAGAAGCGGAGGAAACATTGTAAATGTCAAATTATAGAAAGCTTGTCTAAATTGAAAGACAGTGAAAAACACACGCTGGGCGTCAGATTTGAACTATGGAAGAAAGGAGGGTAGAGTCCATAGAACAGAATTTTATATGGGAAAACTACGAGGGTATGGCTTAATGCCATACTCCGATCTGACAAAATCCAAGAACTACAGATCAATCAACAAAATTATCAGTAGGGTGAACAACAGGGAGCCAATTGTGATTGCAGGCCACTGACTTTGTGATGGGGCGTTTTGGAGACACGTTTAAACATTAGAAAGTACAAGATTAATATTGTTGTAAATCTAGGAACTCACCCGGCTAGCCAAAATATTTTGTCTATTTGGCTTCAATGTAAAAGGGGTGACTGCCACGGTAACGGCAGAAGACCAAGTATAGCGTTATTATGACCGCAGTATCTGATGTGTGGATAAACACATCTGAAAAGAAAGCAAGATTTACAACGCATTTACAGAGATCGACTACCACAAGCGACAATGCAACCCGGTAATGCAAGCGCATGGTAGTGAGAGAGATCCTACCTTAGTACTCTGCAGGTAAAGTGGAAACCGGGAGGAGCGGGGTCAATGTGGTTGCAGGGCGGGTGCGCTCGTGAACCACAACGTGCCTTGTCCTTAGGAAAGAGTAAAAAGGCGGGTAAAAGACTCTCAGTAATGTAGAGAGACCAGAACGTATAGATATTCGAGCGTTAGTTTCCACGGGGACACAAAAGTTACGGGTCTGAAAGCGCTTACCTGGCGGACGTAATTCTCCCTCTTCGAGTTTCCCGGCGCCGTGTTTCGTGAACGGACACGTGACCGGAAGTGGGGCTCATTTAAATAATGATTACGTGTCGGTGAGTTCCAGCGACTAGAACGTAGTCCTAGAGCTCTGATGTAGATGTGCATGGCCATAAAAAGAAGAGTTACTACCCCGAGTTAAAGGGTAGAATAAAAATTAAAATTTGACTCCAAGAATACTGTGTAAATATCCGGCTTGCGCGCATGTGTCTAGCGCGGTAATTAGAGGTTGAAAAGCATATTTTTCATGTGAGAAAGGTATAATTTCTATTTTGCATACTAGTTTAGTGCTAACAAAGTTATAATGTATAACGTATTTCACCCAGATCCCTTGTACACTGTCACTCACCAAAGGGAGGTGATTTGTATAATTGCTGTGAAGCCCAAACTCGGACCTCATTCAATACTCATCAGGGATGTGATTGGATAATAGAATATTTGACTGAACACCCAGCAAGGTGAATAGGGGCATCGCAACGTAGGTGTGTCTACATGTCGGAATGAGATAATATAATTGTCGATATTGACAAAACGTCTCAGTGTTGAGACGTGAGCGAGATGCTTAGCATTTTACTACCCGGGTAGGGGTCAGGTCATATATAAAGATAGATTATGATTTGCGAACCATTCCATCGCACAGAGGATCAGGAATTGGGTCTGACTACGTAATTGTAGTAAGATGGAGCAACTAAGTACTCCTATACACAAGTTAGTCTACATGCTGGTTCAGAACGCAAAATGAGAACAACAACATAGTATAAGTGAAATACAGTGGGAAATATCAATGCATATGCAATTTAGGGTTTCTTGAGGGGGAGAGAGGAATACAGCGGCATAAATACAGTTAGATACAGGTAGTTAATTTCAGTCGCCCAGGAAAAATTGCAATTCGGGGTCATAATTTAAACCGCATTCAATGCTCCGAAGGCGCATAATCCATGTCGCTTCCTTGCGTCTTAGGAGCAGTTCACGGTTACCACCTCTCACATGGATGGGTACGGTTTCTATTCCATAGAAAGAAACCTGAAAGTCGTCTGTGTTAGGTTGACACTTGGCTACATGAAGGGCCACGGGGTATTTAGGATCATGTTTCAAGATTGCTCTCATATGTTCTGAGATTCTTTCTTTCAACGCTCGTATTGTACTACCAACGTACTTCTTACCACACTGGCATTCAATGATGTAAATTACATATTTGGTGGTGCAATTTATGTTGGTTCTGATCTCGTACGATTCTTCTGAGGGGCCCGTGAAGTGTTTGGTCTTGTGCTTGGCCCATTTACACATCGGGCATAATCCACATTTGAAGAAACCATTCCCTCGTTGGGTAAGCCATGTTGGATGTCTGTCTACCCGTGGCACTGTGGGACTGAGCCTGTTTCTCAGGGTCCTCCCTTTGCGAAATGTGATTTGAGGGGTGGCCGGGATCATTTCCTTTAATGTAGAATCATCTCTTAACAGCTTCCAGTGTTTCGTCAGGCTGGTTCTGATTGAGTTGTGTAGAGCATTGTATTCGGTGATCATTCTTACTGTATTCTCTTTCTTCTGCTGGGGGTCTTTGGGTTTCAACGTTTCCTCTCTCTTTATTTTGTTTAATTTAGATTTCGCTTTTGACAGAATTGCTTTTGGGTAACCTCGTTTGGTGAATCTCTGATTCATGTCATTAATTGTCTTATCCAGTTCCTCATCATCGCTACAGTTTCGTCTAGCACGAAGAAACTCGCCAAAGGGTATAGACCTGATCTGGTGGAAGGGATGAAAACTGTCTGCTCTTAGAATTGCATTACAGGATGTGGGTTTCCTGTACAGTTTGCTCTGTAGGGTGTTGTTGATTACATAAAATTCTAAGTCTAGAAATTCAATGTGTGATCTGCTTTGTTTCATAGTGAAGCTGATTTCCCAAAGATTGTTGTTCAGAAAGTCAAAAAAACTTTGTAGTAGAGCATCCGTTCCGGTCCATAGTAAGATGCAGTCGTCTATGTAGCGACCCCAGAACAGAATGGAATCTGTGAATTGACTACTGGATGTACCCCAAAGATGGTCTGCTTCGAATGCTCCCATAAAGAGATTAGCGAAGGAGGGTGAGAATTTAGAACCCATGGCTACTCCACGTTTTTGTTGGTACCATTGCTTTTTGAACATAAAGAAGTTGTTCTCCAAGATCAAACTCATCATCGAGATAAGCATTTGAGTGTGCGACCAGAGAGAGGCGGGCCGTTTGGACAGCACTTTGGTGATTGCTTCAATGCCTAGTTTTGGGTTGATGCTGGTATAGAGAGCAACCACATCCATAGTAACTAGTGTGGTACCTGGTTGCCATTCTAAATCTCCTAAAAGGCTGAGAATATGTTTGGAGTCTTGAATATATGAAGGGAGATTTCTGACAAGTGGGCCCAGAAATATATCAACATATTCCGCTAATCTCTCAGTTGGACCTCCATTTCCTGATACTATTGGTCTACCAGGGGGAAATGGGAGATCCTTGTGAATCTTAGGCAGTGTGTAAAGCCATGGATACGTTGGCTTGAGTACTTTCAGGTACATGTATTCTTCATCATTGAGGAGACCATCCTCTTTCCATTTGAGTAGATAGTCGTTGATCGTCTTTGTGAGCACACCCATGGGGTTGGATGCAATAGGTTCATAGCAGGAGAGGTCTGCTAATTGGGTCAATATTTCATTGTTGTACTCTTCTGCGTTCATTACCACAATGTTTCCTCCTTTATCTGCCTCACGAATAATGATGGAGGGATTCCGCGTTAGTACAGATAAGGCGTTACGCTCTCCTTTGGTTAGGTTATCTTTAAACATGAATTTTTCTTGCAATTTTGTGGTGTTGACCTTATTAAGGTCTTCTAAAACATGTCTATGAAAATTGTCAATGCTGTTGCCGCCTGGTAGGGTAGGAGTCCATGTGGACTTTGATTTGAGACCACTGGCTACCCCCAAATCCATATCAATGTTAAGTTCTTCTAAGAGTTGCCCCATTTCCATAGGGCTGTCTTCTCGTTCGGTGATAGACAAAAGTAAATAGACTGCTTGTATATCTTTTATTGTGTATACAACATTATCACTCAATACATCAGGAATGTTTTTGATATTCTTCTTAGTGGCAACTTTGCCTGCAAAGTATTTTTTGATTTTTAGGTTGCGGACAAATTTAAAGAGATCTATTTTCGTTTGACATATATCCCCCGTGGAGTAAGGGTTAAAACTCAAACCTTTCGAGAGTAAATTGGTCATATCAGAGGTGAGGGGGAAGGAGGATAGGTTGATAACCTGTACTTCCGTATTCGTATTAACTAGTTCTGTATTCTCCCTGATCTGAGTTTTTTGCGATATTCGTCGTTTGCCGCCCCTGGACCCTCTGTGGGTTTTGGAGGTATGGGACCTCTTCGGGATGGCGCCCTGTTCCCCTTGCGCATGCGTTCCATTTCTACTAAAAAAGGATTGCTGTTTGCGTCTAGATTATCTTCACTTTCTGTTTCTGGTTCGCTAGTACCTGCAGTGTTTAAGGATGTGGTACTAGATGAAATGGAGCCTGGGGCAGATGTGTTACCCTCTGGTTTCTTCGATTTGTTGGAGGGAATCAGAGCGTCATACTTTCGATCGAAGGTGAACACTCTACCGTTGCGGTAGTCACCATCATCTCTTTTAATTTGTCTAGCTTTTCTATTCTTGATTTCTTCCTGATGTTTAAGTAAAACCTCATCCAGAATGGTGTAATTTTTTACAGTTGGTTCTGGCAGGTTGAGGTCTTTTATCTCTTGTTCCAGAAGAGCAATTTCACCCTGTAGTTTCAGAGTTTTGCGGTCAGCACTTTCTATAAGAATGTCCATGAGGACAAAAGAATTGTTGTTAACAGAGTCTTCCCATTTTTTCATGAGATCTACATCCAGATTATCATAGGTCGGAAAGATCTGAGAGCGTAGACCCCTGGGGATTTGTTTGAGGTGCATATATTGCTTCAAGGTAGTGGCATCCCACCATCGTGAGTTCTCCTGCATCTTCAATTTTTCAAGTCTTTTGAGGCGTAACGCCTTATCTGTACTAACGCGGAATCCCTCCATCATTATTCGTGAGGCAGATAAAGGAGGAAACATTGTGGTAATGAACACAGAAGAGTACAACAATGAAATATTGACCCAATTAGCAGACCTCTCCTGCTATGAACCTATTGCATCCAACCCCATGGGTGTGCTCACAAAGACGATCAACGACTATCTACTCAAATGGAAAGAGGATGGTCTCCTCAATGATGAAGAATACATGTACCTGAAAGTACTCAAGCCAACGTATCCATGGCTTTACACACTGCCTAAGATTCACAAGGATCTCCCATTTCCCCCTGGTAGACCAATAGTATCAGGAAATGGAGGTCCAACTGAGAGATTAGCGGAATATGTTGATATATTTCTGGGCCCACTTGTCAGAAATCTCCCTTCATATATTCAAGACTCCAAACATATTCTCAGCCTTTTAGGAGATTTAGAATGGCAACCAGGTACCACACTAGTTACTATGGATGTGGTTGCTCTCTATACCAGCATCAACCCAAAACTAGGCATTGAAGCAATCACCAAAGTGCTGTCCAAACGGCCCGCCTCTCTCTGGTCGCACACTCAAATGCTTATCTCGATGATGAGTTTGATCTTGGAGAACAACTTCTTTATGTTCAAAAAGCAATGGTACCAACAAAAACGTGGAGTAGCCATGGGTTCTAAATTCTCACCCTCCTTCGCTAATCTCTTTATGGGAGCATTCGAAGCAGACCATCTTTGGGGTACATCCAGTAGTCAATTCACAGATTCCATTCTGTTCTGGGGTCGCTACATAGACGACTGCATCTTACTATGGACCGGAACGGATGCTCTACTACAAAGTTTTTTTGACTTTCTGAACAACAATCTTTGGGAAATCAGCTTCACTATGAAACAAAGCAGATCACACATTGAATTTCTAGACTTAGAATTTTATGTAATCAACAACACCCTACAGAGCAAACTGTACAGGAAACCCACATCCTGTAATGCAATTCTAAGAGCAGACAGTTTTCATCCCTTCCACCAGATCAGGTCTATACCCTTTGGCGAGTTTCTTCGTGCTAGACGAAACTGTAGCGATGATGAGGAACTGGATAAGACAATTAATGACATGAATCAGAGATTCACCAAACGAGGTTACCCAAAAGCAATTCTGTCAAAAGCGAAATCTAAATTAAACAAAATAAAGAGAGAGGAAACGTTGAAACCCAAAGACCCCCAGCAGAAGAAAGAGAATACAGTAAGAATGATCACCGAATACAATGCTCTACACAACTCAATCAGAACCAGCCTGACGAAACACTGGAAGCTGTTAAGAGATGATTCTACATTAAAGGAAATGATCCCGGCCACCCCTCAAATCACATTTCGCAAAGGGAGGACCCTGAGAAACAGGCTCAGTCCCACAGTGCCACGGGTAGACAGACATCCAACATGGCTTACCCAACGAGGGAATGGTTTCTTCAAATGTGGATTATGCCCGATGTGTAAATGGGCCAAGCACAAGACCAAACACTTCACGGGCCCCTCAGAAGAATCGTACGAGATCAGAACCAACATAAATTGCACCACCAAATATGTAATTTACATCATTGAATGCCAGTGTGGTAAGAAGTACGTTGGTAGTACAATACGAGCGTTGAAAGAAAGAATCTCAGAACATATGAGAGCAATCTTGAAACATGATCCTAAATACCCCGTGGCCCTTCATGTAGCCAAGTGTCAACCTAACACAGACGACTTTCAGGTTTCTTTCTATGGAATAGAAACCGTACCCATCCATGTGAGAGGTGGTAACCGTGAACTGCTCCTAAGACGCAAGGAAGCGACATGGATTATGCGCCTTCGGAGCATTGAATGCGGTTTAAATTATGACCCCGAATTGCAATTTTTCCTGGGCGACTGAAATTAACTACCTGTATCTAACTGTATTTATGCCGCTGTATTCCTCTCTCCCCCTCAAGAAACCCTAAATTGCATATGCATTGATATTTCCCACTGTATTTCACTTATACTATGTTGTTGTTCTCATTTTGCGTTCTGAACCAGCATGTAGACTAACTTGTGTATAGGAGTACTTAGTTGCTCCATCTTACTACAATTACGTAGTCAGAACCAATTCCTGATCCTCTGTGCGATGGAATGGTTCGCAAATCATAATCTATCTTTATATATGACCTGACCCCTACCCGGGTAGTAAAATGCTAAGCATCTCGCTCACGTCTCAACACTGAGACGTTTTGTCAATATCGACAATTATATTATCTCATTCCGACATGTAGACACACCTACGTTGCGATGCCCCTATTCACCTTGCTGGGTGTTCAGTCAAATATTCTATTATCCAATCACATCCCTGATGGGTATTGAATGAGGTCCGAGTTTGGGCTTCACAGCAATTATACAAATCACCTCCCTTTGGTGAGTGACAGTGTACAAGGGATCTGGGTGAAATACGTTATACATTATAACTTTGTTAGCACTAAACTAGTATGCAAAATAGAAATTATACCTTTCTCACATGAAAAATATGCTTTTCAACCTCTAATTACCGCGCTAGACACATGCGCGCAAGCCGGATATTTACACAGTATTCTTGGAGTCAAATTTTAATTTTTATTCTACCCTTTAACTCGGGGTAGTAACTCTTCTTTTTATGGCCATGCACATCTACATCAGAGCTCTAGGACTACGTTCTAGTCGCTGGAACTCACCGACACGTAATCATTATTTAAATGAGCCCCACTTCCGGTCACGTGTCCGTTCACGAAACACGGCGCCGGGAAACTCGAAGAGGGAGAATTACGTCCGCCAGGTAAGCGCTTTCAGACCCGTAACTTTTGTGTCCCCGTGGAAACTAACGCTCGAATATCTATACGTTCTGGTCTCTCTACATTACTGAGAGTCTTTTACCCGCCTTTTTACTCTTTCCTAAGGACAAGGCACGTTGTGGTTCACGAGCGCACCCGCCCTGCAACCACATTGACCCCGCTCCTCCCGGTTTCCACTTTACCTGCAGAGTACTAAGGTAGGATCTCTCTCACTACCATGCGCTTGCATTACCGGGTTGCATTGTCGCTTGTGGTAGTCGATCTCTGTAAATGCGTTGTAAATCTTGCTTTCTTTTCAGATGTGTTTATCCACACATCAGATACTGCGGTCATAATAACGCTATACTTGGTCTTCTGCCGTTACCGTGGCAGTCACCCCTTTTACATTGAAGCCAAATAGACAAAATATTTTGGCTAGCCGGGTGAGTTCCTAGATTTACAACAATATTAATCTTGTACTTTCTAATGTTTAAACGTGTCTCCAAAACGCCCCATCACAAAGTCAGTGGCCTGCAATCACAATTGGCTCCCTGTTGTTCACCCTACTGATAATTTTGTTGATTGATCTGTAGTTCTTGGATTTTGTCAGATCGGAGTATGGCATTAAGCCATACCCTCGTAGTTTTCCCATATAAAATTCTGTTCTATGGACTCTACCCTCCTTTCTTCCATAGTTCAAATCTGACGCCCAGCGTGTGTTTTTCACTGTCTTTCAATTTAGACAAGCTTTCTATAATTTGACATTTACAATGTTTCCTCCGCTTCTCTTCCATTTGTCTCCCCCTTGTTTAAATCCTCATACTGACGATCAATACAGTCCACGTCCTGACCGGTCCTTTCGCGCCCTTTCTTGTGTCCACTCCATACCAGCATATCCTGTCTATAAAGCCTTTCTCCAGGTATGTCTGGTTTATCGTAACGGTAGTCCACCCTCACAGAATTAAATTGTTCAAAGTGCGCACTTTAGAATACAAACAATCTTTGATACCATACTCTACACGCACCAAGCAATTGACAACCGCAATGATGTAACATTGTCATTCCTAATGCGATTTAAATGACGTTCACTTATGTCACTCATGAGTAATCTTGGGACACCGTCCTTTCTATACCACACCCCACCTGTCTTACCACTTCACTCGTATAACCGGCCAGGTTTTTGTTCAAGCGATGATCAACAAGTCACACCAGTCACTTTGTTCTTGACAGATATTTTTTTGCCACGACACACATCACCATGTCACTTATGTCACCTTAGCTATGACTTTTCTCCACATATACAATAAGTCACATTACCACCTTCTGCGCATGCCTTTGTCCACCATGGTGACACCATGAGTCACCCGTTTTCTATATGAATATTACAATCAAAACATGTGTAGTTTAAACAGACTTTGTATTTTTTGTTTAGCCCTGAAGATTCGCATTTGTTCCTTGCGATGAAACACGTGTTGGCTTTTTTTGAAACGGAACAATAAACAGAAAATGGACACCCCCAATACAGCCTATTGACTGACTTACCCATCTCAATAGATGAACTTTCATTGAATTACGTATCTCCACGAACTGTTTAGATTGATGCGCTATATGTCATTATTGTATGTTACAATCATATACAAATTTTGTTATTATACGCTTTTGTGTTAGTGCAGGGGCACAGTTGTTCATATTCATTGTTGACCAGGTTTCTGGCCATTCTGAGTGGTTGTGAGGTATTACCACTCGCCCTATTGCCTACACCTTTTGTACTCTTGCCTGTCACTATTTAGCGGTTAACAAGGTGTGCGCCCTGAAGCTCTGGTATTTCCTAAAAGACCTCAGCAGGTGCTTACAGTTATATCAGCTTGCCAGAGTGGGCTGCCCCCCGCAAGTACTTTCAAACTCGCACTCCCTTACTCCATTACAATCTAAACTCATTCCTTACCCCATGGATCGAGACAAAGTAGCCGCAGACCTCTTTGAAAATTTAGCCAAAGGCATGCCGACACACACAGCAGCAGCTATCTCTGGTCCCCCCCGGGTGGAGGGCCTCAAAGAAAAATTCAAAAGACTTGAAAAATTGAAGATGCAGGAGAACTCACGATGGTGGGATGCCACTACCTTGAAGCAATATATGCGCCTCAAACAAATCCCCAGGGGTCTACGCTCTCAGATCTTTCCGACCTATGATAATCTGGATGTAGATCTCATGAAAAAATGGGAAGACTCTGTTAACAACAATTCTTTTGTCCTCATGGACATTCTTATAGAAAGTGCTGACCGCAAAACTCTGAAACTACAGGGTGAAATTGCTCTTCTGGAACAAGAGATAAAAGACCTCAACCTGCCAGAACCAACTGTAAAAAATTACACCATTCTGGATGAGGTTTTACTTAAACATCAGGAAGAAATCAAGAATAGAAAAGCTAGACAAATTAAAAGAGATGATGGTGACTACCGCAACGGTAGAGTGTTCACCTTCGATCGAAAGTATGACGCTCTGATTCCCTCCAACAAATCGAAGAAACCAGAGGGTAACACATCTGCCCCAGGCTCCATTTCATCTAGTACCACATCCTTAAACACTGCAGGTACTAGCGAACCAGAAACAGAAAGTGAAGATAATCTAGACGCAAACAGCAATCCTTTTTTAGTAGAAATGGAACGCATGCGCAAGGGGAACAGGGCGCCATCCCGAAGAGGTCCCATACCTCCAAAACCCACAGAGGGTCCAGGGGCGGCAAACGACGAATATCGCAAAAAACTCAGATCAGGGAGAATACAGAACTAGTTAATACGAATACGGAAGTACAGGTTATCAACCTATCCTCCTTCCCCCTCACCTCTGATATGACCAATTTACTCTCGAAAGGTTTGAGTTTTAACCCTTACTCCACGGGGGATATATGTCAAACGAAAATAGATCTCTTTAAATTTGTCCGCAACCTAAAAATCAAAAAATACTTTGCAGGCAAAGTTGCCACTAAGAAGAATATCAAAAACATTCCTGATGTATTGAGTGATAATGTTGTATACACAATAAAAGATATACAAGCAGTCTATTTACTTTTGTCTATCACCGAACGAGAAGACAGCCCTATGGAAATGGGGCAACTCTTAGAAGAACTTAACATTGATATGGATTTGGGGGTAGCCAGTGGTCTCAAATCAAAGTCCACATGGACTCCTACCCTACCAGGCGGCAACAGCATTGACAATTTTCATAGACATGTTTTAGAAGACCTTAATAAGGTCAACACCACAAAATTGCAAGAAAAATTCATGTTTAAAGATAACCTAACCAAAGGAGAGCGTAACGCCTTATCTGTACTAACGCGGAATCCCTCCATCATTATTCGTGAGGCAGATAAAGGAGGAAACATTGTGGTAATGAACGCAGAAGAGTACAACAATGAAATATTGACCCAATTAGCAGACCTCTCCTGCTATGAACCTATTGCATCCAACCCCATGGGTGTGCTCACAAAGACGATCAACGACTATCTACTCAAATGGAAAGAGGATGGTCTCCTCAATGATGAAGAATACATGTACCTGAAAGTACTCAAGCCAACGTATCCATGGCTTTACACACTGCCTAAGATTCACAAGGATCTCCCATTTCCCCCTGGTAGACCAATAGTATCAGGAAATGGAGGTCCAACTGAGAGATTAGCGGAATATGTTGATATATTTCTGGGCCCACTTGTCAGAAATCTCCCTTCATATATTCAAGACTCCAAACATATTCTCAGCCTTTTAGGAGATTTAGAATGGCAACCAGGTACCACACTAGTTACTATGGATGTGGTTGCTCTCTATACCAGCATCAACCCAAAACTAGGCATTGAAGCAATCACCAAAGTGCTGTCCAAACGGCCCGCCTCTCTCTGGTCGCACACTCAAATGCTTATCTCGATGATGAGTTTGATCTTGGAGAACAACTTCTTTATGTTCAAAAAGCAATGGTACCAACAAAAACGTGGAGTAGCCATGGGTTCTAAATTCTCACCCTCCTTCGCTAATCTCTTTATGGGAGCATTCGAAGCAGACCATCTTTGGGGTACATCCAGTAGTCAATTCACAGATTCCATTCTGTTCTGGGGTCGCTACATAGACGACTGCATCTTACTATGGACCGGAACGGATGCTCTACTACAAAGTTTTTTTGACTTTCTGAACAACAATCTTTGGGAAATCAGCTTCACTATGAAACAAAGCAGATCACACATTGAATTTCTAGACTTAGAATTTTATGTAATCAACAACACCCTACAGAGCAAACTGTACAGGAAACCCACATCCTGTAATGCAATTCTAAGAGCAGACAGTTTTCATCCCTTCCACCAGATCAGGTCTATACCCTTTGGCGAGTTTCTTCGTGCTAGACGAAACTGTAGCGATGATGAGGAACTGGATAAGACAATTAATGACATGAATCAGAGATTCACCAAACGAGGTTACCCAAAAGCAATTCTGTCAAAAGCGAAATCTAAATTAAACAAAATAAAGAGAGAGGAAACGTTGAAACCCAAAGACCCCCAGCAGAAGAAAGAGAATACAGTAAGAATGATCACCGAATACAATGCTCTACACAACTCAATCAGAACCAGCCTGACGAAACACTGGAAGCTGTTAAGAGATGATTCTACATTAAAGGAAATGATCCCGGCCACCCCTCAAATCACATTTCGCAAAGGGAGGACCCTGAGAAACAGGCTCAGTCCCACAGTGCCACGGGTAGACAGACATCCAACATGGCTTACCCAACGAGGGAATGGTTTCTTCAAATGTGGATTATGCCCGATGTGTAAATGGGCCAAGCACAAGACCAAACACTTCACGGGCCCCTCAGAAGAATCGTACGAGATCAGAACCAACATAAATTGCACCACCAAATATGTAATTTACATCATTGAATGCCAGTGTGGTAAGAAGTACGTTGGTAGTACAATACGAGCGTTGAAAGAAAGAATCTCAGAACATATGAGAGCAATCTTGAAACATGATCCTAAATACCCCGTGGCCCTTCATGTAGCCAAGTGTCAACCTAACACAGACGACTTTCAGGTTTCTTTCTATGGAATAGAAACCGTACCCATCCATGTGAGAGGTGGTAACCGTGAACTGCTCCTAAGACGCAAGGAAGCGACATGGATTATGCGCCTTCGGAGCATTGAATGCGGTTTAAATTATGACCCCGAATTGCAATTTTTCCTGGGCGACTGAAATTAACTACCTGTATCTAACTGTATTTATGCCGCTGTATTCCTCTCTCCCCCTCAAGAAACCCTAAATTGCATATGCATTGATATTTCCCACTGTATTTCACTTATACTATGTTGTTGTTCTCATTTTGCGTTCTGAACCAGCATGTAGACTAACTTGTGTATAGGAGTACTTAGTTGCTCCATCTTACTACAATTACGTAGTCAGAACCAATTCCTGATCCTCTGTGCGATGGAATGGTTCGCAAATCATAATCTATCTTTATATATGACCTGACCCCTACCCGGGTAGTAAAATGCTAAGCATCTCGCTCACGTCTCAACACTGAGACGTTTTGTCAATATCGACAATTATATTATCTCATTCCGACATGTAGACACACCTACGTTGCGATGCCCCTATTCACCTTGCTGGGTGTTCAGTCAAATATTCTATTATCCAATCACATCCCTGATGGGTATTGAATGAGGTCCGAGTTTGGGCTTCACAGCAATTATACAAATCACCTCCCTTTGGTGAGTGACAGTGTACAAGGGATCTGGGTGAAATACGTTATACATTATAACTTTGTTAGCACTAAACTAGTATGCAAAATAGAAATTATACCTTTCTCACATGAAAAATATGCTTTTCAACCTCTAATTACCGCGCTAGACACATGCGCGCAAGCCGGATATTTACACAGTATTCTTGGAGTCAAATTTTAATTTTTATTCTACCCTTTAACTCGGGGTAGTAACTCTTCTTTTTATGGCCATGCACATCTACATCAGAGCTCTAGGACTACGTTCTAGTCGCTGGAACTCACCGACACGTAATCATTATTTAAATGAGCCCCACTTCCGGTCACGTGTCCGTTCACGAAACACGGCGCCGGGAAACTCGAAGAGGGAGAATTACGTCCGCCAGGTAAGCGCTTTCAGACCCGTAACTTTTGTGTCCCCGTGGAAACTAACGCTCGAATATCTATACGTTCTGGTCTCTCTACATTACTGAGAGTCTTTTACCCGCCTTTTTACTCTTTCCTAAGGACAAGGCACGTTGTGGTTCACGAGCGCACCCGCCCTGCAACCACATTGACCCCGCTCCTCCCGGTTTCCACTTTACCTGCAGAGTACTAAGGTAGGATCTCTCTCACTACCATGCGCTTGCATTACCGGGTTGCATTGTCGCTTGTGGTAGTCGATCTCTGTAAATGCGTTGTAAATCTTGCTTTCTTTTCAGATGTGTTTATCCACACATCAGATACTGCGGTCATAATAACGCTATACTTGGTCTTCTGCCGTTACCGTGGCAGTCACCCCTTTTACATTGAAGCCAAATAGACAAAATATTTTGGCTAGCCGGGTGAGTTCCTAGATTTACAACAATATTAATCTTGTACTTTCTAATGTTTAAACGTGTCTCCAAAACGCCCCATCACAAAGTCAGTGGCCTGCAATCACAATTGGCTCCCTGTTGTTCACCCTACTGATAATTTTGTTGATTGATCTGTAGTTCTTGGATTTTGTCAGATCGGAGTATGGCATTAAGCCATACCCTCGTAGTTTTCCCATATAAAATTCTGTTCTATGGACTCTACCCTCCTTTCTTCCATAGTTCAAATCTGACGCCCAGCGTGTGTTTTTCACTGTCTTTCAATTTAGACAAGCTTTCTATAATTTGACATTTACAATGTTTCCTCCGCTTCTCTTCCATTTGTCTCCCCCTTGTTTAAATCCTCATACTGACGATCAATACAGTCCACGTCCTGACCGGTCCTTTCGCGCCCTTTCTTGTGTCCACTCCATACCAGCATATCCTGTCTATAAAGCCTTTCTCCAGGTATGTCTGGTTTATCGTAACGGTAGTCCACCCTCACAGAATTAAATTGTTCAAAGTGCGCACTTTAGAATACAAACAATCTTTGATACCATACTCTACACGCACCAAGCAATTGACAACCGCAATGATGTAACATTGTCATTCCTAATGCGATTTAAATGACGTTCACTTATGTCACTCATGAGTAATCTTGGGACACCGTCCTTTCTATACCACACCCCACCTGTCTTACCACTTCACTCGTATAACCGGCCAGGTTTTTGTTCAAGCGATGATCAACAAGTCACACCAGTCACTTTGTTCTTGACAGATATTTTTTTGCCACGACACACATCACCATGTCACTTATGTCACCTTAGCTATGACTTTTCTCCACATATACAATAAGTCACATTACCACCTTCTGCGCATGCCTTTGTCCACCATGGTGACACCATGAGTCACCCGTTTTCTATATGAATATTACAATCAAAACATGTGTAGTTTAAACAGACTTTGTATTTTTTGTTTAGCCCTGAAGATTCGCATTTGTTCCTTGCGATGAAACACGTGTTGGCTTTTTTTGAAACGGAACAATAAACAGAAAATGGACACCCCCAATACAGCCTATTGACTGACTTACCCATCTCAATAGATGAACTTTCATTGAATTACGTATCTCCACGAACTGTTTAGATTGATGCGCTATATGTCATTATTGTATGTTACAATCATATACAAATTTTGTTATTATACGCTTTTGTGTTAGTGCAGGGGCACAGTTGTTCATATTCATTGTTGACCAGGTTTCTGGCCATTCTGAGTGGTTGTGAGGTATTACCACTCGCCCTATTGCCTACACCTTTTGTACTCTTGCCTGTCACTATTTAGCGGTTAACAAGGTGTGCGCCCTGAAGCTCTGGTATTTCCTAAAAGACCTCAGCAGGTGCTTACAGTTATATCAGCTTGCCAGAGTGGGCTGCCCCCCGCAAGTACTTTCAAACTCGCACTCCCTTACTCCATTACAATCTAAACTCATTCCTTACCCCATGGATCGAGACAAAGTAGCCGCAGACCTCTTTGAAAATTTAGCCAAAGGCATGCCGACACACACAGCAGCAGCTATCTCTGGTCCCCCCCGGGTGGAGGGCCTCAAAGAAAAATTCAAAAGACTTGAAAAATTGAAGATGCAGGAGAACTCACGATGGTGGGATGCCACTACCTTGAAGCAATATATGCGCCTCAAACAAATCCCCAGGGGTCTACGCTCTCAGATCTTTCCGACCTATGATAATCTGGATGTAGATCTCATGAAAAAATGGGAAGACTCTGTTAACAACAATTCTTTTGTCCTCATGGACATTCTTATAGAAAGTGCTGACCGCAAAACTCTGAAACTACAGGGTGAAATTGCTCTTCTGGAACAAGAGATAAAAGACCTCAACCTGCCAGAACCAACTGTAAAAAATTACACCATTCTGGATGAGGTTTTACTTAAACATCAGGAAGAAATCAAGAATAGAAAAGCTAGACAAATTAAAAGAGATGATGGTGACTACCGCAACGGTAGAGTGTTCACCTTCGATCGAAAGTATGACGCTCTGATTCCCTCCAACAAATCGAAGAAACCAGAGGGTAACACATCTGCCCCAGGCTCCATTTCATCTAGTACCACATCCTTAAACACTGCAGGTACTAGCGAACCAGAAACAGAAAGTGAAGATAATCTAGACGCAAACAGCAATCCTTTTTTAGTAGAAATGGAACGCATGCGCAAGGGGAACAGGGCGCCATCCCGAAGAGGTCCCATACCTCCAAAACCCACAGAGGGTCCAGGGGCGGCAAACGACGAATATCGCAAAAAACTCAGATCAGGGAGAATACAGAACTAGTTAATACGAATACGGAAGTACAGGTTATCAACCTATCCTCCTTCCCCCTCACCTCTGATATGACCAATTTACTCTCGAAAGGTTTGAGTTTTAACCCTTACTCCACGGGGGATATATGTCAAACGAAAATAGATCTCTTTAAATTTGTCCGCAACCTAAAAATCAAAAAATACTTTGCAGGCAAAGTTGCCACTAAGAAGAATATCAAAAACATTCCTGATGTATTGAGTGATAATGTTGTATACACAATAAAAGATATACAAGCAGTCTATTTACTTTTGTCTATCACCGAACGAGAAGACAGCCCTATGGAAATGGGGCAACTCTTAGAAGAACTTAACATTGATATGGATTTGGGGGTAGCCAGTGGTCTCAAATCAAAGTCCACATGGACTCCTACCCTACCAGGCGGCAACAGCATTGACAATTTTCATAGACATGTTTTAGAAGACCTTAATAAGGTCAACACCACAAAATTGCAAGAAAAATTCATGTTTAAAGATAACCTAACCAAAGGAGAGCGTAACGCCTTATCTGTACTAACGCGGAATCCCTCCATCATTATTCGTGAGGCAGATAAAGGAGGAAACATTGTGGTAATGAACGCAGAAGAGTACAACAATGAAATATTGACCCAATTAGCAGACCTCTCCTGCTATGAACCTATTGCATCCAACCCCATGGGTGTGCTCACAAAGACGATCAACGACTATCTACTCAAATGGAAAGAGGATGGTCTCCTCAATGATGAAGAATACATGTACCTGAAAGTACTCAAGCCAACGTATCCATGGCTTTACACACTGCCTAAGATTCACAAGGATCTCCCATTTCCCCCTGGTAGACCAATAGTATCAGGAAATGGAGGTCCAACTGAGAGATTAGCGGAATATGTTGATATATTTCTGGGCCCACTTGTCAGAAATCTCCCTTCATATATTCAAGACTCCAAACATATTCTCAGCCTTTTAGGAGATTTAGAATGGCAACCAGGTACCACACTAGTTACTATGGATGTGGTTGCTCTCTATACCAGCATCAACCCAAAACTAGGCATTGAAGCAATCACCAAAGTGCTGTCCAAACGGCCCGCCTCTCTCTGGTCGCACACTCAAATGCTTATCTCGATGATGAGTTTGATCTTGGAGAACAACTTCTTTATGTTCAAAAAGCAATGGTACCAACAAAAACGTGGAGTAGCCATGGGTTCTAAATTCTCACCCTCCTTCGCTAATCTCTTTATGGGAGCATTCGAAGCAGACCATCTTTGGGGTACATCCAGTAGTCAATTCACAGATTCCATTCTGTTCTGGGGTCGCTACATAGACGACTGCATCTTACTATGGACCGGAACGGATGCTCTACTACAAAGTTTTTTTGACTTTCTGAACAACAATCTTTGGGAAATCAGCTTCACTATGAAACAAAGCAGATCACACATTGAATTTCTAGACTTAGAATTTTATGTAATCAACAACACCCTACAGAGCAAACTGTACAGGAAACCCACATCCTGTAATGCAATTCTAAGAGCAGACAGTTTTCATCCCTTCCACCAGATCAGGTCTATACCCTTTGGCGAGTTTCTTCGTGCTAGACGAAACTGTAGCGATGATGAGGAACTGGATAAGACAATTAATGACATGAATCAGAGATTCACCAAACGAGGTTACCCAAAAGCAATTCTGTCAAAAGCGAAATCTAAATTAAACAAAATAAAGAGAGAGGAAACGTTGAAACCCAAAGACCCCCAGCAGAAGAAAGAGAATACAGTAAGAATGATCACCGAATACAATGCTCTACACAACTCAATCAGAACCAGCCTGACGAAACACTGGAAGCTGTTAAGAGATGATTCTACATTAAAGGAAATGATCCCGGCCACCCCTCAAATCACATTTCGCAAAGGGAGGACCCTGAGAAACAGGCTCAGTCCCACAGTGCCACGGGTAGACAGACATCCAACATGGCTTACCCAACGAGGGAATGGTTTCTTCAAATGTGGATTATGCCCGATGTGTAAATGGGCCAAGCACAAGACCAAACACTTCACGGGCCCCTCAGAAGAATCGTACGAGATCAGAACCAACATAAATTGCACCACCAAATATGTAATTTACAT
Organism: Lissotriton helveticus; assembly: GCF_964261635.1. NCBI lineage: Eukaryota > Metazoa > Chordata > Amphibia > Caudata > Salamandridae > Lissotriton > Lissotriton helveticus. Next base: position 1,958,245,626 of record NC_136061.1, read on the forward strand.
CATTGAATGCCAGTGTGGTAAGAAGTACGTTGGTAGTACAATACGAGCGTTGAAAGAAAGAATCTCAGAACATATGAGAGCAATCTTGAAACATGATCCTAAATACCCCGTGGCCCTTCATGTAGCCAAGTGTCAACCTAACACAGACGACTTTCAGGTTTCTTTCTATGGAATAGAAACCGTACCCATCCATGTGAGAGGTGGTAACCGTGAACTGCTCCTAAGACGCAAGGAAGCGACATGGATTATGCGCCTTCGGAGCATTGAATGCGGTTTAAATTATGACCCCGAATTGCAATTTTTCCTGGGCGACTGAAATTAACTACCTGTATCTAACTGTATTTATGCCGCTGTATTCCTCTCTCCCCCTCAAGAAACCCTAAATTGCATATGCATTGATATTTCCCACTGTATTTCACTTATACTATGTTGTTGTTCTCATTTTGCGTTCTGAACCAGCATGTAGACTAACTTGTGTATAGGAGTACTTAGTTGCTCCATCTTACTACAATTACGTAGTCAGAACCAATTCCTGATCCTCTGTGCGATGGAATGGTTCGCAAATCATAATCTATCTTTATATATGACCTGACCCCTACCCGGGTAGTAAAATGCTAAGCATCTCGCTCACGTCTCAACACTGAGACGTTTTGTCAATATCGACAATTATATTATCTCATTCCGACATGTAGACACACCTACGTTGCGATGCCCCTATTCACCTTGCTGGGTGTTCAGTCAAATATTCTATTATCCAATCACATCCCTGATGGGTATTGAATGAGGTCCGAGTTTGGGCTTCACAGCAATTATACAAATCACCTCCCTTTGGTGAGTGACAGTGTACAAGGGATCTGGGTGAAATACGTTATACATTATAACTTTGTTAGCACTAAACTAGTATGCAAAATAGAAATTATACCTTTCTCACATGAAAAATATGCTTTTCAACCTCTAATTACCGCGCTAGACACATGCGCGCAAGCCGGATATTTACACAGTATTCTTGGAGTCAAATTTTAATTTTTATTCTACCCTTTAACTCGGGGTAGTAACTCTTCTTTTTATGGCCATGCACATCTACATCAGAGCTCTAGGACTACGTTCTAGTCGCTGGAACTCACCGACACGTAATCATTATTTAAATGAGCCCCACTTCCGGTCACGTGTCCGTTCACGAAACACGGCGCCGGGAAACTCGAAGAGGGAGAATTACGTCCGCCAGGTAAGCGCTTTCAGACCCGTAACTTTTGTGTCCCCGTGGAAACTAACGCTCGAATATCTATACGTTCTGGTCTCTCTACATTACTGAGAGTCTTTTACCCGCCTTTTTACTCTTTTCTAAGGACAAGGCACGTTGTGGTTCACGAGCGCACCCGCCCTGCAACCACATTGACCCCGCTCCTCCCGGTTTCCACTTTACCTGCAGAGTACTAAGGTAGGATCTCTCTCACTACCATGCGCTTGCATTACCGGGTTGCATTGTCGCTTGTGGTAGTCGATCTCTGTAAATGCGTTGTAAATCTTGCTTTCTTTTCAGATGTGTTTATCCACACATCAGATACTGCGGTCATAATAACGCTATACTTGGTCTTCTGCCGTTACCGTGGCAGTCACCCCTTTTACATTGAAGCCAAATAGACAAAATATTTTGGCTAGCCGGGTGAGTTCCTAGATTTACAACAATATTAATCTTGTACTTTCTAATGTTTAAACGTGTCTCCAAAACGCCCCATCACAAAGTCAGTGGCCTGCAATCACAATTGGCTCCCTGTTGTTCACCCTACTGATAATTTTGTTGATTGATCTGTAGTTCTTGGATTTTGTCAGATCGGAGTATGGCATTAAGCCATACCCTCGTAGTTTTCCCATATAAAATTCTGTTCTATGGACTCTACCCTCCTTTCTTCCATAGTTCAAATCTGACGCCCAGCGTGTGTTTTTCACTGTCTTTCAATTTAGACAAGCTTTCTATAATTTGACATTTACAATGTTTCCTCCGCTTCTCTTCCATTTGTCTCCCCCTTGTTTAAATCCTCATACTGACGATCAATACAGTCCACGTCCTGACCGGTCCTTTCGCGCCCTTTCTTGTGTCCACTCCATACCAGCATATCCTGTCTATAAAGCCTTTCTCCAGGTATGTCTGGTTTATCGTAACGGTAGTCCACCCTCACAGAATTAAATTGTTCAAAGTGCGCACTTTAGAATACAAACAATCTTTGATACCATACTCTACACGCACCAAGCAATTGACAACCGCAATGATGTAACATTGTCATTCCTAATGCGATTTAAATGACGTTCACTTATGTCACTCATGAGTAATCTTGGGACACCGTCCTTTCTATACCACACCCCACCTGTCTTACCACTTCACTCGTATAACCGGCCAGGTTTTTGTTCAAGCGATGATCAACAAGTCACACCAGTCACTTTGTTCTTGACAGATATTTTTTTGCCACGACACACATCACCATGTCACTTATGTCACCTTAGCTATGACTTTTCTCCACATATACAATAAGTCACATTACCACCTTCTGCGCATGCCTTTGTCCACCATGGTGACACCATGAGTCACCCGTTTTCTATATGAATATTACAATCAAAACATGTGTAGTTTAAACAGACTTTGTATTTTTTGTTTAGCCCTGAAGATTCGCATTTGTTCCTTGCGATGAAACACGTGTTGGCTTTTTTTGAAACGGAACAATAAACAGAAAATGGACACCCCCAATACAGCCTATTGACTGACTTACCCATCTCAATAGATGAACTTTCATTGAATTACGTATCTCCACGAACTGTTTAGATTGATGCGCTATATGTCATTATTGTATGTTACAATCATATACAAATTTTGTTATTATACGCTTTTGTGTTAGTGCAGGGGCACAGTTGTTCATATTCATTGTTGACCAGGTTTCTGGCCATTCTGAGTGGTTGTGAGGTATTACCACTCGCCCTATTGCCTACACCTTTTGTACTCTTGCCTGTCACTATTTAGCGGTTAACAAGGTGTGCGCCCTGAAGCTCTGGTATTTCCTAAAAGACCTCAGCAGGTGCTTACTACTGTATCACACACCATGTTTATGGGACCTCGTGGATAGGCCTCAGTGTGACTACCACCCGCTAGAGGCTATTGTCAGTTAAGGTGGCTGCTGCAGCTCCCATCACGCTACAGACCGTGCAGCTTTTCTCTAACACCGACACCATGTTCCTTCCACCCTGGGGCTCCCCCATATAGCACACCTGCACACCTCCATGTCACACAGGCGGCAGACAGTGGGAAGCTCACGGGTGCTTTCTCTTTCCTTCTGCTGCTGGCCACTTGCTCTCTTTGTCTGCAGATGGGGCTCTGTGTCCACTGGCCTCCACTTCCTGATGCGCAGTGGGAAAACTCCTGCATGGGTGCAGCACCGACACCCTAGATGCAGAATTCATAAATCCATCTCATTAGGTAAGGTACGCTGCATACACAGCTTACACCGCCCTCCTTTCATTCGCAGCTGCCGACTGGTCCAGCTTGCAGATGCCTGAGTAGGTATGTAGACTAGATATGCTCACGCCGCTGCTACTGCTCTTTGTCACTCACTTTGCCATTCAGCTCCTCAGTTGGTGGCAATGCTCCCGACATCTTATTCTCGCCAACACGATCCTTGCCTCATTGGTTGACAGTAGCTGGGACATGTAGGATGGACATAAGGGGGTCTCTTCCACTCTTCATTTCATTGGGGGAACACCCCCTCTCACTGAGCATCCTCTACCCTGATGGCTCACCTCACACCTGCTGGGTCGGTCAGTACTTCGCCTTCTCCGTGACAGCCTCGCTGAGGTCACGACAGACAGAACACTTGGCCCGCATGGCCCTCCTTATCTCCAGTGATCTCATTCACTGTGCTGGTGCTGGCTCACAGCAGTACACCACTGCAGGGTTGTGTATAGGCAGGCATCAACTTCCTTACCTACCTCTTGCATCTTGTTAGTTGGGAAGCCATAATACAGGCTAAACTTCACCCCCACGCCAACCTTCAATGTTGCTGCACGCATGGGTACAACCCGCTTTGCGCCAAATAAAGTGTCGGGCCATATGCCCCCATGCACAGATAATGACCACACGGACACAGTGGCTTACATCGTAGAACTGGCCCAAGGCATGTGCGCCTGGCCCAGTTATTGGCATGGTCCAATGTCCTGTGACACCTGTGATGGATGGGTGTGGGGTGGTAGTGTAAGCCAGCCCTCGAAGAGTGGCTGGTAGAAACCAACAAGTAGGAACACTAGAACAGTGACCAGCCGGTCACTACACCAAAGAACATTTTTGGACTGATTATTTCAGCAGAACGGTCTTCTAGTGACGAGCTTTGCCTTTTAAACAAAAGTTTCCTTGGGGAAAATTGGGTTGCCCTATTGTGTTATTAGACTGAGTGTAAGCCCAGGCACTTGTCTGAAAGGAATATAATTTTTAAAAGAGTGTCTCACTTTGTCTTTTTTCTGTATACGTCTGCGTTTGAGTCTTTTTTTATTTGATGGTATTATTATTCGCTGATTTGATAGAGAAGATTTTTTGTTTATGCTTTAATTGTATTTTAAGTTAGCTCTAATGTCGGAACAATACATTGTAATTAGGCTGTCCTGTTTTCAGTTAAATTTTTGGTAAATTCTGGTGGGGTTTTTTCAGTGTTTTCAATATTTTAAAAAACAGTTGTTATCAGTGGTTACACATTTTCACGCCACTAAAAACAACAGAAAAATGTTTTTCCGGTGTTTATGGAACATTTTGCTTTTATCATTGCTTACTTTCTGCACTGAAAGAACATGGTATATAGAGAGTGTACGTATAGTGTATATGAGGTTCAAAGAGATTTTTGCAAATTAATCTTATTGTAGTGCACTATACAATACTTCTTCAGTGAGTCTTTGGTCATGTGCGCTCGTGCTTTCCTTCCCATGTAAACTTCTGTGAAAAGGCCTTCTCAGCATTCATAGCCCCTTGAGCTGAGAACCGTCAGCTAAGGGACACAGTTAGGATGACTCTTTCTTTGATGCCACATAAAGCACGAAATGATAAATATTTGCGTTTTAGTTCCTGGGCATAAGAAAACAGTGCACCAGAATGGACTAAAAAGTCAATAGCACCCCTATTTAACTCTGAAGATTGTAAAGATGCTTTCAGCATACCATCTAACAAGTGGCAAGGATCTCCTACAGGGAATCACTTCGGCTCGGGTATCAATTTTGACAGGTCATCACACAAATGTTTTATATACATAGCTGAATCACTACAAATACAAACAATACCACTCCAATCTTTGTTGAACTTGGAAAGAACCTTTTTTGCAGAGCATAACAAGTGACGCTGCGATCCATGTTTTCCAAAAGTTTGGTGTCATATTTTCACCACTATCCCAGATGATTGGTGATATATATACTTGTAACTATACCTTGCAATTAATGTTTAAAGCCTGAGGTGTTGGCAATTCGCCTACTATCAGTACTGACCCACTATAAACTATGGTCTGATGTATTAAGGGTTTTTACCCATTCTCTGTGGGTAAATGTGATGACACATATTAGGAAAGATTGTTATGAAAATAGCCATTTTACCTATCAGTGAAAGAATCAAATGCATCCAAAATATCAAATGTGAGTTTGATATGTCCTGGTTCTCTACAGTTTATAAAATAATTAAACTAAACCTAAGACGTGAAACTAAAACCTGCATCTTTAGACCAAAGGCCATAAAACTGAAAAAAGTAAAAGGAAGAAGAAACAATATTTTAGTGTCATCCCTAAAGAACAAAACTCAAGCAGAATAATGTTAGCCGGTCTTTCTTACTGCTAGCTTGTATAACAAAGTTACATTTTATTGACCCCTTCAGTAGGAACAAAATGACTCTTTCACTTTCTTTTTCCTTTCTTTGAATGGCATTTAGTTTGTGGTTGTGCAGGTATTTTTTCAGTGTTTATATGTTTTCACCGGTGAGGGCTATTTTTCTTTCAGTGGGGTTTCATCAGTTATTATAGGTTTAAACCTAAAACCCCACAGCCTAATTGTAATATAGTGATGAATACATTGCTAGGATAGCAAGTGGACCTTCACTGTTTGGACGACAACAGAAATCAACCATAGTTAACACACAACAAGACTCTATCAGAGTAAATTTGGAGAGGCTACATAAAAAACTTATCAGGACAGAACTACATGCTAAATTCCTGATAGATTGTCTAAATGCAAATATAATTCTGATTGGATTACAGGTGCGGAACATCCCTATAATTTTTATAGAGGACGAAGATTTGAAAACAAGATTAAGCTTTGTTTCTAATAAATGTTCACGTAGCTGGATGGTCTTGAGTATTGAGACCGCTTTAAAACATATTAACAAGATCAAAAAGAGATTGTAGAACTGGAAAAGAAGTGGCTAGAAGATAAGACTAGTACTGACACTAAGGAATTCCTAAAAAATCTGGCAGCCACAGTAGCTGAATTCCATAGAACCAGTATCTTCAAGTAAATGGATAAACTCCAGAAAGACATTAGAAAATATAGTCAAGAACAAACTTATCCTTAGTTAAGAAAGGACTTTTACCAAAAAGGCCAGAATTATACAGGGACTTTCCAAAAACTGGCCTCTTTTTCAGATACTGCTTCTTCAAGTTCAGATGGTGATAACGTGGGAGGAGGAGCAACCAATTTGGGTTTTGGTTTTGGCCGAGCGGCCCCCAATCAGCCTTTTTTTACAGGTGGGCCAACAAGTGCAGAGCGGTCGAGTGCGGAACAGTAGACGAGGAGGGTTCAGGAACCAATACACACCAGGGTTCAGACAAACCCAGAACCAATATTACGAATGGTAGACTCAGATATAAGCAGTCAGAACTTAGAAATTGTCCCTATTTTCAATTTATCATCGCATGAGCTTAACTTAAAGGAAATAGACGTACTCAGCACTGGTCTCTCATTTATACCGACTTGCAGAAATGATCCTTTTCTGACACAGATTGAACTATATAAGTGCTGAAGAACTTTAGGACTAAGATATTTTTTTCCAAAATGCCAATGGACCTAAATGTAGACACCACAGGCCTACATTGTTCTTCAACTTTTTTACCAGCCAGTAGTCTAATGTCTAAAGGATTGTTGGCATTTGAAAATGTAATTCTAACTGTGGTGGAGCAAATATTTCAGCAACACAGATATATAAAGTTAAATTTCTCTAAAGCACAAAAAGGATACTTTGACTTCCCTAGCTAATTGCAAGGATATAATAATCGAACCCGCCGATAAGGGAGGGAGTGCAATTATACAGAACAAAATAGAATGTGATACAGAAGTACTAAGACAACTGCAGAACCTGTGCACTATCAGAAATTAACCAAGGATCTAACTGGGAAAAGAAATTTCCAGCCTTACTGTTGTGGGTCTAGATGGTTCATGGTTAAGCAAAAAGGTATCTTAATAAAAAAGATTTTTCCATTCCAGCATTTTATACGCCACCTGAAATTCATAAAGATGACAAGCACCCCTCTAGGTAGACCTTTAGTTGCAGGATGCCAACTGATTTTGCAACCTTTGGCGGAATACGTGGACTTTTTTATTAAACCTTTCATTTCTCTGACTAGATCATACACCAGGGACAGCTTAGCCACTATCACAGAAAAAGTGGGGGTGGAATTTGATGTCCATTCTGATTTTTTAGACACTATGGACATCAATAGTCTGTATACTAATATACCTCAAATGGACACATTATCAGCTATTGAAAACACTTTGGAATTAAGACCTCGACCACAGAGGACTGATTTTATTGTTACCTGTGCTAAGATTGCCTTAGAACAGAATTATTTCATGTTCAATTGTAAATGTTTTACCCAAATTAAAGGAGTGGCGTTTGGGGCAATTTTTGTCCTAGGCATAGCGAAACTGTATGTTGCAGTGTTTGAGGAGAAGGTCATCTTTTATGATAATCCATTTGTACACAGTGTGCAAAATGGTTAAGATATATCGACCATGTCTTTTTTATTTTTTTTTTTTTTTATTTTTAAAAACCTTTATTTGAGTAAGCAAAAAAGTACAAGGATGGGCCTACAACCACACGGGCCGGCCGCTAAAGAGGAGTAGACACATATCATATATGCCCGCAGAGGTAAAAGTCAATCAACAATGCAATACTCATCACTATTTACAGGACAAAAACAGATTTTATTTATATGAAAGAACAAACACACACAAAAGGCGAAAGTGTATTACTGAAGGTCAGCTCAATGGTCGTAAGGGGGGGGACAGCAACAGAAGTACAGTAGCAGAACTCTAAGCAATGAGGGGGGGGGGGGAGGGACACAGAAGTCAGTACAAAAAGGGGGGGGGGGAGGGCCGGAGACACCAGCACAACCCCTATATGAAAGGTTCCAAGAACGTTTGCCTAAGGAGACAGGGCAAGCTCGATAGTGCCCGCAAGGGGAGGAGTACAAATGTCGCCACGGTAGTCGTTCCATTGACCCCACACCTTCACCCATGCCCCGGGTCTGCCCCTGGCCACATAGACAGTCTTCTCACGGAACATGGACCAATCCATGTTATCCTCCCATTTCGAGAGGTCAGGGGGCCTGGAGGCCCCCCAGAGTTGTGCAATATCTCGCTTCGCAACCATATAGCCCAGGGTGGCCCATCTAGTCTGTGCCACCGAGTAGTCCGTGGGCTCCCAAACATTCAAAAGACATCGACGAGGTTCCGGACGCAAGGACACACCTGTCACCACAGCCATCACTTCAAGCACGGCCGCCCAATAAGCAGCCACCATCGGGCACTCCCAAAGAATATGCAGGAAAGTAGCACGCAAACCACACCCACGCTTACACAATCCATCGGAGGAAAAGCCCATCACCACCAGTCGCGGTCCCGTCACGTACACCCGATGAAGGATCTTCAATTGGACCAGACGGAGACGAGCCGGAATAGCCACCTCCTTCGGGGAGGAGAGGGCTGATTGCCAATCCTCATCATCAAGTTCTAACCCATCTCCCATCCACAATTCCCGAAGTCGGGCCAATAAGTCGGTCCGATTGTTAATCAACTTTTTATAGATCAGGGAGATAGTGCTATCAGGAAGATGTTCATCAAGGATACGGTCCTCAAGGGGGGAAGAGTCAGGCGGAATCTCACCAGGAGCAAACACCGAAGCCAGGGCGTGCCTGAGCTGTAAATAACGAAAGAATTCCCGACCACTCAGGCCATAGTCAGCCTGGAGGGCCTGAAACGAACGCACAGAACCCTTAGAGTACACATCCCCCACCTTAGAAATCCCAATCATGTCCCAACGGTCGAAACCCTTGGAAGACCAAAGACCGCCCAGACGTTCTGAAGCATAAAGCGGCGTCGCCAACGTCAAGCGATCCTCCCAGCCCAAGCTCACATTCGCGGCACGCCACACCGTCAAAGCAGTCAATGTAGGTCCCACAAGATGGCGCCCAGCGGAGCGAGAATAAAGCACTCTGTTAAAGTCACCTCCCGGAAGCTGAAGTTTATCCATTTCAAACGCCGGATTACGACCTGGCGAAAACATAGCGTGATTGATAGCGGACAGATGGGAAGCCCAGTAATATCTCTTAATGTCGGGGAGCGCCATGCCCCCATCATACCACGGGATGGAAAGTTTCGCGAGAGCAATGCGCGGACGCCCATCCCAAATAAGCTGCCTCTGAAGGCTCTCAATCTCCCGAAAATAGGACTTAGGGATAGGATCATAATAATTCTGGAGAGCATAGAGAAACCGCGGCAATGACATCATCTTAAACAGGGCCGCCCGACCCAGGGGAGACAGGGGAAGTTTGCGCCAACGGGCAACGTCCAAACGTAGCCTAAGCAACGGGGGAAGTAGATTACGATCAAAACGAAGGGACGAGTCCAAGGTAACAAAAACCCCCAAGTATTTGAAGCCATCCCTGGCCACCTGAAGAGGAAGTCTGCTCGGCAACGGAGGCAAGACACCAGATAAAACATATACACAGGATTTAGTCCAATTGATGACGAGGCCTGAGTTAGCGCCAAAGGACACAAGAACGTCAAATAAAACAGTTAAAGACTTGCGAGGGGAAGTAAGGTACAAAAGGATGTCGTCCGCATAAAGCGAGACGCGGTCTTCGAAGTCCGGGGCCCAGCGAATCCCTTTAAGGGACGGTTCCCACCGGAGCCAGGCCGCTAATGGTTCAAGAGCGAGCGCAAACAACAACGGGGACAGGGGACAACCCTGACGGGTGCCCCTGCCCAAGGAGAAGGGAGCCGACACTCTACCGTTTACCACAACTTGTGCCAGAGGTTCCGCGTACAACAACTGAATCCAGCTAATAAACTCGCACCCGAATCCAAATTTCTCAAGAGTCGCCCATAGATAGGGCCACTCCACAGTATCAAAGGCCATAGAGGCATCCAGGGACGCCAAAATGGCCGGCTCAGTCAGAAGCCCCGCCCTCGCCATCACGCCGTGAAGGCGTCGCAGATTCAAAGCAGTGTTGCGATGCGGGATAAAGCCAGACTGATCCGGATGGACCAAATCCCCGAGAACCGAAAGGAGACGGGTCGCCAAAAGTTTTGCCAAAACCTTGGGTTCAACATTTAACAGGGATATGGGTCTATATGAGGAACAGAGGTCACGTGGTTTACCATCTTTAGGGATGACGACAATTGTCGCCAGGCGCTGATCATAGGGAAGGATGTTACGTTCACGAGATTCTAGAAACATGGCGCGAAGATACGGCGCCATCTTATCGGGGCGTAGCTTGTACAACTCAATAGGCAACCCGTTCGGGCCCAACGCTTTGCCCGAACGGAGCGAACGGATAGCAGTCGCTATCTCATCATTCGTAAAAGGGGAGTCCAAAGCAATACGGTCCAGGTCGGTGACACAGGGCAAAGTGATATCGCGCAAGAGTAAGCGGGAGTCAGCCACGTCCCTCACAGACACGGGAGCATATACAACACGGAAATATTCCGCAAAACGATCAACAATGGCAGTCGGATCAATCACATTCTCACCACTCGCAGACTGAATCACAGGCACCACACGATTAACTCTTTCTTTCTTGTCCAACCACGCTAGGAGTTTACCCGCCTTATCACCCACATCGTACAATCTGCCTTGTTGCTCACGAAACATCACCTTTGCAGCGTCAGTGACCAGGGATTTATATGCAAACTGTTTTAGACCCAGGGCATGGAGTTTCTCAGGCGTGACACCAGATTCCAACTCGTCCTCCAAAGCAGAGATCTCCCCCTCAAGGTCCACCACCTCCCTCCTCCCGGCTTTTTTGGCTTCAACAATCAAGGAAAGGGCCTGTCCACGAATCACAGTTTTAAAGGCTTCCCACAGGGACACAGCCGAAGGGACCGACCCCTCGTTTTCCAGGAAATATGCATCCATGGACTTGAGCAAGAGGGTACGAGTCTCAGGGGAGGAAAGATACCATGGGTTAATTGGAGCCACTCGGCCCGCTGCCTCCACCCCAACCTCGAAACGAAGCCAGAGCGGCGAGTGGTCAGAAATACCCCTTGGCAAATGCAAAATCTCACGAACCGCCGACGACTGGGCCGCGGGCATCAGGAAATAATCCAGCCGAGACAGACTGCCATGAGCCCCAGAATGGAAAGTGTATTGGAGCTGAGTGGGATGCAAAAGTCGCCAGCAGTCCACAAGGCCAAAGGTATCTAGAAACCCACCCAACCACTGCTGAGCCTGCGGAGTATCCCTAGGGGGATGGCGATCGTGAAGGCCGGAAAGCACCGAATTAAAATCACCGGCCAGGAAGAGAGTACTTTCAGGGAGATCTAACAAAACACGGCCCAAATCAGTGAAAGTAGAAGTCTGTAAACCCGGGGGAACATAAACATTAAAGAGAGATAGGGTGCGGCCCTCATATCTACCCACCAAGACAGTATATCTCCCACGGTCATCTTGAATCACCTCGTCAATTGCTAGGGGGAGGGAGGTTCGAACAAGGATACCCACACCCCTAGATCCGGAGGTAAACCCCGAGTGCGCCACAAGGCGGTAGCCCCATCTATTCATTGCATTACAAACATTACCAATCAAATGGGTTTCCTGCATGAAAACAATGTCTGGCGACAAACGTCGTATACAATTCAAGACCACACTGCGCTTAATACGATCTCCCAGGCCATTAACGTTCCAGGAAACAAATTTCAACCCTCTACCCCCCATCCCATCCACCCGAGCCAAGACCCCTCATCCACGAGCAAGACACCAGAAACAGCAGCAGACACAGGAGCAATTCGCCTTGAAAACAACACACAAAAAAGAAAGAACTTCCCAGCCCCCCTCCCCCAAACTGAAAGGAAACACCCCCCACCCTGCACCCCTGCAAAAAGCTAAAGAGCCACCCCAACCTGCAGTGTGCCTGTCGCCCCATAACCCCTAGTCTACACAAAGACCCCGGAGGAGGAAAGGTCTCCGTTCCACCCGCCCCTGACAAACATCAAGAACGAAAAGTAACAAAAGAAAGATAAAATAATCACAATGCAGAGGAACGCCGGTCAACAATCCTGAAAATGTATTCAAAATAAAACATGTGAGCCAAACAGTCAGATCTCCACACCACCCTCGGCACCACCAGGGTGAGCGGCGGATTCAGTCTCAGGAGTACGGTCAGGCAAGGAGTCCAGCCAGTCATTAACAGCATCTGGGCGATCAAAGAAAAGGGTACGCTCATTGTACTCGACCCGAAGTCTGGTGGGATAGAGCATAGCATAGCGTAAGCCCCGATCCCGAAGACGTTTCTTGGCCCCACGAAACTCCATCCGTTGTCTCTGAACTTGTTGGGAAAAGTCCGGGTAAAAGTTCACCGTAGCATTCTCAAAGGCCACCGGGCCCTTCACCCGCGAGGCCTGCAGGATAGCGTCCCGGTCTCTATAGTGAAAAAGCTTCGCTACAATGGGTCTCGGCGGGGCTCCCGGCCGAACTTTGCCCCCTGGAACACGATGTGCGCGTTCCACCGTGAAGAACTTCGTAAGGCCGGAAGGGGCAAGATGGTTCAAGACCAGATCCTCAACCAGGAGATCCACCGAGTGGGGTTCAGGGTTCTCCGGTACACCAACCAGGCGAACATTGCAGCGACGTGCCCTATTTTCAAAATCCTCCAGGCGTCGGGTCATGAAGTCGTTCACCCGACGGAGATTTCCGACTTCTGTCTGGAGCTCCGAGACGTCCTTCGTGAGGCTGGACGATTTAATGTCCAACGATTGCACCCTCTCATTCGTTTTGCCGAGATCAGCACGAATAAGATTAACCTCAATAGCCACGGTGTCAAGTTTATGGGCCAAGGCCTCGTACTGTAGGCCGATGGATTCCCTCACGCCCGAGATGGCGCCCATGATGTCCTGTAGGGAGGGCTCCGCCGACTCTTCCAAAACTCGTTCGGACGCTGTACTAGAACCAGGCAGGGCAGCTCCGGGGGACCCCTTAGAATGAGTATAGCGGTCCATGACATTTGATTGAACCGGAGCTCCGCGCAGAGGTGCTTTCGTCTTGCGCGTCTCTCTGTCCCCTCTGCCCGCCATTTTGAAGATGCGTCACAGGACAAGCCACCAGGGTCGACGGGCCCGACACCCAAAGCACAGGATCAAAAGTACACAAAAATGAGGGGCACAACTCGGGTAGAGGTCGCCAAGCCAGCAAATAGTCCGCAGGAAAACCCAACAGCCGATCCGCCTCCAGGTCTCAGCCGCAACTCGATAGTCACACCCGTGGCCCAAGTCGGAACAGAATCGAAACCGAAACTTAGGAAGGGGGACCCACAAGGCCAGATCTCCTGCCGTTGTTGTTCAATTACAGGACGGCTACAGAACCGCACCCCGTCCCGGGCGCACCTCGAGGGCGGAGTCCAAAAGTTCAGACCATCATATCTCAGGAATAAGAGATCCAAATCAATTTCTGAAAGGTGCCAGGCTGATCAGCCAAACGTCCTCCACACGGATTCTTGCAAGAAATCAGGATTCAGTCAGGATAAAATGCCGGGAGCGGCGAGGGTCCGGAGAGCGCTGTGCTCAAGCGGCCATCTCGGATGCCCGCCAAGCTCCTCCTCGACCATGTCTTTTTGATGTGGCATAGCCCAGTAAGTTAACTTCTTGAATTCCATCAATGGTTTAATACTGAGGACAATAATTTGCAATTCACTATCGAACATCATAAACAATCGATAAGTTTCTTGGATTTAAACATTTGGAATGATTCAGGGTTTTTATTAATAAGCCTATATACAAAACCAACATTGAGAAATACGCTTCTGAAGTACACGAGCCATCATCCACGTAATCTGAGAGATAACCTGCCCTTTGGTCAGTTTTTAGGAATTAAGCCTAACTGTACTACGAGGGAAGATTACTTTACTAATGCTAAAATCCTTATGTCAAAACTGGTTATGAGAGGCTATCCACATCACCTTGTGAAACGCTCTCTAAAAAGAGCCTGGCACTATGACCATGATGCCCTGCTAAAAGTTAAAGTTCATCAGGAACCTGACTATAAAAGATTGACCTGTGTACAACCTTTGAGACTGAATCTATTTGTATAAAAAAGACTGTATTAAAAAATTTGGCATTTGTTACGAACTACTGATGTGCAGTGGGAAAGACCATTGTTCGCATTCAGAAGAGGTAAAACTCTGAAAGGAGATCCCGAACCTAAATCAATACAACATCTTTGGGGCCTCAAACCTGTAATTGGACATTACCCTTGTGGTAATTGCTCAGCCTGTGCCACAACATCTGTAGTAAAAACATGCACTTTAAATGACAAAGTGTGGGCATTGAAACATCTTTCAAACTGTTGCTCAGAAAATGTAATCTCTTGTATGGAAGGCCCTTGTTCCTTAAATTATGTAGTGAAAAATATACAAGAGGTAAAGAAACGTATAGTGCAACATCAGTCACATATATGGTGCAAAGTGGCCTAATGCACTGTTATTTGACCACTATGTAAATAAAGGCGCATGCCTCTAATGATATGAAATGGTTTGTTTTGGAATTGGTCAAATGCTCAAAACGCAGACATGATAGAGATCACCTGCTTACAATGAGAGAGAACAGGTGGATTTGGCTAGCAAAAACTGTGGAAACAGGTCTCAACCAATTTGTGGAATGGCAGACATTATTATTATTATTATTATTATTAAGACATTTATTAAGCGCACAGCTACCCCCAACGGGGGTGTCCCGGCGCTGAGGAATGCAGATCAAGGGGAGAGAAAATGTATTTATTGACCCGAGAATAGAAAAGTTTTCAGTTTGCCCCTGAATTGAGACTCGATGTCGATGAGCCGAAGGCTGATGGGAAGGGAATTCCAGAGTTTTGACACTACCACTGCAAATGCTCTGCCACCCTTTCTTGCTAAACGGAATCTAGGGGTGAGCAGAAGGCGACGATGGTTAGACCTGAGATTAAGGGAAGATTGGACTGGTTTTAATCTATGTCTCAGGTATTTTGGGCCTTTTCCGTTGAGGGCCCTGAAAGCTAGGACCAGGGCCTTAAATTTGACACGGGCCGTGATCGGGAGCCAATGTAATTTCCTTAAATGGGGGAGATTGAGTGTCGATAGGGGACTTTGCAGATCAACCTAGCAGCGGCATTCTGCACAATCTGCAGCCTATGTAGGAGGTACGCCGGTAGTCCCACAAACAGGCAGTTCGCATAGTCCAGATGCGAGGTGATCAGGGCATGTATCACAGTCTTCAGTGCTTCCGTAAGGAGGAAGGGGGAAATTTTTTTTATCATATGAAGTTTCCCGAAACATGCAGAGGTGACTTTCTGGATGTGTGTTTTAAAAGATAAGTCATTATCAAATTGGACTCCAAGATTGCGGGCCACTTTAACCGGAATAGGTGGAGGGTTGAGTTCCTTTGGCCACCAGGTGGTGGGCGATAAAGGAGTAGTTTGATTAAAAAACAGCACATCCGTCTTATCCGTATTAAGTTTTAGCGTGTTGGAGGTCATCCAGGCCACAATATTGGAGAGACAGATTTTAAAATTTTCAGAGCCAGAAAGCGAGTTATCTCTGAGGGAGACAATAAGCTGCGTATCGTCAGCGTAAGATATTACTCTGACCCCCAGAGACTCAATCACCTTTGCCAGAGGTGCAACGTAAATGTTAAAAAAAAGGGGTCTGAGGGCAGATCCTTGGGGCACCCCGCAGCCTAGAGGTTTCCTATCCTTAGACCAAAAAGGTTGGCACCAAACTTGTTGCGTGCGATCAGTAAGAAAAGAGGAAATCCAGGCAAGGGGGGAGCCACCGATTCCCAGCTCTCGTAGTCTGCTCAGGAGGATGGCGTGGGAGACCGTGTCAAAGGCTGCGGACAGGTCGAGGAGCACAAGCATGGCTACCTCTCCCCTGTCCACAGTCTCACGCACGGTCTCCGCCACCTCCAGAAGGGCCGTCTCCGTGCTATAGCCGGTCCTAAAGCCGGATTGTGAGTCGTGTAGCAGGCTATTGCTTTCAACAAAGTCCGACAGTTGTTCTTGCACAATTTTTTCCAAGACCTTGGCCGGTTTAGGTAGGAGAGATATTGGACGGTAGTTGCTGAGCACAGCAGGGTCTGCATCAGATTTTTTCAGCAGAGGAATAAGAATTGCCTGCTTCCAGGTCTCAGGAAACTGGCCAGAAGCCAGAGAGGAATTCCATATTGATAGAAGGGGCTGTGCAATCGCAGGAGCGACTGTGGAGAAGACTTGAGCAGGCATGAGGTCTAAGGGTGAGCCTGATTTGCACAGTTGAAGTTTCTTCATTGCCGTGTCTAAGGTGATGGGTTTGAACGCCCCAAGCCTAGTGGCCTTGGGCGTAAGATCACTGGGAGGTAGGCTAGCTATGTCTAAGTTACTTGCTACCTTAAATGAAGCATAGATGAGGGCAATTTTCTCATGAAAATAATTAGACAGTTTATCGCAGAGTTCTTGGCAAGGTTCTGTTTTGTGCAAAAGGGCTGCGGGATTAGTAAAGTCCTTCACCACTTGAAAAAGTACCTTGGCCGAGTTGTCTGCCGATTTGATTTTGTCGGAAAAATACTCCCTCATAGTTGTTTGTTTGAGTTTGTGAAACTTTTTCAGTGCCACCCTGTACGATAATTTGGCGGCTGGGTCATAGGAACGACGCCAAAGGCGTTCCAGTTTTTTACATTTACTTTTTTCTTCCCTCAACAGCTGGGAGAACCAGGGGGCAGAAGGTTTAGTTCTGGCTGAAGAGAGAACAGTGAGGGGGGCGATGTTTTCAATGGCCACAGTCAAGCATTGATTCAGATTGGCGACATCCTCATTAATGTTAGTGGAGGGTTGCCAGTTAAGTTTGGCTAAGGCAGGTTCAAACTCCTCCAGAGTTACTTTAAACCACTTTCTTCCCGTCCTCTCCATCCTACAGACCGAGGTTGCCCTAGGTGGGAGACTAAGATTGAAAGGAATAATGAAGTGGTCCGACCAGGTCATGGGGAGAGGGGTCAATGTGGAGAGACTGGGAAGATTCGAAAAAATAAGATCTAGCGTGTGACCGGCCATATGAGTAGGGCCCACGACTTTCTGGCAGAGATTAATGCCCTCCATAGTATCTAACAGGGAGCACGCCTTTGCGCAATTACTGTCATCGGCATGTACATTAAAATCCCCCAGGACCGTGAAGTGAGGGTGTTTCAAAGAGAGGTCAGCTGAGATAGTGAGTAGATCAGCCATATGAGTAGAAGGGGTGCTAGGAGGGTTATAGATAAGTACCCCTGCACAGATCGACCGATCTGCCTCCGAGATACTAAAGTACATAGCTTCTATGGGTCCCAGATTGTCTAATTTTCTTGAAGCTATTTTCCAATGGGATCTAAGAATAATAGCTATTCCCCCCCCTGCTTTAGGTCCAGATCTATTCAATCCAACAAATTGATAGTCAGGAGGGACTGCAAGGGCAATATCCGGGTGCGAGACGTCTTTAGTCCACGTTTCGGTGAGGAACATCAGGTCCCAGGCATTAGTTGTAAAAGAAAGCCAAATGTCGCTAGCATGTTTAGGTAAGGAGCGGCAATTGATTAAACAGGCCTTTACGACCCGAGGCAGAGGGGAGGGAGAGCAACTTTTTATGGTATCCCCATAAGTATACCGTGGCGATGCACGGAGGGAGAATTGACAGTTTGGGCATATGTACCGTTAGCCACTTTGTAAAGCGATTTATATGTGGATCTGTATCTTTGTGACACTGTATATTTGATAGGATCTCTAGAAGCCCATGATTGATCCTGTTTATTCAGAAACATACAGCTATACTTGCATTTAATGGGAACTTTTGTATCTTGACCCATAACTAGAAGCTGATGGAATGGAACCTTTGATGATAAATGGTTTACCTTGTGGAATCTATACTAATATAATAAAGAGAGAGCCCAAACCTTTGAGGCGGGTAATCTCAGGAACCACAGCACCAATCACAACACCCAATACAGCATTGGAAAGGACAGTTGCAGCAGATGGACATAGGCTATACAAGTGGCCACCATATACATTACAAAGGTAAAACAACCTTAGGGGTAAAGTAGTCCCTTGTGGGCGTGGGCGTTGTGCTGTCAGCGATGGACGCGGCAAACAAACCTTCACAGGACTCCCTTGTGGGCGTGGGCGTTGTGAGAGGGGCGTGGACAAACAGCAATCACCAATAGGCGCGGCATTCACGGGGCGCGGGGAGCGCCATTACCCATCATTACTGGTAAAAGCGAATACGGCATTGTAAACAAAAACCTTCACATTACTCCGTTGTGGGCCTGGCCGTTGTCAGAGGTGCGTGGCATTCACGGGGCGTGCCTCCTGGAGGTTGTCAGAGGGGCGTGGCCAAACACCAATGGGCAAGGCTTCACGGGCCGCGGCATTGCTACGATGCTCACGCAGGGGCTCAAGCCACTCAGCCTAACAGCGGGGATCATAAAGCTTTGCATACTGCTCCGGTGCTCAGGCGGGGGCTCAAGCACCAACTTCAATAAACAGGTACATAACGACGTGTAAGCTCAATGATTGTCAGAGGGGCGTGGCCAAACACCAATGGGCAAGGCTTCACGGGCCGCGAAATTGCTACGGTGCTCCCGCGGGGGCTCAAGCCACTCAGCCTAACATCGGGGATCACAAAGCTTTGCATACTGCTCCGGTGCTCAGGCGGGGGCTCAAGCACCAACTTCAATAAACAGGTACATAACGACATGTAAGCTCAATGATAAATAACGCTCCGAAATAATCTTACATTTTGTGATACTTACCTAATGCTGCTAACCTCACGGTTTACTTTTTTCCAATTACTACAATGAAAAGGCTTTCAGAGGCACAGTTGCTCACACTTTCATTATAAATCACGTATGTCACAGAGAGCGGATTGGAAGTGATGTGCCACACATTCTATTTCTGCCCCGGACAACGTCGGGACGGGCTGCTAGTGGTATATAAAATGTGTTGGATATTTTTGTTTAAATAGTTAAGCCTACATTTTTTATGATCTTTTTCCTATAAGAACAGATTAGGATGATATACTCTCTTGTTTTTTTACGAGTCCGCCTTGTATACATAACTTCACTGCAGGGCTCGAGTCGTGGTACCACGCGGGTGGACGGCGTCCCCCCACTTATTTTACCAGGAGCTCGATAACTGAAGCAAATGGAGCCACACATTCACTCTTTTGCCTCTCTGGGGCGAGATCTGAGCCCATTCACAACGCTGCTCACATGCTGGCTTCTCTGATGCAATCGCATCTAAGGGGTGAGCTAGGGAAGGCAATGAGTCTGGTGGTGCAAGCCACCTTCCGTGACGTCACTTCCTGTCGTGACGTCAGCGTCCCCCCACTTCTTTTTTCAGACTTGTGCCCTGCTTCACCGAAATAGCAGATTGATTTTAGCAGATGTAGGTTACTATTGCTGATTTCTTGATTTTGGAACCCACTAGAATATGGCTGCCATTGGCATCAGTTGGACTCACTTGGAGACATGTTTGTTTCATTATGACATCATGTATGGTAGCTGTGGATTAACCCCTTGTTCTGGCACCTATTATATATATGTGCTATCAGTCGGATTGTGGGTTGCTCCCTCATATCCGGACACCATGTCAAGTAACACCAAGATGGCAGCTATTCTTACAGGGCCTCCCCAAGCGATTGGTATTCCCTGGATCTAGTTGAGAGGATTTGGATGTGTCGCGATATAATTGAAATCGTAGACCCGACTAGAATATGGTGGCCATTTTCATTAGTATTCGTCAGCGGTACCCGTTTGAGGTAATTTCGGTTTTACATTGACGTTTCAGTGGGGAGTTCTATATTTTCCCCTCATTTTGGTACCCTGGGTATGACTAGTGTCAGTCCGGTTTGAAGGTTGTTCCATGATAACTGTAATCTCTGTATCATTTTAGGAAGCTCCAAGATGGCCACCGTTGTTTGTATGGTCTCTCACATGACTAATATTGTGTAGACCACACTTGGAGTATTTAGATGTGGTGCCTTTTTGCGCTAGTTGCACGACTAAGATTCCACAGTTGGCGTGTGGCTTATGTACCCTGTTCGGGCCAGACATTTTAGTCGGCTGGTTTTCATGGAATATAAGTAAGTATGTTTGGTAAATAACCCTTGGTTTTTACTTTTTGGTCATGTTTATAACGAGACGAGGACTAATGGTTTTCTGTTGTTGTGTTCTCATAAGAGACAGTCCAAATTAAGTTAGAATCAGGTAAGATGATGTGCCTTTGTGTGTTTTTATTGTATTTTGACTCTGGAGTAAGTCTGTAGAAGGAAGTGTAAATGTGGATTTTCCTTCCACAGAACTACTTAGACTGGTGATTTTAATTTGGAATTTATGTTAAATGAAGCAAGGTATTGGTTTTAATGGTTGATATTAATGAGGTGTAAGGTTGTGTTCACTAGAGGTTTTTAACACCTGGTGTTACACAATGTGTTTCATAACTATGATCACTTTGATGGCATGGTGTATAGTATGGATTAGCATTCTTTGTTGGCACTGTAGTTTGACACTGGTGGTTTTCTTATTGTAAGCAGGCGATATCTAGTGTCACTGGTTGTATTGATTAGTTTGTTTATGTCAGTATTCATAGGATTGACTTTTGCAACAACGCTGATTCCTGAGGATGGTCTTACAGACTTAATTGGCCACTGAAGACCGAAACGTCGACACTACATCATTTAAAACCTCAAATGTTAATAATTTGGTTCTCATGTTATATCCTATGTATATTAACACCTGAAACTTTGTATAGCTGGGATTGTAATTGTTTACACTTTTGAAGTTATAAGGAGTGACTGCAATTCCACTGATCCAGTGATTGAAGAAATCAAAATAGAGGATGGGATTATCTGGAGTTACCAGTGTTGTTATAACTGAATTATAAATACTGTTTGGATACATTGTTGGAAATAACATGTATAATACAAACTATACATTAATGAAGTAAAAGAATATCCTTATTCTGAATACGCCTGTGACTATTGTTTCGATTTGTATGATTAATCATTCGGATTCACTTAGTGGACCGATTGTAAATATGAAAATAATTGTGATTTAAATAATTCCTCAAGGAATATTTTGTATGTTATTTTAAACAACAGTGGCATCTAAACACATTGATCCCAGTAAGACTGAATTGCATTCACTTTTGCTTTGAACAAGATAAGCTCTGCGTGACGAAGGACATTGGCAAGCAGTGACTACAGGGATCATGGTTGAACTACTATGATCAATAATCTGCAATCAATTTTTATGCATTTCCCTGTTCACTGATGGCGAACTGTTGACACTCGTTGGAGAAGTAACTAGCATTGGCATAGCCAATAGGTCTCGCCTTTGGGACCTTATGTGTTTAGCCAGACTTTCGGCTATGTTGTAGAGCATTGTGGCTGCTGTGCATTATGTTGAAAACTTATAATAAAAAGTAGTAAGCATTTTTGTTACCTTTATACAATCAAAGACAACATTATATACAACTAAAAAACCTGATTTAAAAAAGATTTTCACATACAAATTGTCTTCTACTTTTTTTATGCTTGCACTACTGGAAACTTCTTCCTGCCTGTTCTCATGCTTTTTTGTTATAATTTTTTTGATATGGGGGATCGGGACATAAAAAACGGGGGAGTGGATGTTTGAAAACAGTAATTTAATTAGAACACGAGCAGTGGACAGACACTAGGGGAGAATCAACAGATGCCAGATTCCAAGGGCAGACTGACGTGATGCTTAGGTGGTGCGCTGATGCAAAATGGTAATGAATGTTGTTTGGTGCTCAGGTGGTGACACTATATGTTGTGGATTGGAGGTACGTTGTGCATTGTGGAGTTTTGGAGTTGAAATATGTTGTTTGGTGTGTAATTATGCGGTGTGTATTGGAAATGTGTGGAGTTGAATTGTGTGGCCTGGAACTGTGGTGTTCTGTGAAATTATGCTTAGTGAAATTGTGTCATGGTGTGGAGTGTGTATTGCATTAACTGCAGTGTAATTGTGTAGCATATAATTATGGGGCACTGAGTGGTATTTGGAGTGTATTTTGCATTGAGTGCAGTGTAATTATGTAGCCTATAATTATGTAGTCAACAATCAAGGGATCCAGACGGGCAATTTTTAACGGGGTCCAGCGTAAGGGCCCTAGTACTACAACAACATAAGAAATACGCTCTTCCCCGGGGGAGGGTACAGGGGGCATAACGAGGCCAATGAAGAGAGGGGAAAGTAGGGAGTGGGGAATCCCCATTTCGGAACTGAAACACTCACACACCCAGCAAGCTAGGTGTCATGCTTCATCATTTGGGTTTTGCTCCTCGTCATACTGTCGCTGCAATGTCTGACGGGCACCCAAAAAGGGGTCTTTATCGGAGATCTTCTGTTCCTGACAGTTGGTGCATGTGGGTATGAGGGTTTCAGGGAGAGTGTAGATGTGTGTGAAAGTGGGAATTCAAAAAGTTAGCAAATCCACTGCGAATTTTTAATGATGTGGTTCACTACTTTAATAAAAACAGTGAGGAGATTAGACATGCTAGTGCAATGATCCAGCAGTGTGTATTCTACCTAGAGGTCGACATGTTTCATGCTAGAGGTGCAATTCGTCAAGACCTAGAAAAACAAAAAGTGAGTGCTACACAACAAGGGAAGTGCCAGATACTACCTTCCACTAGGATAATGAGCGCAGGCCGGATGGTCCTGCTGTGTCTTAGTGGGACCCTACTAAGACCTGAAAGGGCGTCAACGGTCTTCTCATATGTGCTGGCACCCTAAAGTAAGGTACCTGTCCAACGGTCGGACGGCATTGGAACACCTACCGGCACGCAGGGGAAAAGAGAGACCGGATAATTATGTGGCACTGAGTGGTATTTGTAGTGCATCTTGCGTTGAGCGCAGTGTAATTATGTAGCCTATAATTATGTGGCACTTAGTGGTATTTGGAGTGCATGTTGCGTTGAGTGCAGTGTAATTATGTAGCCTATAATTATGTGGCACTGAGTGGTATTTGGAGTTCATGTTGCGTTGAGTGCAGTGTAATTATGTCGCCTATAATTATGTGGCACCGAGTGGTAATTGGAGTGCATGCTGCATTGAGTGCAGTGTAATTATGTGGCACTGAGAGGTATTTTGAGTGCATGTTGCGTTGAGTGCAGTGTAATTATGTAGTAGATAATTATGTGGCACTGAGTGGTATTTGGAGTGTATGATACGTTGAGTACAGTGTAATTATGTAGCATATAATTATGTGGCACTGAGTGGTATTTGGAGTTTATGTTGCGTTGTGTGCAGTGTAATTATGTAGCATATATTTATGTGACACGGAGTGGTATTTGGAGTGTATATTACGTTGTGTGCAATGTAATTATGTAGCATATATTTATGTGGTACTGAGTGGTATTATGGGGAGGTTATGTTGTATTCAGTAGAGTGTAATTGTGTGACGTGTAATTATGTGGCACTGAGTGGTATTATGGGGAGGTTATGTTGTATTCAGTAGAGTGTAATTGTGTGGTGTGTAATTATGTTGCACTGAGTGGTATTTGGAGTGTATGTTGTGTTGAGTGCAGTGTAATTATGTGGCGTGTAATTATGTGGCACTGAGAGGTATTTTGAGTGCATGTTGCGTTGAGTGCAGTGTAATTATGTAGTATATAATTATGTGGCACTGAGTGGTATTTGGAGTGTATGTTGCGTTGTGTGCAGTGTAATTATGTAGCATATATTTATGTGACACGGAGTGGTATTTGGAGTGTATGTTGCATTGAGTGCAGAGTAGTTATGAAGCATATAATTATGTGGCACTGAGTGGTATTATGGGGAGGTTATGTTGTATTCAGTAGTGTGTAATTGTGTGACGTGTAATTATGTGGGACTGAGTGGTATTATGGGGAGGTTATGTTGTATTCAGTAGAGTGTAATTGTGTGGTGTGTAATTATGTGGCACTGAGTGGTATTTGGAGTGTATGTTGCATTGAGTGTAGTTTAGTCATGTGGCCTGTAATTATGTGGCACTGAGTGGTATTTGGAGAGCATGCTGCATTGAGTGCAGTGTAATTATGTGGCGTGTAATTATGTGGCACTGAGAGGTATTTTGAATGCATGTTGCGTTGAGTGCAGTTTAATTATGTAGTATATAATAATGTGGCACTGAGTGGTATTTGGAGTGTATGTTGCGTTGAGTGCAGTGTAATTATGTAGCATATAATTATGTGGCACGGAGTGGATATTTGGAGTGTATGTTGCATTGTGTGCAGTGTAATTATGTAGCATATATTTATGTGACACGGAGTGGTATTTGGAGTATATGTTGCATTGTGTGCAATGTAATTATGTAGCATATATTTATGTGACACGGAGTGGATATTTGGAGTGTATGTTGCATTGAGTGCAGAGTAGATATGTAGCATATAATTATGTGGCACTGAGTGGTATTATGGGGAGGTTATGTTGTATTCAGTAGAGTGTAATTGTGTGACGTGTAATTATGTGGCACTGAGTGGTATTATGGGGAGGTTATGTTGTATTCAGTAGAGTGTAATTGTGTGGCGTGTAATTATGTGGCACTGAGTGGTATTTGGAGTGTATGTTGCATTGAGTAAAGTTTAGTTATGTGGCCTGTAATTATGTGGCACTGAGTGGTATTTGGAGTGTATATTGTATTGAGTGCAGTGTAATTATGTGGCGTGTAATTATGTGGCACTGAATGGTATTTGGAGTGTATGCTGCGTTGCGTGCAGTGTAATTACGTGGTGTGTACTTATGTGGCAGTGAGCGGTATTTGGAGTGTATGTTGCGTTGCGTGCAGTGTAATTATGTGGCGTGTAATTATGTATATAGAATGCTGGTTGTAAATAGGTCTTTGTTGTACATAAGGTCGTAGATGATAAACGTGGTATAATTAGTTTTCCAAAAAAGTCAAAAGTGAATAATTGACAAAAAATTAAAATAAAAAATGAGACTTTTTGCTCACAAAACATTGGTTTAATCTCAGATGTTTTGCCAAAAATTAAGGCAAGTAACTAGGTAGCAGCACGTGCACTCTGTTTTGTTTATTATTAGCTTGTGGCAAGCTGTGCTGTTGGGAGCCCAGACCCAGTGGTGGTGTTAGTGCGTGTAATTATGTGGCATTGAAGGGCATTTGGAGTGTATGTTGCTTTAGGTGCACTGTAATCAGGTGGCGTGTAATTATGTGGCACTGTGGGGTATTTGGAGTGTATGCTGCGTTGAGTGCAGTGTAATTCTGTGGTGTGTAATTATGTGGCTCTGAGTGCTATTTGGAGTGTATGTTGCGTTGTGTGCAGTGTAATTATGTGGCAAGTAATTATGTGACAATGAGTAGTGTTTGGAGTGTATGTTGCGTTGCGTGCAGTGTAATTATGTGGTGAGTAGGTATGTGGCACTGAGTGGTATTTGGAGTGTATGTTGCATTGCGTGCAGTGTAATTATGTGGCGCGTAATTATGTGGCACTGAGTGGTATTTGGAGTGTATGTTGCGTTGTGTGCAGTGTAATTATGTGTTGTGTAATTATGTGGCACTGAGTGGTATTTAGAGTGTATGTTGCGTTGCGTGCAGTGTAATTATGTGGCATGTAATATGTGGCACTGAGTGGTATTTGGAGTGTATGTTGCATTGCGTGCAGTGTAATAATGTGGCGTGTAATTATGTGGCACTGAGTGGTATTTTGAGTGTATGTTGCGTTGCGCGCAGTGTAATTATGTGGCGTGTAATTATGTGGCACTGAGTGGTATTTGGAGTGTATGTTGCGTTGCACGCAGTGCAATAATGTGGCGTGTAATTATGTGGCACTGAGTGGTATTTAGAGTGTATGTTGCATTGCGCGCAGTGTAATTATGTGGCGTGTGATTATGTGGCACTGAGTGGTATTTGGAGTGTATGTTGCGTTGCGCGCAGTGTAATTATGTGGCGTGTAATTATGTGGAAATGAGTGGTATTTGGAGTGTATGTTGCGTTGCCCGCAGTGTAATTATATGGCGTGTAATTATGTGGCACTAAGTGGTATTTGGAGTGTATGTTGCGTTGCTTGCAGTGTAATTATGTAGCATATGTTTGTGTGGCACTGAGCGGTATTTGGAGTGTATGTTGCATTGTGTGCAGTGTAATTATGTGGCGTGTAGTTATGTGGCACTGAGTGGTATTTGGAGTGTATGTTGCGTTGCTTGCAGTGTAATTATGTGGCCTGTAATTATGTGGCACTGAGTGGTATTTGGAGTGTATGTTGCGTTGAGTGCAGTGTAATTCGGTGGCAGTGTAATTACGTGGCACTAAGTGGTATTTGGTGTGTATGTTGCGTTGAGTGGAGTTTAATTATGTGGCGTGTAAATATGTGGCACTGGGTGGTATTTGGAGTGGATCACTGAAACAATATCGATGTCAAAAATATAGAACTACAAGAATATCAAGGTAAAAATATAGAATACAAAAATATCGACCTCCTATCTCCAAACAGGTAAGTACTAAAATATCGAATCAAAAATATCGATGTAAAAAATATAGTTAGTCAAAATATCGAATTTTTTTAAATGCTTTGAATTAATTAAAAATTAATGAAATAATAAATATAATTAACTTAAACATACTTAAAATACTTAAATAACCTTAAAATTTATAAAAAAATATATGTAAGTAAAAAAAATACACATTGATTTGTTAATACATATATATATATATATATATATATATATATATATATATATATATATATATATAAATGTAATAATAATAAACAATGTACAATATTTTTACCGTACGATAGCGGAAAGGGTAAAATTTACTATTACCACTCAAGTGAGTGCAACAGTAGGGAAAGCGTTGGATAGCGTAGGGGTAAAAATTACTATTCTCACTCCAGTGAGTGCAACAGTAGGGAAAGCGTTGGATAGTGGGAGGGTAAAAATTACTGTTCCCACTCCAGAGAGTGCAACAGTAGGGAAAGCGTTGGATACCGTAGGGGTACAAATTACTATTCCCACTCCAGAGAGTGCAACAGTAGGGAAAGCGTTGGATAGCGTAGAAGTAAAAATTACTATTTCCACTCCAGACAGTGCAACAGTAGGGAAAGCATTGGGTAGCGGAAGGGTAAAAATTACTATTCCCACTCCAGAAAGTGCAACAGTAGAGAAAATGTTGGATAGCGTAGGGGTAAAAGATACTATTCCTACTCCAGAGAGTGCAACAGTAAAGAAAGCGTTGGATAGCGTAGGGGTAAAAATTACTATTCGCACTCCAGAGAGGGCAACAGTAGGGAAAGCGTTGGATAGCGGAAGGGTAAAAATTACTATTCCCACTCCAGTGAGTGCAACAATAGGGATAGTGTTGGATAGCGGGAGGGTAAAAATTAGTCTTCCAACTCCAGAGAATGCAACAGTAGGGAAAGCGTTGGATAGCGGGAGGGTAAAAATTACTATTCCCACTCCAGAGAGTGCAACAGTAGGGAAAACGTTGGATAGCGTAGGGGTAAAAATTACTATTCCCACTCCAGAGAATGCAACAGTAGGGAAAGCGTTGGATAGCGTAGGGGTAAAAATTACTATTCCCACTCCAGAGAGTGCAACAGTAGGGAAAGTGTTGGATAGCGTAGGGGTAAAAATTACTATTCCCACTCCAGAGAGTGCAAAAGTAGGGAGAGCGTTGGATAGCGCAGGGGTAAAAAGTACTATTCCCACTCCAGAGAGTGCAACAATAGGGAAAGCGTTGGATAGCGTAGGGGTAAAAATTACTATTCCGACTCCGGAGAGTGCAACAGTAGGGAAAGCGTTGGATAGCGGAAGGGTAAAGATTACTATTCCCACTCCAGTGAGTGCAACAGTAGGGAAAGGGGTAAAATTTACTATTCCAACTCCAGTGAATGCAACAGTAGGGAAAGCTTTGGATATGTTTATGTGGCACTGAGCGGTATTTGGAGTGTATGTTGCGTTGTGTGCAGTGTAATTATGTGGCGTGTAGTTATGTGGCACTGAGTGGTATTTGGAGTGTATGTTGCGTTGCTTGCAGTGTAATTATGTGGCGTGTAATTATGTGGCACTGAGTGGTATTTGGAGTGTATGTTGCGTTGAGTGCAGTGTAATTAGGTGGCAGTGTAATTACGTGGCACTAAGTAGTATTTGCTGTGTATGTTGCGTTGAGTGGAGTTTAATTATGTGGCGTGTAAATATGTGGCACTGGGTGGTATTTGGAGTGGATCACTGAAACAATATCGATGTCAAAAATATAGAACTACAAGAATATCAAGGTAAAAATATAGAATACAAAAATATCGACCTCCTATCTCCAAACAGGTAAGTACTAAAATATCGAATCAAAAATATCGATGTAAAAAATATAGTTAGTCAAAATATCGAATTTTTTTAAATGCTTTGAATTAATTAAAAATTAATGAAATAATAAATATAATTAACTTAAACATACTTAAAATACTTAAATAACCTTAAAATTAATAAAAAAATATATGTAAGTAAAAAAATACACATTGATTTGTTAATACATATATATATATATATATATATATATATATATATATATATATATATATATATATATATATATATATATATATATATATATATATAATGTAATATTAATAAACAATGTACAATATTTTTACCGTACGATAGCGGAAAGGGTAAAATTTACTATTACCACTCAAGTGAGTGCAACAGTAGGGAAAGCGTTGGATAGCGTAGGGGTAAAAATTACTATTCTCACTCCAGTGAGTGCAACAGTAGGGAAAGCGTTGGATAGTGGGAGGGTAAAAATTACTGTTCCCACTCCAGAGAGTGCAACAGTAGGGAAAGCGTTGGATACCGTAGGGGTACAAATTACTATTCCCACTCCAGAGAGTGCAACAGTAGGGAAAGCGTTGGATAGCGTAGAAGTAAAAATTACTATTTCCACTCCAGACAGTGCAACAGTAGTGAAAGCATTGGGTAGCGGAAGGGTAAAAATTACTATTCCCACTCCAGAAAGTGCAACAGTAGAGAAAATGTTGGATAGCGTAGGGGTAAAAGATACTATTCCTACTCCAGAGAGTGCAACAGTAAAGAAAGCGTTGGATAGCGTAGGGGTAAAAATTACTATTCGCACTCCAGAGAGGGCAACAGTAGGGAAAGCGTTGGATAGCGGAAGGGTAAAAATTACTATTCCCACTCCAGTGAGTGCAACAATAGGGATAGTGTTGGATAGCGGGAGGGTAAAAATTAGTCTTCCAACTCCAGAGAATGCAACAGTAGGGAAAGCGTTGGATAGCGGGAGGGTAAAAATTACTATTCCCACTCCAGAGAGTGCAACAGTAGGGAAAACGTTGGATAGCGTAGGGGTAAAAATTACTATTCCCACTCCAGAGAATGCAACAGTAGGGAAAGCGTTGGATAGCGTAGGGGTAAAAATTACTATTCCCACTCCAGAGAGTGCAACAGTAGGGAAAGTGTTGGATAGCGTAGGGGTAAAAAT
This sequence comes from Lissotriton helveticus, assembly GCF_964261635.1. NCBI lineage: Eukaryota > Metazoa > Chordata > Amphibia > Caudata > Salamandridae > Lissotriton > Lissotriton helveticus. The sequence continues at coordinate 1,958,275,607 of NC_136061.1, forward strand.
TACTATTCCGACTCCAGAGAGTGCAAAAGTAGGGAGAGCGTTGGATAGCGCAGGGGTAAAAAGTACTATTCCCACTCCAGAGAGTGCAACAATAGGGAAAGCGTTGGATAGCGTAGGGGTAAAAATTACTATTCCGACTCCGGAGAGTGCAACAGTAGGGAAAGCGTTGGATAGCGGAAGGGTAAAAATTACTATTCCCACTCCAGTGAGTGCAACAGTAGGGAAAGCGTTGGATAGCGGGAGGGTAAAAATTGCTATTCCCACTCCAGAGAGTGCAACAGTAGTTAAGCGTTGGATAGCGGGAGGGTAAAAATTACTATTCCCACTCCAGAGAATGCAACAGTAGGGAAAGCGTTGGATAGCGTAGGGGTAAAAATTACTATTCCCACTCCAGAGAGTGCAACAGTAGGGAATGCGTTGGATAGCGTAGGGGTAAAAATTACTATTCCCACTGCAGAGAGTGCAAAAGTAGGGAAAGCGTTGGATAGCGCAGGGGTAAAAATTACTATTCCCACTCCGGAGAGTGCAACAGTAGGGAAAGCGTTGGATAGCGTAGGAGTAAAATTTACTATTCCTACTCCAGTGAATGCAACAGTAGGGAAAGCGTTGGATAGCGGGGGGGTAAAAATTGCTATTCCCACTCCAGAGAGTGCAGCAGTAGGGAAAGCATTGGATAGCGGGAGGGTAAAAAATACTATTCCCACTCCAGAGAGTGCAACAGTAGGGAAAGCATTGGATAGTGTAGGGATAAAAATTACTATTCCCACTCCAGAGAGTGCAACAGTAGGGAAACCGTTGGATAGTGTAGGGGTAAAAATTACTATTCCCACTCCAGAGAGTGCAACAGTAGGGAAAGCGTTGGATAGCGTAGGGGTAAAAATTACTATTCCCACTGCAGAGAGTGCAACAGTAGGGAAAGCGTTGGATAGCGTAGGGGTAAAATTTACTATTCCAACTCCAGTGAATTCAACAGTAGGGAAAGCTTTGCATAGCGGGGGGGGGGGGGTAAAAATTACTATTCCCACTCCAGAAAGTGCAACAGTGGGGAAAGCATTGGATAGCAGGAGGGTAAAAAATACTATTCCCACTCCTGGGAGTGCAACAGTAGGGAAAGCATTGGATAGTGTAGGGGTAAAAATTACTATTCCCACTCCAAAGATAGCAACAGTAGGGAAAGTAAATATTTAATATATTAATAAAACTTAATTAAATATCAATACCAAGAAAATATTAATTAAAATAAATTACCAATTTAATATTATATAATAATTAATCAATTACAAATACAAATTAATCTTAATAAACAAAATTAAGGACCTAATAATATAAATTAATTACCAATTAATTAATACATTAAAAATGAATACCAATTAATAAATAAAAAGGATTTACTTAATTACAATTAAATTACTTCCCCCCTATTCCCCTATAAACCCACAACCCACTACAGAAAATAAATTAATAAAATTAACTTAATTATCAAATAATCAAATAATATAAAAATTGACCATTAAAAAATAATTAATTTATAAGTAATTAACAATTCAACCTGAATACCAATAAATAAATTAACATATTTAATTAATTACAATTAAATTACTTCCCACCCTATTCCCCTATAAACACACAACCCGCTACAAAAAATAAATAAATTAAATTAACATAATTATCAATTAATCAATTAATAAACATTAATTACCAATTCAAAATGAATAAATTACCAATTATAAAATAATTAACAATTAATTAAAAATAAATACCAATTAAAAAATTAACATACTTAATTAATTACAATTAAATTACTTCCCACCCTATTCCCCTATAAACCCAAAACCTGCTATAGAAAATAAATTAATAAAAAAACATAATTATCAATTAAATCATTAATAAAAATACATTACAATTAAAAATTAATAACCAATCAAAAATTAATTAATTAACAATTAAAAATTAATTAACAATTAATTCAAAATAAATACCAATACATAAATTAATATTTTTAATTAATTACATTTAAATGACTTCCCACCCTATTCCCCTATAAACCCACAACCCTCTACAGAATTAGATTACACAAAAATTAAATAGCATAAAAAAACTTTACAAATTTAGATATTATTAAAAATTGAATATATTTAAATACCTATATTATATACTTCTATATTTTGACTTTCTATATTTTAAAAATCGATATTACTTACTTCTATATTTTGACTTTCTATATTTTGAAAATCGATATTACTTACTTCGATATTTTGACTTTCTATATTTAAAAAATCAATATTACTTACCTTCAATTCGATATTTTTAACCACTATATTCTGTCCATTCGATATTATGTCCATTCTATATTTTTCACTCGATATTATGTCCATTCTATATTTTTCATTTGATATTATGTCTGTTCACCATTTGGAGTGTATGTTGCGTTGAGTGCAGTGTAATTATATGGCATGTAATTATGTGGCACTGAGTGGTATTTGGAGTGTATGTTGCGCTGCATGCAGTGTAATTATGTGGCGAGTAATTATGTGGCACTGAGTGGTATTTGGAGTGTATTTTGCGCTGCGTGCAGTGTAATTATGTGGCGAGTATTTATGTGGCACTGAGTGGTATTTGGAGTGTATGATGCGTTGCGTGCAGTGTAATTATGTGGCATGTATTTATGTGGCACTGAGTGGTATTTGGTGTGTATGTTGCGTTGAGTGCAGTGTAATTATGTGGCACTGTGTGGTATTTGGAGTGTATGTTGCCTGGAGTGCAGTGTAGGTATGTGGCTTGTAATTATGTGGCACTAAGTGGTATTTGGAGTGTATGTTGCGTGGAGTGCAGTGTAGTTATTTGGCCTGTAATTATGTGTCACTGAGTGGTATTTGGAGTGTATGTTGCATTGAGTGCAGTGTAATTATGTGGCCTATAATTATGTGGCACTGAGTGGGATTTGGAGTGTATGTTGCATTGAGTGCAGTGTAGTTATGTAGCATATAATTATGTGGCACTGAGTGGTATTATGGGGAGGTTATGTTCTATTCAGTAGAGTGTAATTGTGTGGCGTGTAATTATGTGGCACTGAGTGGTAATTGGAGTGTATGTTGTATTGAGTGCAGTGTAGTTATGTGGCCTGTAATTGTGTGGCACTGAGTGGTATTTGGAGTGTATGTTGCGTTGCGTGCAGTGTAATTATGTGCAGTGTAATTATGTGGCACTGAGCGGTATTTGGAGTGTATGTTGCGTTGCGTGTAGTGTAATTATGTAGCATGTAATTATGAGGCACTGAGTGGTATTTGGAGTATATGTTGTGTTGCGTGCAGTGTAATAATATGGCGTGTAATTATGTGGCACTGAGTGGTATTTGGAGTGTATGTTGCGTTGCATGCGGTGTAATTATGTGGTGTGTAATTATGTGGCACTGAGTGGCATTTGGAGTGTATGTTGCGTTGCGTGCAGTGTAATTATGTGGTGTGTAATTTTGTGGCACAGAGTGGTATTTGGAGTGTATGTTGCGTTGCGTGCAGTGTAATTATGTGGTGTGTTATTATGTGGCACTGAGTGGTATTTGGAGTGTGTGTTGCGTTGCGTGCAGTGTAATTATGTGGTGTGTATTTTGTGGCACAGAGTGGTATTTGGAGTGTATGTTGCGTTGTGTGCAGTGTAATTATGTACCATGTAATTATGTGGCACTGAGTCGTATTTGGAGTGTATGTTGCGTTGCGTGCAGTGTAATTATGTAGCATGTAATTATGAAGCACTGAGTGGTATTTGGAGTGTATGTTGCGTTGCATGCAGTGTAAATATGTAGCATATAATTATGTGGCACTGAGTGGAATTTGGAGTGTATGTTGCGTTGCGTGCAGTGTAATAATATGGCGTGTAATTATGTGGCACTGAGTGGTATTTGGAGTGTATGTTGCGTTGCATGCAGTGTAATTATGTGGTGTGTAACTATGTGGCACTGAGTGGTATTTGAAGTGTATGTTGCGTTGCGTGCAGTGTAAATATGTGGTGTGTAATTTTGTGGCACAGAGTGGTATTTGGAGTGTATTTTGCGTTGCATGCAGTGTAATTATGTGGCGTGTAATTATGTGGCACAGAGTGGTGTTTGGAGTGTATGTTGCATTGAGTGCAGTGTAATAATGTAACATATAATTATGTGGCAGTGAGTGGCATTATGGGGAGGTTATGTTGTATTCAGTAGAGTGTAATTGTGTGGCATGTAATTATGTAGCACTGAGTGGTATTTGGAGTGTATGTTGCGTTGAGTGCAGTGTAGTTATGTTGCCTGTAATCATGTGGCACTGAATGGTATTTGGAGTGTATGTTGCGTTGAGTGCAGTGTAATTATGTGGCGTATAATTATGTGGCACTGAGCGGTATTTGGAGTGTATGTTGCGATGTGTGCAGTGTAATTATGTGGCGTGGAAATATGTGGCACTGAGGGGAATTTGGAGTGTATGTTGCGTTGAGTGCAGTGTAATTATGTGGTGTGTGATTATGTGGCATTGAGTGGCATTTGGAGTGTATGTTGCATTGAGTGCAGTGTAATTATGTGGCGAGTAATTATGCAGCAATGAGTGGTATTTGCAATGTATGTTGCGTTGCGTGCAGTGTAATTATGTGGCGAGTAGTTATATGGCACTGAGTGGTATTTGTAGTTCATGTTGTGTTGCGTGCTGTGTAATTATGTGGTGTGTAATTATGTTGCACTGAGTGGTATTTGGAGTGTTTGTTGTGTTGTGTGCAGTGTAATTATGTGTTGTGTAATTGTGTGGCACTGAGTGGCATTTGGAGTGTATGTTGCATTGCGTGCAGTGTAATTATGTGGAGTGTAATTATTTGGCACTGAGTGGTATTTGGAGTGTATGTTGCGTTGTGTGCAGTGTAATAATATGGCGTGTAATTATGTGGCACTGAGTGGTATTTGGAGTGTATGTTGTGTTGCGCACAGTGTAATCATGTGGCGTGTAATTATTTGGCAATGAGTTGTATTTGGAGTGTATGTTGCGTTGCGCGCATAGTAATTATGTGGCGTCTAATTATGTGGCACTGAGTGGTATTTGGAGTGTATGTTGCATTGCACGCAGTGTAATTATGTGGCGTGTAATTATGTGGCACTGAGTGGTATTTGGAGTGTATGGTGCGTTGCAAGCAGTGAAGTTATGTAGCATGTAATTATGTGGCACTGAGTCGTATTTGGAGTGTATGTTGCGTTGCGTGCAGTGTAATTATGTATCATGTAATTATGAGGCACTGAGTGGTATTTGGAGTGTATGTTGCGTTGCGTGCAGTGTAATTATGTAGCATATATTTATGTGGCACTGAGTGGAATCTGGAGTGTATGTTGCGTTGCGTGCAATGTAATAATATGGCGTGTAATTATGTGGCACTGAGTGGTATTTGGAGTGTATGTTGCGTTGCACGCAGTGTCATTATGTGGTGTGTAATTATGTGGCACTGAGTGGTATTTGGAGTGTATGTTACGTTGCGTGCAGTGTATTTATGTGGTGTGTAATTATGTGGCACTGAGTGTTATTTGGAGTGTATGGTGCATTGCAAGCAGTGAAGTTATGTAGCATGTAATTATGTGGCACTGAGTCGTATATGGAGTGTATGTAGCGTTGCGTGCAGTGTAATTATGTAGCATGTAATTATGAGGCACTGAGTGGTATTTGGAGTGTATGTTGCGTTGCGTGCAGTGTAATTATGTAGCATATATTTATGTGGCACTGAGTGGCATTTGGAGTGTATGTTGCATTGCACGCAGTGTAATTATGTAGCGTGTAATTATGTGGCACTGAGTGGTATTTGGAGTGTATGTTGCGTTGCGTGCAGTGTAATTATGTGGTGTGTAATTATGTGGCACAGAGTGGTATTTCGAGTGTATGTTCCGTTGAGTGCATTGTAATAATGTAGATTGTAATTATGTAGCACTGAGTCATATTTGGAGTGTATGTTGCGTTGCATACAGTGTAGTAATGTACCATGTAATTATGTGGCACTGAGTCATACTTGGAGTGTATGTTGCATTGCGTGCAGTGTAATTATGTAGCATGTAATTATGAGGCACTGAGTGGTATTTGGAGTGTATGTTGCATTGCGTGCAGTGTAATTATGTACCATATAATTATGTGGCACTGAGTGTAATTTGGAGTGTATGTTGCGTTGCGTGCAGTGTAATTTTGTAGCATATAATTATGTGGCACTGAGTGGTATTTGGAGTGTATGTTGATTTGAGTGCAGTGTAGTTATGTAGCGTATAATTATGTGGCACTGAGTGGTATTATGGGGAGGTTATGTTGTATTCAGTAGAGTGTAATTGTGTGGCATGTAATTATGTGGCACTAAGTGGTATTTGGAGTGTACGTTGCATTGAGTGCAGTGTAGTTATGTGGCCTGTAATTATTTGGCACTGAGTGGTATTTGGAGTGTATGTTGCGTTGAGTGCAGTGTAATTATGTGGCGTGTATTTATGTGGCACTGAGCGGTATTTGGACTGTATGTTGCGTTGTGTGCAGTGTAATTATGTGGCGTGTAAATATGTGGCACTGAGGGGCATTTGGAGTGTATGTTGCGTTGAGTGCAGTGTAATTAGGTGGCGTGTAATTATGTGGTACTGAGGAGTATTTGTAGTGTTTGTTGTGTTGAGTGCAGTGTAATTATGTGGCGTGTAATTAAGTGTCACTGAGTGGTATTTGTAGTGTATGTTGCGTTGAGTGTGGTGTAATTATGTGGCGTGTAATTATGTAGCACTGAGCGGTATTTGGAGTGTATGTTGCATTGTGTGAAGTGTAATTATGTGGCCTGTAAATATGTGGCACTGAGGGGCATTTGGAGTGTATGTTGCACTGCATGCAGTGTAATTATGTGGCTATGAGTGGTATTTGGAGTGAATGTTGCATTGCGTCCTGTGTAATTATGTGGGGAGTATTTATGTGGCACTGAGTGGTATTTGGAGTGTATGTTGCGTTGTGTACAGTGTAATTATGTGGCGTGTAAAAATGTGGCACTGAGGGGCATTTGGAGTGTATGTTGCGTTGAGTGCAGTGTAATTAGGTGGCGTGTAATTATGTGGTACTGAGGGGTATTTGGAGTGTATGTTGTGTTGAGTGCAGTGTAATTATGTAGCATGTAATTATGAGGCACTGAGTGGTATTTGGAGTGTTTGTTGCATTGCGTTCAGTGTAATTATGTAGCATATATTTATGTGGCATTGAGTGGAATTTGGAGTGTATGTTGCATTGTGTGCAGTGTAATTATGTGGCCTGTAAATATGTGGCACTGAGGGGCATTTGGAGTGTATGTTGCACTGCGTGCAGTGTAATTATGTGGCTCTGAGTGGTATTTGGAGTGTATGTTGTATTGCGTCCTGTGTAATTATGTGGGGAGTATTTATGTGGCACTGAGTGGTATTTGGAGTGTATGTAGCGTTGCATGCAGTGTAATTATGTGGTGTGTAATTTTGTGGCACAGAGTGGTATTTGGAGTGTATGTTGCGTTGCATGCAGTGTAATTATGTGGCACAGATTGGTATTTGGAGTGTATGTTGCGTTGAGTGCAGTGTAATAATGTAGCATGTAATTATGTGGCACTGAGTCGTATTTGGAGTGTATTTTGCTTTGCATGCAGTGTAGTTATGTAGCATGTAATTTTGAGGCACTGAGTGGTATTTGGAATGTATGTTGCGTTGAGTGCAGTGTAGTTATGCAGCATATAATTATGTGGCACTGAGTGGTATTATGGGGAGGTTATGTTGTATTCAGTAGAGTGTAATTGTGTGGCATGTAATTATGTGGCACTGAGTGGTATTTGGTGTGTATGTTGCATTAAGTGCAGTGTAGTTATGTGGCCTGTAATTATGTGGCACTGAGTGGTATTTGGAGTGTATGTTGCGTTGAGTGCAGTGTAGTTATGTTGCCTGTAATCATGTGGCACTGAATGGTATTTGGAGTGTATGTTGCGTTGAGTGCAGTGTAATTATGTGGCATATAATTATGTGGCACTGAGCGGTATTTGGAGTGTATGTTGCGATGTGTGCAGTGTAATTATGTGGCGTGGAAATATGTGGCACTGAGGGGAATTTGGAGTGTATGTTGCGTTGAGTGCAGTGTAATTATGTGGCGTGTGATTATGTGGCATTGAGTGGCATTTGGAGTGTATGTTGCGTTGAGTGCAGTGTAATTATGTGGCGAGTAATTATGCAGCAATGAGTGGTATTTGCAATGTATGTTGCGTTGCGTGCAGTGTAATTATGTGGCGAGTAGTTATATGGCACTGAGAGGTATTTGTAGTCTATGTTGTGTTGCGTGCTGTGTAATTATGTGGTGTGTAATTATGTTGCACTGAGTGGTATTTGGAGTGTTTGTTGTGTTGAGTGTGGTGTAATTATGTGGCGTGTAATTATGTAGCACTGAGCGGTATTTGGAGTGTATGTTGCATTGTGTGAAGTGTAATTATGTGGGCTGTAAATATGTGGCACTGAGGGGCATTTGGAGTGTATGTTGCACTGCGTGCAGTGTAATTATGTGGCTATGAGTGGTATTTGGAGTGAATGTTGCATTGCGTCCTGTGTAATTATGTGGGGAGTATTTATGTGGCACTGAGTGGTATTTGGAGTGTATGTTGCGTTGAGTGCAGTGCAATTATGTGGCGAGTAATTATGCGCTACTGAGTGGTATTTGGAATGTATGTTGCATTGTGTGCAGTGTAATTATGTGGCGAGTAGTTATGTGGCACTGAGTGGTATTTGTAGTGTATGTTGTGTTGCATGCTGTGTAATTATGTGGCGTGTAATTATGTTGCACTGAGTGGTATTTGGAGTGTTTGTTGTGTTGTGTGCAGTGTAATTATGTGTTGTGTAATTATGTGGCACTGAGTGGTATTTGGAGTGTATGTTGGGTTGCGTGCAGTGTAATAATATGGCATGTAATTATGTGGCACTGAGTGGTATTTGGAGTGTATGTTGCATTGCATGCAGTGTAATTATGTGGTGTGTAATTATGTGGCACTGAGTGGTATTTGGAGTGTATGTTGCATTGCATGCAGTGTAATTATGTGGTGTGTAATTTTGTGGCACAGAGTGGTATTTGGAGTGTATGTTGCGTTGCATGTAGTGTAATTATGTGGCGTGTAATTATGTGGCACAGATTGGTATTTGGAGTGTATGTTGCGTTGCGTGCAGTGTAGTTATGTAGCATGTAATTTTGAGGCACTGAGTGGTATTTGTAGTGTATGTTGCATTGAGTGCAGTGTAGTTATGTAGCATATAATTATGTGGCACTGAGTGGTATTATGGGGAGGTTATGTTGTATTCAGTAGAGTGTAATTGTGTGGCATGTAATTATGTGGCACTGAGTGGTATTTGGTGTGTATGTTGCGTTAAGTGCAGTTTAGTAATGTGGCCTGTAATTATGTGGCACTGAGTGGTATTTGGAGTGTATGTGGCGTTGAGTGCAGTGTAATTTTGTGACGTGTAATTATGTGGCACTAAGCGGTATTTGGAGTGTATGTTGCGTTGTGTACAGTGTAATTATGTGGCGTGTAAAAATGTGGCACTGAGGGGCATTTGGAGTGTATGTTGCGTTGAGTGCAGTGTAATTAGGTGGCGTGTAATTATGTGGTTCTGAGGGGTATTTGGAGTGTATGTGGTGTTGAGTGCAGTGTAATTATGTAGCATGTAATTATGAGGCACTGAGTGGTATTTGGAGCGTTTGTTGCATTGCGTTCAGTGTAATTATGTAGCATATATTTATGTGGCATTGAGTGGAATTTGGAGTGTATGTTGCATTGTGTGCAGTGTAATTATGTGGCCTGTAAATATGTGGCACTGAGGGGCATTTGGAGTGTATGTTGCACTGCGTGCAGTGTAATTATGTGGCTCTGAGTGGTATTTGGAGTGTATGTTGTATTGCGACCTGTGTAATTATGTGGGGAGTATTTATGTGGCACTGAGTGGTATTTGGAGTGTATGTAGCGTTGCATGCAGTGTAATTATGTGGTGTGTAATTTTGTGGCACAGAGTGGTATTTGGAGTGTATGTTGCGTTGCATGCAGTGTAGTTATGTAGCATGTAATTTTGAGGCACTGAGTGGTATTTGGAGTGTATGTTGTATTGCGTCCTGTGTAATTATGTGGGGAGTATTTATGTGGCACTGAGTGGTATTTGGAGTGTATGTAGCGTTGCATGCAGTGTAATTATGTGGTGTGTAATTTTGTGGCACAGAGTGGTATTTGGAGTGTATGTTGCGTTGCATGCAGTGTAATTATGTGGCACAGATTGGTATTTGGAGTGTATGTTGCATTGAGTGCAGTGTAATAATGTAGCATGTAATTATGTGGCACTGAGTCGTATTTGGAGTGTATTTTGCTTTGCATGCAGTGTAGTTATGTAGCATGTAATTTTGAGGCACTGAGTGGTATTTGGAGTGTATGTTGCGTTGAGTGCAGTGTAGTTATGCAGCATGTAATTTTGAGGCACTGAGTGGTATTTGGAGTGTATGTTGCGTTGAGTGCAGTGTAGTTATACAGCATATAATTATGTGGCACTGAGTGGTATTATGGGGAGGTTATGTTGTATTCAGTAGAGTGTAATTGTGTGGCATGTAATTATGTGGCACTGAGTGGTATTTGGTGTGTATGTTGCGTTAAGTGCAGTGTAGTTATGTGGCCTGTAATTATGTGGCACTGAGTGGTATTTGGAGTGTATGTTGCGTTGAGTGCAGTGTAGTTATGTTGCCTGTAATCATGTGGCACTGAATGGTATTTGGAGTGTATGTTGCGTTGAGTGCAGTGTAATTATGTGGCATATAATTATGTGGCACTGAGCGGTATTTGGAGTGTATGTTGCGATGTGTGCAGTGTAATTATGTGGCGTGGAAATATGTGGCACTGAGGGGAATTTGGAGTGTACGTTGCGTTGAGTGCAGTGTAATTATGTGGCGTGTGATTATGTGGCATTGAGTGGCATTTGGAGTGTATGTTGCGTTGAGTGCAGTGTAATTATGTGGCGAGTAATAATGCAGCAATGAGTGGTATTTGCAATGTATGTTGCGTTGCGTGCAGTGTAATTATGTGGCGAGTAGTTATATGGCACTGAGTGGTATTTGTAGTCTATGTTGTGTTGCGTGCTGTGTAATTATGTGGTGTGTAATTATGTTGCACTGTGTGGTATTTGGAGTGTTTGTTGTGTTGAGTGTGGTGTAATTATGTGGCGTGTAATTATGTAGCACTGAGCGGTATTTGGAGTGTATGTTGCATTGTGTGAAGTGTAATTATGTGGCCTGTAAATATGTGGCACTGAGGGGCATTTGGAGTGTATGTTGCACTGCGTGCAGTGTAATTATGTGGCTATGAGTGGTATTTGGAGTGAATGTTGCATTGCGTCCTGTGTAATTATGTGGGGAGTATTTATGTGGCACTGAGTGGTATTTGGAGTGTATGTTGCGTTGAGTGCAGTGCAATTATGTGGCGAGTAATTATGCGCTACTGAGTGGTATTTGGAATGTATGTTGCATTGTGTGCAGTGTAATTATGTGGCGAGTAGTTATGTGGCACTGAGTGGTATTTGTAGTGTTTGTTGTGTTGCATGCTGTGTAATTATGTGGCGTGTAATTATGTTGCACTGAGTGGTATTTGGAGTGTTTGTTGTGTTGTGTGCAGTGTAATTATGTGTTGTGTAATTATGTGGCACTGAGTGGTATTTGGAGTGTATGTTGCGTTGCGTGCAGTGTAATAATATGGCATGTAATTATGTGGCACTGAGTGGTATTTGGAGTGTATGTTGCATTTCATGCAGTGTAATTATGTGGTGTGTAATTATGTGGCACTGAGTGGTATTTGGAGTGTATGTTGCATTGCATGCAGTGTAATTATGTGGTGTGTAATTTTGTGGCACAGAGTGGTATTTGGAGTGTATGTTGCGTTGCATGTAGTGTAATTATGTGGCGTGTAATTATGTGGCACAGATTGGTATTTGGAGTGTATGTTGCGTTGCGTGCAGTGTAGTTATGGAGCATGTAATTATTTGGCACTGAGTCGTATTTGGGGTGTATGTTGAGTTGCATGCAGTGTAATTATGTGGCGTGTAATTATGTGGCACAGATTGGTATTTGGAGTGTATGTTGCGTTCAATGCAGTGTAATAATGTAGCATGTAATTATGTGGCACTGAGTTGTATTTGGAGTGTATGTTGCGTTGCGTGCAGTGTAGTTATGTAGCATGTAATTTTGAGGCACTGAGTGGTATTTGTAGTGTATGTTGCATTGAGTGCAGTGTAGTTATGTAGCATATAATTATGTGGCACTGAGTGGTATTATGGGGAGGTTATGTTGTATTCAGTAGAGTGTAATTGTGTGGCATGTAATTATGTGGCACTGAGTGGTATTTGGTGTGTATGTTGCGTTAAGTGCAGTTTAGTTATGTGGCCTGTAATTATGTGGCACTGAGTGGTGTTTGGAGTGTATGTGGCGTTGAGTGCAGTGTAATTTTGTGACGTGTAATTATGTGGCACTAAGCGGTATTTGGAATGTATGTTGCGTTGTGTACAGTGTAATTATGTGGCGTGTGAAAATGTGGCACAGAGGGGCATTTGGAGTGTATGTTGCGTTGAGTGCAGTGTAATTAGGTGGCGTGTAATTATGTGGTACTGAGGGGTATTTGGAGTGTATGTTGTGTTGAGTGCAGTGTAATTATGTAGCATGTAATTATGAGGCACTGAGTGGTATTTGGAGCGTTTGTTGCATTGCGTTCAGTGTAATTATGTAGCATATATTTATGTGGCATTGAGTGGAATTTGGAGTGTATGTTGCATTGTGTGCAGTGTAATTATGTGGCCTGTAAATATGTGGCACTGAGGGGCATTTGGAGTGTATGTTGCACTGCGTGCAGTGTAATTATGTGGCTCTGAGTGGTATTTGGAGTGTATGTTGTATTGCGTCCTGTGTAATTATGTGGGGAGTATTTATGTGGCACTGAGTGGTATTTGGAGTGTATGTAGCGTTGCATGCAGTGTAATTATGTGGTGTGTAATTTTGTGGCACAGAGTGGTATTTGGAGTGTATGTTGCGTTGCATGCAGTGTAATTATGTGGCACAGATTGGTATTTGGAGTGTATGTTGCGTTGAGTGCAGTGTAATAATGTAGCATGTAATTATGTGGCACTGAGTCGTATTTGGAGTGTATTTTGCTTTGCATGCAGTGTAGTTATGTAGCATATAATTATGTGGCACTGAGTGGTATTATGGGGAGGTTATGTTGTATTCAGTAGAGTGTAATTGTGTGGCATGTAATTATGTGGCACTGAGTGGTATTTGGTGTGTATGTTGCGTTAAGTGCAGTGTAGTTATGTGGCCTGTAATTATGTGGCACTGAGTGGTATTTGGAGTGTATGTTGCGTTGAGTGCAGTGTAGTTATGTTGCCTGTAATCATGTGGCACTGAGCGGTATTTGGAGTGTATGTTGCGATGTGTGCCGTGTAATTATGTGGCGTGGAAATATGTGGCACTGAGGGGAATTTGGAGTGTATGTTGCGTTGAGTGCAGTGTAATTATGTGGCGTGTGATTATGTGGCATTGAGTGGCATTTGGAGTGTATGTTGCGTTGAGTGCAGTGTAATTATGTGGCGAGTAATTATGCAGCAATGAGTGGTATTTGCAATGTATGTTGCGTTGCGTGCAGTGTAATTATGTGGCGAGTAGTTATATGGCACTGAGTGGTATTTGTAGTCTATGTTGTGTTGCGTGCTGTGTAATTATGTGGTGTGTAATTATGTTTCACTGAGTGGTATTTGGAGTGTTTGTTGTGTTGTGTGCAGTGTAATTATGTGTTGTGTAATTATGTGGCACTGAGTGGTATTTGGAGTGTATGTTGCATTGCGTGCAGTGTAATTATGTTGAGTGTAATTATTTGGCACTGAGTGGTATTTGGAGTGTATGTTGCGTTGTGTGCAGTGTAATTATATGGCGTGTAATTATGTGGCACTGAGTGGTATTTGGAGTGTATGTTGTGTTGCGCACAGTGTAATCATGTGGCGTGTAATTATTTGGAAATGAGTTGTATTTGGAGTGTATGTCGCGTTGCGCGCAGAGTAATTATGTGGCGTGTAATTATGTGGCACTGAGTCGTATTTGGAGTGTAAGTTGCGTTGCGTGCAGTGAATTTATGTATCATGTAATTATGAGGCACTGAGTGGTATTTGGAGTGTATGTTGCGTGGCGTGCAGTGTAATTATGTAGCATATATTTATGTGGCACTGAGTGGAATCTGGAGTGTATGTTGCGTTGCGTGCAATGTAATAATATGGCGTGTAATTATGTGGCACTGAGTGGTATTTGGAGTGTATGTTGCGTTGCACGCAGTGTCATTATGTGGTGTGTAATTATGTGGCACTGAGTGGTATTTGGAGTGTATGTTACTTTGCGTGCAGTGTATTTATGTGGTGTGTAATTATGTGGCACTGAGTGGTATTTGGAGTGTATGGTGCATTGCAAGTAGTGAAGTTATGTAGCATGTAATTATGTGGCACCAAGTCGTATATGGAGTGTATGTAGCGTTGCGTGCAGTGTAATTATGTAGCATGTAATTATGAGGCACTGAGTGGTATTTGGAGTGTATGTTGCGTTGCGTGCAGTGTAATTATGTAGCATATATTTATGTGGCACTGAGTGGTATTTGGAGTGTATGTTGCATTGCACGCAGTGTAATTATGCGGCGTGTAATTATGTAGCACTAAGTGGTATTTGGAGTGTATGTTGCGTTGCGTGCAGTGTAATTATGTGCTGTGTAATTTTGTGGCACAGAGTGGTATTTGGAGTGTATGTTGCGTTGCGTGCAGTGTAATTATGTAGCATATATTTATGTGGCACTGAGTGGCATTTGGAGTGTATGTTGCATTGCACGCAGTGTAATTATGTGGCGTGTAATTATTTGGAAATGAGTTGTATTTGGAGTGTATGTCGCGTTGCGCGCAGAGTAATTATGTGGCGTGTAATTATGTGGCACTGAGTGGTATTTGGAGTGTATGTTGAATTGCACGCAGTGTAATAATATGGCGTGTAATTATGTGGCACTGAGTGGTATTTGGAGTGTATGTTGTGTTGCGCACAGTGTAATCATGTGGCGTGTAATTATTTGGAAATGAGTTGTATTTGGAGTGTATGTTGCATTGCACGCAGTGTAAGTATGTGGCATGTAATTATGTGGCACTGAGTGGTATTTGGAGTGTATGGTGCGTTGCAAGCAGTGAAGTTATGTAGCATGTAATTATGTGGCACTGAGTCGTATTTGGAGTGTATGTTGCGTTGCGTGCAGTGTAATTATGTATCATGTAATTATGAGGCACTGAGTGGTATTTGGAGTGTATGTTGCATGGCGTGCAGTGTAATTATGTAGCATATATTTATGTGGCACTGAGTGGAATCTGGAGTGTATGTTGCGTTGCGTGCAATGTAATAATATGGCGTGTAATTATGTGGCACTGAGTGGTATTTGGAGTGTATGTTGCGTTGCACGCAGTGTCATTATGTGGTGTATAATTATGTGGCACTGAGTGGTATTTGGAGTGTATGTTACGTTGCGTGCAGTGTATTTATGTGGTGTGTAATTATGTGGCACTGAGTGGTATTTGGAGTGTATGGTGCATTGCAAGCAGTGAAGTTATGTAGCATGTAATTATGTGGCACTGAGTCGTATATGGAGTGTATGTAGCGTTGCGTGCAGTGTAATTATGTAGCATGTAATTATGAGGCACTGAGTGGTATTTGGAGTGTATGTTGCGTTGCGTGCAGTGTAATTATGTAGCATATATTTATGTGGCACTGAGTGGTATTTGGAGTGTATGTTGCATTGCACGCAGTGTAATTATGCGGCGTGTAATTATGTAGCACTGAGTGGTATTTGGAGTGTATGTTGCGTTGCGTGCAGTGTAATTATGTGCTGTGTAATTTTGTGCCACAGAGTGGTATTTGGAGTGTATGTTGCGTTGCGTGCAGTGTAATTATGTAGCATATATTTATGTGGCACTGAGTGGCATTTGGAGTGTATGTTGCATTGCACGCAGTGTAATTATGTAGCGTGTAATTATGTGTCACTGAGTGGTATTTGGAGTGTATGTTGCGTTGCGTGCTGTGTAATTATGTGGCGTGTAATTATGTGGCACAGAGTGGTATTTGGAGTGTATGTTACGTTGAGTGCATTGTAATAATGTAGATTGTAATTATGTGGCACTGAGTCATATTTGGAGTGTATGTTGCGTTGCATACAGTGTAGTAATGTACCATGTAATTATGTGGCACTGAGTCATACTTGGAGTGTATGTTGCATTGCGTGCAGTGTAATTTTGTAGCATGTATTTATGAGGCACTGAGTGGTATTTGGAGTGTATGTTGCATTGCTTGCAGTGTAATTATGTACCATATAATTATGTGGCACTGAGTGGAATTTGGAGTGTATATTGCGTTGCGTGCAGTGTAATTTTGTAGCATATAATTATGTGGCACTGAGTGGTATTTGGAGTGTATGTTGATTTGAGTGCAGTGTAGTTATGTAGCATATAATTATGTGGCACTGAGTGGTAATATGGGGAGGTTATGTTGTATTCAGTAGAGTGTAATTGTGTGGCATGTAATTATGTGGCACTGAGTGGTATTTGGAGTGTACGTTGCATTGAGTGCAGTGTAGTTATGTGGCCTGTAAATATTTGACACTGAGTGGTATTTGGAGTGTATGTTGAGTTGAGTGCAGTGTAATTATGTGGCGTGTAATTATGTGGCACTGAGCGGTATTTGGACTGTATGTTGCGTTGTGTGCAGTGTAATTATGTGGCGTGTAAATATGTGGCACTGAGGGGCATTTGGAGTGTATGTTGCGTTGAGTGCAGTGTAATTAGGTGGCGTGTAATTATGTGGTACTGAGGGGTATTTGGAGTGTATTTTGTGTTGAGTGCAGTGTAATTATGTGGCGTGTTTTAAGTGTCACTGAGTGGTATTTGGAGTGTATGTTGCGTTGAGTGTGGTGTAATTATGTGGCGTGTAATTATGTAGCACTGAGCGGTATTTGGAGTGTATGTTGCATTGTGTGAAGTGTGATTATGTGGCCTGTAAATATGTGGCACTGAGGGGCATTTGGAGTGTATGTTGCACTGCGTGCAGTGTAATTATGTGGCTATGAGTGGTATTTGGAGTGTATGTTGCATTGCGTCCTGTGTAATTATGTGGGGAGTATTTATGTGGCACTGAGTGGTATTTGGAGTGTATGTTGCGTTGAGTGCAGTGCAATTATGTGGCATGTGATTATGAGGCACTGAGGTGTATTTGGAGTGTATGTTGTGTTGAGTGCAGTGTAATTATGTAGCATGTAATTATGAGGCACTGAGTGGTATTTGGAGCGTATGTTGCGTTGCGTGCAGTGTAATTATGTAGCATATATTTATGTGGCACTGAGTGGATATTGGAGTGTATGTTGCGTTGCACGCAGTGTAATTATGTGGCGTGTAATTATGTGGCACTGAGTGGTATATGGAGTATATGTTGCATTGCGTGCAGTGTAATTACGTAGCATATAATTATGTGGCACTGAGTGGTATTTTGAGTGTATGTTGATTTGAGTGCAGTGTAGTTATGTAGCATATAATTATGTGGCACTGAGTGGTATTATGGGGAGATTATGTTGTATTCAGTAGAGTGTAATTGTGTGGCATGTAATTCTGTGGCACTGAGTGGTATTTGGAGTGTATGTTGCATTGAGTGCAGTGTAGTTATGTGGCCTGTAATTATTTGGCACTGAGTGGTATTTGGAGTGTATGTTGCGTTGAGTGCAGTGTAATTATGTGGCGTGTAATTATGTGGCACTGAGCGGTATTTGGAGTGTATGTTGCGTTGTGTGCAGTGTAATTATGTGGCGTGTAAATATGTGGAACTGAGGGGCATTTGGAGTGTATGTTGTGTTAAGTGCAGTGTAATTAGGTGACATGTAATTATGTGGTACTGAGGGGTATTTGGAGTGTATGTTGTGTTGAGTGCAGTGTAATTATGTGGCGTGTAATTAAGTGTCAGTGAGTGGTATTTGGAGTGTATGTTGCGTTGAGTGTGGTGTAATTATGTGGCATGTAATTATGTAGCACTGAGCGGTATTTGGAGTGTATGTTGCGTTGTGTGCAGTGTAATTATGTGGCCTGTATATATGTGGCACTGAGGGGCATTTGGAGTGTATGTTGCGCTGCGTGCAGTGTAATTATGTGGCTCTGAGTGGTATTTGGAGTGTATGTTGCATTGGTCCTGTGTAATTATGTGGGGAGTATTTATGTGGCACTGAGTGGTATTTGGAGTATATGTTGCGTTGAGTGCAGTGCAATTATGTGGCGTGTGATTATGTGGCACTGAGTGGTATTTGGAGTGTATGTTGCGTTGCGTGCAGTGCAATTATGTGGCGAGTAATTATGCGGCACTGAGTGGTATTTGGAATGTATGTTGCATTGCGTGCAGTGTAATTATGTGGCGAGTAGTTATGTGGCACTGAGTGGTATTTGTAGTGTATGTTGTGTTGCGTGCTGTGTAATTATGTGGCGTGTAATTATGTTGCACTGAGTGGTATTTGGAGTGTTTGTTGTGTTGTGTGCAGTGTAATTATGTGTTGTGTAAATATGTGGCACTGAGTGGTATTTGGATTGTATGTTGCGTTGCGTGCAGTGTAATGATATGGCATGTAATTATGTGGCACTGAGTGGTATTTGGAGTGTATGTTGGGTTGCACGCAGTGTAATAATATGGCGTGTAATTATGTGGCACTGAGTGGTATTTGGAGTGTATGTTGCGTTGCATGCAGTGTAATTATGTGGCGTGTAATATGTGGCACTGAGTGGTATTTGGAGTGTATTTTGCATTGCGTGCAGTGTAATTATGTGGTGTGTAATTTTGTGGCACAGAGTGGTATTTGGAGTGTATGTTGCGTTGCGTGCAGTGTAAATATGTGGCATGTAATTATGTGGCACAGATTGGTATTTGGAGTGTATGTTGCGTTGAGTGCAGTGTAATAATGTAGCATGTAATTATGTGGCACTGAGTCGTATTTGGAGTGTATGTTGCGTTGCGTGCAGTGTAGTTATGGAGCATGTAATTATGTTGCACTGAGTCGTATTTGGGGTGTAAGTTGAGTTGCGTGCAGTGTAATTATGTAGCATGTAATTTTGAGGCACTGAGTGGTATTTGGAGCGCATGTTGCGTTGCGTGCAGTGTAATTATGTAGCATATATTTATGTGGCACTGAGTGGAATTTGGAGTGTATGTTGCGTTGCACGCAGTGTAATTATGTGGCGTGTAATTATGTGGCACTGAGTGGTATTTGGAGAGTATGTTGCGTTGCACGCAGTGTAATTATGTGGCATGTAATTATGTGGCACTGAGTGGTATTTGGAGTGTATGGTGCATTGCAAGCAGTGAACTTATGTAACATGTAATTATGGGGCACTGAGTCGTATTTGGAGTGTATGTAGCGTTGCGTGCAGTGTAATTATGTAGCATGTAATTATGAGGCACAGAGTGGTATTTGGAGTGTATGTTGTGTTGCGTGCAGTGTATGTATGTAGCATATATTTATGTGGCACGGAGTGGTATTTGGAGTGTATTTTGCATTGTACGCAGTGTAATTATGTGGCGTGTAATAATGTGGCACTGAGTGGTATTTGGAGTGTATGTTGTGTTGCGTGCAGTGTAATTATGTGCTGTGTAATTTTGTGGCACAGAGTGGTATTTGGAGTGTATGGTGCATAGCAAGCAGTGAAGTTATGTAGCATGTAATTATGTGGCACTGAGTCGTATATGGAGTGTATGTAGCGTTGCGTGCAGTGTAATTATGTAGCATGTAATTATGAGGCACTGAGTGGTATTTGGATTGTATGTTGCGTTGCGTGCAGTGTAATTATGTAGCATATATTTATGTGGCACTGAGTGGTATTTGGAGTGTATGTTGCATTGCACGCAGTGTAACTATGCGGCGTGTAATAATGTGGCACTGAGTGGTATTTGCAGTGTATGTTGCGTTGCGTGCAGTGTAATTATGTGCTGTGTAATTTTGTGGCACAGAGTGGTATTTGGAGTGTATGTTGTGTTGCGTGCAGTGTAAATATGTAGCATATATTTATGTGGCACTGAGTGGCATTTGGAGTGTATGTTGCATTGCACGCAGCGTAATTATGTAGCGTGTAATTATGTGGCACTGAGTGGTATTTGGAGTGTATGTTGCGTTGCGTGCAGTGTAATTATGTGGCGTGTAATTATGTGGCACAGAGTGGTATTTGGAGTGTATGTTCCGTTGAGTGCATTGTAATAATGTAGATTGTAATTATGTAGCACTGAGTCATATTTGGAGTGTATGTTGGGTTGCATACAGTGTAGTAATGTACCATGTAATTATGTGGCACTGAGTCATACTTGGAGTGTATGTTGCATTGCGTGCAGTGTAATTATGTAGCATGTAATTATGAGGCACTGAGTGGTATTTGGAGTGTATGTTGCATTGCGTGCAGTGTAATTATGTACCATATAATTATGTGGCACTGAGTGTAATTTGGAGTGTATGTTGCGTTGCGTGCAGTGTAATTTTGTAGCATATAATTATGTGGCACTGAGTGGTATTTGGAGTGTATGTTGATTTGAGTGCAGTGTAGTTATGTAGCATATAATTATGTGGCACTGAGTGGTATTATGGGGAGGTTATGTTGTATTCAGTAGAGTGTAATTGTGTGGCATGTAATTATGTGGCACTAAGTGGTATTTGGAGTGTACGTTGCATTGAGTGCAGTGTAGTTATGTGGCCTGTAATTATTTGGCACTGAGTGGTATTTGGAGTGTATGTTGCGTTGAGTGCAGTGTAATTATGTGGCGTGTAATTATGTGGCACTGAGCGGTATTTGGACTGTATGTTGCGTTGTGTGCAGTGTAATTATGTGGCGTGTAATAATGTGGCACTGAGGGGCATTTGGAGTGTATGTTGCGTTGAGTGCAGTGTAATTAGGTGGCGTGTAATTATGTGGTACTGAGGAGTATTTGGAGTGTATGTTGTGTTGAGTGCAGTGTAATTATGTGGCGTGTAATTAAGTGTCACTGAGTGGTATTTGGCGTGTATGTTGCGTTGAGTGTGGTGTAATTATGTGGCGTGTAATTATGTAGCACTGAGCAGTATTTGGAGTGTATGTTGCATTGTGTGAAGTGTAATTATGTGACCTGTAAATATGTGGCACTGAGGGGCATTTGGAGTGTATGTTGCACTGCGTGCAGTGTAATTATGTGGCTATGAGTGGTATTTGGAGTGAATGTTGCATTGCGTCCTGTGTAATTATGTGGGGAGTATTTATGTGGCACTGAGTGGTATTTGGAGTGTATGTTGCGTTGAGTGCAGTGCAATTATGTGGCGAGTAATTATGCGCTACTGAGTGGTATTTGGAATGTATGTTGCATTGTGTGCAGTGTAATTATGTGGCGAGTAGTTATGTGGCACTGAGTGGTATTTGTAGTGTATGTTGTGTTGCATGCTGTATAATTATGTGGCGTGTAATTATGTTGCACTGAGTGGTATTTGGAGTGTTTGTTGTGTTGTGTGCAGTGTAATAATATGGCATGTAATTATGTGGCACTGAGTGGTATTTGGAGTGTATGTTGCATTGCATGCAGTGTAATTATGTGGTGTGTAATTATGTGGCACTGAGTGGTATTTGGAGTGTATGTTGCATTGCATGCAGTGTAATTATGTGGTGTGTAATTTTGTGGCACAACGGCCCCTCGCGGCGGGATGCCTGACTTTCACCTTGTGGATACCCTGCTATCTCACAGGGGAATACCAGGAAGGGTTCCCTAAGCAAGCGCCGGGAAACCCACTGCGGGTAGCTGTGCGCTATATAAGCTCAACTACGTTTACGTTTACGTTTACGTGTGCAGTGTAATTATGTGTTGTGTAATTATGTGGCACTGAGTGGTATTTGGAGTGAATGTTGCGTTGCGTGCAGTGTAATAATATGGCATGCAATTATGTGGCACTGAGTGGTATTTGGAGTGTATGTTGCATTGCATGCAGTGTAATTATGTGGTGTGTAATTATGTGGCACTGAGTGGTATTTGGAGTGTATGTTGCATTACATGCAGTGTAATTATGTGGTGTGTAATTTTGTGGCACAGAGTGGTATTTGGAGTGTATGTTGCGTTGCATGTAGTGTAATTATGTGGCGTGTAATTATGTGGCACAGATTGGTATTTGGAGTGTATGTTGTGTTGCGTGCAGTGTAGTTATGGAGCATGTAATTATTTGGCACTGAGTCGTATTTGGGGTGTATGTTGAGTTGCATGCAGTGTAATTATGTGGCGTGTAATTATGTGGCACAGATTGGTATTTGGAGTGTATTTTGCGTTCAGTGCAGTGTAATAATGTAGCATGTAATTATGTGGCACTGAGTTGTATTTGGAGTGTATGTTGCGTTGCGTGCAGTGTAGTTATGTAGCATGTAATTTTGAGGCACTGAGTGGTATTTGGAGTGTATGTTGCATTGAGTGCAGTGTAGTTATGTAGCATATAATTATGTGGCACTGAGTGGTATTATGGGGAGGTTATGTTGTATTCAGTAGAGTGTAATTGTGTGGCATGTAATTATGTGGCACTGAGTGGTATTTGGTGTGTATGTTGCGTTAAGTGCAGTTTAGTTATGTGGCCTGTAATTATGTGGCACTGAGTGGTATTTGGAGTGTATGTGGCGTTGAGTGCAGTGTAATTTTGTGACGTGTAATTATGTGGCACTAAGCGGTATTTGGAGTGTATGTTGCGTTGTGTACAGTGTAATTATGTGGCGTGTAAAAATGTGGCACTGAGGGGCATTTGGAGTGTATGTTGCGTTGAGTGCAGTGTAATTAGGTGGCGTGTAAATATGTGGTACTGAGGGGTATTTGGAGTGTATGTTGTGTTGAGTGCAGTGTAATTATGTAGCATGTAATTATGAGGCACTGAGTGGTATTTGGAGCGTTTGTTGCATTGCGTTCAGTGTAATTATGTAGCATATATTTATGTGGCATTGAGTGCAGTGTAATTAGGTGGCGTGTAATTATGTGGTACTGAGGAGTATTTGGAGTGTATGTTGTGTTGAGTGCAGTGTAATTATGTGGCGTGTAATTAAGTGTCACTGAGTGGTATTTGGAGTGTATGTTGCGTTGAGTGTGGTGTAATTATGTGGCGTGTAATTATGTAGCACTGAGCGGTATTTGGAGTGTATGTTGCATTGTGTGAAGTGTAATTATGTGACCTGTAAATATGTGGCTATGAGTGGTATTTGGAGTGAATGTTGCATTGCGTCCTGTGTAATTATGTGGGGAGTATTTATGTGGCACTGAGTGGTATTTGGAGTGTATGTTGCGTTGAGTGCAGTGCAATTATGTGGCGAGTAATTATGCGCTACTGAGTGGTATTTGGAATGTATGTTGCATTGTGTGCAGTGTAATTATGTGGCGAGTAGTTATGTGGCACTGAGTGGTATTTGTAGTGTATGTTGTGTTGCATGCTGTGTAATTATGTGGCGTGTAATTATGTTGCACTGAGTGGTATTTGGAGTGTTTGTTGTGTTGTGTGCAGTGTAATAATATGGCATGTAATTATGTGGCACTGAGTGGTATTTGGAGTGTATGTTGCATTGCATGCAGTGTAATTATGTGGTGTGTAATTATGTGGCACTGAGTGGTATTTGGAGTGTATGTTGCATTGCATGCAGTGTAATTATGTGGTGTGTAATTTTGTGGCACAACGGCCCCTCGCGGCGGGATGCCTGACTTTCACCTTGTGGATACCCTGCTATCTCACAGGGGAATACCAGGAAGGGTTCCCTAAGCAAGCGCCGGGAAACCCACTGCGGGTAGCTGTGCGCTATATAAGCTCAACTACGTTTACGTTTACGTGTGCAGTGTAATTATGTGTTGTGTAATTATGTGGCACTGAGTGGTATTTGGAGTGTATGTTGCGTTGCGTGCAGTGTAATAATATGGCATGCAATTATGTGGCACTGAGTGGTATTTGGAGTGTATGTTGCATTGCATGCAGTGTAATTATGTGGTGTGTAATTATGTGGCACTGAGTGGTATTTGGAGTGTATGTTGCATTGCATGCAGTGTAATTATGTGGTGTGTAATTTTGTGGCACAGAGTGCTATTTGGAGTGTATGTTGCGTTGCATGTAGTGTAATTATGTGGCGTGTAATTATGTGGCACAGATTGGTATTTGGAGTGTATGTTGCGTTGCGTGCAGTGTAGTTATGGAGCATGTAATTATTTGGCACTGAGTCGTATTTGGGGTGTATGTTGAGTTGCATGCAGTGTAATTATGTGGCGTGTAATTATGTGGCACAGATTGGTATTTGGAGTGTATTTTGCGTTCAGTGCAGTGTAGTTATGTAGCATGTAATTATGTGGCACTGAGTTGTATTTGGAGTGTATGTTGCGTTGCGTGCAGTGTAGTTATGTAGCATGTAATTTTGAGGCACTGAGTGGTATTTGGAGTGTATGTTGCATTGAGTGCAGTGTAGTTATGTAGCATATAATTATGTGGCACTGAGTGGTATTATGGGGAGGTTATGTTGTATTCAGTAGAGTGTAATTGTGTGGCATGTAATTATGTGGCACTGAGTGGTATTTGGTGTGTATGTTGCGTTAAGTGCAGTTTAGTTATGTGGCCTATAATTATGTGGCACTGAGTGGTATTTGGAGTGTATGTGGCGTTGAGTGCAGTGTAATTTTGTGACGTGTAATTATGTGGCACTAAGCGGTATTTGGAGTGTATGTTGCGTTGTGTACAGTGTAATTATGTGGCGTGTAAAAATGTGGCACTGAGGGGCATTTGGAGTGTATGTTGCGTTGAGTGCAGTGTAATTAGGTGCCGTGTAATTATGTGGTACTGAGGGGTATTTGGAGTGTATGTTGTGTTGAGTGCAGTGTAATTATGTAGCATGTAATTATGAGGCACTGAGTGGTATTTGGAGCGTTTGTTGCATTGCGTTCAGTGTAATTATGTAGTATATATTTATGTGGCATTGAGTGGAATTTGGAGTGTATGTTGCATTGTGTGCAGTGTAATTATGTGGCCTGTAAATATGTGGCACTGAGGGGCATTTGGAGTGTAAGTTGCACTGCGTGCAGTGTAATTATGTGGCTCTGAGTGGTATTTGGAGTGTATGTTGTATGGCGTCCTGTGTAATTATGTGGGGAGTATTTATGTGGCACTGAGTGGTATTTGGAGTGTATGTAGCGTTGCATGCAGTGTAATTATGTGGTGTGTAATTTTGTGGCACAGAGTGGTATTTGGAGTGTATGTTGCGTTGCGTGCAGTGTAATTATGTGGCACAGATTGGTATTTGGAGTGTATGTTGCGTTGAGTGCAGTGTAATAATGTAGCATGTAATTATGTGGCACTGAGTCGTATTTGGAGTGTATTTTGCTTTGCATGCAGTGTAGTTATGTAGCATGTAATTTTGAGGCACTGAGTGGTATTTGGAGTGTATGTTGCGTTGAGTGCAGTGTAGTTATGCAGCATATAATTATGTGGCACTGAGTGGTATTATGGGGAGGTTATGTTGTATTCAGTAGAGTGTAATTGTGTGGCATGTAATTATGTGGCACTGAGTGGTATTTGGTGTGTATGTTGCGTTAAGTGCAGTGTAGTTATGTGGCCTGTAATTATGTGGCACTGAGTGGTATTTGGAGTGTATGTTGCGTTGAGTGCAGTGTAGTTATGTTGCCTGTAATCATGTGGCACTGAATGGTATTTGGAGTGTATGTTGCGTTGAGTGCAGTGTAATTATGTGGCGTATAATTATGTGGCACTGAGCGGTATTTGGAGTGTATGTTGCGATGTGTGCAGTGTAATTATGTGGCGTGGAAATATGTGGCACTGAGGGGAATTTGGAGTGTATGTTGCGTTGAGTGCAGTGTAATTATGTGGCATGTGATTATGTGGCATTGAGTGGCATTTGGAGTGTATGTTGCGTTGAGTGCAGTGTAATTATGTGGCGAGTAATTATGCAGCAATGAGTGGTATTTGCAATGTATGTTGCGTGCAGTGTAATTATGTGGCGAGTAGTTATATGGCACTGAGTGGTATTTGTAGTCTATGTTGTGTTGCGTGCTGTGTAATTATGTGGTGTGTAATTATGTTGCACTGAGTGGTATTTGGAGTGTTTGTTGTGTTGTGTGCAGTGTAATTATGTGTTGTGTAATTATGTGGCACTGAGTGGTATTTGGAGTGTATGTTGCATTGTGTGCAGTGTAATTATGTGAAGTGTAATTATTTGGCACTGAGTGGTATTTGGAGTGTATGTTGCGTTGTGCACAGTGTAATCATGTGGCATGTAATTATTTGGAAATGAGTTGTATTCGGAGTGTATGGTGCGTTGCAAGCAGTGAAGTTATGTAGCATGTAATGTGGCACTGAGTCGTATTTGGAGTGTAAGTTGCGTTGCGTGCAGTGTATTTATGTATCATGTAATTATGAGGCACTGAGTGGTATTTGGAGTGTATGTTGCGTGGCGTGCAGTGTAATTATGTAGCATATATTTATGTGGCACTGAGTGGAATCTGGAGTGTATGTTGCGTTGCGTGCAATGTAATAATATGGCGTTTAATTATGTGGCACTGAGTGGTATTTGGAGTGTATGTTACGTTGCACGCAGTGTCATTATGTGGTGTGTAATTATGTGGCACTGAGTGGTATTTGGAGTGTATGTAGCGTTGCGTGCAGTGTAATTATGTAGCATGTAATTATGAGGCACTGAGTGGTATTTGGAGTGTATGTTGCGTTGCGTGCAGTGTAATTATGTAGCATATATTTATGTGGCACTGAGTGATATTTGGAGTGTATGTTGCATTGCACGCAGTGTAATTATGCGGCGTGTAATTATGTAGCACTGAGTGGTATTTGGAGTGTATGTTGCGTTGCGTGCAGTGTAATTATGTGCTGTGTAATTTTGTGGCACAGAGTGGTATTTGGAGTGTATGTTGCGTTGCGTGCAGTGTAATTATGTAGCATATATTTATGTGGCACTGAGTGGTATTTGGAGTGTATGTTGCATTGCACGCAGTGTAATTATGCGGCGTGTAATTATGTAGCACTGAGTGGTATTTGGAGTGTATGTTGCGTTGCGTGCAGTGTAATTATGTGCTGTGTAATTTTGTGGCACAGAGTGGTATTTGGAGTGTATGTTGCGTTGCGTGCAGTGTAATTATGTAGCATATATTTATGTGGCACTGAGTGGCATTTGGAGTGTATGTTGCATTGCACGCAGTGTAATTATGTGGCGTGTAATTATTTGGTAATGAGTTGTATTTGGAGTGTATGTCGCGTTGCGCGCAGAGTAATTATGTGGGGTGTAATTATGTGGCACTGAGTGGTATTTGGAGTGTATGTTGCATTGCACGCAGTGTAATAATATGGCGTGTAATTATGTGGCACTGAGTGGTATTTGGAGTGTATGTTGTGTTGCGCACAGTGTAATCATGTGGCGTGTAATTATTTGGAAATGAGTTGTATTTGGAGTGTATGTCGCGTTGCGCGCAGAGTAATTATGTGGCGTGTAATTATGTGGCACTGAGTGCTATTTGGAGTGTATGTTGCATTGTGCACAGTGTAATCATGTGGCATGTAATTATTTGGAAATGAGTTGTATTCGGAGTGTATGGTGCGTTGCAAGCAGTGAAGTTATGTAGCATGTAATGTGGCACTGAGTCGTATTTGGAGTGTAAGTTGCGTTGCGTGCAGTGTATTTATGTATCATGTAATTATGAGGCACTGAGTGGTATTTGGAGTGTATGTTGCGTGGCGTGCAGTGTAATTATGTAGCATATATTTATGTGGCACTGAGTGGAATCTGGAGTGTATGTTGCGTTGCGTGCAATGTAATAATATGGCGTTTAATTATGTGGCACTGAGTGGTATTTGGAGTGTATGTTACGTTGCACGCAGTGTCATTATGTGGTGTGTAATTATGTGGCACTGAGTGGTATTTGGAGTGTATGTAGCGTTGCGTGCAGTGTAATTATGTAGCATGTAATTATGAGGCACTGAGTGGTATTTGGAGTGTATGTTGCGTTGCGTGCAGTGTAATTATGTAGCATATATTTATGTGGCACTGAGTGATATTTGGAGTGTATGTTGCATTGCACGCAGTGTAATTATGCGGCGTGTAATTATGTAGCACTGAGTGGTATTTGAAGTGTATGTTGCGTTGCGTGCAGTGTAATTATGTGCTGTGTAATTTTGTGGCACAGAGTGGTATTTGGAGTGTATGTTGCGTTGCGTGCAGTGTAATTATGTAGCATATATTTATGTGGCACTGAGTGGTATTTGGAGTGTATGTTGCATTGCACGCAGTGTAATTATGCGGCGTGTAATTATGTAGCACTGAGTGGTATTTGGAGTGTATGTTGCGTTGCGTGCAGTGTAATTATGTGCTGTGTAATTTTGTGGCACAGAGTGGTATTTGGAGTGTATGTTGCGTTGCGTGCAGTGTAATTATGTAGCATATATTTATGTGGCACTGAGTGGCATTTGGAGTGTATGTTGCATTGCACGCAGTGTAATTATGTGGCGTGTAATTATTTGGTAATGAGTTGTATTTGGAGTGTATGTCGCGTTGCGCGCAGAGTAATTATGTGGCGTGTAATTATGTGGCACTGAGTGGTATTTGGAGTGTATGTTGCATTGCACGCAGTGTAATAATATGGCGTGTAATTATGTGGCACTGAGTGGTATTTGGAGTGTATGTTGTGTTGCGCACAGTGTAATCATGTGGCGTGTAATTATTTGGAAATGAGTTGTATTTGGAGTGTATGTCGCGTTGCGCGCAGAGTAATTATGTGGCGTGTAATTATGTGGCACTGAGTGGTATTTGGAGTGTATGGTGCGTTGCAAGCAGTGAAGTTATGTAGCATGTAATTATGTGGCACTGAGTCGTATTTGGAGTGTATGTTGCGTTGCGTGCAGTGTAATTATGTATCATGTAATTATGAGGCACTGAGTGGTATTTGGAGTGTATGTTGCGTGGCGTGCAGTGTAATTATGTAGCATATATTTATGTGGCACTGAGTGGAATCTGGAGTGTATGGTGCGTTGCGTGCAATGTAATAATATGGCGTGTAATTATGTGCAACTGAGTGGTATTTGGAGTGTATGTTGCGTTGCACGCAGTGTCATTATGTGGTGTGTAATTATGTGGCACTGAGTGGTATTTGGAGTGTATGTTACGTTGCGTGCAGTGTATTTATGTGGTGTGTAATTATGTGGCACTGAGTGGTATTTGGAGTGTATGGTGCATTGCAAGCAGTGAAGTTATGTAGCATGTAATTATGTGGCACTGAGTCGTATATGGAGTGTATGTAGCGTTGCGTGCAGTGTAATTATGTAGCATGTAATTATGAGGCACTGAGTGGTATTTGGAGTGTATGTTGCGTTGCGTGCAGTGTAATTATGTAGCATATATTTATGTGGCACTGAGTGGTATTTGGAGTGTATGTTGCATTGCACGCAGTGTAATTATGCGGCGTGTAATTATGTAGCACTGAGTGGTATTTGGAGTGTATGTTGCGTTGCGTGCAGTGTAATTATGTGCTGTGTTATTTTTGGCACAGAGTGGTATTTGGAGTGTATGTTGCGTTGCGTGCAGTGTAATTATGTAGCATATATTTATGTGGCACTGAGTGGCATTTGGAGTGTATGTTGCATTGCACGCAGTGTAATTATGTAGCGTGTAATTATGTGTCACTGAGTGGTATTTGGAGTGTATGTTGCGTTGCGTGCTGTGTAATTATGTGGCGTGTAATTATGTGGCACAGAGTGGTATTTGGAGTGTATGTTACGTTGAGTGCATTGTAATAATGTAGATTGTAATTATGTGGCACTGAGTCATATTTGGTGTGTATGTTGCGTTGCATACAGTGTAGTAATGTACCATGTAATTATGTGGCACTGAGTCATACTTGGAGTGTATGTTGCATTGCGTGCAGTGTAATTTTGTAGCATGTAATTATGAGGCACTGAGTGGTATTTGGAGTGTATGTTGCATTGTGTGCAGTGTAATTATGTACCATATAATTATGTGGCACTGAGTGGAATTTGGAGTGTATGTTGCGTTGCGTGCAGTGTAATTTTGTAGCATATAATTATGTGGCACTGAGTGGTATTTGGAGTGTATGTTGCGTTGTGTGCAGTGTAATTATGTAGCATATATTTATGTGGCACTGAGTGGTATTTGGAGTGTATTTTGCATTGCACGCAGTGTTATTATGTGGCGTGTAATAATGTGGCACTGAGTGGTATTTGGAGTGTATGTTGCGTTGCGTGCAGTGTAATTATGTGCTGTGTAATTTTGTGGCACAGAGTGGTATTTGGAGTGTATGTTGCGTTGCATGCAGTGAAATTATGTGGCGTGTAATTATGTGGCACAGAATGGTATTTGGAGTGTATGTTGCATTGAGTGCAGTGTAATAATGTAGCATGTAATTATGTGGCACTGAGTCGTATTTGGAGTGTATGTTGCGTTGCGTACAGTGTAGTAATGTAGCATGTAATTATGTGGCACTGAGTCGTATTTGGAGTGTATGTTGCGTTGCGTGCAGTGTAATTAGGTGGCGTGTAATTATGTGGTACTGAGGGGTGTTTGCAGTGTATGTTGTGTTGAGTGCAGTGTAATTATGTGGCACTGAGTGGAATTTGGAGTGTATGGTGCATTGCAAGCAGTGAAGTTATGTAGCATGTAATTATGTGGCACTGAGTCGTATTTGGAGTGTATGTAGCGTTGCGTGCAGTGTAATTATGTAGCATGTAATTATGAGGCACAGATTGGTATTTGGAGTGTATGTTGCGTTGTGTGCAGTGTAATTATGTAGCATATATTTATGTGGCACTGAGTGGTATTTGGAGTGTATTTTGCATTGCACGCAGTGTTATTATGTGGCGTGTAATAATGTGGCACTGAGTGGTATTTGGAGTGTATGTTGCGTTGCGTGCAGTGTAATTATGTGCTGTGTAATTTTGTGGCACAGAGTGGTATTTGGAGTGTATGTTGCGTTGCATGCAGTGAAATTATGTGGCGTGTAATTATGTGGCACAGAATGGTATTTGGAGTGTATGTTGCATTGAGTGCAGTGTAATAATGTAGCATGTAATTATGTGGCACTGAGTCGTATTTGGAGTGTATGTTGCGTTGCGTACAGTGTAGTAATGTAGCATGTAATTATGTGGCACTGAGTCGTATTTGGAGTGTATGTTGCGTTGCGTGCAGTGTAATTAGGTGGCGTGTAATTATGTGGTACTGAGGGGTGTTTGCAGTGTATGTTGTGTTGAGTGCAGTGTAATTATGTGGCACTGAGTGGTATTTGGAGTGTATGGTGCATTGCAAGCAGTGAAGTTATGTAGCATGTAATTATGTGGCACTGAGTCGTATATGGAGTGTATGTAGCGTTGCGTGCAGTGTAATTATGTAGCATGTAATTATGAGGCACTGAGTGGTATTTGGAGTGTATGTTGCGTTGCGTGCAGTGTAATTATGTAGCATATATTTATGTGGCACTGAGTGGTATTTGGAGTGTATGTTGCATTGCACGCAGTGTAATTATGCGGCGTGTAATTATGTAGCACTGAGTGGTATTTGGAGTGTATGTTGCGTTGCGTGCAGTGTAATTATGTGCTGTGTAATTTTGTGGCACAGAGTGGTATTTGGAGTGTATGTTGCGTTGCGTGCAGTGTAATTATGTAGCATATATTTATGTGGCACTGAGTGGCATTTGGAGTGTATGTTGCATTGCATGCAGTGTAATTATGTAGCGTGTAATTATGTGTCACTGAGTGGTATTTGGAGTGTATGTTGCGTTGCGTGCTGTGTAATTATGTGGCGTGTAATTATGTGTCACTGAGTGGTATTTGGAGTGTATGTTACGTTGAGTGCATTGTAATAATGTAGATTGTAATTATGTGGCACTGAGTCATATTTGGAGTGTATGTTGCGTTGCATACAGTGTAGTAATGTACCATGTAATTATGTGGCACTGAGTCATACTTGGAGTGTATGTTGCATTGCGTGCAGTGTAATTTTGTAGCATGTAATTATGAGGCACTGAGTGGTATTTGGAGTGTATGTTGCATTGCGTGCAGTGTAATTATGTACCATATAATTATGTGGCACTGAGTGGAATTTGGAGTGTATGTTGCGTTGCGTGCAGTGTAATTTTGTAGCATATAATTATGTGGCACTGAGTGGTATTTGGAGTGTATGTTGATTTGAGTGCAGTGTAGTTATGTAGCATATAATTATGTGGCACTGAGTGGTATTATGGGGAGGTTATGTTGTATTCAGTAGAGTGTAATTGTGTGGCATGTAATTATGTGGCACTGAGTGGTATTTGGAGTGTACGTTGCATTGAGTGCAGTGTAGTTATGTGGCCTGTAAATATTTGGCACTGAGTGGTATTTGGAGTGTATGTTGAGTTGAGTGCAGTGTAATTATGTGGCGTGTAATTATGTGGCACTGAGCGGTATTTGGACTGTATGTTGCGTTGTGTGCAGTGTAATTATGTGGCGTGTAAATATGTGGCACTGAGGGGCATTTGGATTGTATGTTGCGTTGAGTGCAGTGTAATTAGGTGGCGTGTAATTATGTGGTACTGAGGGGTATTTGGAGTGTATTTTGTGT
The DNA here is from genome assembly GCF_964261635.1 of Lissotriton helveticus. Classification (NCBI taxonomy): domain Eukaryota; kingdom Metazoa; phylum Chordata; class Amphibia; order Caudata; family Salamandridae; genus Lissotriton; species Lissotriton helveticus. The sequence goes on from NC_136061.1 coordinate 1,958,308,293, forward strand.
TGAGTGCAGTGTAATTATGTGGCGTGTTTTAAGTGTCACTGAGTGGTATTTGGAGTGTATGTTGCGTTGCGTCCTGTGTAATTATGTGGGGAGTATTTATGTGGCACTGAGTGGTATTTGGAGTGTATGTTGCGTTGAGTGCAGTGCAATTATGTGGCATGTGATTATGAGGCACTGAGTGGTATTTGGAGTGTATGTTGTGTTGAGTGCAGTGTAATTATGTAGCATGTAATTATGAGGCACTGAGTGGTATTTGGAGCGTATGTTGCATTGCGTGCAGTTTAATTATGTAGCATATATTTATGTGGCACTGAGGGGCATTTGGAGTGTATGTTGCGTTGCACGCAGTGTAATTATGTGGCGTGTAATTATGTGGCACTGAGTGGTATATGGAGTATATGTTGCGTTGCGTGCAGTGTAATTACATAGCATATAATTATGTGGCACTGAGTGGTATTTTGAGTGTATGTTGATTTGAGTGTAGTGTAGTTATGTAGCATATATTTATGTGGCACTGAGTGGTATTATGGGGAGATTATGTTGTATTCAGTAGAGTGTAATAGTGTGGCATGTAATTCTGTGGCACTGAGTGGTATTTGGAGTGTATGTTGCGTTGAGTGCAGTGTAATTATGTGGCGTGTAATTATGTGGCACTGAGCGGTATTTGGAGTGTATGTTGCGTTGTGTGCAGTGTAATTATGTGGCATGTAATTATGTAGCACTGAGCGGTATTTGGAGTGTATGTTGCGTTGTGTGCAGTGTAATTATGTGGCCTGTAAATATGTGGCACTGAGGGGCATTTGGAGTGTATGTTGCGCTGCGCGCAGTGTAATTATGTGGCTCTGAGTGGTATTTGGAGTGTATGTTGCATTAGTCCTGTGTAATTATGTGGGGAGTATTTATGTGGCACTGAGTGGTATTTGGAGTATATGTTGCGTTGAGTGCAGTGCAATTATGTGGCATGTGATTATGTGGCACTGAGTGGTATTTGGAGTGTATGTTGCGTTGCGTGCAGTGCAATTATGTGGCGAGTAATTATGCGGCACTGAGTGGTATTTGGAAAATATGTTGCATTGCGTGCAGTGTAATTATGTGGCGAGTAGTTATGTGGCACTGAGTGGTATTTGTAGTGTATGTTGTGTTGCGTGCTGTGTAATTATGTGGCGTGTAATTATGTTGCACTGAGTGGTATTTGGAGTGTTTGTTGTGTTGTGTGCAGTGTAATTATGTGTTGTGTAAATATGTGGCACTGAGTGGTATTTGGATTGTATGTTGCGTTGCGTGCAGTGTAATGATATGGCATGTAATTATGTGGCACTGAGTGGTATTTGGAGTGTATGTTGGGTTGCACGCAGTGTAATAATATGGCGTGTAATTATGTGGCACTGAGTGGTATTTGGAGTGTATGTTGCGTTGCATGCAGTGTAATTATGTGGCGTGTAATATGTGGCACTGAGTGGTATTTGGAGTGTATTTTGCATTGCGTGCAGTGTAATTATGTGGTGTGTAATTTTGTGGCACAGAGTGGTATTTGGAGTGTATGTTGCGTTGCGTGCAGTGTAATTATGTGGCATGTAATTATGTGGCACAGATTGGTATTTGGAGTGTATGTTGCGTTGAGTGCAGTGTAATAATGTAGCATGTAATTTTGTGGCACTGGGTCGTATTTGGAGTGTATGTTGCGTTGCGTGCAGTGTAGTTATGGAGCATGTAATTATGTTGCACTGAGTCGTATTTGGGGTGTAAGTTGAGTTGCGTGCAGTGTAATTATGTAGCATGTAATTTTGAGGCACTGAGTGGTATTTGGAGCGCATGTTGCGTTGCGTGCAGTGTAATTATGTAGCATATATTTATGTGGCACTGAGTGGAATTTGGAGTGTATGTTGCGTTGCACGCAGTGTAATTATGTGGCGTGTAATTATGTGGCACTGAGTGGTATTTGGAGAGTATGTTGCGTTGCGCGCAGTGTAATTATGTGGCATGTAATTATGTGGCACTGAGTGGTATTTGGAGTGTATGGTGCATTGCAAGCAGTGAACTTATGTAACATGTAATTATGGGGCACTGAGTCGTATTTGGAGTGTATGTAGCGTTGCGTGCAGTGTAATTATGTAGCATGTAATTATGAGGCACAGAGTGGTATTTGGAGTGTATGTTGTGTTGCGTGCAGTGTATGTATGTAGCATATATTTATGTGGCACTGAGTGGTATTTGGAGTGTATTTTGCATTGCACGCAGTGTAATTATGTGGCGTGTAATAATGTGGCAATGAGTGGTATTTGGAGTGTATGTTGCGTTGAGTGCAGTGTAATAATGTAGCATGTAATTATGTGGCACTGGGTCGTATTTGGAGTGTATGTTGCGTTGCGTGCAGTGTAGTTATGGAGCATGTAATTATGTTGCACTGAGTCGTATTTGGGGTGTAAGTTGAGTTGCGTGCAGTGTAATTATGTAGCATGTAATTTTGAGGCACTGAGTGGTATTTGGAGCGCATGTTGCGTTGCGTGCAGTGTAATTATGTAGCATATATTTATGTGGCACTGAGTGGAATTTGGAGTGTATGTTGCGTTGCGTGCAGTGTAATTATGTGGCATGTAATTATGTGGCACAGATTGGTATTTGGAGTGTATGTTGCGTTGAGTGCAGTGTAATAATGTAGCATGTAATTATGTGGCACTGGGTCGTATTTGGAGTGTATGTTGCGTTGCGTGCAGTGTAGTTATGGAGCATGTAATTATGTTGCACTGAGTCGTATTTGGGGTGTAAGTTGAGTTGCGTGCAGTGTAATTATGTAGCATGTAATTTTGAGGCACTGAGTGGTATTTGGAGCGCATGTTGCGTTGCGTGCAGTGTAATTATGTAGCATATATTTATGTGGCACTGAGTGGAATTTGGAGTGTATGTTGCGTTGCACGCAGTGTAATTATGTGGCACTGAGTGGTATTTGGAGAGTATGTTGCGTTGCGCGCAGTGTAATTATGTGGCATGTAATTATGTGGCACTGAGTGGTATTTGGAGTGTATGGTGCATTGCAAGCAGTGAACTTATGTAACATGTAATTATGGGGCACTGAGTCGTATTTGGAGTGTATGTAGCGTTGCGTGCAGTGTAATTATGTAGCATGTAATTATGAGGCACAGAGTGGTATTTGGAGTGTATGTTGTGTTGCGTGCAGTGTATGTATGTAGCATATATTTATGTGGCACTGAGTGGTATTTGGAGTGTATTTTGCATTGCACGCAGTGTAATTATGTGGCGTGTAATAATGTGGCACTGAGTGGTATTTGGAGTGTATGTTGTGTTGCATGCAGTGTAATTATGTGCTGTGTAATTTTGTGGCACAGAGTGGTATTTGGAGTGTATGTTGCGTTGCATGCAGTGTAATTATGTGGCGTGTAATTATGTGGCACAGATTGGTATTTGGAGTGTATGTTGCATTGAGTGCAGTGTAATAATGTAGCATTTAATTATGTGGCACTGAGTCGTATTTGGAGTGTATGTTGCGTTGAGTGCAGTGTAGTTATTTAGCATATAATTATGTGGAACTGAGTGGTATTATGGGGAGGTTATGTTGTATTCAGTAGAGTGTAATTGTGTGGCATGTAATTATGTGGCACTGAGTGGTATTTGGTGTGTATGTTGCGTTGAGTGCAGTGTAATTATGTAGCATATATTTATGTGGCACTGAGTGGCATTTGGAGTGTATGTTGCATTGCACGCAGTGTAATTATGTAGCGTGTAATTATGTGTCACTGAGTGGTATTTGGAGTGTATGTTGCATTGCGTGCTGTGTAATTATGTGGCGTGTAATTATGTGGCACAGAGTGGTATTTGGAGTGTATGTTACGTTGAGTGCATTGTAATAATGTAGATTGTAATTATGTGGCACTGAGTCATATTTGGAGTGTATGTTGCGTTGCATACAGTGTAGTAATGTACCATGTAATTATGTGGCACTGAGTCATACTTGGAGTGTATGTTGCATTGCGTGCAGTGTAATTTTGTAGCATGTAATTATGAGGCACTGAGTGGTATTTGGAGTGTATGTTGCATTGCGTGCAGTGTAATTATGTACCATATAATTATGTGGCACTGAGTGGAATTTGGAGTGTATGTTGCGTTGCGTGCAGTGTAATTTTGTAGCATATAATTATGTGGCACTGAGTGGTATTTGGAGTGTATGTTGCGTTGTGTACAGTGTAATTATGTAGCATATATTTATGTGGCACTGAGTGGTATTTGGAGTGTATTTTGCATTGCACGCAGTGTTATTATGTGGCGTGTAATAATGTGGCACTGAGTGGTATTTGGAGTGTATGTTGCATTGCGTGCAGTGTAATTATGTGCTGTGTAATTTTGTGGCACAGAGTGGTATTTGGAGTGTATGTTGCGTTGCATGCAGTGAAATTATGTGGCGTGTAATTATGTGGCACAGAATGGTATTTGGAGTGTATGTTGCATTGAGTGCAGTGTAATAATGTAGCATGTAATTATGTGGCACTGAGTCGTATTTGGAGTGTATGTTGCGTTGCGTACAGTGTAGTAATGTAGCATGTAATTATGTGGCACTGAGTCGTATTTGGAGTGTATGTTGCGTTGCGTGCAGTGTAATTAGGTGGCGTGTAATTATGTGGTACTGAGGGGTGTTTGCAGTGTATGTTGTGTTGAGTGCAGTGTAATTATGTGGCACTGAGTGGTATTTGGAGTGTATGGTGCATTGCAAGCAGTGAAGTTATGTAGCATGTAATTATGTGGCACTGAGTCGTATTTGGAGTGTATGTAGCATTGCGTGCAGTGTAATTATGTAGCATGTAATTATGAGGCACAGATTGGTATTTGGAGTGTATGTTGCGTTGTGTGCAGTGTAATTATGTAGCATATATTTATGTGGCACTGAGTGGTATTTGGAGTGTATTTTGCATTGCACGCAGTGTTATTATGTGGCGTGTAATAATGTGGCACTGAGTGGTATTTGGAGTGTATGTTGCGTTGCGTGCAGTGTAATTATGTGCTGTGTAATTTTGTGGCACAGAGTGGTATTTGGAGTGTATGTTGCGTTGCATGCAGTGAAATTATGTGGCGTGTAATTATGTGGCACAGAATGGTATTTGGAGTGTATGTTGCATTCAGTGCAGTGTAATAATGTAGCATGTAATTATGTGGCACTGAGTCGTATTTGGAGTGTATGTTGCGTTGCGTACAGTGTAGTAATGTAGCATGTAATTATGTGGCACTGAGTCGTATTTGGAGTGTATGTTGCGTTGCGTGCAGTGTAATTAGGTGGCGTGTAATTATGTGGTACTGAGGGGTGTTTGCAGTGTATGTTGTGTTGAGTGCAGTGTAATTATGTGGCACTGAGTGGTATTTGGAGTGTATGGTGCATTGCAAGCAGTGAAGTTATGTAGCATGTAATTATGTGGCACTGAGTCGTATATGGAGTGTATGTAGCGTTGCGTGCAGTGTAATTATGTAGCATGTAATTATGAGGCACTGAGTGGTATTTGGAGTGTATGTTGCGTTGCGTGCAGTGTAATTATGTAGCATATATTTATGTGGCACTGAGTGGTATTTGGAGTGTATGTTGCATTGCACGCAGTGTAATTATGCGGCGTGTAATTATGTAGCACTGAGTGGTATTTGGAGTGTATGTTGCGTTGCGTGCAGTGTAATTATGTGCTGTGTAATTTTGTGGCATAGAGTGGTATTTGGAGTGTATGTTGCGTTGCGTGCAGTGTAATTATGTAGCGTGTAATTATGTGTCACTGAGTGGTATTTGGAGTGTATGTTGCGTTGCGTGCTGTGTAATTATGTGGCGTGTAATTATGTGGCACAGAGTGGTATTTGGAGTGTATGTTACGTTGAGTGCATTGTAATAATGTAGATTGTAATTATGTGGCACTGAGTCATATTTGGAGTGTATGTTGCGTTGCATACAGTGTAGTAATGTACCATGTAATTATGTGGCACTGAGTCATACTTGGAGTGTATGTTGCATTGCGTGCAGTGTAATTTTGTAGCATGTAATTATGAGGCACTGAGTGGTATTTGGAGTGTATGTTGCATTGCGTGCAGTGTAATTATGTACCATATAATTATGTGGCACTGAGTGGAATTTGGAGTGTATGTTGCGTTGCGTGCAGTGTAATTTTGTAGCATATAATTATGTGGCACTGAGTGGTATTTGGAGTGTATGTTGATTTGAGTGCAGTGTAGTTATGTAGCATATAATTATGTGGCACTGAGTGGTATTATGGGGAGGTTATGTTGTATTCAGTAGAGTGTAATTGTGTGGCATGTAATTATGTGGCACTGAGTGGTATTTGGAGTGTACGTTGCATTGAGTGCAGTGTAGTTATGTGGCCTGTAAATATTTGGCACTGAGTGGTATTTGGAGTGTATGTTGAGTTGAGTGCAGTGTAATTATGTGGCGTGTAATTATGTGGCACTGAGCGGTATTTGGACTGTATGTTGCGTTGTGTGCAGTGTAATTATGTGGCATGTAAATATGTGGCACTGAGGGGCATTTGGATTGTATGTTGTGTTGAGTGCAGTGTAATTAGGTGGCGTGTAATTATGTGGTACTGAGGGGTATTTGGAGTGTATTTTGTGTTGAGTGCAGTGTAATTATGTGGCGTGTTTTAAGTGTCACTGAGTGGTATTTGGAGTGTATGTTGCGTTGAGTGTGGTGTAATTATGTGGCGTGTAATTATGTAGCACTGAGCGGTATTTGGAGTGTATGTTGCATTGTGTGAAGTGTGATTATGTGGCCTGTAAATATGTGGCACTGAGGGGCATTTGGAGTGTATGTTGCACTGCGTGCAGTGTAATTATGTGGCTATGAGTGGTATTTGGAGTGTATGTTGCATTGCGTCCTGTGTAATTATGTGGGGAGTATTTATGTGGCACTGAGTGGTATTTGGAGTGTATGTTGCGTTGAGTGCAGTGCAATTATGTGGCATGTGATTATGAGGCACTGAGTGGTATTTGGAGTGTATGTTGTGTTGAGTGCAGTGTAATTATGTAGCATGTAATTATGAGGCACTGAGTGGTATTTGGAGCGTATGTTGCATTGCGTGCAGTTTAATTATGTAGCATATATTTATGTGGCACTGAGTGGATATTGGAGTGTATGTTGCGTTGCACGCAGTGTAATTATGTGGCGTGTAATTATGTGGCACTGAGTGGTATATGGAGTATATGTTGCGTTGCGTGCAGTGTAATTACGTAGCATATAATTATGTGGCACTTAGTGGTATTTTGAGTGTATGTTGATTTGAGTGCAGTGTAGTTATGTAGCATATAATTATGTGGCACTGAGTGGTATTATGGGGAGATTATGTTGTATTCAGTAGAGTGTAATTGTGTGGCATGTAATTCTGTGGCACTGAGTGGTATTTGGAGTGTATGTTGCATTGAGTGCAGTGTAGTTATGTGGCCTGTAATTATTTGGCACTGAGTGGTATTTGGAGTGTATGTTGCGTTGAGTGCAGTGTAATTATGTGGCGTGTAATTATGTGGCACTGAGCGGTATTTGGAGTGTATGTTGCGTTGTGTGCAGTGTAATTATGTGGCATGTAATTATGTAGCACTGAGCGGTATTTGGAGTGTATGTTGCGTTGTGTGCAGTGTAATTATGTGGCCTGTAAATATGTGGCACTGAGGGGCATTTGGAGTGTATGTTGCGCTGCGCGCAGTGTAATTATGTGGCTCTGAGTGGTATTTGGAGTGTATGTTGCATTAGTCCTGTGTAATTATGTGGGGAGTATTTATGTGGCACTGAGTGGTATTTGGAGTATATGTTGCGTTGAGTGCAGTGCAATTATGTGGCGTGTGATTATGTGGCACTGAGTGGTATTTGGAGTGTATGTTGCGTTGCGTGCAGTGCAATTATGTGGCGAGTAATTATGCGGCACTGAGTGGTATTTGGAAAATATGTTGCATTGCGTGCAGTGTAATTATGTGGCGAGTAGTTATGTGGCACTGAGTGGTATTTGTAGTGTATGTTGTGTTGCGTGCTGTGTAATTATGTGGCGTGTAATTATGTTGCACTGAGTGGTATTTGGAGTGTTTGTTGTGTTGTGTGCAGTGTAATTATGTGTTGTGTAAATATGTGGCACTGAGTGGTATTTGGATTGTATGTTGCGTTGCGTGCAGTGTAATGATATGGCATGTAATTATGTGGCACTGAGTGGTATTTGGAGGGTATGTTGGGTTGCACGCAGTGTAATAATATGGCGTGTAATTATGTGGCACTGAGTGGTATTTGGAGTGTATGTTGCGTTGCATGCAGTGTAATTATGTGGCGTGTAATATGTGGCACTGAGTGGTATTTGGAGTGTATTTTGCATTGCGTGCAGTGTAATTATGTGGTGTGTAATTTTGTGGCACAGAGTGGTATTTGGAGTGTATGTTGCGTTGCGTGCAGTGTAATTATGTGGCATGTAATTATGTGGCACAGATTGGTATTTGGAGTGTATGTTGCGTTGAGTGCAGTGTAATAATGTAGCATGTAATTATGTGGCATTGAGTCGTATTTGGAGTGTATGTTGCGTGCAGTGTAGTTATGGAGCATGTAATTATGTTGCACTGAGTCGTATTTGGGGTGTAAGTTGAGTTGCGTGCAGTGTAATTATGTAGCATGTAATTTTGAGGCACTGAGTGGTATTTGGAGCGCATGTTGCGTTGCGTGCAGTGTAATTATGTAGCATATATTTATGTGGCACTGAGTGGAATTTGGAGTGTATGTTGCGTTGCACGCAGTGTAATTATGTGGCACTGAGTGGTATTTGGAGAGTATGTTGCGTTGCGCGCAGTGTAATTATGTGGCATGTAATTATGTGGCACTGAGTGGTATTTGGAGTGTATGGTGCATTGCAAGCAGTGAACTTATGTAACATGTAATTATGGGGCACTGAGTCGTATTTGGAGTGTATGTAGCGTTGCGTGCAGTGTAATTATGTAGCATGTAATTATGAGGCACAGAGTGGTATTTGGAGTGTATGTTGTGTTGCGTGCAGTGTATGTATGTAGCATATATTTATGTGGCACTGAGTGGTATTTGGAGTGTATTTTGCATTGCACGCAGTGTAATTATGTGGCGTGTAATAATGTGGCACTGAGTGGTATTTGGAGTGTATGTTGTGTTGCATGCAGTGTAATTATGTGCTGTGTAATTTTGTGGCACAGAGTGGTATTTGGAGTGTATGTTGCGTTGCATACAGTGTAATTATGTGGCGTGTAATTATGTGGCACAGATTGGTATTTGGAGTGTATGTTGCATTGAGTGCAGTGTAATAATGTAGCATTTAATTATGTGGCACTGAGTCGTATTTGGAGTGTATGTTGCGTTGAGTGCAGTGTAGTTATTTAGCATATAATTATGTGGAACTGAGTGGTATTATGGGGAGGTTATGTTGTATTCAGTAGAGTGTAATTGTGTGGCATGTAATTATGTGGCACTGAGTGGTATTTGGTGTGTATGTTGCGTTGAGTGCAGTGTAATTATGTAGCATATATTTATGTGGCACTGAGTGGCATTTGGAGTGTATGTTGCATTGCACGCAGTGTAATTATGTAGCGTGTAATTATGTGTCACTGAGTGGTATTTGGAGTGTATGTTGCATTGCGTGCTGTGTAATTATGTGGCGTGTAATTATGTGGCACAGAGTGGTATTTGGAGTGTATGTTACGTTGAGTGCATTGTAATAATGTAGATTGTAATTATGTGGCACTGAGTCATATTTGGAGTGTATGTTGCGTTGCATACAGTGTAGTAATGTACCATGTAATTATGTGGCACTGAGTCATACTTGGAGTGTATGTTGCATTGCGTGCAGTGTAATTTTGTAGCATGTAATTATGAGGCACTGAGTGGTATTTGGAGTGTATGTTGCATTGCGTGCAGTGTAATTATGTACCATATAATTATGTGGCACTGAGTGGAATTTGGAGTGTATGTTGCGTTGCGTGCAGTGTAATTTTGTAGCATATAATTATGTGGCACTGAGTGGTATTTGGAGTGTATGTTGCGTTGTGTGCAGTGTAATTATGTAGCATATATTTATGTGGCACTGAGTGGTATTTGGAGTGTATTTTGCATTGCACGCAGTGTTATTATGTGGCGTGTAATAATGTGGCACTGAGTGGTATTTGGAGTGTATGTTGCATTGCGTGCAGTGTAATTATGTGCTGTGTAATTTTGTGGCACAGAGTGGTATTTGGAGTGTATGTTGCGTTGCATGCAGTGAAATTATGTGGCGTGTAATTATGTGGCACAGAATGGTATTTGGAGTGTATGTTGCATTGAGTGCAGTGTAATAATGTAGCATGTAATTATGTGGCACTGAGTCGTATTTGGAGTGTATGTTGCGTTGCGTACAGTGTAGTAATGTAGCATGTAATTATGTGGCACTGAGTCGTATTTGGAGTGTATGTTGCGTTGCGTGCAGTGTAATTAGGTGGCGTGTAATTATGTGGTACTGAGGGGTGTTTGCAGTGTATGTTGTGTTGAGTGCAGTGTAATTATGTGGCACTGAGTGGTATTTGGAGTGTATGGTGCATTGCAAGCAGTGAAGTTATGTAGCATGTAATTATGTGGCACTGAGTCGTATTTGGAGTGTATGTAGCGTTGCGTGCAGTGTAATTATGTAGCATGTAATTATGAGGCACAGATTGGTATTTGGAGTGTATGTTGCGTTGTGTGCAGTGTAATTATGTAGCATATATTTATGTGGCACTGAGTGGTATTTGGAGTGTATTTTGCATTGCACGCAGTGTTATTATGTGGCGTGTAATAATGTGGCACTGAGTGGTATTTGGAGTGTATGTTGCGTTGCGTGCAGTGTAATTATGTGCTGTGTAATTTTGTGGCACAGAGTGGTATTTGGAGTGTATGTTGCGTTGCATGCAGTGAAATTATGTGGCGTGTAATTATGTGGCACAGAATGGTATTTGGAGTGTATGTTGCATTGAGTGCAGTGTAATAATGTAGCATGTAATTATGTGGCACTGAGTCGTATTTGGAGTGTATGTTGCGTTGCGTACAGTGTAGTAATGTAGCATGTAATTATGTGGCACTGAGTCGTATTTGGAGTGTATGTTGCGTTGCGTGCAGTGTAATTAGGTGGCGTGTAATTATGTGGTACTGAGGGGTGTTTGCAGTGTATGTTGTGTTGAGTGCAGTGTAATTATGTGGCACTGAGTGGTATTTGGAGTGTATGGTGCATTGCAAGCAGTGAAGTTATGTAGCATGTAATTATGTGGCACTGAGTCGTATATGGAGTGTATGTAGCGTTGCGTGCAGTGTAATTATGTAGCATGTAATTATGAGGCACTGAGTGGTATTTGGAGTGTATGTTGCGTTGCGTGCAGTGTAATTATGTAGCATATATTTATGTGGCACTGAGTGGTATTTGGAGTGTATGTTGCATTGCACGCAGTGTAATTATGCGGCGTGTAATTATGTAGCACTGAGTGGTATTTGGAGTGTATGTTGCGTTGCGTGCAGTGTAATTATGTGCTGTGTAATTTTGTGGCATAGAGTGGTATTTGGAGTGTATGTTGCGTTGCGTGCAGTGTAATTATGTAGCGTGTAATTATGTGTCACTGAGTGGTATTTGGAGTGTATGTTGCGTTGCGTGCTGTGTAATTATGTGGCGTGTAATTATGTGGCACAGAGTGGTATTTGGAGTGTATGTTACGTTGAGTGCATTGTAATAATGTAGATTGTAATTATGTGGCACTGAGTCATATTTGGAGTGTATGTTGCGTTGCATACAGTGTAGTAATGTACCATGTAATTATGTGGCACTGAGTCATACTTGGAGTGTATGTTGCATTGCGTGCAGTGTAATTTTGTAGCATGTAATTATTAGGCACTGAGTGGTATTTGGAGTGTATGTTGCATTGCGTGCAGTGTAATTATGTACCATATAATTATGTGGCACTGAGTGGAATTTGGAGTGTATGTTGCGTTGCGTGCAGTGTAATTTTGTAGCATATAATTATGTGGCACTGAGTGGTATTTGGAGTGTATGTTGATTTGAGTGCAGTGTAGTTATGTAGCATATAATTATGTGGCACTGAGTGGTATTATGGGGAGGTTATGTTGTATTCAGTAGAGTGTAATTGTGTGGCATGTAATTATGTGGCACTGAGTGGTATTTGGAGTGTACGTTGCATTGAGTGCAGTGTAGTTATGTGGCCTGTAAATATTTGGCACTGAGTGGTATTTGGAGTGTATGTTGAGTTGAGTGCAGTGTAATTATGTGGCGTGTAATTATGTGGCACTGAGCGGTATTTGGACTGTATGTTGCGTTGTGTGCAGTGTAATTATGTGGCGTGTAAATATGTGGCACTGAGGGGCATTTGGATTGTATGTTGTGTTGAGTGCAGTGTAATTAGGTGGCGTGTAATTATGTGGTACTGAGGGGTATTTGGAGTGTATTTTGTGTTGAGTGCAGTGTAATTATGTGGCGTGTTTTAAGTGTCACTGAGTGGTATTTGGAGTGTATGTTGCGTTGAGTGTGGTGTAATTATGTGGCGTGTAATTATGTAGCACTGAGCGGTATTTGGAGTGTATGTTGCATTGTGTGAAGTGTGATTATGTGGCCTGTAAATATGTGGCACTGAGGGGCATTTGGAGTGTATGTTGCACTGCGTGCAGTGTAATTATGTGGCTATGAGTGGTATTTGGAGTGTATGTTGCATTGCGTCCTGTGTAATTATGTGGGGAGTATTTATGTGGCACTGAGTGGTATTTGGAGTGTATGTTGCGTTGCATGTAGTGTAATTATGTGGCGTGTAATTATGTGGCACAGATTGGTATTTGGAGTGTATGTTGTGTTGCGTGCAGTGTAGTTATGGAGCATGTAATTATTTGGCACTGAGTCGTATTTGGGGTGTATGTTGAGTTGCATGCAGTGTAATTATGTGGCGTGTAATTATGTGGCACAGATTGGTATTTGGAGTGTATTTTGCGTTCAGTGCAGTGTAATAATGTAGCATGTAATTATGTGGCACTGAGTTGTATTTGGAGTGTATGTTGCGTTGCGTGCAGTGTAGTTATGTAGCATGTAATTTTGAGGCACTGAGTGGTATTTGGAGTGTATGTTGCATTGAGTGCAGTGTAGTTATGTAGCATATAATTATGTGGCACTGAGTGGTATTATGGGGAGGTTATGTTGTATTCAGTAGAGTGTAATTGTGTGGCATGTAATTATGTGGCACTGAGTGGTATTTGGTGTGTATGTTGCGTTAAGTGCAGTTTAGTTATGTGGCCTGTAATTATGTGGCACTGAGTGGTATTTGGAGTGTATGTGGCGTTGAGTGCAGTGTAATTTTGTGACGTGTAATTATGTGGCACTAAGCGGTATTTGGAGTGTATGTTGCGTTGTGTACAGTGTAATTATGTGGCGTGTAAAAATGTGGCACTGAGGGGCATTTGGAGTGTATGTTGCGTTGAGTGCAGTGTAATTAGGTGGCGTGTAAATATGTGGTACTGAGGGGTATTTGGAGTGTATGTTGTGTTGAGTGCAGTGTAATTATGTAGCATGTAATTATGAGGCACTGAGTGGTATTTGGAGCGTTTGTTGCATTGCGTTCAGTGTAATTATGTAGCATATATTTATGTGGCATTGAGTGCAGTGTAATTAGGTGGCGTGTAATTATGTGGTACTGAGGAGTATTTGGAGTGTATGTTGTGTTGAGTGCAGTGTAATTATGTGGCGTGTAATTAAGTGTCACTGAGTGGTATTTGGAGTGTATGTTGCGTTGAGTGTGGTGTAATTATGTGGCGTGTAATTATGTAGCACTGAGCGGTATTTGGAGTGTATGTTGCATTGTGTGAAGTGTAATTATGTGACCTGTAAATATGTGGCTATGAGTGGTATTTGGAGTGAATGTTGCATTGCGTCCTGTGTAATTATGTGGGGAGTATTTATGTGGCACTGAGTGGTATTTGGAGTGTATGTTGCGTTGAGTGCAGTGCAATTATGTGGCGAGTAATTATGCGCTACTGAGTGGTATTTGGAATGTATGTTGCATTGTGTGCAGTGTAATTATGTGGCGAGTAGTTATGTGGCACTGAGTGGTATTTGTAGTGTATGTTGTGTTGCATGCTGTGTAATTATGTGGCGTGTAATTATGTTGCACTGAGTGGTATTTGGAGTGTTTGTTGTGTTGTGTGCAGTGTAATAATATGGCATGTAATTATGTGGCACTGAGTGGTATTTGGAGTGTATGTTGCATTGCATGCAGTGTAATTATGTGGTGTGTAATTATGTGGCACTGAGTGGTATTTGGAGTGTATGTTGCATTGCATGCAGTGTAATTATGTGGTGTGTAATTTTGTGGCACAACGGCCCCTCGCGGCGGGATGCCTGACTTTCACCTTGTGGATACCCTGCTATCTCACAGGGGAATACCAGGAAGGGTTCCCTAAGCAAGCGCCGGGAAACCCACTGCGGGTAGCTGTGCGCTATATAAGCTCAACTACGTTTACGTTTACGTGTGCAGTGTAATTATGTGTTGTGTAATTATGTGGCACTGAGTGGTATTTGGAGTGTATGTTGCGTTGCGTGCAGTGTAATAATATGGCATGCAATTATGTGGCACTGAGTGGTATTTGGAGTGTATGTTGCATTGCATGCAGTGTAATTATGTGGTGTGTAATTATGTGGCACTGAGTGGTATTTGGAGTGTATGTTGCATTGCATGCAGTGTAATTATGTGGTGTGTAATTTTGTGGCACAGAGTGCTATTTGGAGTGTATGTTGCGTTGCATGTAGTGTAATTATGTGGCGTGTAATTATGTGGCACAGATTGGTATTTGGAGTGTATGTTGCGTTGCGTGCAGTGTAGTTATGGAGCATGTAATTATTTGGCACTGAGTCGTATTTGGGGTGTATGTTGAGTTGCATGCAGTGTAATTATGTGGCGTGTAATTATGTGGCACAGATTGGTATTTGGAGTGTATTTTGCGTTCAGTGCAGTGTAGTTATGTAGCATGTAATTATGTGGCACTGAGTTGTATTTGGAGTGTATGTTGCGTTGCGTGCAGTGTAGTTATGTAGCATGTAATTTTGAGGCACTGAGTGGTATTTGGAGTGTATGTTGCATTGAGTGCAGTGTAGTTATGTAGCATATAATTATGTGGCACTGAGTGGTATTATGGGGAGGTTATGTTGTATTCAGTAGAGTGTAATTGTGTGGCATGTAATTATGTGGCACTGAGTGGTATTTGGTGTGTATGTTGCGTTAAGTGCAGTTTAGTTATGTGGCCTATAATTATGTGGCACTGAGTGGTATTTGGAGTGTATGTGGCGTTGAGTGCAGTGTAATTTTGTGACGTGTAATTATGTGGCACTAAGCAGTATTTGGAGTGTATGTTGCGTTGTGTACAGTGTAATTATGTGGCGTGTAAAAATGTGGCACTGAGGGGCATTTGGAGTGTATGTTGCGTTGAGTGCAGTGTAATTAGGTGCCGTGTAATTATGTGGTACTGAGGGGTATTTGGAGTGTATGTTGTGTTGAGTGCAGTGTAATTATGTAGCATGTAATTATGAGGCACTGAGTGGTATTTGGAGCGTTTGTTGCATTGCGTTCAGTGTAATTATGTAGCATATATTTATGTGGCATTGAGTGGAATTTGGAGTGTATGTTGCATTGTGTGCAGTGTAATTATGTGGCCTGTAAATATGTGGCACTGAGGGGCATTTGGAGTGTAAGTTGCACTGCGTGCAGTGTAATTATGTGGCTCTGAGTGGTATTTGGAGTGTATGTTGTATGGCGTCCTGTGTAATTATGTGGGGAGTATTTATGTGGCACTGAGTGGTATTTGGAGTGTATGTAGCGTTGCATGCAGTGTAATTATGTGGTGTGTAATTTTGTGGCACAGAGTGGTATTTGGAGTGTATGTTGCGTTGCGTGCAGTGTAATTATGTGGCACAGATTGGTATTTGGAGTGTATGTTGCGTTGAGTGCAGTGTAATAATGTAGCATGTAATTATGTGGCACTGAGTCGTATTTGGAGTGTATTTTGCTTTGCATGCAGTGTAGTTATGTAGCATGTAATTTTGAGGCACTGAGTGGTATTTGGAGTGTATGTTGCGTTGAGTGCAGTGTAGTTATGCAGCATATAATTATGTGGCACTGAGTGGTATTATGGGGAGGTTATGTTGTATTCAGTAGAGTGTAATTGTGTGGCATGTAATTATGTGGCACTGAGTGGTATTTGGTGTGTATGTTGCGTTAAGTGCAGTGTAGTTATGTGGCCTGTAATTATGTGGCACTGAGTGGTATTTGGAGTGTATGTTGCGTTGAGTGCAGTGTAGTTATGTTGCCTGTAATCATGTGGCACTGAATGGTATTTGGAGTGTATGTTGCGTTGAGTGCAGTGTAATTATGTGGCGTATAATTATGTGGCACTGAGCGGTATTTGGAGTGTATGTTGCGATGTGTGCAGTGTAATTATGTGGCGTGGAAATATGTGGCACTGAGGGGAATTTGGAGTGTATGTTGCGTTGAGTGCAGTGTAATTATGTGGCATGTGATTATGTGGCATTGAGTGGCATTTGGAGTGTATGTTGCGTTGAGTGCAGTGTAATTATGTGGCGAGTAATTATGCAGCAATGAGTGGTATTTGCAATGTATGTTGCGTGCAGTGTAATTATGTGGCGAGTAGTTATATGGCACTGAGTGGTATTTGTAGTCTATGTTGTGTTGCGTGCTGTGTAATTATGTGGTGTGTAATTATGTTGCACTGAGTGGTATTTGGAGTGTTTGTTGTGTTGTGTGCAGTGTAATTATGTGTTGTGTAATTATGTGGCACTGAGTGGTATTTGGAGTGTATGTTGCATTGCGTGCAGTGTAATTATGTGAAGTGTAATTATTTGGCACTGAGTGGTATTTGGAGTGTATGTTGCGTTGTGCACAGTGTAATCATGTGGCATGTAATTATTTGGAAATGAGTTGTATTCGGAGTGTATGGTGCGTTGCAAGCAGTGAAGTTATGTAGCATGTAATGTGGCACTGAGTCGTATTTGGAGTGTAAGTTGCGTTGCGTGCAGTGTATTTATGTATCATGTAATTATGAGGCACTGAGTGGTATTTGGAGTGTATGTTGCGTGGCGTGCAGTGTAATTATGTAGCATATATTTATGTGGCACTGAGTGGAATCTGGAGTGTATGTTGCGTTGCGTGCAATGTAATAATATGGCGTTTAATTATGTGGCACTGAGTGGTATTTGGAGTGTATGTTACGTTGCACGCAGTGTCATTATGTGGTGTGTAATTATGTGGCACTGAGTGGTATTTGGAGTGTATGTAGCGTTGCGTGCAGTGTAATTATGTAGCATGTAATTATGAGGCACTGAGTGGTATTTGGAGTGTATGTTGCGTTGCGTGCAGTGTAATTATGTAGCATATATTTATGTGGCACTGAGTGATATTTGGAGTGTATGTTGCATTGCACGCAGTGTAATTATGCGGCGTGTAATTATGTAGCACTGAGTGGTATTTGGAGTGTATGTTGCGTTGCGTGCAGTGTAATTATGTGCTGTGTAATTTTGTGGCACAGAGTGGTATTTGGAGTGTATGTTGCGTTGCGTGCAGTGTAATTATGTAGCATATATTTATGTGGCACTGAGTGGTATTTGGAGTGTATGTTGCATTGCACGCAGTGTAATTATGCGGCGTGTAATTATGTAGCACTGAGTGGTATTTGGAGTGTATGTTGCGTTGCGTGCAGTGTAATTATGTGCTGTGTAATTTTGTGGCACAGAGTGGTATTTGGAGTGTATGTTGCGTTGCGTGCAGTGTAATTATGTAGCATATATTTATGTGGCACTGAGTGGCATTTGGAGTGTATGTTGCATTGCACGCAGTGTAATTATGTGGCGTGTAATTATTTGGTAATGAGTTGTATTTGGAGTGTATGTCGCGTTGCGCGCAGAGTAATTATGTGGCGTGTAATTATGTGGCACTGAGTGGTATTTGGAGTGTATGTTGCATTGCACGCAGTGTAATAATATGGCGTGTAATTATGTGGCACTGAGTGGTATTTGGAGTGTATGTTGTGTTGCGCACAGTGTAATCATGTGGCGTGTAATTATTTGGAAATGAGTTGTATTTGGAGTGTATGTCGCGTTGCGCGCAGAGTAATTATGTGGCGTGTAATTATGTGGCACTGAGTGGTATTTGGAGTGTATGGTGCGTTGCAAGCAGTGAAGTTATGTAGCATGTAATTATGTGGCACTGAGTCGTATTTGGAGTGTATGTTGCGTTGCGTGCAGTGTAATTATGTATCATGTAATTATGAGGCACTGAGTGGTATTTGGAGTGTATGTTGCGTGGCGTGCAGTGTAATTATGTAGCATATATTTATGTGGCACTGAGTGGAATCTGGAGTGTATGGTGCGTTGCGTGCAATGTAATAATATGGCGTGTAATTATGTGCAACTGAGTGGTATTTGGAGTGTATGTTGCGTTGCACGCAGTGTCATTATGTGGTGTGTAATTATGTGGCACTGAGTGGTATTTGGAGTGTATGTTACGTTGCGTGCAGTGTATTTATGTGGTGTGTAATTATGTGGCACTGAGTGGTATTTGGAGTGTATGGTGCATTGCAAGCAGTGAAGTTATGTAGCATGTAATTATGTGGCACTGAGTCGTATATGGAGTGTATGTAGCGTTGCGTGCAGTGTAATTATGTAGCATGTAATTATGAGGCACTGAGTGGTATTTGGAGTGTATGTTGCGTTGCGTGCAGTGTAATTATGTAGCATATATTTATGTGGCACTGAGTGGTATTTGGAGTGTATGTTGCATTGCACGCAGTGTAATTATGCGGCGTGTAATTATGTAGCACTGAGTGGTATTTGGAGTGTATGTTGCGTTGCGTGCAGTGTAATTATGTGCTGTGTTATTTTTGGCACAGAGTGGTATTTGGAGTGTATGTTGCGTTGCGTGCAGTGTAATTATGTAGCATATATTTATGTGGCACTGAGTGGCATTTGGAGTGTATGTTGCATTGCACGCAGTGTAATTATGTAGCGTGTAATTATGTGTCACTGAGTGGTATTTGGAGTGTATGTTGCGTTGCGTGCTGTGTAATTATGTGGCGTGTAATTATGTGGCACAGAGTGGTATTTGGAGTGTATGTTACGTTGAGTGCATTGTAATAATGTAGATTGTAATTATGTGGCACTGAGTCATATTTGGTGTGTATGTTGCGTTGCATACAGTGTAGTAATGTACCATGTAATTATGTGGCACTGAGTCATACTTGGAGTGTATGTTGCATTGCGTGCAGTGTAATTTTGTAGCATGTAATTATGAGGCACTGAGTGGTATTTGGAGTGTATGTTGCATTGTGTGCAGTGTAATTATGTACCATATAATTATGTGGCACTGAGTGGAATTTGGAGTGTATGTTGCGTTGCGTGCAGTGTAATTTTGTAGCATATAATTATGTGGCACTGAGTGGTATTTGGAGTGTATGTTGCGTTGTGTGCAGTGTAATTATGTAGCATATATTTATGTGGCACTGAGTGGTATTTGGAGTGTATTTTGCATTGCACGCAGTGTTATTATGTGGCGTGTAATAATGTGGCACTGAGTGGTATTTGGAGTGTATGTTGCGTTGCGTGCAGTGTAATTATGTGCTGTGTAATTTTGTGGCACAGAGTGGTATTTGGAGTGTATGTTGCGTTGCATGCAGTGAAATTATGTGGCGTGTAATTATGTGGCACAGAATGGTATTTGGAGTGTATGTTGCATTGAGTGCAGTGTAATAATGTAGCATGTAATTATGTGGCACTGAGTCGTATTTGGAGTGTATGTTGCGTTGCGTACAGTGTAGTAATGTAGCATGTAATTATGTGGCACTGAGTCGTATTTGGAGTGTATGTTGCGTTGCGTGCAGTGTAATTAGGTGGCGTGTAATTATGTGGTACTGAGGGGTGTTTGCAGTGTATGTTGTGTTGAGTGCAGTGTAATTATGTGGCACTGAGTGGAATTTGGAGTGTATGGTGCATTGCAAGCAGTGAAGTTATGTAGCATGTAATTATGTGGCACTGAGTCGTATTTGGAGTGTATGTAGCGTTGCGTGCAGTGTAATTATGTAGCATGTAATTATGAGGCACAGATTGGTATTTGGAGTGTATGTTGCGTTGTGTGCAGTGTAATTATGTAGCATATATTTATGTGGCACTGAGTGGTATTTGGAGTGTATTTTGCATTGCACGCAGTGTTATTATGTGGCGTGTAATAATGTGGCACTGAGTGGTATTTGGAGTGTATGTTGCGTTGCGTGCAGTGTAATTATGTGCTGTGTAATTTTGTGGCACAGAGTGGTATTTGGAGTGTATGTTGCGTTGCATGCAGTGAAATTATGTGGCGTGTAATTATGTGGCACAGAATGGTATTTGGAGTGTATGTTGCATTGAGTGCAGTGTAATAATGTAGCATGTAATTATGTGGCACTGAGTCGTATTTGGAGTGTATGTTGCGTTGCGTACAGTGTAGTAATGTAGCATGTAATTATGTGGCACTGAGTCGTATTTGGAGTGTATGTTGCGTTGCGTGCAGTGTAATTAGGTGGCGTGTAATTATGTGGTACTGAGGGGTGTTTGCAGTGTATGTTGTGTTGAGTGCAGTGTAATTATGTGGCACTGAGTGGTATTTGGAGTGTATGGTGCATTGCAAGCAGTGAAGTTATGTAGCATGTAATTATGTGGCACTGAGTCGTATATGGAGTGTATGTAGCGTTGCGTGCAGTGTAATTATGTAGCATGTAATTATGAGGCACTGAGTGGTATTTGGAGTGTATGTTGCGTTGCGTGCAGTGTAATTATGTAGCATATATTTATGTGGCACTGAGTGGTATTTGGAGTGTATGTTGCATTGCACGCAGTGTAATTATGCGGCGTGTAATTATGTAGCACTGAGTGGTATTTGGAGTGTATGTTGCGTTGCGTGCAGTGTAATTATGTGCTGTGTAATTTTGTGGCACAGAGTGGTATTTGGAGTGTATGTTGCGTTGCGTGCAGTGTAATTATGTAGCATATATTTATGTGGCACTGAGTGGCATTTGGAGTGTATGTTGCATTGCACGCAGTGTAATTATGTAGCGTGTAATTATGTGTCACTGAGTGGTATTTGGAGTGTATGTTGCGTTGCGTGCTGTGTAATTATGTGGCGTGTAATTATGTGTCACTGAGTGGTATTTGGAGTGTATGTTACGTTGAGTGCATTGTAATAATGTAGATTGTAATTATGTGGCACTGAGTCATATTTGGAGTGTATGTTGCGTTGCATACAGTGTAGTAATGTACCATGTAATTATGTGGCACTGAGTCATACTTGGAGTGTATGTTGCATTGCGTGCAGTGTAATTTTGTAGCATGTAATTATGAGGCACTGAGTGGTATTTGGAGTGTATGTTGCATTGCGTGCAGTGTAATTATGTACCATATAATTATGTGGCACTGAGTGGAATTTGGAGTGTATGTTGCGTTGCGTGCAGTGTAATTTTGTAGCATATAATTATGTGGCACTGAGTGGTATTTGGAGTGTATGTTGATTTGAGTGCAGTGTAGTTATGTAGCATATAATTATGTGGCACTGAGTGGTATTATGGGGAGGTTATGTTGTATTCAGTAGAGTGTAATTGTGTGGCATGTAATTATGTGGCACTGAGTGGTATTTGGAGTGTACGTTGCATTGAGTGCAGTGTAGTTATGTGGCCTGTAAATATTTGGCACTGAGTGGTATTTGGAGTGTATGTTGAGTTGAGTGCAGTGTAATTATGTGGCGTGTAATTATGTGGCACTGAGCGGTATTTGGACTGTATGTTGCGTTGTGTGCAGTGTAATTATGTGGCGTGTAAATATGTGGCACTGAGGGGCATTTGGATTGTATGTTGCGTTGAGTGCAGTGTAATTAGGTGGCGTGTAATTATGTGGTACTGAGGGGTATTTGGAGTGTATTTTGTGTTGAGTGCAGTGTAATTATGTGGCGTGTTTTAAGTGTCACTGAGTGGTATTTGGAGTGTATGTTGCGTTGCGTCCTGTGTAATTATGTGGGGAGTATTTATGTGGCACTGAGTGGTATTTGGAGTGTATGTTGCGTTGAGTGCAGTGCAATTATGTGGCATGTGATTATGAGGCACTGAGTGGTATTTGGAGTGTATGTTGTGTTGAGTGCAGTGTAATTATGTAGCATGTAATTATGAGGCACTGAGTGGTATTTGGAGCGTATGTTGCATTGCGTGCAGTTTAATTATGTAGCATATATTTATGTGGCACTGAGGGGCATTTGGAGTGTATGTTGCGTTGCACGCAGTGTAATTATGTGGCGTGTAATTATGTGGCACTGAGTGGTATATGGAGTATATGTTGCGTTGCGTGCAGTGTAATTACATAGCATATAATTATGTGGCACTGAGTGGTATTTTGAGTGTATGTTGATTTGAGTGTAGTGTAGTTATGTAGCATATATTTATGTGGCACTGAGTGGTATTATGGGGAGATTATGTTGTATTCAGTAGAGTGTAATAGTGTGGCATGTAATTCTGTGGCACTGAGTGGTATTTGGAGTGTATGTTGCGTTGAGTGCAGTGTAATTATGTGGCGTGTAATTATGTGGCACTGAGCGGTATTTGGAGTGTATGTTGCGTTGTGTGCAGTGTAATTATGTGGCATGTAATTATGTAGCACTGAGCGGTATTTGGAGTGTATGTTGCGTTGTGTGCAGTGTAATTATGTGGCCTGTAAATATGTGGCACTGAGGGGCATTTGGAGTGTATGTTGCGCTGCGCGCAGTGTAATTATGTGGCTCTGAGTGGTATTTGGAGTGTATGTTGCATTAGTCCTGTGTAATTATGTGGGGAGTATTTATGTGGCACTGAGTGGTATTTGGAGTATATGTTGCGTTGAGTGCAGTGCAATTATGTGGCATGTGATTATGTGGCACTGAGTGGTATTTGGAGTGTATGTTGCGTTGCGTGCAGTGCAATTATGTGGCGAGTAATTATGCGGCACTGAGTGGTATTTGGAAAATATGTTGCATTGCGTGCAGTGTAATTATGTGGCGAGTAGTTATGTGGCACTGAGTGGTATTTGTAGTGTATGTTGTGTTGCGTGCTGTGTAATTATGTGGCGTGTAATTATGTTGCACTGAGTGGTATTTGGAGTGTTTGTTGTGTTGTGTGCAGTGTAATTATGTGTTGTGTAAATATGTGGCACTGAGTGGTATTTGGATTGTATGTTGCGTTGCGTGCAGTGTAATGATATGGCATGTAATTATGTGGCACTGAGTGGTATTTGGAGTGTATGTTGGGTTGCACGCAGTGTAATAATATGGCGTGTAATTATGTGGCACTGAGTGGTATTTGGAGTGTATGTTGCGTTGCATGCAGTGTAATTATGTGGCGTGTAATATGTGGCACTGAGTGGTATTTGGAGTGTATTTTGCATTGCGTGCAGTGTAATTATGTGGTGTGTAATTTTGTGGCACAGAGTGGTATTTGGAGTGTATGTTGCGTTGCGTGCAGTGTAATTATGTGGCATGTAATTATGTGGCACAGATTGGTATTTGGAGTGTATGTTGCGTTGAGTGCAGTGTAATAATGTAGCATGTAATTTTGTGGCACTGGGTCGTATTTGGAGTGTATGTTGCGTTGCGTGCAGTGTAGTTATGGAGCATGTAATTATGTTGCACTGAGTCGTATTTGGGGTGTAAGTTGAGTTGCGTGCAGTGTAATTATGTAGCATGTAATTTTGAGGCACTGAGTGGTATTTGGAGCGCATGTTGCGTTGCGTGCAGTGTAATTATGTAGCATATATTTATGTGGCACTGAGTGGAATTTGGAGTGTATGTTGCGTTGCACGCAGTGTAATTATGTGGCGTGTAATTATGTGGCACTGAGTGGTATTTGGAGAGTATGTTGCGTTGCGCGCAGTGTAATTATGTGGCATGTAATTATGTGGCACTGAGTGGTATTTGGAGTGTATGGTGCATTGCAAGCAGTGAACTTATGTAACATGTAATTATGGGGCACTGAGTCGTATTTGGAGTGTATGTAGCGTTGCGTGCAGTGTAATTATGTAGCATGTAATTATGAGGCACAGAGTGGTATTTGGAGTGTATGTTGTGTTGCGTGCAGTGTATGTATGTAGCATATATTTATGTGGCACTGAGTGGTATTTGGAGTGTATTTTGCATTGCACGCAGTGTAATTATGTGGCGTGTAATAATGTGGCAATGAGTGGTATTTGGAGTGTATGTTGCGTTGAGTGCAGTGTAATAATGTAGCATGTAATTATGTGGCACTGGGTCGTATTTGGAGTGTATGTTGCGTTGCGTGCAGTGTAGTTATGGAGCATGTAATTATGTTGCACTGAGTCGTATTTGGGGTGTAAGTTGAGTTGCGTGCAGTGTAATTATGTAGCATGTAATTTTGAGGCACTGAGTGGTATTTGGAGCGCATGTTGCGTTGCGTGCAGTGTAATTATGTAGCATATATTTATGTGGCACTGAGTGGAATTTGGAGTGTATGTTGCGTTGCGTGCAGTGTAATTATGTGGCATGTAATTATGTGGCACAGATTGGTATTTGGAGTGTATGTTGCGTTGAGTGCAGTGTAATAATGTAGCATGTAATTATGTGGCACTGGGTCGTATTTGGAGTGTATGTTGCGTTGCGTGCAGTGTAGTTATGGAGCATGTAATTATGTTGCACTGAGTCGTATTTGGGGTGTAAGTTGAGTTGCGTGCAGTGTAATTATGTAGCATGTAATTTTGAGGCACTGAGTGGTATTTGGAGCGCATGTTGCGTTGCGTGCAGTGTAATTATGTAGCATATATTTATGTGGCACTGAGTGGAATTTGGAGTGTATGTTGCGTTGCACGCAGTGTAATTATGTGGCACTGAGTGGTATTTGGAGAGTATGTTGCGTATGCGCAGTGTAATTATGTGGCATGTAATTATGTGGCACTGAGTGGTATTTGGAGTGTATGGTGCATTGCAAGCAGTGAACTTATGTAACATGTAATTATGGGGCACTGAGTCGTATTTGGAGTGTATGTAGCGTTGCGTGCAGTGTAATTATGTAGCATGTAATTATGAGGCACAGAGTGGTATTTGGAGTGTATGTTGTGTTGCGTGCAGTGTATGTATGTAGCATATATTTATGTGGCACTGAGTGGTATTTGGAGTGTATTTTGCATTGCACGCAGTGTAATTATGTGGCGTGTAATAATGTGGCACTGAGTGGTATTTGGAGTGTATGTTGTGTTGCATGCAGTGTAATTATGTGCTGTGTAATTTTGTGGCACAGAGTGGTATTTGGAGTGTATGTTGCGTTGCATGCAGTGTAATTATGTGGCGTGTAATTATGTGGCACAGATTGGTATTTGGAGTGTATGTTGCATTGAGTGCAGTGTAATAATGTAGCATTTAATTATGTGGCACTGAGTCGTATTTGGAGTGTATGTTGCGTTGAGTGCAGTGTAGTTATTTAGCATATAATTATGTGGAACTGAGTGGTATTATGGGGAGGTTATGTTGTATTCAGTAGAGTGTAATTGTGTGGCATGTAATTATGTGGCACTGAGTGGTATTTGGTGTGTATGTTGCGTTGAGTGCAGTGTAATTATGTAGCATATATTTATGTGGCACTGAGTGGCATTTGGAGTGTATGTTGCATTGCACGCAGTGTAATTATGTAGCGTGTAATTATGTGTCACTGAGTGGTATTTGGAGTGTATGTTGCATTGCGTGCTGTGTAATTATGTGGCGTGTAATTATGTGGCACAGAGTGGTATTTGGAGTGTATGTTACGTTGAGTGCATTGTAATAATGTAGATTGTAATTATGTGGCACTGAGTCATATTTGGAGTGTATGTTGCGTTGCATACAGTGTAGTAATGTACCATGTAATTATGTGGCACTGAGTCATACTTGGAGTGTATGTTGCATTGCGTGCAGTGTAATTTTGTAGCATGTAATTATGAGGCACTGAGTGGTATTTGGAGTGTATGTTGCATTGCGTGCAGTGTAATTATGTACCATATAATTATGTGGCACTGAGTGGAATTTGGAGTGTATGTTGCGTTGCGTGCAGTGTAATTTTGTAGCATATAATTATGTGGCACTGAGTGGTATTTGGAGTGTATGTTGCGTTGTGTGCAGTGTAATTATGTAGCATATATTTATGTGGCACTGAGTGGTATTTGGAGTGTATTTTGCATTGCACGCAGTGTTATTATGTGGCGTGTAATAATGTGGCACTGAGTGGTATTTGGAGTGTATGTTGCATTGCGTGCAGTGTAATTATGTGCTGTGTAATTTTGTGGCACAGAGTGGTATTTGGAGTGTATGTTGCGTTGCATGCAGTGAAATTATGTGGCGTGTAATTATGTGGCACAGAATGGTATTTGGAGTGTATGTTGCATTGAGTGCAGTGTAATAATGTAGCATGTAATTATGTGGCACTGAGTCGTATTTGGAGTGTATGTTGCGTTGCGTACAGTGTAGTAATGTAGCATGTAATTATGTGGCACTGAGTCGTATTTGGAGTGTATGTTGCGTTGCGTGCAGTGTAATTAGGTGGCGTGTAATTATGTGGTACTGAGGGGTGTTTGCAGTGTATGTTGTGTTGAGTGCAGTGTAATTATGTGGCACTGAGTGGTAT
The DNA here is from genome assembly GCF_964261635.1 of Lissotriton helveticus. Taxonomy (NCBI): domain Eukaryota; kingdom Metazoa; phylum Chordata; class Amphibia; order Caudata; family Salamandridae; genus Lissotriton; species Lissotriton helveticus. Next base: position 1,958,334,985 of record NC_136061.1, read on the forward strand.
TTGGAGTGTATGGTGCATTGCAAGCAGTGAAGTTATGTAGCATGTAATTATGTGGCACTGAGTCGTATTTGGAGTGTATGTAGCATTGCGTGCAGTGTAATTATGTAGCATGTAATTATGAGGCACAGATTGGTATTTGGAGTGTATGTTGCGTTGTGTGCAGTGTAATTATGTAGCATATATTTATGTGGCACTGAGTGGTATTTGGAGTGTATTTTGCATTGCACGCAGTGTTATTATGTGGCGTGTAATAATGTGGCACTGAGTGGTATTTGGAGTGTATGTTGCGTTGCGTGCAGTGTAATTATGTGCTGTGTAATTTTGTGGCACAGAGTGGTATTTGGAGTGTATGTTGCGTTGCATGCAGTGAAATTATGTGGCGTGTAATTATGTGGCACAGAATGGTATTTGGAGTGTATGTTGCATTGAGTGCAGTGTAATAATGTAGCATGTAATTATGTGGCACTGAGTCGTATTTGGAGTGTATGTTGCGTTGCGTACAGTGTAGTAATGTAGCATGTAATTATGTGGCACTGAGTCGTATTTGGAGTGTATGTTGCGTTGCGTGCAGTGTAATTAGGTGGCGTGTAATTATGTGGTACTGAGGGGTGTTTGCAGTGTATGTTGTGTTGAGTGCAGTGTAATTATGTGGCACTGAGTGGTATTTGGAGTGTATGGTGCATTGCAAGCAGTGAAGTTATGTAGCATGTAATTATGTGGCACTGAGTCGTATATGGAGTGTATGTAGCGTTGCGTGCAGTGTAATTATGTAGCATGTAATTATGAGGCACTGAGTGGTATTTGGAGTGTATGTTGCGTTGCGTGCAGTGTAATTATGTAGCATATATTTATGTGGCACTGAGTGGTATTTGGAGTGTATGTTGCATTGCACGCAGTGTAATTATGCGGCGTGTAATTATGTAGCACTGAGTGGTATTTGGAGTGTATGTTGCGTTGCGTGCAGTGTAATTATGTGCTGTGTAATTTTGTGGCATAGAGTGGTATTTGGAGTGTATGTTGCGTTGCGTGCAGTGTAATTATGTAGCGTGTAATTATGTGTCACTGAGTGGTATTTGGAGTGTATGTTGCGTTGCGTGCTGTGTAATTATGTGGCGTGTAATTATGTGGCACAGAGTGGTATTTGGAGTGTATGTTACGTTGAGTGCATTGTAATAATGTAGATTGTAATTATGTGGCACTGAGTCATATTTGGAGTGTATGTTGCGTTGCATACAGTGTAGTAATGTACCATGTAATTATGTGGCACTGAGTCATACTTGGAGTGTATGTTGCATTGCGTGCAGTGTAATTTTGTAGCATGTAATTATGAGGCACTGAGTGGTATTTGGAGTGTATGTTGCATTGCGTGCAGTGTAATTATGTACCATATAATTATGTGGCACTGAGTGGAATTTGGAGTGTATGTTGCGTTGCGTGCAGTGTAATTTTGTAGCATATAATTATGTGGCACTGAGTGGTATTTGGAGTGTATGTTGATTTGAGTGCAGTGTAGTTATGTAGCATATAATTATGTGGCACTGAGTGGTATTATGGGGAGGTTATGTTGTATTCAGTAGAGTGTAATTGTGTGGCATGTAATTATGTGGCACTGAGTGGTATTTGGAGTGTACGTTGCATTGAGTGCAGTGTAGTTATGTGGCCTGTAAATATTTGGCACTGAGTGGTATTTGGAGTGTATGTTGAGTTGAGTGCAGTGTAATTATGTGGCGTGTAATTATGTGGCACTGAGCGGTATTTGGACTGTATGTTGCGTTGTGTGCAGTGTAATTATGTGGCGTGTAAATATGTGGCACTGAGGGGCATTTGGATTGTATGTTGTGTTGAGTGCAGTGTAATTAGGTGGCGTGTAATTATGTGGTACTGAGGGGTATTTGGAGTGTATTTTGTGTTGAGTGCAGTGTAATTATGTGGCGTGTTTTAAGTGTCACTGAGTGGTATTTGGAGTGTATGTTGCGTTGAGTGTGGTGTAATTATGTGGCGTGTAATTATGTAGCACTGAGCGGTATTTGGAGTGTATGTTGCATTGTGTGAAGTGTGATTATGTGGCCTGTAAATATGTGGCACTGAGGGGCATTTGGAGTGTATGTTGCACTGCGTGCAGTGTAATTATGTGGCTATGAGTGGTATTTGGAGTGTATGTTGCATTGCGTCCTGTGTAATTATGTGGGGAGTATTTATGTGGCACTGAGTGGTATTTGGAGTGTATGTTGCGTTGAGTGCAGTGCAATTATGTGGCATGTGATTATGAGGCACTGAGTGGTATTTGGAGTGTATGTTGTGTTGAGTGCAGTGTAATTATGTAGCATGTAATTATGAGGCACTGAGTGGTATTTGGAGCGTATGTTGCATTGCGTGCAGTTTAATTATGTAGCATATATTTATGTGGCACTGAGTGGATATTGGAGTGTATGTTGCGTTGCACGCAGTGTAATTATGTGGCGTGTAATTATGTGGCACTGAGTGGTATATGGAGTATATGTTGCGTTGCGTGCAGTGTAATTACGTAGCATATAATTATGTGGCACTTAGTGGTATTTTGAGTGTATGTTGATTTGAGTGCAGTGTAGTTATGTAGCATATAATTATGTGGCACTGAGTGGTATTATGGGGAGATTATGTTGTATTCAGTAGAGTGTAATTGTGTGGCATGTAATTCTGTGGCACTGAGTGGTATTTGGAGTGTATGTTGCATTGAGTGCAGTGTAGTTATGTGGCCTGTAATTATTTGGCACTGAGTGGTATTTGGAGTGTATGTTGCGTTGAGTGCAGTGTAATTATGTGGCGTGTAATTATGTGGCACTGAGCGGTATTTGGAGTGTATGTTGCGTTGTGTGCAGTGTAATTATGTGGCATGTAATTATGTAGCACTGAGCGGTATTTGGAGTGTATGTTGCGTTGTGTGCAGTGTAATTATGTGGCCTGTAAATATGTGGCACTGAGGGGCATTTGGAGTGTATGTTGCGCTGCGCGCAGTGTAATTATGTGGCTCTGAGTGGTATTTGGAGTGTATGTTGCATTAGTCCTGTGTAATTATGTGGGGAGTATTTATGTGGCACTGAGTGGTATTTGGAGTATATGTTGCGTTGAGTGCAGTGCAATTATGTGGCGTGTGATTATGTGGCACTGAGTGGTATTTGGAGTGTATGTTGCGTTGCGTGCAGTGCAATTATGTGGCGAGTAATTATGCGGCACTGAGTGGTATTTGGAAAATATGTTGCATTGCGTGCAGTGTAATTATGTGGCGAGTAGTTATGTGGCACTGAGTGGTATTTGTAGTGTATGTTGTGTTGCGTGCTGTGTAATTATGTGGCGTGTAATTATGTTGCACTGAGTGGTATTTGGAGTGTTTGTTGTGTTGTGTGCAGTGTAATTATGTGTTGTGTAAATATGTGGCACTGAGTGGTATTTGGATTGTATGTTGCGTTGCGTGCAGTGTAATGATATGGCATGTAATTATGTGGCACTGAGTGGTATTTGGAGGGTATGTTGGGTTGCACGCAGTGTAATAATATGGCGTGTAATTATGTGGCACTGAGTGGTATTTGGAGTGTATGTTGCGTTGCATGCAGTGTAATTATGTGGCGTGTAATATGTGGCACTGAGTGGTATTTGGAGTGTATTTTGCATTGCGTGCAGTGTAATTATGTGGTGTGTAATTTTGTGGCACAGAGTGGTATTTGGAGTGTATGTTGCGTTGCGTGCAGTGTAATTATGTGGCATGTAATTATGTGGCACAGATTGGTATTTGGAGTGTATGTTGCGTTGAGTGCAGTGTAATAATGTAGCATGTAATTATGTGGCATTGAGTCGTATTTGGAGTGTATGTTGCGTGCAGTGTAGTTATGGAGCATGTAATTATGTTGCACTGAGTCGTATTTGGGGTGTAAGTTGAGTTGCGTGCAGTGTAATTATGTAGCATGTAATTTTGAGGCACTGAGTGGTATTTGGAGCGCATGTTGCGTTGCGTGCAGTGTAATTATGTAGCATATATTTATGTGGCACTGAGTGGAATTTGGAGTGTATGTTGCGTTGCACGCAGTGTAATTATGTGGCACTGAGTGGTATTTGGAGAGTATGTTGCGTTGCGCGCAGTGTAATTATGTGGCATGTAATTATGTGGCACTGAGTGGTATTTGGAGTGTATGGTGCATTGCAAGCAGTGAACTTATGTAACATGTAATTATGGGGCACTGAGTCGTATTTGGAGTGTATGTAGCGTTGCGTGCAGTGTAATTATGTAGCATGTAATTATGAGGCACAGAGTGGTATTTGGAGTGTATGTTGTGTTGCGTGCAGTGTATGTATGTAGCATATATTTATGTGGCACTGAGTGGTATTTGGAGTGTATTTTGCATTGCACGCAGTGTAATTATGTGGCGTGTAATAATGTGGCACTGAGTGGTATTTGGAGTGTATGTTGTGTTGCATGCAGTGTAATTATGTGCTGTGTAATTTTGTGGCACAGAGTGGTATTTGGAGTGTATGTTGCGTTGCATACAGTGTAATTATGTGGCGTGTAATTATGTGGCACAGATTGGTATTTGGAGTGTATGTTGCATTGAGTGCAGTGTAATAATGTAGCATTTAATTATGTGGCACTGAGTCGTATTTGGAGTGTATGTTGCGTTGAGTGCAGTGTAGTTATTTAGCATATAATTATGTGGAACTGAGTGGTATTATGGGGAGGTTATGTTGTATTCAGTAGAGTGTAATTGTGTGGCATGTAATTATGTGGCACTGAGTGGTATTTGGTGTGTATGTTGCGTTGAGTGCAGTGTAATTATGTAGCATATATTTATGTGGCACTGAGTGGCATTTGGAGTGTATGTTGCATTGCACGCAGTGTAATTATGTAGCGTGTAATTATGTGTCACTGAGTGGTATTTGGAGTGTATGTTGCATTGCGTGCTGTGTAATTATGTGGCGTGTAATTATGTGGCACAGAGTGGTATTTGGAGTGTATGTTACGTTGAGTGCATTGTAATAATGTAGATTGTAATTATGTGGCACTGAGTCATATTTGGAGTGTATGTTGCGTTGCATACAGTGTAGTAATGTACCATGTAATTATGTGGCACTGAGTCATACTTGGAGTGTATGTTGCATTGCGTGCAGTGTAATTTTGTAGCATGTAATTATGAGGCACTGAGTGGTATTTGGAGTGTATGTTGCATTGCGTGCAGTGTAATTATGTACCATATAATTATGTGGCACTGAGTGGAATTTGGAGTGTATGTTGCGTTGCGTGCAGTGTAATTTTGTAGCATATAATTATGTGGCACTGAGTGGTATTTGGAGTGTATGTTGCGTTGTGTGCAGTGTAATTATGTAGCATATATTTATGTGGCACTGAGTGGTATTTGGAGTGTATTTTGCATTGCACGCAGTGTTATTATGTGGCGTGTAATAATGTGGCACTGAGTGGTATTTGGAGTGTATGTTGCATTGCGTGCAGTGTAATTATGTGCTGTGTAATTTTGTGGCACAGAGTGGTATTTGGAGTGTATGTTGCGTTGCATGCAGTGAAATTATGTGGCGTGTAATTATGTGGCACAGAATGGTATTTGGAGTGTATGTTGCATTGAGTGCAGTGTAATAATGTAGCATGTAATTATGTGGCACTGAGTCGTATTTGGAGTGTATGTTGCGTTGCGTACAGTGTAGTAATGTAGCATGTAATTATGTGGCACTGAGTCGTATTTGGAGTGTATGTTGCGTTGCGTGCAGTGTAATTAGGTGGCGTGTAATTATGTGGTACTGAGGGGTGTTTGCAGTGTATGTTGTGTTGAGTGCAGTGTAATTATGTGGCACTGAGTGGTATTTGGAGTGTATGGTGCATTGCAAGCAGTGAAGTTATGTAGCATGTAATTATGTGGCACTGAGTCGTATTTGGAGTGTATGTAGCGTTGCGTGCAGTGTAATTATGTAGCATGTAATTATGAGGCACAGATTGGTATTTGGAGTGTATGTTGCGTTGTGTGCAGTGTAATTATGTAGCATATATTTATGTGGCACTGAGTGGTATTTGGAGTGTATTTTGCATTGCACGCAGTGTTATTATGTGGCGTGTAATAATGTGGCACTGAGTGGTATTTGGAGTGTATGTTGCGTTGCGTGCAGTGTAATTATGTGCTGTGTAATTTTGTGGCACAGAGTGGTATTTGGAGTGTATGTTGCGTTGCATGCAGTGAAATTATGTGGCGTGTAATTATGTGGCACAGAATGGTATTTGGAGTGTATGTTGCATTGAGTGCAGTGTAATAATGTAGCATGTAATTATGTGGCACTGAGTCGTATTTGGAGTGTATGTTGCGTTGCGTACAGTGTAGTAATGTAGCATGTAATTATGTGGCACTGAGTCGTATTTGGAGTGTATGTTGCGTTGCGTGCAGTGTAATTAGGTGGCGTGTAATTATGTGGTACTGAGGGGTGTTTGCAGTGTATGTTGTGTTGAGTGCAGTGTAATTATGTGGCACTGAGTGGTATTTGGAGTGTATGGTGCATTGCAAGCAGTGAAGTTATGTAGCATGTAATTATGTGGCACTGAGTCGTATATGGAGTGTATGTAGCGTTGCGTGCAGTGTAATTATGTAGCATGTAATTATGAGGCACTGAGTGGTATTTGGAGTGTATGTTGCGTTGCGTGCAGTGTAATTATGTAGCATATATTTATGTGGCACTGAGTGGTATTTGGAGTGTATGTTGCATTGCACGCAGTGTAATTATGCGGCGTGTAATTATGTAGCACTGAGTGGTATTTGGAGTGTATGTTGCGTTGCGTGCAGTGTAATTATGTGCTGTGTAATTTTGTGGCATAGAGTGGTATTTGGAGTGTATGTTGCGTTGCGTGCAGTGTAATTATGTAGCGTGTAATTATGTGTCACTGAGTGGTATTTGGAGTGTATGTTGCGTTGCGTGCTGTGTAATTATGTGGCGTGTAATTATGTGGCACAGAGTGGTATTTGGAGTGTATGTTACGTTGAGTGCATTGTAATAATGTAGATTGTAATTATGTGGCACTGAGTCATATTTGGAGTGTATGTTGCGTTGCATACAGTGTAGTAATGTACCATGTAATTATGTGGCACTGAGTCATACTTGGAGTGTATGTTGCATTGCGTGCAGTGTAATTTTGTAGCATGTAATTATTAGGCACTGAGTGGTATTTGGAGTGTATGTTGCATTGCGTGCAGTGTAATTATGTACCATATAATTATGTGGCACTGAGTGGAATTTGGAGTGTATGTTGCGTTGCGTGCAGTGTAATTTTGTAGCATATAATTATGTGGCACTGAGTGGTATTTGGAGTGTATGTTGATTTGAGTGCAGTGTAGTTATGTAGCATATAATTATGTGGCACTGAGTGGTATTATGGGGAGGTTATGTTGTATTCAGTAGAGTGTAATTGTGTGGCATGTAATTATGTGGCACTGAGTGGTATTTGGAGTGTACGTTGCATTGAGTGCAGTGTAGTTATGTGGCCTGTAAATATTTGGCACTGAGTGGTATTTGGAGTGTATGTTGAGTTGAGTGCAGTGTAATTATGTGGCGTGTAATTATGTGGCACTGAGCGGTATTTGGACTGTATGTTGCGTTGTGTGCAGTGTAATTATGTGGCGTGTAAATATGTGGCACTGAGGGGCATTTGGATTGTATGTTGTGTTGAGTGCAGTGTAATTAGGTGGCGTGTAATTATGTGGTACTGAGGGGTATTTGGAGTGTATTTTGTGTTGAGTGCAGTGTAATTATGTGGCGTGTTTTAAGTGTCACTGAGTGGTATTTGGAGTGTATGTTGCGTTGAGTGTGGTGTAATTATGTGGCGTGTAATTATGTAGCACTGAGCGGTATTTGGAGTGTATGTTGCATTGTGTGAAGTGTGATTATGTGGCCTGTAAATATGTGGCACTGAGGGGCATTTGGAGTGTATGTTGCACTGCGTGCAGTGTAATTATGTGGCTATGAGTGGTATTTGGAGTGTATGTTGCATTGCGTCCTGTGTAATTATGTGGGGAGTATTTATGTGGCACTGAGTGGTATTTGGAGTGTATGTTGCGTTGAGTGCAGTGCAATTATGTGGCATGTGATTATGAGGCACTGAGTGGTATTTGGAGTGTATGTTGTGTTGAGTGCAGTGTAATTATGTAGCATGTAATTATGAGGCACTGAGTGGTATTTGGAGCGTATGTTGCATTGCGTGCAGTTTAATTATGTAGCATATATTTATGTGGCACTGAGTGAATATTGGAGTGTATGTTGCGTTGCACGCAGTGTAATTATGTGGCGTGTAATTATGTGGCACTGAGTGGTATATGGAGTATATGTTGCGTTGCGTGCAGTGTAATTACGTAGCATATAATTATGTGGCACTTAGTGGTATTTTGAGTGTATGTTGATTTGAGTGCAGTGTAGTTATGTAGCATATAATTATGTGGCACTGAGTGGTATTATGGGGAGATTATGTTGTATTCAGTAGAGTGTAATTGTGTGGCATGTAATTCTGTGGCACTGAGTGGTATTTGGAGTGTATGTTGCATTGAGTGCAGTGTAGTTATGTGGCCTGTAATTATTTGGCACTGAGTGGTATTTGGAGTGTATGTTGCGTTGAGTGCAGTGTAATTATGTGGCGTGTAATTATGTGGCACTGAGCGGTATTTGGAGTGTATGTTGCGTTGTGTGCAGTGTAATTATGTGGCATGTAATTATGTAGCACTGAGCGGTATTTGGAGTGTATGTTGCGTTGTGTGCAGTGTAATTATGTGGCCTGTAAATATGTGGCACTGAGGGGCATTTGGAGTGTATGTTGCGCTGCGCGCAGTGTAATTATGTGGCTCTGAGTGGTATTTGGAGTGTATGTTGCATTAGTCCTGTGTAATTATGTGGGGAGTATTTATGTGGCACTGAGTGGTATTTGGAGTATATGTTGCGTTGAGTGCAGTGCAATTATGTGGCGTGTGATTATGTGGCACTGAGTGGTATTTGGAGTGTATGTTGCGTTGCGTGCAGTGCAATTATGTGGCGAGTAATTATGCGGCACTGAGTGGTATTTGGAAAATATGTTGCATTGCGTGCAGTGTAATTATGTGGCGAGTAGTTATGTGGCACTGAGTGGTATTTGTAGTGTATGTTCTGTGGCGTGCTGTGTAATTATGTGGCGTGTAATTATGTTGCACTGAGTGGTATTTGGAGTGTTTGTTGTGTTGTGTGCAGTGTAATTATGTGTTGTGTAAATATGTGGCACTGAGTGGTATTTGGATTGTATGTTGCGTTGCGTGCAGTGTAATGATATGGCATGTAATTATGTGGCACTGAGTGGTATTTGGAGGGTATGTTGGGTTGCACGCAGTGTAATAATATGGCGTGTAATTATGTGGCACTGAGTGGTATTTGGAGTGTATGTTGCGTTGCATGCAGTGTAATTATGTGGCGTGTAATATGTGGCACTGAGTGGTATTTGGAGTGTATTTTGCATTGCGTGCAGTGTAATTATGTGGTGTGTAATTTTGTGGCACAGAGTGGTATTTGGAGTGTATGTTGCGTTGCGTGCAGTGTAATTATGTGGCATGTAATTATGTGGCACAGATTGGTATTTGGAGTGTATGTTGCGTTGAGTGCAGTGTAATAATGTAGCATGTAATTATGTGGCACTGAGTCGTATTTGGAGTGTATGTTGCGTGCAGTGTAGTTATGGAGCATGTAATTATGTTGCACTGAGTCGTATTTGGGGTGTAAGTTGAGTTGCGTGCAGTGTAATTATGTAGCATGTAATTTTGAGGCACTGAGTGGTATTTGGAGCGCATGTTGCGTTGCGTGCAGTGTAATTATGTAGCATATATTTATGTGGCACTGAGTGGAATTTGGAGTGTATGTTGCGTTGCACGCAGTGTAATTATGTGGCGTGTAATTATGTGGCACTGAGTGGTATTTGGAGAGTATGTTGCGTTGCGCGCAGTGTAATTATGTGGCATGTAATTATGTGGCACTGAGTGGTATTTGGAGTGTATGGTGCATTGCAAGCAGTGAACTTATGTAACATGTAATTATGGGGCACTGAGTCGTATTTGGAGTGTATGTAGCGTTGCGTGCAGTGTAATTATGTAGCATGTAATTTTGAGGCACTGAGTGGTATTTGGAGCGCATGTTGCGTTGCGTGCAGTGTAATTATGTAGCATATATTTATGTGGCACTGAGTGGAATTTGGAGTGTATGTTGCATTGCACACAGTGTAATTATGTGGCGTGTAATTATGTGGCACTGAGTGGTATTTGGAGAGTATGTTTCGTTGCGCACAGTGTAATTATGTGGCATGTAATTATGTGGCACTGAGTGGTATTTGGAGTGTATGGTGCATTGCAAGCAGTGAAGTTATGTAACATGTAATTATGGGGCACTGAGTCGTATTTGGAGTGTATGTAGCGTTGCGTGCAGTGTAATTATGTGGTGTGTAATTTTGTGGCACAGAGTGGTATTTAGAGTGTATGTTGCGTTACGTGCAGTGTAATTATGTGGTGTGTAATTTTGTGGCACAGAGTGGTATTTGGAGTGTATGTTGTGTTGCGTGCAGTGTATGTATGTAGCATATATTTATGTGGCACTGAGTGGTATTTGGAGTGTATTTTGCATTGCACGCAGTGTAATTATGTGGTGTGTAATAATGTGGCACTGAGTGGTATTTGGAGTGTATGTTGTGTTGCGTGCAGTGTAATTATGTGCTGTGTAATTTTGTGGCACAGAGTGGTATTTGGAGTGTATGTTGCGTTGCATGCAGTGTAATTATGTGGCGTGTAATTATGTGGCACAGATTGGTATTTGGAGTGTATGTTGCATTGAGTGCAGTGTAATAATGTAGCATGTAATTATGTGGTACTGAGTCGTATTTGGAGTGTATGTTGCGTTGAGTGCAGTGTAGTTATTTAGCATATAATTGTGTGGAACTGAGTGGTATTATGGGGAGGTTATGTTGTATTCAGTAGAGTGTCATTGTGTGGCATGTAATTATGTGGCACTGAGTGGTATTTGGTGTGTATGTTGCGTTAAGTGCAGTGTAGTTATGTGGCCTGTAATTATGTGGCACTGAGTGGTATTTGGAGTGTATGTTGCGTTGAGTGCAGTGTAATTTTGTGACGTTTAATTATGTGGCACTGAGCGGTATTTGGAGTGTATGTTGTGTTGAGTGCAGTGTAACTATGTAGCATGTAATTATGAGGCACTGAGTGGTATTTGGAGCGTATGTTGCATTGCGTGCAGTGTAATTATGTAGCATATATTTATGTGGCACTGAGTGGAATTTGGAGTGTATGTTACGTTGCACGCAGTGTAATTATGTGGCGTGTAATTATGTGGCACTGAGTGGTATTTGGAGTGTATGTTGCGTTGCGCGCAGTGTAATTATGTGGCATGTAATTATGTGGCACTGAGTGGTATTTGGAGTGTATGGTGCGTTGCAAGCAGTGAAGTTATGTAGCATGTAATTATGTGGCACTGAGTCGTATTTGGAGTGTATGTTGCGTTGTGTGCAGTGTAATTATGTAGCATATATTTATGTGGCACTGAGTGGTATTTGGAGTGTATTTTGCATTGCACGCAGTGTAATTATGTGGCGTGCAATAATGTGGCACTGAGTGGTATTTGGAGTGTATGTTGCGTTGCGTGCAGTGTAATTATGTGCTGTGTAATTTTGTGGCACAGAGTGGTATTTGGAGTGTATGTTGCGTTGCATGCAGTGAAATTATGTGGCGTGTAATTATGTGGCACAGAATGGTATTTGGAGTGTATGTTGCATTGAGTGCAGTGTAATAATGTAGCATGTAATTATGTGGCACTGAGTCGTATTTGGAGTGTATGTTGCGTTGCGTACAGTGTAGTAATGTAGCATGTAATTATGTGGCACTGAGTCGTATTTGGAGTGTATGTTGCGTTGCGTGCAGTGTAATTATGTAGCATGTAATTATGAGGCACTGAGTGGTATTTGGAGTGTATGTTGCGTTGAGTGCAGTGTAATTAGGTGGCGTGTAATTATGTGGTACTGAGGGGTGTTTGCAGTGTATGTTGTGTTGAGTGCAGTGTAATTATGTGGCGTGTAATTAAGTGTCACTGAGTGGTATTTGGAGTGTATGTTGCGTTGAGTGCGATGTAATTATATGACATGTAAATATGTGGCACTTAGTGATATTTGGAGTGTATGTTGCGTTAAGTGCAGTGTATTTATTTGGCATGTAATTATGTATCACTGAGTGGTATTTGGAGGGTATGTTGCGCTGCGTGCAGTGTAATTATGTGGCGAGTAATTATGTGGCTCTGAGTGGTATTTGGAGTGTATGTTGCATTGCGTCCTGTGTAATTATGTGGCGAGTATTTATGTGGCACTGAGTGGTATTTGGAGTGTATGTTGTGTTGCGTGCAGTGTAATTATGTGGCGTGTATTTATGTGGCACTGAGTGATATTTGGAGTGTATGTTGCGTTGAGAGCAGTGTAATTATGTGGCTTGTAATTATGTGGCATTGAGTGGTATTTAGAGTCTATGTTGTGTTGAGTGCAGTGTAAGTATGTGGTTTGTAATTATGTGGCACTAAGTGGTATTTGGAGTGTATATTGCGTTGCATGCAGTGTAATTATGTAGCATATAATTATGTGGCACTGAGTGGTATTTGGAGTGTATGTTGCGTTGCGTGCAGGGTAAATATGTAGCATATAATATTGTGGCACTGAGTGGTATTTGGAGTGTATGTTGCGTTGCGTGCAGTGTAATTATGTAGCACATAATTATGTGGCACTGAGTGGTATTGGGTGGAGTGTCGCACTTGCTCCATGCATTAGAAAGCTCACTTCACAGTCCTAAGTCGGGGGAGGCAAGATGGCGGCGGCTCCCTAGACCGCTGTGAGACGCCCTCTGACCAGTGCCTCAGTCTATGGGCTAGGAGGTGTTCAGCAGAAATGGGACCGGCATAGCGCAAAGAGACGCTTTACAGAATAGAACAAGTTTGAAAAACCGCGTGGTGAACGCTAAAGAGCACGAAGATACCACTACATGTGGGGTAGTGGATACAGATAATGCTTGGAACCTACCCGACAGGAATAGACGATCCATCATCTGCAACAGGGTGGTCCCGCTCGCATCTGCATCTGGTGGCCTCGGTTCTCGGTTTTGCGGTGCTGAGACTTTTTTCGCGGCTCCGAACGTCCAAGGAACTTGTCAGTGACCAGGACAAAGGTAGTAAAATACAGAAGCAATTTACCATCGCTTCGGGGGCGGACTCTGCTAGCCTTACTGAACAGATGGCCCCAAAAAATGCAGCGGCGATTGCAGCCGCTTCCAAAACTCGAGCGGCTAAACAGGCTCTCCGCGACCTCAAGCTGGCAGCAAGACGCGCTGGGGGCTCGTTGACAGATGAAGCTATCGGCCCCGACGGTGCACAATTGCAGACACACCAGAAACATTCTAAGGCAGCAAAAACACCTACCACACCGGGACCGGGCCCCTCGGTGGTAGACCTTCTCAGAAAAACGCCTGCTGGTCCCGCTCCTGCAGTGGTTGTTCCCTCCCCTCTCGCTCACCACGCAACAAGCGGGACGCTGATTGCAGCGGCTCCTGTGGCTTCCGCAGCTCTCACCACGGTGGATTCGCCGTCGGCTCCTCCTGCAGTTTCAGCCTCTGAAGCGGGAGTCTCAACAGAAGCTGACCCAGCCAACCCAGCCGCGCTAACTCAGGTGACTGCAGACACCCGGAAGGATGGGGCGCCAAAGGACATACCAGGAGTGCCTGCAATATTTCCAGCAAAGCCAATAACGCAAGCAACGCCAGCAGATGGGCATGGGCCAGCTCAGGGAGATCAGGAACTGATCCAGAAGGAAGGTAGGCCTGCAGCTGAATTACACCAAGCACAGGCTACTGCTACACCCACCCTCCCTAATACCATATCTTCTTTGAGCTTCAATATCACAGCACTAAGCCCAATGCAGCCCCAAACGAGTATTTCGCCCCCTGAAGAGACTTTCTCTCCTAGCCTGATTAATGAGGATGCCAACTCTCTGCTCCATTTAGCAACCCTCATCCAGACCCAGTCGCATAAAGATCAGATAACGGCACTAGACAATGAGCAGGTTATAGCAGCCCCTTCGTCCGATCTTAAGGGGGGAACGGGCATAGCTTCGGATACAGACAAGGAAACGTCTGAGTTTTTTACCATCTCTGAGGGGCTTGAGGATCCCAGATGGTCTCATGATCTGGATACAGACTCAGACTCCTACTCTGATCTCCATACTGGCTCTAACATTAGCTCACAGGACAGCGACCATGACGCTGCCCTAGGCGTATCCAGAGATGGGAGGCATACAGTGTTAAGAAAGAAAAGGAGCCATCATGGCGCCGTTGGATTACTTAGGGACTACTCTCCAGCAGTGGCTTCTAGCTTGCAGGATCCCCCCTCTAGAGTCCATATCGAAGGTACTCCCTCTCTTGAGCAGCAAAATGCCAGTCTAACATCTGTTATGGACACAGTCCTTCAAGCGATAGCTTCCCATAGAGAACAGACTTCAAAGGATGGGCGTAGGGCTCAACAAGCACTACACAAGGTTCAAGGCATAGTGCGTAAACTCTCCAAGTCAGTTGCAGCCTCGAACACAAGATTGATCGATATGGAGGATCGTATAGTAATTAATGAAGCCGAAGCCACTGTTGTTAAGGAGCAAGTAGATGCTCATGATGCAGAACTTAAGGACGTAAAATGGAAACTGGAAGAAATGGAAAATCGTATGCGACGTAATAACCTCCGAATACTGGGCATTCCAGAAAAAATCGAGGGTGACAATATACGTGTATTTGTGATCCAGTTACTCAAGGATACATTTCCCGAGTTGGCCACATGGAACTGGGAGCTAGAAGTCCAACGAGTACACAGAACACCATTCACACTAAGGGCCTCAGTCTCGCATGGCAAATATCCTAGGGCGATCTTAGTATATTTTGGAAACTTTCTTCTCCGCCAAGCTATTGCTGAGAAAGCAAGAGCAGATGCCCATCGGATTAGAGGTCATATCTCATATTTTGTCAGGCCTGATATTTGCCACACTACAGTGGAGCGGAGGTGGCGGCTCCGTCAACTGATCAAGCCCTTTCTGGAGAAAAAAACTCAGGTTTATCTGAATAATCCAGCCACGCTAAAAGTGATCTATAAGGGTCAGGCCAAGTTTTTCACCTCGGAAATCAAAGCAAAGGAGTTTCTAGACAGTTTGACCTAAAGCTTCATCTAATCCTTTCTCTATGACACTGGGTCCTAATGTGCGAAACTTGGTGGAAATTAACTCAACCGACTGATATACAAGTCTAGGCTCTAGAAATCCATTTGATTGTGGGAATAACTGCAAAAGTATCTACAGTGGTAGTACATTATGATATTTCCTAATGGCTTCGGGGACTATTTTGTCTCTTAGATTCAGAGGTAGTTGACGCCTCATCTGTATTGATTGTTTCTGATAGGGTCTTTAACACTCTCTATAAGGTCCTATATAAGGTTCCATTGTCTATTTTTTTTTTGTATTTATTTTCATTTGTTTTGCACCTCTTTCTTAGCCCAGCCAAGGGCTGTTAGAAGATATAAGATTTATATGTGTGGCACTGGATAGGGGTGTCTCTCCATCACAACAGACTTTTGCTAGAGTCTAAATGCCTCCATGGGTGGCATGTGGGGGGAGGGGACTGGGGAGTGGGGCGGTGGGAAAGGGGGGGAAAGGGGGGAAAGGGGGGGGGGGAATGTATAAAAAAAAGCAAATTCATTCAAGAGATAAAAAATGCGCAAAGATTCTACTTCGATCGGTGCCAGTGCGGCAGAAGGCAAAGAACTAATATAAAATACAAGGCTAACTGCTGCTTATGTAATCAGTATATTAAAACCGGGATAGGCTTTCATCATGCTAAATGGGGAGAGTGAGCCTTTGTACATGGAATGTGGCAGGCCTTAATGATAGAAGCAAAAGGGCCCAGTTATTTCAATTAACACGTCAGAACCCAGTAGATATACTGTGCCTGCAAGAAACACACATAGCAGATGCCGACAGAGATTTACTTAAATTACCTGGGTATAACCTTATGGTGACCACATCCCAATCATCTAAAACTAGAGGAGTAGCTATTTTAGCTAAACCTATAATGGGTCACCCGACTCGCAGATTGGCTGATAAGCATGGTAGATGGGCCATAGTTCATTTAAAATTCGGTCTCACTATATGTGCGATATATGGCTCAAACCTCGATGATCCCACTATCTTTCAGGAGTTAGAAATTGAATTGGCCTCTAGGACAGGCTCTCTTATTTTTTGTGGGGATTTTAATATTGATGTAGGATTGCTTGCTGATAACCGCTTGTCTCTAAGCTACAAAGGGCGTAAACCAAAGGTATTTAAAGCATTAAGGCAGCTGATGGAAAGTCATAACTTAATGGATGTGTGGGATCTGTCCGGAAAAAATGTTGATGGTTACACATATTTCTCTCATCCCCACAATAAATATGTCCGAATTGACTACGTTATGTCATCCTTAGAGGGTCTGGCTAACATTGATATAATTAAATCCCCCAAAACAATCTCGGACCACAATGCACTTACCTTCATCTTTGACACTACTAAAATGGTAAAACCAAAGACCCAATGGACCTTTGATAGAAGACTTTTGGTCAACCAGGATTACATAACATACATCAAATTATGAGCTCAGGATTTTTTTGACTGCAATCAGTTTAGTGCATCAAGAACAACTGTCTGGGATAGTTTTAAAGCGGCATTAAGGAGAGAAACTATCTCATTTGTAGCTAATAAAAGGAAGAAGGAGGATAATATCAATGTACAGCTCATGAAAGAACTCTCCGATCTTGAGACCTATCATGCTACTCAGATAGGTCAGGGTGATTCAACCTCAGAAACCCTCAAAAAAATACTGATTCTAAAGAATGAAATCAATAACTCTTTAATCCAGAAAGCTGCCGAAACCTATCAAGCAAATAAAACCAGGCTATACGAATCAGGGGAAAATGTGGGTAGGCAGCTGGCATTACGAACACGCCAAAAACAATCATATAGTAACATAAAGATGATTGAATTTGATGGTAAGGAATACTCATCCACGCAGGATATTGTAAATGTATTCCAAAAATACTATCAGAAACTTTATCACAGTGATGTTTCATACTCTGATGCCGATATTACAACATTTTTGAACAGCTGGCTCCCAGATCAAGACTTAAACACTATGATTGACGATAGGGTCAAAGCAACTCTGGACAGAGAAATCACGGTTACGGAGGTAGAGATTGCCTTATCCGAACTCGCCAATGGTAAAGCAGCGGGCCCAGACAAAATTCCTCTGGATTTATATAAAATCCTAGGAAATCAAATAATTCCCTTTTTACTGGATTTGTTTCTTGGAGTACAGTACCACTCAACTCCACCGGACTCTTGGAAACAAACAAACATAATAATTTTCCACAAAAAGGGAAAACCATCTCATCTTCCCTCATCATATAGGCCGATATCCTTGATAAACTCTGACTCAAAGCTTTACGCCAAAATACTAGCTAATCGGCTGAGCGGGGTCATCGAACATCTCGTATCCCCTTGGCAACACGGCTTTATTCCCGGGAAGGGCACTACAGATCATACCCGGAGAGCTATTACCCTTTTTGATATCATGGGGGCCACGGGTGGCGAGATGTCGATGATCCTCCTCGATGCCGAAAAGGCTTTTGATCGTGTATCATGGCAGTTTCTTTGGAACATCTTGGAACGTAAGAATTTTGGAAACAACTTTATCAAAGCCATTAAAGCCATATATACCAACCCCAGGGCAAAAATCTCTATATGTAGCACTGAGTCAGAGTTCATCGAGGTACAAAGAGGTACAAGACAGGGGTGTCCATGCTCCCCGATATTATTTGCCTTGTACATAGACCCCCTTATTCAGAAGCTTTTTTTGACACCCTCAATTCAACCAGTTAATGTAGGCTCATATTCCACCAAAGTCATGGCATATGCCGATGATGTTGCCGTCATAACCACTTATCCGGCCGATGCAATTCTGGAAATCGAAATAGTTACCAAGGCCTTTGGCACTTACTCAGGATATTCCCTAAATAGGGATAAAACTATGGTACTTGCTACTAAAAATATTCAATATGAAAGCCCTCTTAAGGCTAAAGAGGCTACATACTTAGGTGTATGCCTCTCTGTTGAGGTGGATAAAATTAGTCATCTGAACTACACTCCCCTTATTGATCAAATTAAAAATGACCTTAAACGAATAGATAACTTACACCTATCTATAATCGGAAGGGCAAACTATATAAAAATGAATATTTTTCCACGGAGTCTCTATCTTTTTAGAGCAATTCCGTTGCTGGCTGGTGTAAACTTTATTAAGATTATCGATTCTACCATTTCTAAATTTATGTGGAGTTATGGTAAGATAAGAAGAGCCCTCCCTCTGATGTCGTTACCTCAAGACAGAGGAGGGCTAGCTATTCCTAACCTAAAACTATATCTATGGGCAACATTAATACAATCTATGGATCCCCTACTGACTGATAAAAAAATTACCTCATTACCCCCAGATGTATACATTCCTTCGATTTACGAACTCAGCCTTGGTGATAAGTGTAAACGGTTATTTTTAAGGCAGATAGAGTCCTCGTATTATAAAAAAATTAAATTGAAGACAGTTCTAGATGCATGGGCTGTGTGGAAAGCTATTTCTAAATATCTATCTATTCCCACTTTTACAAAATATACCCCCTTGTGGCACAGCAAGATTATCTCCCCCTCTCTTAATAATACTACCTCGCAAAGGTGGGAGCGTCTAGGTATCAACACAGTCGGTGACTTTCTAGGTCATAATATCCCCATCTCTTTTGAATCTTTCCAAGAAAAATATTCTATTCCCGCCTGTGACTTTCTCAAATATTATCAAATATTATCGA
Source organism: Lissotriton helveticus (assembly GCF_964261635.1). Lineage (NCBI taxonomy): Eukaryota > Metazoa > Chordata > Amphibia > Caudata > Salamandridae > Lissotriton > Lissotriton helveticus. Next base: position 1,958,353,966 of record NC_136061.1, read on the forward strand.
GTATCCGTAACGCTATACCAACAACTTCATTGGATAAGTTGCTGCTTTTTGAGGTTATAGGTAAAAATCTACAAGAATAGGAGCTCTTTATCAGATGTTGATGGTAAAAACCCCTGACGATCTTGAGCGAATCGAACAATCTTGGGCCGTAAAACTAGCAAACCCCAATGTTGACATTGATCTTTCAATTGCTCTTTCGGCAAAATACTTCATAGCTTCCAACTTAAAAGCACAATACTACAGAGTTATATACAACTTATATTACACACCGGCAAAATTATTTGCTTGGGGTCTCCGGGCCGACGACAACTGCCCAAGATGCAAGCAACCATTGGCCAATTTATTACATATGTTTTCTGAATGCTCGGAACTGGCAACGTTAAAGGCCATGATATTGGAGTTTTGGGCCCAAGTCTTCGGACATCAGATAAGAGACTCATTAACTCTGTATATATTTGGCCACAATGACTCTTTGGGTCACAATAGTGAGGAACAAGCGGTTATTTTTGTGGGGTACGCCGTTTTTCGTATCATTCTGGCTGCTCGATGGAAAGATCCGGAACCCCCTACTTTTCGGATGTGGCTAAGTCGATTCCTCGCAATATATAAACAAGAAATTGCTATATATGCTACTAGAGGTAGAAAAGCAAGAGCAGTTGGAGCACAGATTTGGGATCCTATCTCTAGGTGGTATACTAATGAGAGGGGACTTTCATATTCTGTTATTGACTAAATAATGTATTAGGCTGTATTCCTTTTTTCTTCTTCTCTTTTCTCTAATGCTGTTATGCCACTGTTATGTTATATGTTTTTGTACTATTCCTGGTACTCAGGTTATGATATGAAATGATACATTTTGTATTTTTTCTTTTTTCTTTTCTTTTTTCCTCTGGGAATTTGTATTTTGTCTGAACTTGCCAAATAAAAAAAAGAAAAAAAAAAAAAAAGAAAGCTCACTTCACTGATGGGATTAGCTGATACTGACATAGGAAGCTGCACCTCATGGAAAGAACTCACTGCACTCCAGTGGATGCTCCCATAGCTTCACATTCAAAGTGCAGCATGTATGAGATAAAAATATGCAAGCCAGTGTCCTTCAGAAATACTGTGAAAAGCCGTACAGAAACATAAATAAATGAGAAAACCCATCTCTGTGGGCACTGGGCACTGCGGACAGCGATTCTTTTTTCAAACACAATGAACCTTTGTGTTCTTGTGCCATTGCCTTGGGAATGTTCTCTGAGACGAGGAGTGCATGGCAGCGGCGGTGGCTCCGAGGTGGCGGCGGTCATTAAAATACCCGGATACTGACCCCTTCTTGTCCTGCAGTCCTTGAGCCCAGGCTGCCCACAGCTCGAGATGGATATGGCTCAGCAGAGGCTGGGATTGTTCAGCAGATGAAGGAAACCTGACACCAAACAGATGGCCCTGCGCGTCCTGCTGGCTCCCCAGCATTTACCTTGGGGGAGCGAGCGCAACATGTGGTGGCGCTGGATTGGTGTCACTACAACGCGTTTTTTTACAACGCATTCCGTTACATCGGAATTTTTACAACGCAGGATCCATTACATCGGATGCCATTACAACGCATGGCATTACATAGCAGATGCTATTACAACGCATGGCATTACATCGTAAGTATAGGTAAGTATATCTTTTTAAAAAAAATGTAATTAAGTTAATTTAATTAATTTAATTTAATTAATTTAATTAAAATACATTTTAAAATAGTAATTAATTTAATTTAATAAATTTAAATCTATTTATTTAATTTAATTTTAATAAAAATTGTAATTAATTTTAATTAATTAATATAATGAAATTAATTTGATTTAAATATTTTTAAACATTATAATTAAAATAAATTAATTAAAATATTTTATTTAATTTAATTAATTTAATAAAAAAATGTAATTAATATAATATAATTAATTTAATTTAATAAATATATTTTAATTAATTTATAAATGGTAAATATAATTTAATTAGCCCTAAGCACAAACCCAACCCTGAACCCTAAAACACCCCTGTACCCCAAAACCCAAACCCTACCCTGAAACCTAAAAACACCCCTGTACCCCAAAACCCAAACCCTGCCCTGAAACCTAAAAACACCCCTGTACCCTAAAACCCAAACCCTACCCTGAAACCTAAAAACACCCCTGTACCCCAAAACCCAAACCCTACCCTGAAACCTAAAAACACCCCTGTACCCCAAAACCCAAACCCTACCCTGAAACCTAAAAACACCCCTGTACCCCAAAACCCAAACCCTACCCTGAAACCTAAAAACACCCCTGTACACCTGTACTTATTTTAAAAATTATTTTATTTAATATAATAAATAATAATTTAATAATATTAAAAAACATAAATAAATATATTTAATTATAATTAATATTAATAAAATTAAAAAAATTAAATACTTACCTATACTTACGATGTAATGCCATGCGTTGTAATAGCATCTGCTATGTAATGCCATGCGTTGTAATGGCATCCGATGTAATGGATCCTGCGTTGTAAAAGTTCCGTTGTAAAAGCCTCCCGTTGTAAAAGTTGCGATGTAACGGTGCATCACCGGTGGCGCTGGCTCCCACCAGGAGATTGTCAAACGTGCACATGTTGCAATAGAAAGTAACGTTTTTGGGGGGAAAAGCTGATCAATTACATGAGATCCTCTCCTATGCACCGCATGCGCGCTGTGTAGGCAAGACCTAAAAAGGCACAACATAAACCTCAACAAAATATTCCTTTCGGATATGTTTTTTCAGGGGGCTGTGTGCAGTAAAAGATCTGATGATCCAAGAGATATGTTAAATATATAATAGAAATAATATGCCTTTTCCTACCTTTCTCTTTTTTATTTCATTTTTATTTTGCACTCGGGGATAATGCAAGGAATTTTGCAACCATATGACGTAAGAAAATGACAGCCCCTATTAACCACTTGAGACCTTTCCTCGCGCTCCATCCGGCGGTCCCCTGCTCTGTTGCTCGCTTTTAACAGCTGCAGGAAGAATGGCACGTTGAGCTGAATGAGTAGAAGCTGCAGCTTGCGTTAAACGATGGGCCTCTAATCCCAGCAAGGGTGACTCCGCATTCTATCCTTCCAAGGTGCGTTCATTGAGTAATATTGCTCTGGCTAATTGTTTACAGAGCTCAAAAAACAACAGAAGTGCAGTAAAAACAAGTTCTTTTTATTAGCAAGTGGTCTGTTAGTTTTGTATCCTGGTCAGGTGGGCCTGGGTTGCTTTTCAGGAAGTAAGAGAAGGAATGACCCAGCCAAGCAGTAGAGGAGAAGTTTCGTACATAGAAATCAGCCGCCCTTTGCCTGCCTCCGCTGGGAAGGCCACACTCGCCTGCTCCGAGGATTCCAGAGTAACGCACCCTGGGACAGACATCATGTGAGATCACCCACTTGCCATTAATTAACATCTTAACACAGCGCGTAAGACTGCTCTCACGCTAACACACAGTGAGACAGTAAATGAAAACATATGTTAAAAAAAATTTAAACAGAGGCTACTAATGCGGAAGGTAGCACCACTAGCCTCCACTGGGGCCTGCCAGAACCTTGCATGAAACCACCCATGACATTGCCACATAGTACACTGATCCTGTTTATATAATCCTATTTTAAAGCTATGGTGTTTGAACATGGAGTCCCAGCCCCCACCGCATTCAAAAAAGTAAGTAAATAAATCCAGCACCACAGGTACTAGTGGGGCCAGCGAAAATAAGCATTAGATGCAGGGCCGGCGCTAGGCATGGGCAGTGTGGGTAGCTGCCCAGGGCCCGATCTCAGCCCACAGCAATGTGTCACAGACAGGCCATGGCACACTGCTTTAAGCCGGGTCTGGTAGCTTAGTGGACTAATGCATCCACTATAGGGGCCTGTGTACGACCTCATGGTTACCAGTTCAGTTCCTGGCAGGTCCACTCATCCTTTCTGAGGTCGATAAATGAGTATCACTGAGTTTGATATACAAATACACGTTATGTTATGTTTCTCTTCTGACCCCTGCTTATCGAATTTGAGAGCAAAAGGTAGCTCCTTGCAATTGTGCCCACGGGAGGGGGCCCCCTCCCCTGGAACTCACAACCATGGTATAGTGAGGCTAGACCTAGCGGGGAGCGCCTCCTATTGGCACAGTCACAAGGTGACATCTTTAGCAGGTTTGTCCTGCAATCAGGCCTTCTGCCCATTCAGAGGCACCATAGGATGCCCATAATCCTGCAGCAGTTTTAAAACTTTCTGATGAAAAGCAAGTCTCACACATTCAGCCCATTGTGAGCTGCTAAGAGGTGCTTGTAGGTGGCTTAGAGGGAGGGGCTGCAACCCTGGAGGGGTCTGCACAAAAAAGCTTCAGGACCAGGGTAATCTACTGAGATGCAAACAGCCCTGAATGTGTAAGGTTGTATGCAAATTAGAGGGGCCGCGCACATTGTGTTTCTGCCCAGGGCCCCCAAAATCTTAGAACCCTCCTTGATTAGATGAGCTATTCACATCTGACCTGGAGCAGCTTAAAATCACTCCTAATTTAACTCTTCCCTTCGCCTCAATTTTGTGTTAGTGGCTCAGCAATAAATATTAATGGTGTAGGTTTCAGTATTGCCACTAGATGGCACCTTTTCCACACAAACAAGTTTAACACGATAATACATCGAAAGACTCTCAGCTATTAAAAAAAACTGCGAAACTCTAGTGTGCATTACAATCACTTTACTTAGGGTGGCCAACTGGCATGAGTGCAAATTTAGGACGGTAAATGTCAAAATTCAGGACAAATGATCAAAAGGACAGAAGGTCAAAATTCAGGACAAAACATCAGGACAAAAGGTACATTTTACAGACACATCAGTGGAAGTTGTGCGATAGTATAAAAGTAAGTAAATAGACAACTACTTAAGTACAAGTCGAAATAAGTTTATATTAGGTTAAGAAAATCGTGCACTTCGCGGTTTTTCAGTATGCGTGCAGCTTGGAGCAACTGTTCAGGTTTTTTTGTGGTATTTCATATGATAATAATCTATTTATATGGTTACTGCAGTGGGTTGTCCAGTCTGCTATTTTGTTCACAACTCATGGTCCTGAGCATTCATTTTTGGTGAGAAAAGTGGTCAGCAAGATCTGCGCGAATAGACTTTGTTGCTAGCATCTCATATAAGCTGAGTGCCATTGCAAGATGTAAAGCAGACACATAGGTGAACTAAAGGGAGGATTGCTGTGATGAACCCACTATAGGGAATGCATTATGGGTGTTTCAGCAAGTGGAACTTAAAATATGGAATCTGACTTTGCTTATGGGGTCTTCACAGAGAGTTGCACGAGCTGACGGAAATCACAAAGGTGTTTTTCCAGCAGCTTTCTTAAAGAAGGCACTTTCAATACACTTTTATATAGTTTATTTTTGACAGCTTGCCTATTGCTACAAACACAATATACATCTCAAGCACAGCTCATGGCACTTTGAGGCTCTCCCTAAAACCGTATACCTAAGACAAAACATGCAAACATTTTCAATTACTAGTGTAGCATTCAATTAGCAGATGGGTGTCACTCAAAATGTTATATGCATGATGTATAGATCCCACACATAAGCACACAGCAAATACAGAATAGTAACACATAGCCAAGAGAGTAACCAGAAAATTGTAATACCTCCCACTTTGAACTAAAGCTCTTATGGCACCAAGAAAGCAAAGTAAGTCATCACAACCCTCCCCAGAAGAGCTCTCTTGTCCAAGGATCTAGCCATTCATCAAATCCCTGATATCCATCATGTCAAATTTGCATTTTGTCATCTATTAATTTTTTTATCCATCATTCAGTCGTTCACCATTCATTCTGTCATTCCATCTGTATGCCCTTCCATATCCAAACCTTTTCAACCATTTGCAAACCTATCCGTCACCTATCCTTCCATCCATCATTTCACTCATCCATCCCTCCATTCACCCAGCTTTTCACTCATCCATCTATCATCCATCCACCCTTTTGCCCAATCCATCCTTTCACTCATCCATCCACTCTTTCACCCATCTATTCATTCACTCATCCATCCAACCATTTACCCTTTCACCCAAGCCATCCTTTCACGCATCCATCCTCTATTCCACCGATCCATCCATTCACTCATCCATCCAACCATTTACCCTTTCACCCATTCAGCCATCCTTTCATTTACTCATCCATCCATCCGGTCATTTATCCGTCAATCTATTCAACCTTTCACTCATCCATCCATCTATCCTTTCTTAGAGCTCTCCACCCTCCCTTTCACTCATGTATGCATTCTTTCACTCATCCATCATTACATTCTTCTTTTCACTCATGCATGCACCTGTCCGCCCATCCATTCTGCCAATCATTCATCCATGCTTTCACTCATCCATCCATCCATCATCCCCTACTCTCTCTATTCCCCTTTCACTTAGCCACCCATCCTTCCATCCACCCACTCATCCATTTACTCGTCCACTCATGAATACATCTATTAACTGTATCACATACTTTCACTCATCCATCCATCCACTCATCCACCCTTTCTCTCTCCATTTCCCTTTCACTTAGCAACACATCTTTGCATCACCCTTTACCCACCCACCCACCCACTCCTCCATTCACTCATCCACTCATGAATCCATCCATTGACCCTATCACACATCCATCCATCCTTTCTCTCATCCATCCATCCTTTCACTCATCTATACATCCTTTTGTTTATCTATCCTCTCTTTCTCTCACTCATCCATCCACTCTTCCACCCAGTCACTCATCCGTCCACCCATTCAACCTTTGATTCATCCATTTATACATCTTTTCCTCCAGCTTTCCACCCTCCCTTTCTATCATGCATGCATTCTCTCACTCATCCATCTTTGCATTCTTTTTTTCACTCATCTATGCACCCATTTGCCCATCAATTCTGCCAATGCTTTCACTCATCCATCCAACCATCATCCCCTACTCTCTCTATTCCCCTTTTACTTAACCACCCATCCTTCCATCCACGCTTCACACACCCACTCATCCATTTACTCATCCACTCATGAATCCATCCATTGACCCTATCACATCCTTTCACTCATCCATCCATCTTTTCTCTCATCCATACACCCTTTCACTCATCTAACCATCCCTTTGTCCATCTACCCTCCCTTTCACTTACTTGTCCATCCTTACATCCACCCTTTCACTCATGCATCCATCTATTCATTCACCCTTTCACTTATCAAATCATCAATCCATCCATCATTTTTCTCATCCATCCCGCCATTCACTCGCCCAATCTTTTACTCATCCTTCCATCCATCCTTTCACTGATCTATCCACCCTTTTACCCATCCATCTACCCTTCCACTCATAGATCCATCAATTTGCCCTCATCCATCCATTCATTTCAATACATCCATTCACCCTTTCACTCTTCCATTCTTTCTTTCACTAATCCATCCAACCATTTACCCATTCCTTCACTTACTCACTCACCCACCTTTTCACATGAATTGTGAGCTGAGCCTTTGTCTACTAAGGTTCAGACAGAAGAGGCCCATCAAGAATTTCAACCTCTCTGTAGTTCCTAAAGCAAGAGGTGGAGTGGGGATGTCACTATGCCCCTGCACATAGGCAATCTGAAAACTTGGAAGTCATGCATGATGCCAGAACGTGAGGTGACTGTGACATGGTGTTGTTTCTAGGGCTTTAAGTCAGATGAAAAAACGGAGGGTCTCTCCAAGGGGCGTGTCTGACGTAATTAAGGCTGGCTTAAAATACCTAAGCTAAAAATATGTGCTGAGCATAATGTGCCGCCCCACTGGTATTTTGTTGTTTCTATCATTACATCCAGTAACGTTTGACCTACAACAAGCCATGACTATTGGTTTTATTAATGGATGTTAGTTACATAAAATAAATAAAAAAGCAGCAACTATGGCTTCACTGTAAATAATATTAAAAATGCTTCAGCTCTAAAATGATGAGACTGTGTAAGAACTGTAACCTCTTCTTTTTAACTTCTTTCGCCAGCTTCTTTTCATGAAGTGGCACATAGCAGTATGGGCGTTTTTGTACATTTATTTGGTACTTTTCTTCTATCTAACCATAACAGAATGCCCTGCCCTTAACTGAGACAGGAAAAGGCCCACCACACGCTGTAACAACCCCAACTGGCCCATTGTCATTCTGTATGTGGCAATCAGCCACATATAGATTGACAATGGGCGGGGTGTGGCTGCTCTTGTGCTCCGAGGATGAGTGTGAGGCGGCCCCATCAGGGAGCTGATGCATCTCACAGTGGAAAAGCTCTGCTCCCTGCAAGGCCCAAAATTACGGACAAAGGGTATGCTCAGATGTGAGTCCCTTGCTCACTGCACCATCAGGATTCAAGCAAGCCGGGCAGAAGACGGCTGTAATGCCAGAAACCGGTCCCCGGAAGCTTGTTTCCTTTCCAGTAAAGAATTGGCTTGGTAGTTTGGTCTGCCCTGTTCCCATGATGCACTGGGCCAGGGTCAGACTAATTTGCATGTAGCCAGGTTCTGAACTGGGATGGTGCAGTGAGCTAAAAAACGGTGATGGATCAAGCCCTGATCTTTTGACTGGGTAGGAGTGTTCTGCTTAATTCAGATACTCTGTCCATCACCACCCCCTTTTGAATTATTTTGGCCACCACAAGTGTGGAAGGGTATACTCAGATGTGAGTCCCTTGCTCACTGCACCATCAGGATTCAAGCAAGCCGGGCCGAAGACGGCTGTAATGCCAGAAACCGGTCCCCGGAAGCTTGTTTCCTTTCCAGTAAAGAATTGGCTTGGTAGTTTGGTCTGCCCTGTTCCCATGATGCACTGGGCCAGGGTCAGACTAATTTGCATGTAGCCAGGTTCTGAACTGGGATGGTGCAGTGAGCTAAAAAACGGTGATGGACCAAGCCCTGATCTTTTGACTGGGTAGGAGTGTTCTGCTTAATTGAGATACTCTGTCCATCACCACCCCCTTTTGAATCATTTTGGCCACCACAAGTGTGGAAGGGTATGCTCAGGTGTGAGTCCCTTGCTCACTGCACCATCAGGATTCAAGCAAGCCGGACCGAAGACGGCTGTAATGCCAGAAACCGGTCCCCGGAAGCTTGTTTCCTTTCCAGTAAAGAATTGGCTTGGTAGTTTGGTCTGCCCTGTTCCCATGATGCACTGGGCCAGGGTCAGACTAATTTGCATGTAGCCAGGTTCTGAACTGGGATGGTGCAGTGAGCTAAAAAACGGTGATGGATCAAGCCCTGATCTTTTGACTGGGTAGGAGTGTTCTGCTTAATTCAGATACACTGTCCATCACCACCCCCTTTTGAATCATTTTGGCCACCACAAGTGTGGAAGGGTATGCTCAGATGTGAGTCCCTTGCTCACTGCACCATCAGGATTCAAGCAAGCCGGGCCGAAGACGGCTGTAATGCCAGAAATCGGTCCCCGGAAGCTTGTTTCCTTTCCAGTAAAGAATTGGCTTGGTAGTTTGGTCTGCCCTGTTCCCATGATGCACTGGGCCAGGGTCAGACTAATTTGCATGTAGCCAGGTTCTGAACTGGGATGGTGCAGTGAGCTAAAAAACGGTGATGGATCAAGCCCTGATCTTTTGACTGGGTAGGAGTGTTCTGCTTAATTCAGATACTCTGTCCATCACCACCCCCTTTTGAATCATTTTGGCCACCACAAGTGTGGAAGGGTATGCTCAGATGTGAGTCCCTTGCTCACTGCACCATCAGGATTCAAGCAAGCCGGGCCGAAGACGGCTGTAATGCCAGAAACCGGTCCCCGGAAGCTTGTTTCCTTTCCAGTAAAGAATTGGCTTGGTAGTTTGGTCTGCCCTGTTCCCATGATGCACTGGGCCAGGGTCAGACTAATTTGCATGTAGCCAGGTTCTGAACTGGGATGGTGCAGTGAGCTAAAAAACGGTGATGGATCAAGCCCTGATCTTTTGACTGGGTAGGAGTGTTCTGCTTAATTCAGATACTCTGTCCATCACCACCCCCTTTTGAATCATTTTGGCCACCACAAGTGTGGAAGGGTATGCTCAGATGTGAGTCCCTTGCTCACTGCACCATCAGGATTCAAGCAAGCCGGGCCGAAGACGGCTGTAATGCCAGAAACCGGTCCCCGGAAGCTTGTTTCCTTTCCAGTAAAGAATTGGCTTGGTAGTTTGGTCTGCCCTGTTCCCATGATGCACTGGGCCAGGGTCAGACCAATTTGCATGTAGCCAGGTTCTGAACTGGGATGGTGCAGTGAGCTAAAAAACGGTGATGGATCAAGCCCTGATCTTTTGACTGGGTAGGAGTGTTCTGCTTAATTCAGATACTCTGTCCATCACCACCCCCTTTTGAATCAGGAAGTTGTACCATGACCTTAAACCTGGTGACATCACAATAGCTGACATTGCTGAAGCTACATAAAAACGACATAATTAATATAACAATAATAATATATCCATGACACTGGGATAAAGGGGATTAAGGTAGTGCTAGTCAGGTTTTTATAGACCACCATTTATTTCCCATGTTTCTGCGAGGCCTTAAAAGTAAGTTGAAATCATTTGGTATCAGTACTGCCCTGCAGTCCTCAAGGATGTACTTAAGATGGGGTTCGCTCAAGCAACAAGGACGGCTCAAGGTCACTGGGCATACAGGACCCAGGAATAGGAAGTTTGAAAACTTGCCTTCTTCTAGGTCATGCTATGTAACAAATGAAGATGGCTGATTTACCATTATGAAGTAGACTTTCTTTCGATATCAGCTTTAGACGTGAACGACTGCCTTGAAAGAGTGAATACTGCCCGAGCCACCTGTGTCTCAGCCTGTGCCAACCAGGCGTACCCATGCTCCAAACTCCAAACCATGTGCTTGGCTTCAATCCATTAAGTTTCAGGAGGAGGGAGTGATCGATTCCTGCACATTTTGTACTGTTTGGGCACTTAATGAAGCATCACTAGCAGGAGAACTCCTAAAAGAGAGCAGGATGTTATTATCATATTGATGGTAAAAGGTCTTCGGCTAGACTCTGAGTCAATCTATGTAAAGGCTGAAGGGAGCTGCGGCGAATATTGAGCTTTGTGGAGAAATGCAAATATTTCTCCTCATTATGCCACAGTGGGGAAGGCGTAGCATTTTGACACATTCCCAGATTTACTAGTTTTAGTAAATATTGAAATGCACCAAAGTCCATGGGTGGATGTATAGGAACGCCCATACTCAGGCCAATGTAATGGCTCACAGCTTGAAATATAGTGTAACACAGACTAAGCCACTGTGTTGTGTAACATTTTGTACAAAGCCACACAAGGTGTAGCAAATCAGTCTTTCTGTGGCTTTGTAAATATTACTGAAGCATTTGCGTTGTCTTTCCTCGCCTTGCCTGACACAACGACAGCGCAAAGGCTTGAAACATCTAGGTCTTGATGCTGCATGGTTCTCTTGCAGTACAACATTCCTTCTGTGGTTGCCAGATTTGCTTCCTACCTGGGTTTTTTGCTTAAGGAGTATAGAAACACTCGACTCCTACACTGTCTGGTATCGCTTTCCCATGTCATTCCCTGACAGAGACACCCAACTCAAGGAACCAGAACATAAAGTGCAGTTACTAATTTTAGTATTATTATTTCCTTCTCTATTCCCTCTTTGCACACTGGATTTAGCAACATCTTTGCAGTGCTTATAAAGTGGAATCCTGCCCCCCCTGGTGATTTGAGGAACTACTTAGCCACATTTCGCACAACTATCAGGCGTTCTTGATCACAGACTGACCAGTTAGTGAATGGGGGACCCCAGATTGTGCATTGTTGAAAACAAATTGTGATTTTAATAGACAGCTGGATAATGGGCAGAGACACATACTGGAAAACCTTGGGCTACAATCATTCACTGAGATCCAAGAGCCTGTACTGACAAGGACATGGACCGGTACACAGGGAAGATTTCTTTTGAATTTTCTCTTTACTTTTGACTTGTTCAGGGCATTGACTATGGGTCCGTATAATCTAGCAGGAAACGATGTGCTCTTTTGCTTGTTTAAAAATCTACCCTCTCTGTTAGTGTAGTGAGTAGAAAGTATAGTGAGCTTAATGCTCTGAGTCTTATTTTGAGCCCACCCACTTTTCTTCTGCATAAATGTATCCTCAAGTAATGCACAGGTTGAGGAGTTATTAAATAATTGCAAAAAATCAATTGATATGAAGTGGACCCAGTACAATTAATCTAAATCACAGTGAGGTCAGCCTTGTCACTACGTTTGCAGGCCCACATATAGGTACTAGCAATCATGACCCTATTCAGCGATTTGAAAAACTTAATACTTATATTTAGTAAGAAAGAACGCTAAGAGCACGGGCTAAAGTAAAAAAGAGATTGAATTTCATCTATGTGAAGGCCAGTCAAGAGCTATGTAAAGTTCTCAACCACTTCCCCTGAGATCAACTGAAGGTTCTTTAACCCCTTCCATGCTGATGACGGGGCCCGTACGTCATGCATCACGGTGGGCGTGTGCTGATGACGGCTGGGAGCCGTCATGAACCTGCCCACTCATTAAAACGGCTGCACAGGCGCAGAATCGCGGCCGTGCCCAAGGGAGTTAAAAACGGTATGATTACAACCTGGCACTCAAACAGAGTTGGAGGCTAATAGGGAAGCTTAGGGTGACCTTGAGACTGGATGCTTCAGGGAAAGGTGATTTTCAGGAGTTTGGTGGTGGGCTGGGACTGAAGAATTAAGAATATAGCGACTCTAGAGCTGAAGATGTTATTTCAGAGACTAAGGTGCACATTTTTCTACATTGGATGGGAGTAGAGGCATGACTAGTAAATGCTCCAGTTTCCCTCAGCCTACCTTATTCAACTGATCTGGAAGAAAGTAACTAAGGGAACTGGGGATAGTGAGTCTAATAAGTCACCTGGACCAGATGGCGTGCCCACTGATGGTGTGTCCAGCTATTGGGCCCCATATATGAATATAGCTACAGCTTTGTGTGACTTCCGGACAATCCTTGATTCCTTTCACCTTTTTTTTAAATTATAAGGCTCTACAAAAAGGAGGACCAGACAGAGCTCCACTGTTACAGGCCTTTTACTGTGCCCGACTCTTTGGTTAAGTAGTTTGGCAGGATTCTCTTAGTTTGGGCTTGAGAGGGTAACATCTCCGAAATGTATTTAGTTTATCAAGAGCCTGGCTACGTGTAAGGCGTGCTTCAATCTTTTACTTACCCACAAATATATCAAATTGAAGAAAGTGGGAGGCAATAATTTGGCTTCTATGGACCTATTCTCCGATTTAAACATGGTGGATATGACCAAGCTATATGGAATAGTGCAGGAAGAAAGGGTTGACCAAAGATGGTTTATCCCTTATTTCTGTAGCAAGCCTTTACGAATGTGGATATTACGTAGAGTGTAGTGTCTCATTCAGCTCCATCCAAAGTTGCTCTGCAGAGATGCATTGTGCCCCCCTTTATTTTTAACGTATATGTTAACAGAATGGGAGAGGTACTTCATATATCTGCTTTGCGGTCTCCCAAAAATTGTGGTAGATTCCTATTAGTACTACCCTATGCCAGTGATGCAGCCCTGATTTCCTGCACCGCAAATGGATTGAAGAGTCTCATTACTGGGTTTGTACTTTTTATGATCTAATTGGGGATGAAAATAAACCTTAAGGCAAAAACATATGATGAAAATCTACTTTTTGAAAAGTATGTCATCTGGGAGTTTCATGGGACTTTGCGGTTCTGCCTCGAGCTATATGTACAATGAAGAAAGCCCCATACCACATTTATGTGATCAAATAGGATGGGGTCCATTTGCTTTGTGTACCTCTAGTTGGTCTAGCCCTGCTTCAACCCTCATTAAACCATTTCTTGGTTCATAATGAAATTGCAGAATGTCAATCACAATGCATGGCTTAGTTACGTTCATAGTCTCTCACTAGGCCAGATGTATTCTCCTCGCCAGTGGAATTGCTCGCATCTAATAAACAGCACTTTGTTTCAAGCAGCTGCTAATTCTAAGAGCTAGTCGAACTAGCCAAGCCATAAGTAAAAGCCATCTCTTGACTGAGTTCCTGGTTCTAAACACGGAAATCTCTTTTTGCGAATTAGGGCTGATTTTCTAAAAGTAAAAAAACAGTAACTGAATGCTGTATGTTGTCCATGTCATAATGCGTAAGCGCAGAAGTGTATGCATTCCTTTTCTTTCTACAATATTGTCTCTTCCCAAGAGGAAATTCCTATATTCATTATTGGGTAACTTGATATCATTTTCGTTTCAAAGCTGGTTTCGTATATTATGCTATTTTATTTTACTTTTATGAATATATGATGTATTTTGATAATTGACTGAAAATGGGATAAAGAAAATACACTAGCTAGGTAAATCATGTAAGCAAGGTACTTTGCAAAAAAGATGACATGTTATACTTTCATGGTCTTCTTGGTGTTTTTGCATTAGTTTCAATGTTTTAATACATTAATTAATTTATTCATTTCATTTGTGTTGCAAAATTAACCAAAATGCATTCGCCTGGTGATTTTAGCCTGATGACTCTCCAGGGGAAACTCAACTCTATAGCAATTTCCTGCCCCAGATTCTTTTCCGATGCTTTAATAATCATTTCTGGTTCTGACTGTGGGATATGTGATCAGGCTTAAATCAAAGGCAATGTCTAAAGTATTTAAGTAATACATACACTGTAGAAAAAGTCACACAAAATACAATACATATCTGAGGTTCTAAATCCCACAATTTGGTGAATTTGAGGACTTTTTTTTAACTTCTTATCCCAATGCTCCCCAGCCGGTGCCCCTTCCCAACCCCCACCCTGAGGAACTCTCCCATTACTGATTGGCATTTTGCATGCCCTAAAGTCACCCTAGGAGGAAGAAAGAAAACATTTTTTTAAATTTTTTTTTAAAAAGAAATACAAAGAAAATGTACACTTAACCACAGTTGCCCTCGCACCCTTCGCCTCTTCTGTACCCTGTACAAAAACATTACTTCAGAGGTTGGAGGCCCTTCTGATAGAGTCTATCAGTGTATCCACATACTCCACCGATCTAAAATTATACATCTTATTGTTCCACATAATGCGTTGCATTGCAGAGAATTTTAATTGCACCTTAGCCCTCATAATATGAAGCTTGAACATGATCCTACTGAGCTCCCACTGCTGCTGATCCGTTATCTTACATACATCAGACCTTATGGTGGAAGACAAATCTTTGGCGATGAAGGAGCCGTTCTTTAAGGCTATACCCAGGATTACCTTCTTCACTGTATAGGATAGGAAATTTACCAGAATCTTCCTAGGTTTTTTACATTGTAGGTTTCTTTTAAAAGGATCCCCATGTACTCTCTGTGTTTACTGTCCCAAGTTGATATCAGGTCTAAAAATATGGGGAAATCAATACCTGCTACATTCATCACCCGCCTGACCTATCTAGTTAAGTGGGGTAAGACACTATGTTGTGAGTTTTTTAAATTGATATTAATAGCTCCCTTGGGCCTGAGGTCCCTTCAATAATTCTCATATTCTTGTTGGCATATCACCAGACACAAATTTTTGTCACTAGGGAATTATCGGTACACGCATTTTTGAGTGTTGTATTTGGTGCATCAAGCATTGGTAAACATAACCATTTGTGAGGTAAAAAATCGCTATGCTAAATAGAACATCTGTATGTCAGGGACCCTTTTGCAGGATATGAGGCACAGTAACGTGGTGAGCTTTGCAAAGAGTTGTTTTCTGATGAGATCACTATTGTGGGGGTAATCACAGAAAAGCCGTAGGACCACAATAACATCCCTTGTCCTAGAGTACTTTGGCCCTCAGAGTATGGGACAGCCTGATTCCTCTCATAAGCTTGCACACTAGGGGATGAGTACCGACTGGGTTGACTGTGACTGGGATACGTCCTGGTGAGATCACAAAGTTGAAGGAATTAACTGTAGAGTATACTTTACCCACCTCTGCTAGTTCTGAAAGGAAATTTAAAATCAATACGTTGTCTGTCCCCTTGTGAACCACTTGCCTTTCCAAACACCAGCGGCACAAAGCTGACCAGGCTGATCAGTATTGTTTGTGAGTTCTTAAACCCGGAAGAAAATCACTAGCGGCGTTGAATAACAGAATTTCAGTCTTTTTTTTGTTTATAAACATATTTTATTGATTTTATGGAGATCAATACATCGGACGGTGTTGGGGCTTTACCTGTTGTTTGCCGTGTCCATTGCTTCCTTCCTCACGGCCGGGCTTGGCTCCGCCCCCTTGCTTGCGAACGACCGGCCGGGCTTGGCTCCGCCGGTCCACCGATCACCTCACACTTGCCTACAATCCCCAGGATCCCTTGGGGCAACGCGGACCTGACGGACGAGTGAGCGCGCCAGGAGGCGCATAAAGCTGCGACAGGGGCCGAGTCCCCTGGTGTTCATCAGACGGTGTTGGGGCTTTACCTGTTGTTTGCCGTGTCCATTGCTTCCTTCCTCACGGCCGGGCTTGGCTCCGCCCCCTTGCTTGCGAACGACTGGCCGGGCTTGGCTCCCCCGGTCCACCGATCACCTCACACCTGCCTACAATCCCCAGGATCCCTCGGGGCAAGGCGGACCTGACGGACGAGTGAGCGCGCCAAGAGGCGCAGAAGCTGCGACAGGGTCCGAGTCCCCTGGTGTTCATCGGACGGTGTTGGGGCTTTACCTGTTGTTTGCCGTGTCCATTGCTTCCTTCCTCACGGCCGGGCTTGGCTCTGCCCCCTTGCTTGCGAACGACCGGCCGGGCTTGGCTCCGCCGGTCCACCGATCACCTCACACCTGCCTACAATCCCCAGGATCCCTTGGGGCAACGCGGACCTGACGGACGAGTGAGCGCGCCAGGAGGTGCATAAAGCTGCGACAGGGGCCGAGTCCCCTGGTGTTCAAAGCTGCGACAGGGGCCAAGTCCCCTGGTGTTCATCGGACGGTGTTGGGGCTTTACCTGTTGTTTGCCGTGTCCATTGCTTCCTTCCTCACAGCCGGGCTTGGCTCCTCCCCCTTGCTTGCGAACGACCGGCCGGGCTTGGCTCCGCCGGTCCACCGATCACCTCACACCTGCCTACAATCCCCAGGATCCCTTGGGGCAACGCGGACCTGACGGACGAGTGAGCGCGCCAGGAGGCGCATAAAGCTGCGACAGGGGCCGAGTCCCCTGGTGTTCATCAGACGGTGTTGGGGCTTTACCTGTTGTTTGCCGTGTCCATTGCTTCCTTCCTCACGGCCGGGCTTGGCTCCGCCCCCTTGCTTGCGAACGACTGGCCGGGCTTGGCTCCCCCGGTCCACCGATCACCTCACACCTGCCTACAATCCCCAGGATCCCTCGGGGCAAGGCGGACCTGACGGACGAGTGAGCGCGCCAAGAGGCGCAGAAGCTGCGACAGGGTCCGAGTCCCCTGGTGTTCATCGGACGGTGTTGGGGCTTTACCTGTTGTTTGCCGTGTCCATTGCTTCCTTCCTCACGGCCGGGCTTGGCTCTGCCCCCTTGCTTGCGAACGACCGGCCGGGCTTGGCTCCGCCGGTCCACCGATCACCTCACACCTGCCTACAATCCCCAGGATCCCTTGGGGCAACGCGGACCTGACGGACGAGTGAGCGCGCCAGGAGGTGCATAAAGCTGCGACAGGGGCCGAGTCCCCTGGTGTTCAAAGCTGCGACAGGGGCCAAGTCCCCTGGTGTTCATCGGACGGTGTTGGGGCTTTACCTGTTGTTTGCCGTGTCCATTGCTTCCTTCCTCACAGCCGGGCTTGGCTCCTCCCCCTTGCTTGCGAACGACCGGCCGGGCTTGGCTCCGCCGGTCCACCGATCACCTCACACCTGCCTACAATCCCCAGGATCCCTTGGGGCAACGCGGACCTGACGGACGAGTGAGCGCGCCAGGAGGCGCATAAAGCTGCGACAGGTCCCTCGTCCCGCGAGGAAGCGCGCGGGACGTGCCGGGCTAAGCCCGGGCAAAGGGCGGGCCGTCTACGTCCGTCAGAGGCCGCAGAAGGCCGGGCTGGGCATCCCCTCTAAGGTTTACGTTCTCTGCGGCGATTACAACCCCAGGTGATTCTCATGTGATTAAGTAATTTATGTGTATCCTAGAGGACTGATGTGATATTGGTTCAAGAAAACTGTTATTTGTTAATTTTCCACACAAGCGGCCTATCGTTCATCATGCCATTGCGACAAGACAAAGGGGGGAAGTCAACAACAAAAATCAGACTGTGGAAGCATATCCGGAACTATTGACAAATTTATCACTAGGGCAGCAGCCGCCCTTGAACGAGAGATAGTAAATACTGAAAAACGGCTCTCCGCAGAAGTTTTTAATTCCAAACGTTCGTCACTGGGCCCAATTAAGAACTGCACTACTCCCGAAAATCGTTTCAGCCAGCGTCTTGTTGACTTAGGACTGCCAGAGATTAGTATTGGGTCAGGCACACCAAGTAGTGTTACAGCGGGGAATAGCACAAGAGATAGCATTATCATCGAGGAGGAAAATGGGCACCATAATACAGATCCCTCGAAGATCCATGAAATTTCTGCTGTAAAAGCAACACCTACAAGTGTGAATCTAACAGAAAAGAAAAGAAAGCGGGGTGGGGCGGACAGAAAGGCAAACAGGCCAAGATCCCTAAACTAGGGGAAAAAATAGTTACATCTAAGGGTACAAACAGTCTCATCCATATATTAGATGCCGCCCCTGCCCAGAATAAGGGTGCCCACTTTACAACCAACAATGATCAACAGCAGTCACTGAAAAGATCGCTAGTGACTGGGTCAGGAGAGGGTGGGTTGATCGGGCAAGTGGAACATATTGTAAAGTCCCTAATGCTTCCCATCTTTGAAAGGCTGAAAATAATTAATGAAAACTTAGTAAATCTCCAAAAGGTAACAGCAGATAACACCCAAATACTAAATTCTGTATTAGACAGCAGGAGGTCGGAGGGACAAGCTACGCATGCTAACAACTTGATCAACATCGAACAACCTAACGCCGCAAACGTCGGTCAGCATGTAGCGCTGACAGAGAGAGTGATGGGGGAGATTAGTTTAGGTGGCACCAGGGAGAGATCACAGGGAACGGAGGGTAGTGATAGCAGAACGAGGTTACCTGAGATACCCCAAGAAGGGGGCAAACAGCCAGGCTCGAAACATACTAATCAACTAGCCATGGGTGCGGGTGACCGAACCATCTTAGATCTACCACTTCAAAGTACCCCGCTAGTGATAGTCTTAGGAAACGTTCCCCCCTTACGACAAGGAGAGAGAGAGGACTTTTATCAGATTAAAAACAAGGTAACACATTGGTTACACCGAAACACAAGTGAAGGATATAGAGTAGGACACAATATAATTATGGCCCGCCGAGTAGCGTGGCTGGGACGATCAAGAAAGACTAGGGATGGAGACTGTATAGTGATCAATTTTAACAGTCCGGTACCAGTGGAAAGGATACTCAGGGAAGCAGAGGGAGGTACATCACAGTGGAGACAGGGTATTGTTATACTGCCCCTTGGGTTTTTATTTTAGGCCCGGGTTGTATGACACCTCTAAATATAGGAACACGATATACATACCCAAGCCACCACACCCTGGAAGACTAGATGGGTGGGATATTATACCCTCCAGGTTTAACTGAGGCTAGGATGGGGGGTGCATCAGGACAACTCAGACCCTTGGAGGTCACAAATAGATTTAATGCCCTTTCGGGCCTCAATGATTGCGATTGACGGCGGGATGACTCGCCCAGTTACTCCCCTCCTATTGAACCGTGTACCTTGCTCGTACATCCCACTTCCCCGGTAAGATCCCAGGTATCACATCAGGTAGCTCAGCCACCGGCAATTACTTCATCAGTTACACCGGGTATCGTACATGTAAATTCTGACCCCCATGCGATATTAAGTGTTAAGTTAACACCGCCAGTGCAGGCACAGAACGATCCACTCTCTGTATTAGCTGGAACTTACACGGCCACACCAACTCAGACTCTATTTTTAGCACCCGCACTTGACCCCAGTAAGATTGATAATTTCAATGTTATTTCATGGAATGTAGCAGGGCTCGCTGATAAGATCATTGACCCCATTTGGACCCAGTTTATTAGTAACTTTTTAATTATATGCTTACAGGAGACTTGGCTAGTTGACTGTAACTCTTCTCTTGAAGGGTACAAAGCTTTTTATGTCCCTGCGGTCCCCGCAGTTAGAGGGAGAGCTAGGGGAGGTTTGGTAATTTTTACCTCCCTGGCATTAAATTGTAAAATCAGATCTATTCCCTCTCTGAATAGTGACATACAGGCCATTGTTCTTCAACGGGGAAATCTTAGCCTTTGCCTAATAAATTTTTATAATGCTGTTAATAGGGAAGAAGGCAGTAAGATCACAGAGCTGGATAAATTTGTTAAGCTGCACCGTGGCCTACAAAGAAAGAGTATAATGATCGTGGGGGACTTTAATATACACCCATGTGGAACCCCCGGGCTCTCCAAAATGAATGAAATGGGCTGCCCGAAGGTGAAGGGCCTACACTTCGAGCACTCAACACAAGGTGATGCACTAAATGATATGCTAGATGATTTTGATCTTTTCCTAGCCACCAGTTTGTTACCCCCACTGAGTATACAAAAGGTACCCACTTTTAAAGGTGGTCATGGTGGGTCATTTATTGACCATATTTTAGTTTCTACTAATTTCAACACCTCGATAATGGGCTACACAACCCTGGAAAGCCCCTTTAGTGATCATAACCCCGTCTGTACCAGAATAAGCAACAATCTCTTGCATAGGAAGGAGCGCATGCAGGCAGAGGGGACTCTTGAAACAACTAATAACAGGCGGCGCCTTAAGTGGACCCAAGTAACTCCCCCATTGTTTTATGAAAATCTGCAAGAATCGTATAAGGCAGAATTCGTGTATTGCCTAGACCCAGAGTCCTCTGCCATGGGCACAATAACTGCCTTCAAAGGTATAATTAGCAAAGTAGGGACCCTGTTAACCGTTGGTGGTCAGAATAAAACCAATGATGAACCAAAATGGTTCAACCACAGCTGTTCAAAAGCTGCCAGGGACCTAAAAGATGCTTTAAAGAGTACCCCTAGGCATTACGTCTTAATCCGCTCTGCTCGAGCTGCATATAAAAAACAGCTAGGTCTTCGCAAGAGGGAGGTGAAGGAGGACATATGGCGGGAACTCTTAGAACCCCAGACCCTATCAAGTAGCTCCAGATTCTGGAATATTATTAATAGTCCGTTATTTCCATCTAAAAAATCTGAAGATCTGGGAACTAACATAACAGAGGAGGAATGGGTGGACCATTTCAGGGCTATCTTTGAATGCACAACATCTGTCCCCGTGTTTCATATTAACTCAGAGCGTGGTAATGAGATCCTATTTACAGCACAAGAGGTGGAAAATAGCATTAATAACCTTACCTGTAAAAAGGCTCCAGGTCCTGATGGTGCTCCACCTGATCTTTACAAATCCAATTTATCCCTGTGGGTGCCAGTCTTGGTGGCAGTGTTGAATGCAGCAGTAAAGGCTGGATGCCCTGAATCTTGGGGATTGTCTACAATATTCCCTGTGTTTAAAAGGGGGGACAGAAATTGTACAATGAATTACAGACCCATTTCCCTGATTGATTCAGTCGTGAAAGTTGTAGGGGGAATAGTGTTGAACAGATTGAGTGCTTGGGCCGAAGAAAATAACATTATATCAGAAGTGCAGTATGGGTTTTGCCCGGGAAGATCTACTGTGGCCCAATGTGTTAATTTACATCTCATACTGGGAAAATACACTGTAGCCCGAGGGGGAACAATCTACATGGCATTCATGGACCTATCCTCAGCCTTCGACTGTGTTAACCGGGAGGGGCTGTGGGGGTCCATGGATGCCATGGGGGTTGACGCTAATTTGGTGGATTTCTTGAGAGATCTCCACAAAGAGACCAAGGCAAGCTTCAGGTATTGGCAGGATTTAAGGGTCTCGAGGGATTTTAGCACATGAAGGGGGGTACACCAGGGCTGTATCCTAGCCCCCTTTCTTTTTAACCTTTACATAAATGATCTGGATCGAACCTTGCAGGCAACTGGGGTGGATTATCCGTTTGTGGGTGACAGGGGGCTGCCCTTCTTGCTATACGCAGATGACGCGGTTCTCCTAACACGCACCCCTAAAAGCCTACAAGTTCTGCTAAACACATTTCGGGGGTTTATGGCAGAAAGAGATCTGGCCATAAACAATGCAAAATCTTTTATAATGCAGGTAGGGCCTGGATCTAAGCGCCAATACCCATTAATGGTAAATGGAATGAGAGTGCCAACAACCTCCACCTTCTCGTATCTGGGCGTTCTCCTAGACGAGAGACAAAACTGGGCCCCCTTGACTAAGAATAAGCGGGGGGAGGTGACCAGGAGCAATGCTGCAATTCTTAACTTTGCGAGCAAGATGGGCAATCGCCCAGTGGCCGCAATGCTGAAAATTTATCAAGCCAGAAGCATAGCCATAGCTACATACGGGAGTGAGTTGTGGGGGTACACCAGAGTGGAAGGGATTCAGGTGGCCGAAAATACCTTCCTAAAACAACTGCTGGGGGTCCCCCAAGGGACATCAAACTTCTCTGTTCATGAAGAAACTGGTGTTCAATACATCAGCGACACCCTTGGCTTGCGCCCCATGCTCGTCTGGCTAAAAAGTTGACTAAACAAAGATCTCGTTCTTACACACAAAATATACAGGGATCTGTTGAACTTGGATCACATGCCTGTAATACCATGGTTCAAATACTTAATGAGATCCTTTAATGAGCTGGTACGCCTGGATCTTTTCTTAACTCCAGAGTGCATAACAAAGGAAGATGTGGCCTTTGTAAAGGAATCTTATTTAGAGCGTAAGCAGATCAAGCGTGAGGAGCAGGAACTCCAGAAATCTGGAGCACACAGACATCTAATGCTCAAAACCTCCCCAGGAATGGAGGACTATCTTGCATGGCCTCTATCAATGCACGAAAGATTTCTGCTAGTAAGGTTTAGATTGGACTATTTTCACCTCTTACTGGCAGTACCTAGGGGGAGCCATAAAGGCCAGGTGTTAGCACCCTGTGGCTGCGACAACCTGTCTCCACAGGATCTGTTACACTTTGTCCTTTTTTGCGAGTTTTATGTGGCTCCCCGTAGATTGTTTTTAAAATCTCTTATATAAAAGCTAAATTTCTCACAGGCACGCCCAGCTTTGTTTTACCTGCAATTGTTAAAACCCGACTGTATACCGCTGATTGTAGAGTTTTTAAAATGCTCTTTAAGATACAGAAAAAGCCTGGATTTTAACTGATTAGGATAAAATGTATTACTATGAATTGTTTTTAACTTTATATATTGCCTTTATACACGTATTTAATGTGTACTGACCCTACTGAACTCATGTAACCTGATCCGTGAAGCCCATTTTTAAACTTGTTTGTTCACTTGTGCAATCAATACAAGATTACTGTACGGTAAAGGACATATGAATAATGACATTTGTGAGTAGATAGAAGTGACATGCCACTGCATATCCAGTATCGAAGGATAACATACTTTGAACAAAAACAACGTCAAGAACTGCTTCATCCCAAGGTGGAATCTGCACTGAGGGCCAGATGTACGACCCTTTTTTGCAAACGCAAATGGGAAAAACCTCCCGTTTGCGGCCGCAAAAAAGGGTAATAGCATTTGCGAGTCTCGCAATTAGGAAGGGGCGTCCCTTCCTAATAGCGAGTCAACATGCTTTGTACTAGTGTTTTGCAACCTCATTTGCGGCCGCAAAACACATGCAGTTAACCACCTACTTCAAGTAGGTGGTAAACCACTTGCAAAGGGGGAGAGGTCCCTATGGGACCCGTTTCCCTTTGTGAGTATGATGGAAAATATTTTTCAAGAGCAGGCAGTGGTCCCAGAAAAGTTTCATTTTTCTTTTTTAAATACATCCCGTTTTCCTTTAAGGAAAATGGCTGAATTTAAAAAGAAAAAGCTGCTTTATTAACAAGCAACTGCAATGCAATAGGTCTTGCATTTACTAGAGTTTGAGCTATTGGCATTGTAGATTACAATGCCTTTTATTAATGTGTTGGTTTTTTAAACAAATAAAAACAAGGCATTGTCATTTCCAATGTCAATAGCATAAACCCTTGCAAATGCGAGATCTATTGCATTGTAAATGCTTGTTAATTTATACTCGGGTTCCAAAAAACGTTACTGTGTCACCTTAATATGCCCGACTGATCATGGTAGAAAACATGATGGCACGAAGAGATTTCAAATAAAACGAACAACTTATGTGTTTTAACGCGACAAAGCCTACATTTGTCCTTATTTAGTACAGGGCGCAGTTGGTATTATCACCAGTATTTGATAGGATTTTCTTCACACAAACAACATTTTTTATGACATGAACTATGCAGCACGCATACTATGAACAGAGATGCGTGGAAGACAGCTTCGCGGGCAATTAATGTAAACAATAGGTTCTACAAAATAATTAATGCGATTTTTTCGGGAACCGATGGTATTTTAAGACCATTATCCAAGGCACACACTGATTTTGAGCTCACTTGGCTCATTTGCAAGCATTGTCCACAAGACGGCGATGTTGTCACATGTTGTGAATGCAGGGATATAGGTCAGTAAATCCTCCTGTGCCATCGGTCATTAAAAGCAGTCAAACAAGAAAACCAGCATTCGATGAGTAGGGTTATTACTATAAATGCGTGTAAAGAACACCGTTTTTAAAGAAATAGAAAACTCTTCTTGCACTATAGAGTGAATCAATTTACCAAAGCTCGACAGTGGTAGAGAGGGGCCAGCAGAGACTAGGGTAAGCTACATACATGAATACCACTTAAAATTATAATTATTTTGTTATAATGAATATTGTGAGTAACTGGACACTCTGACCCTAATGTACTAAATGTCACATCCACAATATTAAAACTGTTCTAAACAACATGATCACCTCATTTGTGTTTTACACACAAGATACTGCTAAACACATTAATGTCCTTGTGTGTCTAAAATGTGAGTTTGATCACTTTATATTACATTTGTTTTACCTTGGGGTATTAAAAACACGTTGCCACTGGCATCCACCCAGTTTTCACTAGGAAAAGTCAATGCCTAACCAAAGGAACACACATCTATATTTTTTGGTAATAAATATCTGCAAGGAAAAATAATCTGGACACAATAATTGAATTGTGAGCATCAGTAGTTAACCAGCCACTTATGTGGTGATCAACATCTAATCTGTCAGACATTGGCCAGGCGTGCAGGGCCTCCTTTTGGCATGGGTAAGCTCTGTGGGTGACCAAGGCAACAGCAATCTGAGGGAAAAAGCATGTCATGTTTTACTTTGAATTGTGTTTTAAGGTCATTACTGATTCAGACACAACACTATCTGAGCCAAGAGTAGCCCTGGCTGTGGAAGTTATTTTTCTGACAAGTAATCCAATGGGGAGCCTAGTTTATATTCTTTATAAGTGTAATTGATTTAAAAGATGACGCTGAAAATATCTTTTGTGGACAAAGTACTCCCTGACATTTGGCTTTGGAGCAGAAATAAGAGGATACATTTATTCATATGAACAAATTTGTATGTTACCTTTAACCTTTCCTTTCCTGTTTTCAGGCTGGAATATTATGTCACAAACCTCAACGATATATTGATGTCTCTGTTGGGGCGCCAAATTATATAACTGACGTTTAATTCTTCTGATGGTAGATTCGTAACTTAGTAAGCATAAAAAAAGTCTGTCCATCAAGCCGTACGTGTCTCCACAATGTTTTCAGTGATTAAACTCACAAGGTTTTAATACATTTGTCTGTATCTTTGCATTCTAACATGTATAAGCATGAATGTGTAGCAACCAATGTATGCATAGTCTACATAATAAGTATGTTTTTATAAATAAAGGTTCTGATTTGTAGTTTGGCGGACAAATACTCCATGACAAAAGTGACAGATATCCTGTCTGCCTTATTACAAGTACCATCGGATATAATGCACTTGTAAAAAGGCTGACAGTACAGCTGTCATTTGTTTGATGGAGAATGCCATCTGCCAAACTATAAAACAGGCAAATATGATGTGATTATTTTTTGATGATGTGACTATTCATTGAAACCATGAAGAAGATCCCATATGCTGTCTTTATGGTTTTACGGTTGGTTTACGTCATCACAAGCATGCCGGATATACTGTCCACCTTATTACAAGTGCATTACATCCTAATGCACTTGTAATAAGGTGGGCAGGATATCTTTCACACCTGTGATGGAGTAACCCAAACATTGTATATTGCATAGTTGGAACAGGGGTGGTAACAGACAGGTCGGTAAATATTCCCCTTGACCCTCCACACACATTTTTTGTTTTTGTTTGGAGTAACCCAACCGCCAAACTATAAATCTAGTCCAGTACCAACAAAGTATGTATAGATGGGAAATCTGTCACATTACCAATGGAATATGCCATAACAAAATTGGAAACCTGGCCCTTCATCAAGGTGTTCATGAGATTCACACTCCTGTTGGGGAAAAAGTGTTGGACATGCTCATATCACCAGCTCTGCTAAACATGATGTGTTGCCACTATTGTGTTATTGCAAATATTCTATTACATGGATATTATCACGAGGCCATTGTTTAAGGGTATATTTTGTATTGAACACACTATTGTTAAAAAAGCAGTACACACACACATTGATTGCAGTTAAGTCATATAGCCCTGAAAGTGTGAAAGCAAATATTTACAAATGTGAATGCTGGACATGTTCTACACCATGCATGGAACTTTGTTATGAACAATATTTTAAACAAACAAGGTAACAGTATGTGTACAATTTTGAATTTGGTGGATAGGATACTCCTTCACAAACATGGCAGAACACACACACCACTTTACAGTTGCATTAAAACATATCTAACTTCTAATATGTTCGCCAAAATGTATGTCACATTTGTGGCCGAACGTCCCATCCACCAACATCTATAGAAGTGACAGAGTCTGGTATTGTTAAACAATTGTACCTACTTAAGAAATGTTTACTCTACTTAAAATAAGTTCATTAACATCTATTGAGCCTGATTTTGAGTTTTGCAAATGGGCACTCTGTCACAAAGGTGACAGATATACACTTTGCCTTCTTACAAGTGCTATACAATAAAATGCACATGTTATGAGGCATGTATCTTGAAAAAGCTGGGGTCTTTTTGTGTTGTACAAAGGCCCTCATACACTCTAACCTGTGTGCAGCGGTATATCTTGGTTCTCCGCTTGAGTAGGTTAGGTGATTGGTTTTTATCATGCATGTTTTCCTTTTGAATTACAAAGCCCTATATATAAAACGATACGAATGTTAAGGTAGTGCTTTTCGTACAGCATGCTTTTCTTACCTTCTCTCCCCTTAAAATATTTTGAAGGGTGAGAATTTTTCAAAAACCATTTCAACGCGGTGATAATTAACCCCAGGCGTAGTGTGCATAGCGGGGCTACGCGGAGGTCCATGGAGTTGCAAACAAACTCAGTGGAACTCCGCTACACCGCCCGCCTCCACCCCCCTATTAAGAAGTAAGTTAACATTAACTAAAAAGAAACTTAAAACCACTTACCTCTGTACTGCGGCGTACCCGGGCTGCCCTCCTCCTCTTCCTCGCCGTTCCGGTAATGCTTGAGAAAACTGCACATGCGCGCGCCCGCATATTTCTTGCAAGAAATGAAGATTGTTGTTGTTTTTATTCGCAGATATTGCTTCTTTTAAAAAAATATATATTTGTAACGTCATATTCCAATATGTTTATTTTTTTAACAAGTAATATTTTAATTTTCAGGTTTTGTGGTTTTAATGTGTTGCATTGTAGGAGATGTAATTAATACCCTTTACCATGTGTATTGAAGGAACTGAGAGTGTTGTAGTGAGGGCCTAATGTTTATGACATTCAGAGTGGCGATATGTGTGTGACTACATTTATATTTATTATTTTTGCGTTAACATGTAGAAATACCTTCAGGTATTTAGATTCACATAAAATCCATGCTATACATTATGTATGCCTATACCTAAGTTGAGTCTGTGAATAGAATGTCTCAAATGAGCGGATGCATCCTTCTCTTGATATTATGTGTCAGATTTAAACACGTAACGTAGCAATCATTCTGTAATGGAATTAACTACTTGAGGTGCATGGTTGCATCATGTAATAGTGGAGTGTGTGGTATGTGGGATTTAAGGATGGGTTCAGAATAGTTGTGTGATTGTTTAAAATACTCCAACTGTGAGATATTATTAGTATCTAGTTAGTATGCATTTATTTTGCTAAAAATGTAAAACTGCTTAATATAAAGGAGCTTGCTACGATGTTGGTTGGCGTTGCCTCCGACCGACACAATCTCGGTCTCGGGACCGACCGACCTCCAGTCGGCGATTCCGACCACCTGATTACAATGCGACCGGATACTCACATTTTTCCATCGTAGCTGGTGTTACAGCCATAAACAGGCCGTAATACAGGCTCCCATAAAGAAATGGGTGTGTGTGTATAACTCTGCACCCTGTGGCTAGTACCCCATGGTGCCTACCACACAATGCATGGATTTACAAGAGGGCACTCTAGGTACCCCCTCGGCCAACAACTGTATGCTGCAGAGGCAAGGGGGCCCTGCTAGAGCCCGCAAAGTCACTTTCCGACATCCTCTCCGTGTCGGAAAGGCCATAACGACAAGGCTGTCTGAAACCGACATCGTAATCCCGACGACAGAAATGCCATCCATAGAGGATTACGGTGCGCTTCCGACCGGCCTGAAGACTCTGAGAGCCAGTCAAAACTACGTCAGAATGACCGGCAGGTTCACGCTCCAACCGCCGACATCGTAATTCAGCTGTCAAACCGCAAACAGACCATGTCAATCAGAAAGCCTCCAACCGCGGTCAGAAAGCTTCCGACTAGCGGTCCAAGGCTTCCCGATCAACATCATAATAAGCCCCAAAGTGTTACCATTAGGTTTGTCTGACAGTGTATATTTAAAAAAAATGTGTATTCACCTACTAACTTGAGATGTTGGGGTGTAGTTAAATTGTATTAGGTATTTAATATGAATATGTTGTGTGAAGGATATGGCCAGACAGGATGACAGAGTAAATTGATGTGAGATACGCTTTGGTGAAATTAAATTTTATTTTAGGGGCTTTGATATTTAACATATTGCCTTTAAAATAGTTTTAAGATTTGTATGTACCTTCCTTTTTGCTGTGTACTTTATTTTTGTTTATCCAGCCTGCCAGATAGTCGCAGGGATTGAGGTAACAGGGACATATTGATAGAGTTTTGTGGTTTTTATGGGCATGGTCTGTATATTTGGGTGTTTAGACAAAATATTGAGTTGCAAATATCGGGAGACACAAATATTGGAAAATCTTTTTTAGGTAAGGAGTATCCATTTTAAGTTGTTTATAATATCGTTTCCAATAATATAGTTGTAAAAAATATAGTATTTTAATGTGTTTTAGTTAATATATTAATGTTATGTGTTACTATTTTTTGTGTTATTGTTATTCATTTCTTTAAATATAATTTGTAATTTTAAGTGATTTTGAATTATTTATTGTGTTGAAGCGGATTGTTGGGTTTGTAGGATGATTGGGTGGAAAGTTAATTAAGTAAGAAACAATTAATTATTAATTTATTAATAACTATTTAATTCATTATTAATTATGTAATTTGTGTATAAGTATATATTTTTGTTATGTTATAGGTGTGGGATCCTGAGTTTGTAGGGGTGTAGGGTGGGAAGTTAATTCATAATAATTTAACAATGAATTACTAATTGTTAACTATTTAATTGATGATCAATTATGTAAATTGCGCTACACGTATTTATTTGAGTTACATTTTTGCTGTAGGAGAAGTTCATAATAATTAACGATTAATTATTAACTGTTAATTAAATATTTAATTGAATATCAATTATGTAAATTGATCTATTCTTCTTTATTTTAGTTGTAGTTTAGTTTCAGTATGCTGGGTGTGTAGGGGTATAGGGTAGGTAGCCAATTAAGAAATAATTAATTCAGTATTAATGAATTGTTTAATTTATTTTAAATATGTAGGTTAAGGAATAGTTATTATTTTAGGTATGGACAGCTGGGTTTGTAGGGGGTGCAGGATGGGAAGTTAATTAATTTTTAATTGAATAGCAATTTTTATTAATTGATTTTGTAATAAGTGTTTATTTTTATATTTATATATATATATTTTAATTATTTTTATTAAGCAGTTGTTTGTAGTCAACAAATCATATACAGCATACAGTAAAGGCTGTATTGGCCACACACAGGAGGCCATGCATCGGCGACTACCCTTTGCCCCTCCCTCTCCCCTGTCTCGTGAGGTGTCTGCTATTCTCTTGGGGGGGATGGAAAACCTCCTCCCTGCTGGGTCGAGTTACCCCTGCCTTCTCTGTTAATCCTACCACGTTTAGTCCCCTGTGTCTCATCCACAGTCCCCAAATCTATTCGAATTTACAGCGGCTACCTTGGGCACGGTAAGTTTCTCGCTCTGCTAACTGACACCAATCCAGGTCGTCTGTCCACTCTTTAACCGTTGGGGATCTAGTTGCCCCCCATAGTCTGGCCAAGTTACGATTCGCCACCCAACCGCAGTGGACAGCCATTTGCTGGGGTATTTGGGCCATTTCTCATCCGCTGTAGTGCCTAGGAGGAGCCATTTAGCTTCCAGTGGGATTTCTAGCACTGTGACTTCCTTCATTTACTCTATAACCCTGCTCCATAGCGTTGAATTGAGGGACACTTCCTGAGCATGTGGTAGAAAGTGCCTATCTCTCCACATCCCCTATCCCTAGCGCACTCAGCCGATTCAGAGTGGTTCATCCTGTGTACTCTGGCTGTGGAGAGATAAGATCTATGTAACACACGGAGCTGCACTAGGCGGAGCCGGGCTCCAAAGGCTATTTCCCTAGGACTCTAAATAGCCTACCCCCACTCCTCATCATCTAGTGGGCTCAAGTTTTCCGACCATGCCTTTCTCAATTGGGTGAGAGAGTCTGGTGAATTGTTCATCATTTTTTTATATATTAAGGAGACTGCCTTAGTGGGCATAGGGTCAAGAAGCAATCGGTCTTCCATGGGGGATTAGTCCGGTAGTTGTTCGCCTTCGGGTAAATAGCAGAGGTCTCCAAACTATGGCCCGCAGGCCACGTCTGACACACTACAAGATTTTGTCCGGCCTGAAGCAACTTTAAATATTTTTTTCCCAACCACATGGTTGGACAGTTAACACATGCAGTCTAAACACGAGTATGTGCAATTCATTGAAGTGTATGCTGCTTAGCTCTGTGACCAACATGACAGATGCCCGCTCAACCTAACTTGCTCCTCCTTCCTCTTCCTAGCGTTGATCTATTTGATTCCAGCGTGAACCAATCAAACACTCTGTCCTTTAATATCTGTCTTCATATAGGCAATTGGAAGAATGGGGAGGCAGGGCGTAGCGGGCCTGAAGATTTCTACACTCGCTTAAGGTAACCTGCAGGGAAAGGCTGCTGTGGTTGATTTAGGGGAGGGAGCGCAGTGCATGTCTCAGGTCTAAACTCTTCGCTGAATTGGCTGTCAGTGGCAGAGCAAAATGTCTCTCTCTACCAAACTCACCTTGTACAAGGCTGATGTGAAAAACTAGAGAAATGTGATGAGGTTAGTGCTGGAATTTTGGGGATTGGGCATTCACTTCTACACGGTGACCTTATCACTGCCTAGGAAAGGTGACTCCGAGATGCAGTGCTCCCGTCTTGCTCTTATCATTGACAATTTTTTGTTTACAGGTAAGTTACATTGGGTAAACAGGAATGAGCTAAGACTCCCAAAATGCATTAGGATGTTAAATGGCAAGCCAGGACAAAAGAAATGGGTTATCCGTGTCATGGAGCCATCTGATATACTTATACAGAAGTGTTTTGGTGTGGCTGCTGCATAAGGGCTGCAAAGTGGAAGGGGCATGTGGTCTTCTGGCTGGAAATAAGCATTGTTGCTGCATGAGTTTCTACTCTCTTGGTAAGGCATTAGGCAGGTTAATAGTTTGAAACTACGAAGCTGGTTGGAAAATTGATAGTTACTGCTTGAGAAGGCCTCATGCAACTGGGCTGTATGGGGTGTAACCTTCTGCATTGCATGGAGTTCCACATGCCGGCCTACCCAATGTCACCATGGCAGAACCCCACAGTCATTGCACCATCTAGGCAACAGCAGAAAGCGGAAATGCTTTGTCGTTGAAATTCAAGAGCCTGGAGTGTGCGTCACGTTTTTGGTTATGCAGGTTTGCCATGTGTGGCTGTAGTCTCAGAAATATTGTTTTCCTTTGGGACTCGCCGTTAATGGGATTCCTAAGGTATTGGTGCATGGGGGCTGCTGCCTGAAGATGGTATTGGCCTTAAGGGCTGCTAGCTCTGAAGGACATGGTATCTGCTAGCTCCTATGCAGCTCACCGGGCCATGCACCCTCTGCAAAGAGGATGTATTTTGTGATTACAGTAATGAAAGGTAATTGAGGAGTGGCCAAAAACCCTGTGAGGACCAGTAGTATATAGGAAAAAGGGGGAAAAGGAGAGTGGTGGATGGAAGGGGGTATTGGTAGATACTGGGGAGTGGAGGAGTGATACATGTGATGGGAGAGCTGTTGGTGTAAGAGTGGAGGAAGACTGAAGTGGAGAATAGGAAATGTGGTTGGAGGTTGTTAGAACGGATGGGTAAGTAGGGCTGATGGAAAAGATGCAGTGTGTACGGGTAGAGTGCCGCGGGTGACTTGAAGAAGAGCAAAGGTAGAGTTTAGAAGGCGGCTAAATGAAAGAGTAGGGGCAGTGGATAGGGATAGTTGTAAGGGCTGATGGATGAATTATGGATGGGCGTTAGTGGAAAGTAATACGAAGGTACGAGTGGTAGGGATCATGAGAAGAGTTGTGAGGGGTACTGGCACACGGGACTGGGTAGTGAGAGAGGCGATAGACAAATTGTACTTGTTTTGAGGTGGGTAGTCACTCTGATTTTTTCGTCCTGCAAATATTTGTAAAATGTATGATGTAGCCCTTGTACTGAAAAGTTTGGAGACCCTTGGTTCAGAGTGGGAATAGTAAATGTAACCCCTCCAAAGTCCAACACTTTCCCTACTGTTGTGTACTTAGACTGGAGTGGGAATAGTAAAATTCACCCTTGCGAAGACCACAACTTTCTCTACTGTGCCCTTACTGGAGTGGGAATAGTAAATTTATCCCCTCCGAATTCTTATGCTTTACCTGCTGTTGCTTAGACTAGAGTGGGAATAGTAAAATTCACCCTTTCGAAGTCCACCATGTTCTCTATAGTTGCCCTGACTGGAGTGGCAATAGTAAATGTCACATGTCTGAAATCCAATGCTTTCCCTACTGTTGCACGGACTGGAATGGGACAAGTAAATCTGCAAAGTCCAACACTTTTCCTAATATTGCACTGCTTGAAGTGCTAATAGTAAATTTCGCCTTTCGAAATCCAACGCTTTCCATACTGTTGTGCTATTTGGAGTAGGATTATAAATGTAACCTCTCCTAAATCCAATGCTTTCCCACATGTTGCTTAGACTGGAGTGGAAATAGTAAATGGCACCCCTCTGAAACCCAATGCTTTCCCTACTGTTGCTTAGACTGGAATGGGAATAGTGAATTTCACCCCTCCGAAGTCCAGTGCTTTCTCTACTGTTGTACTGACTGGAGTAGGAATAATAAATCTAACTCCTCCAAAGTGTAACGCTTTCTCTATTATTGTGGTGACTGGAGTAGGAATAGTAACTCAAACCCCTATGGGGTGCTACTGTTGCATAAACTAGAGTGGGAATAGTACATTTAACATTCAAACAGGCAGATTCATCAACCAAAATTGCGATCGCAATAGCTGCGAATTAGCTATTGCGATTGCAATTTAATGATCTGAAATTCATGAAACAAAAAATTAACAATTTGCGAAATCGCAAAATTGATTTTACGAAATCGCAAATAAAATCGCAGAATCAAGGTGGAACCCCCTTAGTGAATCGGAATTAGCGCGATTCCAATGAAACTGTGATTTCTTTGCGAAGTCGCTAAATAATTGCAAACCAAATTCATCAAAAATCGCAAATTGCGAAAAACCACAAAATCGCAATTTGCGAAGCGCAATTTAAGGAGAACCCAAACCAGGTGGTAACCATGAAGTCCATCAAAAAAAATTTTTTAATTACCATAACTAGCCACAGGTGCGGCCCTGACCAAACACACTTAAGGAGACACAGTAGGAGCATGAGGACATTCACAATGCCAGGACTCTACATGGTGGTGAGGCGGCGAAGGCTCCAGGCTGCAGCAAGGAACAGACGCAGGATCCAGGAGCGAATTTTCCGCCAGCGGATCACACTTCTGGGCCAAACTGAGGAGCAAATCTACTCAAAGTACCGGCTGAATGGGGCAATGATTACAAAGCTCATCCGGGACCTTGACCCCCTGATGCAGCACCCAACAAGGAGGACCAATGCCGTGCCCACCCATGTCCAGGTCTTGTGCAGCCTGCACCTCTTAGCCTCGGGAAGCTTCCAGGGGATAGTTGCAGTTGCAGGGGGGGTCTCCCAGAGCACCATGTCACGCTGCCTAAACAGTTTCCTGGAGGCCATGCTGACCCGGCTACACCATTACATCAAATTCCCGACCACCCAACAGGACTTGAATCAAACCAAGCTTGATTTTTACAACATTGCACAATTCCCCCATGTCATTGGATGCATTGACTGTACCCACATCCACATCTGCCCACCAGCACAAACAGAATACATGTACCGGAACCGCAAGTGCTACCACTCACTGAATATCCAGATGGTGTGCAACGCTAAGACAATCATCACGGACACAGTGACACAATACCCGGGGAGCCACATGACTCCTTCATATTCCGGCACAGCGGCATGCACACACGACTGGCCAGGGGAGACTTTGGAGAAGGACACCTTCTAGGTAAGTACACATGCCAACAAACAGTACATCGCGACCATGTAGCTGCGCATAACAGTCACTCACCCTCTGCTACTTTCATTCAGGTGACAGCGCTTAAGGTCTCTGTGAGTACCTCCTCACCCCATACCTCAACCCTGCCACACCACAGCAATGGCGTTACAATGCTGCACACATCCGCACAAGAAATTGCATTGAGCGGACATTTGGGCTTTTGAAGAGCCGATTCCGCATACTGCACAAGACTGGTGGGGCCCTCAAATACCAGCCTGAAGTCTGCTGCCGCATTGTAGCCGTGTGTGCAATACTCCACAACATTGCTACCAAGCGGAGAATACCTGTAGAGATCTCTGGCAGTGAGTCGGACGGGGACAACCGCCCACCTGCACACGTGCATCATGCACGGGGGGAGAATCCTGCTGAAGGACACAGGCGCCGCAACCAAATCACAATGAACTGTTTCTATTGCACCCACTCCCCTCACCCAACACTTCACTCATGCATGACAAATGAAATAATGACATGAGTCAGATTAACTTGTGCATATTAAACCTTATTGTTTTTTTTACAATAATGTAGTCATATTATTTTTACATTGCATGAGAGCTGTATTAACTCATACATCCCCATGTTTGTGAAGAGGGCATGCTTGTATCATCAGCATGGCCCTGCAGGTACATTAGGAAGAGTCAGTGGCGCCTCTGGACAGACGCTCCCAGTCGCCTTTCGACTTCCTCCACTTAAGCATTAGCCCATGAGGCTGCAGTGGGCCTGGTGCTGCGGTGGGGTACCGTCACCAGCGGCAATGACAGGCTGCTGTGGCTGGAATTGCCCTCACTGGCATCATCCCCCCCCTAGCTTGTCCATGGGCAGTTGCCTGCAGACCCTGCACTGCTGTGGTGACTTGCTCCAGTGCCCTAGCGACGTCCAGGCAGCACTGCACCATTTAAATCTGCATCTCTAGGGAGCGACGCGATAGTTGGGAGGTGGCATTCCCGATAATGAGATTGGAGCGTGTGTAAGCTGACAGGCGAGTCAGCAGCTGGCAGTGGCGGCGGCGGTTGACATCCTTCTGGGACAACAGGACCTCGGTGTTTTCTTGGACAGCAGCGGTCATGATTTGCATGCTGTCAGTGGGCTGTCCCACATAACGTGCAGTCGTGTGCAGCTGCAGGAGGATGGCAGCCAAGTGACGTGCCTGCTTCTGATGGACTCGGAACATGCGACGTTCAATGGACAGGTCAGGATCCCGGATGTTTTCCCCCCTGCCAGAGCGTGTTGTTGTGTCGCGCTGCTCCCTCACCAGTCCACTGGACTGTGATCGCACAGTGGCTGTGCGCCTTGTCTGCCTCCGGACTGCAACTGTTGTGGCCTGTGCCACTGCCATGGGTGTTGCACCGGATGGTTGTGGCGCGCATGTGGCTGCAGGGGTGGCACTGTCCACAGGGGCAGGTGGTGGTACTACTGCTGCTGGTGCTGCCTGTGATGGTCCTGGTTGGTGTGAAGGACGGCCCTCTCCCTCGGTGTCCTCGGGGTTGTCGTCAATGTGTAGGGCCTCACTGTCCGAGCTGGGTTGTTCTGTGCCACCTGTGATGTAAATGGGACCGTGATTAATGACATGTTTCATGCACAGGGGAGGTTGCTACATGCATGCAGGCTAGCATTCCCTGACTGGCTTTAGGAATGACTCTCACTTGACAGGTCTGGCTGTATGGGGCTATCTGGAAATTGTGGTCACACTACAAGTCCCACAATGCAATCGGGCATTTCTGGTGTGCATGGCCTGCATGACTGGGGTTTTCTAATGGTTAGCTCTGGAGTCATGGCCATTGTCAGGGGACAGGGTCGCAGTCGCATGTCACTTACCTTGGGATTGTTGGGTGAGTCGGGAGGAGTCCAGCAGGGTGACCCCACGCATGCTTGGGGATTCAGGGGGTCCTCCACAAGGTCCTCCTGTGGGGTGTTGGGAGGTACGGTGGGCTCTCCTCCTCCGGTTGCAATTCGCTCCCCCAACCTCTCTGCAATTCTTTCTTTTGCACGCCCTCTGAGGTCATACCACCTCTTTTTGAGTTCGTCAATGGAGCGCTGGGTCACTCCCACTGCATTGACCTTAGCGCGGATGCGCAGCCAAATGCGCCTCTTGTCCGCCTCAGGCCTCCTTAACGAAGAGCCGGTCATGGTCCTTGGTGACTCCCTCAATTAAATATTCTAGTTCCTGCTCGGAAAATTTAATTTTCCTTTTTCTTCCAGGGGCACTGCTCCCTGCTGCTTCCTGGGACATTTTCTGGGGTTGATTGTGTCCTGGTTTGCTGCTGCAGGTGCTCTGTTGTGGAGCTCCGGCAAGTGCTGCTTCCATTTTCAGGCTCAGTGAGCAGAGGAAACTGCCTACTTCCTGGTTGTGATGTCATCATTGTGCTCGAAATGCGACTTTCCGTTTTTGCGATCTCGCAATTAGCGAGATCGCAATTAGTGATTTCGGTAATTGCGAGATTGCAATTTCAACACGGAAAAAGGGCGAATCTGCGATTTTTTTGCGATTTAGGCAAAATCGCAAACGCCAATTGCGGCTGATTGCGATGCGCTTATTTTGATCGCTTTTCTACATGAATCCATTCTGCGAATTCTAAATTGCGATTCGGTAATTTTCGCAATTTGGAATTCGCAGAATGTGGCTTTCATGAATCTGGGGGTTAGACTAATAATTTTCATAATATTGGTTGAATAGATTTTATAGCATTACTTGTTTAATTTTTTTATATTTTTATTATTTTCTTTTATTTGTAAATGTATTTCAATGTTTAAAGTTTTTTGTAAAAAAACTAAATCTGTAGTTATGTTATTTATAATATATATGTATAGTGTAACATAATTCATAAAAATATTTATTTTACAAAATATATTAATTTTGTTCATACTTGAAATGTCTTATTAGTAATTCATATACACACACACATATATATATATATATATATATATATATATATATATATATATATATATATATATATATATATATATATATATATATATGTATAATCGTGCTGCTTCTTCCGCCCTACTTGGCCCATGGCAAATGGAGGGTATACTGCGAAGCTCACCGGGAAATTGTTTTTTTGTAACGATCCAAGTAATCACGCTCTCTCAGGATATTCCAATGACAAAGATTTTATTACCAGTTACGCATTTCGAGGAACACCGTCCCCTTGCTCACACACTGGGTATTGGTTTACACCACCACACATCTAGTGCATCGACATAAACAAGGGACAACCCGCTCAACCACAAGGGAGAATTTCCATG
Source organism: Lissotriton helveticus (assembly GCF_964261635.1). NCBI lineage: Eukaryota > Metazoa > Chordata > Amphibia > Caudata > Salamandridae > Lissotriton > Lissotriton helveticus. The sequence continues at coordinate 1,958,392,342 of NC_136061.1, forward strand.
GTAAACACGGCATCCATTTTGAAATGGGGTTAGTCACAGTTTGTCTATATACCACTTGCATTTATAAGCTTTCATATTATTACCTCATAATATTAAATGCATAGACAAGTTATACATATATCCTTAGTGCATGTTTCGTATCCATAATATGATTCAACATAAAATTGTTGTATTTCTGGACTCAAACAGATGTCCTATCAGAAATTCTGTGGTACTGTTTAATCTGTGGGAAAGGCAGAAGGTGTTTTCGCTCTAGTAGCATATTCAACCTTTGGGCTTCCTACATATACAGAAGTTACTGTCTACTGCATGATAGATAGAGCAACATCAGGTGAACATGATAAAAGTTATTAACACAGTGTTGGTCCAGTTTTTTTTATATGAATCATGGTCTACAATTGAATTTCCTCCTTGTATCGAACAAATGTGAGGATACTATGGTGTCTTATCTGATTAATATATCTAACGAGACCGTGCTCTGTTATAGATTCAACGGTTTGACTGGGTATTGTAGTATTAAAAATTTCCTGATATGCACATTTCTGGCGCCAAAGTGGCTTTAGAACCTAGTCATAGGACCCCTGTCCTCCATTGAGGAACCCATTATCTATCCGTGAACCTCAAAAGTTGGATTACTATTCTAGATTCTAGTCCTCTGAGCGGATGCTCCACATGTCCAAGGGAATACCAAGGTGGGTGGTGTACCGGTCGTCAACAGATAGATTTACTAAACCCTCTCACTAAACGTGTATTATGTGCAAAAGCCTGAAAAATTACAATACTTTGAAAATGTGCAAAAAATGGTAAAGATTAAAAAGTGAGGTATGGTCTTATCTTTGAACGTGCCATGTGCCGATTCCTCTTACTCTTGAAGAAAAGGGTAGGTGACCTCTACTGCTTCGCACTAGTATAGGTAGGTCCCTTTCTTTCCTCCTGTGAAAAAGATAAAAGAAACAATGTAAGGTTAAAATTAGGAACCTGAACATAGTCAGTGCCCATTATAAAACATGCTAGGCAGTAGAAATACAGTGTATTAACGTAATAATCTAAGTTACAGCTGTGCCTAAAGGTTGATGGTTGGAGACCGGAGAGTTTTATAGGTGCCCCCTACTCATCCTGTAAATGTATGATCATTTCCTCATCTTGATTATGGCTCTATGAGTTCCTCGTCTGTAAATCAATTTTGTGCCATGATTCACGTTTCCTGAGGTGGAGGGTTCTATTTACCCCTTTTGTTTGATTGGACGTGTTCTATGATAAAGTACCTCAGTAGCGAAGTGTTGGAAAGATGGTACTCTTCAAAGTGGCAATCTATTGGATAGTGTTTGTCTTTGTTGTTTATTGCCCGGAGGTGCTCCAGTATTCGTTTTTTTGCTTCTGAGGTAGTGCTCCCTACATACCTCATTTTTGACAGGAGAACTACTTTATCATAAAACAAGTCCAATCAAACAAAAGGGGGGGGGGAATAGAACCCTCCTAACTAGGTGTGACATAGGTGTACAAAATGGTTGTGGCTAAAAAAAAAGACAACTGCTCTATGAATTAAAATCAGCATAAAATAGGAAAATAAAATCACATACGCAAAGGTCACTGAAATGATGAAAGCACAGTAAAAAGATCAAAGTCCAGAGAAATCAATCACTCTGCTCTCATCTCAGCATAAATCAGATTGGCCTATCCAATTAATAAATTCTTATATTGTTGTTATCTTATAATTATTGACTATGTGCATGTTTTATGACTATGTAGAGATATATTACTTTAATGATGATGCTAAGTTAGTGATTATTGCTATTAACTATGGAATATGTTATCTTAAAGTAATTTGTACAGCACACGTTTTGGAGCATACCCCATAAAATGAGCACTTGAAGCGCTAAGCTAAAAACCAGGGCGGATAACAAAACATTTTCGATTGGAGCAAATTCAAGTCATTGGTGGTAACCTAAGACAGTGCTTGCTACAAACACCTTTATTTCTCATAATATGAAAACAGGACCCTGCTTTTCCTTTAGCTCCTATAAAACCATTCCTCACATCCATAATGCTCCGATTGCTCTAACAGGGGAAACTTCCTTTACAACGCAACTTTTACCACGCAGTGCCTTTACGACGCAACTTTTACAACGCAAACCATTGCAACGCATTGCGCTGGGGGGCGCTTTAGGATAGGGAATACGTTTAATTTACTATCCAACACCTTCCCTAGTGTCCACGGGAACTGGAGTTGGAATAGTAAATTAAACTATTTACTTTCCAGCACCCCAAAGCGCTATGCGTTGTAAAGGTTTGCGTTGTAAAAAACGTGTTGTAAAGGCATGCATGGTAAAAGCATGCGTTGTAATGTCATACATCCCTCTGACAGACAGCAGTTACACAGAGATGTAGGTGCAACCAATTTACTAAGTAAAGTAGGTTGGGTTTAGCACGAGAAAACTGCATCCTGTTCAAGTAGGCGCAAGTAAGGAAAAATACTTTCGTTCCTCCTTCCTTTTCTGACTGTGCATGTGAGCTGCACTGTACAGCACCCATACAAAGAGGGAAAGGTTTGAAGTTAATCTCACCATAGTATGTTGTACCCTTCCAGTACAAAACCTATGCTAGATTCACGGAGACACCATGGCGCAAAGGTGTCTCTGTGGTGCACTGCAGCTGATTTCAGCGCCGGCACTGGTGAGAGAAGAGGAGAGTGCCTTATTTTAGTAAATAGGGTGCTCTCCTGCTCCCTCCTTTTCACGGGGCGCAGCACATAATTTGTGGCTGATGCAGTAAGCTACGCGAAAAGTTAGTAAATCTCCCCCTCACTTTAGTAAATTGGCTATAGCGTGAGAAACCTTGGGTGATTGCATGGGAATGCCCATGCTCCACCCTTGGCACACCGCCATGGTGCTAAGTCATGTAAAGCAGCGCCATGCACTGCTTTGCATTGCTTTTCCGTTTTTTCCACCGCTAAACAAGTTTAGTGCTAGAAAGTAAATTGGGAAAAAAAGATTTTGCGCAAATTCGCCTCACTTCTGTGATGCAAACATGGCACAAAATCTTAGTAAATCTCCCCCTGAATGTCAAACAAGTAGGTTATATATGAATTATTTTGACGTGGATTCTGGGACCTGTAATTTTGCTCCGATAAGGGTTTACCTAAAACTGGAGGGCGAGAAGCTGGGTTATCTCTTTGAAAATAGGCGCTATTCTAATCCAGCTCAAAATACTCGCTTTCTCAGACCCGTGTGCAGGAAAGACTGTGGCAGACTTGAAGTTGAACCTGTGCCAGGCTGTACACATGTCTGTGCTTCTCTCTTCTGTCTTACAACCATTGCTTACACCGAGGTGTGGCGGTCCAGCTGTCCAACAACATGACATACTGATAGGGAAGGATATTTTTCATTGCACATTTGCAGGCCTTTGAGTAGTGCACCTGCGGTGAGAATTAAGAAGAGGAGCAGGGCTGGAGATGGTTCCACATTCCCATCACTCTAAAACGTATTCCTAGTCTGCCTGAAAGGACAGCAAAGTCTTCTTATTCGATTTCAACAAAGCTCTCATCTGTTTTAGGTGACTTGCGCCAACAAAGAAGGATATTCTAAAAATAATGGGTTTCCCTGGATACAGAAGGAACATGACATTCTCGAAGCTAGGACTGTTATTCCCAAACAGCAGCCTTGAGCTAAAAATAGCACGGCCACGCTGCGATAGGCCCCCGAGCGACATTCTGTTCAATATCCTGATAACAGTGTCAAGCTAAGCTCAAGGAAGGGGAGATATGTCCAAAAGTGCAAATAAAATATATTTGTATTCGCCGGAAAAAAGGTGGCGCCTCCTTTTAAATAGGGCGAATTATGTATCACCTGTGTCATCTCCAGGGGGCGCACGAGGACATGGTAATTGGTGAGTGGTGGAGCTGGGAAGGGCAGCTGAATAGCAAACAATATTGAAGTGGGCATGAGGCAGGAGGAAATACTGAAAAAGAAGTGACATGGTAAGTGCGCCACGTGACTCCACGTCACCAGGACATCTTAGTAGTCAGTCCCGACGTTCTACTGAACAACGTATTGTTCAATAAGAAATGTGAGATAAATATCTGGTCCTATCCTCCTCTTGGAACCCATAATAACTCACACCAAGCAAACTATGCCGAAGTTTGTGACTCGTATATAACAAGTCCCTTAAGCGGCCTTTCGAAATGTCTTCAGAAAACGTATATCCCCTCCGGGCAAGACAAGGAATTCCATTCCCCGGCTAAAGCCTTTTTAACTACAGGGGTCTTCAAAGCTCACTGCATAGATCTACACATGGTCAGAGATCACCCTGCCGCTTTCTTCTCCTAATAGAAACTCCCTGCAGTTCAGATCTAATTCCATTTCTTGAAGGGGCTAAGAGATGTTTTGATCTAAATCCTCAGAAGTCTTACTATAGGGAGAGATGGTACAGGGCCTTTGGTGTCTCGTCGACTCATAATCCAGAACACCAGATCTCAAATCTATCACTTAAGGCATTTCTTTATATATTTAATGATAATATACCCCTTTGCATGTACACCGAATACATAAATTATTAAAACCAAATTCCCTCCAGCCCATCTATATAGTTCAAAGTCAACATGTTTCAGATCATATCTGGAGCAGCAAAGGGGCCTTGTGCTCTTATGACGACTACAAGTCGCCTCACAGGTGAGAGGACAATAACTCACTGCCACCACCTAAGAGTGTTAGATGGTTCGTAATATTATTGGAAACTGATTAAATCCTTCGGCCTAGTGTTGCTTATCAGACAGTAATATGAGTAGTTAAAGCTATTCTGCAAGCATCTGCATACCAAGCATAAAAACACAATCGCGGATCCTGCCTCATCCAAACCCTTTGCTTTAAGACCAGAATCCCTGAGGTAGAAATGGAACCTCACTTGTGTGAGCATGGCCAGTAGCGGCTGCTACCAGATGGGGGTGGTGTGGCGGGATGATGGAAAAATAAATAGGGCGAATTATGTATCACCTGTGTCATCTACAGGGGGCGCACGAGGACATGGTAATTGGTGAGTTGTGGAGCTGGGAAGGGCAGCTGAATAGCAAACAATATAGAAGTGGGCATGAGGCAGGAGGAAATACTGAAAAAGAAGTGACATGGTAAGTGCGCCACGTGACTCCACGTCACCAGGACATCTTAGTAGTCAGTCCCGACGTTCTACTGAACAACGTATTGTTCAATAAGAAATGTGAGATAAATATCTGGTCCTATCCTATGCTTGGAACCCATAATAACTCACACCAAGCAAACTATGCCGAAGTTTGTGACTCGTATATAACAAGTCCCTTAAGCGGCCTTTCGAAATGTCTTCAGAAAACGTATATCCCCTCCGGGCAAGACAAGGAATTCCATTCCCCGGCTAAAGCCGTTTTAACTACAGGGGTCTTCAAAGCTCACTGCATAGATCTACACATGGTCAGAGATCACCCTGCCGCTTTCTTCTCCTAATAGAAACTCCCTGCAGTTCAGATCTAATTCCATTTCTTGAAGGGGCTAAGAGATGTTTTGATCTAAATCCTCAGAAGTCTTACTATAGGTAGAGATGGTACAGGGCCTTTGGTGTCTCGTCGACTCATAATCCAGAACACCAGATCTCAAATCTATCACTTGAGGCATTTCTTTATATATTTAATGATAATATACCCCTTTGCATGTACACCGAATACATAAATTATTAAAACCAAATTCCCTCCAGCCCATCTATATAGTTCAAAGTCAACATGTTTCAGATCATATCTGGAGCAGCAAAGGGGCCTTGTGCTCTTATGACGACTACAAGTCGCCTCACAGGTGAGAGGACAATAACTCACTGCCACCACCTAAGAGTGTTAGATGGTTCGTAATATTATTGGAAACTGATTAAATCCTTCGGCCTAGTGTTGCTTATCAGACAGTAATATGAGTAGTTAAAGCTATTCTGCAAGCATCTGCATACCAAGCATAAAAACACAATTGCGGATCCTGCCTCATCCAAACCCTTTGCTTTAAGACCAGAATCCCTGAGGTAGAAATGGAACCTCACTTGTGTGAGCATGGCCAGTAGCGGCTGCTACCAGATGGGGGTGGTGTGGCGGGATGATGGAAAAAAATAAAAAGTGCTTACTTGAAATGGAAGGACGGCTGCCTCGCCTCTCTAATGCAGCGTTGTGATTGGTCTGAGTGCCGTGGTTCGGCGCTCAGACGGGTACAGGGAGGCTTTGCATGTTCCACAATAGGCTGTGTAATGCAGACTGGTGGGGAAGATGCAAAGTGCGCATGACTGCTTGGCCGGCCGAAGAGGGCCGGCCAAGCAGTCATGCACACTTAGGGAGTGCAAACCACTCCTCCCCCTGCGCTGCTCAGCCCCGCCCCACCCCACCCTGCGAGCCACTGACTTCCATAGGAAAAATACAATGATCATAATGACACAGTATTATCATTGTATTTTTCCTTTTGAGCAGTGGGGCGATGATCCTCCGCCTTAGTGGAAGAGCTGCCACTGGGCAGGCCTAGTGCCCGTGTCAGGAAAGGGCCCATATTGCAACATGGATAGATCACATTTTTTACTCAAAACTGACCCTTTTTTGCAAACTGAGTAGTTGTGGATTTTGGGACTTAGCTCAGCCAGCACGTGGAGAAACCAAGCAAACCGGCTCATTTTTTTAAACTAGACATCTGGGGGAATCCAGGCGGGGTGAACTGTGTGGCTCTCATCAGGGTTTTGTTACCCAGAATCCCTTGCAAACCTCAAAGTCTGACTGAAAAAAATACATTCCTCACATTTCTGTGAATGAAAGTCTGTGGGAAGCAACAAAATTCCTTCCACCCAGTATTTCCCCAACTCTCCCAAAATAAATGGTACCTCACTTGAATGGTTAGACCTAGTGCACACAACAGGAAAGGACACTAAACGCAACATTGATACATCAAATTTTTCCACTCAAAACTGGCCCTTTTTTTGCAAAGTGGTGGCTGTGGATTTTGGGCCCTAGTGCAGTCAGCACCTAGGAAAATCTAGCAAAATCCATTTTTTAAAACTAGACACCTGGGGATATCCAGGGTAGGGTGACTTGTGTGGCTCTCGTCGGGTGTTTTTACCCAGAATCCCTTGCAAACCTTAAACTTTGACTAAAAAAACACATTTTATTCACATTTATATGATAGAAAGTTGTGGAATCTGCAAGGAGGTACAAACCTCCTTCCACCCAGCATTCCTGCAAGTCTCCCAGTAAAAATGGTGCCTCACTTATGATTGCAGGCCTAGGGCTCGCTGCAGGAAAGGGCCTAAAACACAACATTGATACATAATATTTTTATGTGGGTAGCTGTGAGTTTTGGGTCCTAGCTCAGCTGGCACCAAGGAAAACATAACAAACCTGCACATTTTTGAAAACCTGCCAACTAGGGGAGCCCAAGGGTACATAAAGTGGGTGGCTCTTGTCAGGTACTTTTATCCAGAAGCCTTTCCAAATGTCATACTTTGTTGAAGAACACACATTTTCCTCACATTTAGGTAACAGAAAGTTCTAAAATCGGTGGGGAGCCTACTACGCTGAGTTCCCACAAATTCCCCAATAAGAATGGTATCCCATTGTGTGGGTGGGCCAAGAGACTAAAACACTAAGGGCCATAAAGCACTACATTGACAGATAGGAATTGTGGTAGCTGAAGTATTTGCTGAAGCGCCCCCATGCAACCCTACGAACCACAGATATTTTTTAAAACTAGACTACCAGGGAATTCCATGGTGGAGTGCCTTGTGTGGCTCCCATGAGATTGTCCTACCCACAATTTCCTGCAACCTTCAAACTTTGCCTGAAATTAAGGATTTTCCTTCCATGTCTGTGAACAAAACTTCCAGAATCTGTAGGAAACCACAAAATTCCTGCCACCCAGCATTCCCTCACTTATGCCGATAAAAACGTTGTGCAACTTGTGTGGCTGGGCCTAGTGCCCACAACAGGAATAGATCAAACTGAAGTCAATGGGAGTTTCTGTAAGGAACATGTGTGATTTCAAGCAAAATGTGAGGTTTGCAGGACATTGACCTCTCTGGGATCCATGCAATGCACACTACCCTGGAATCCCCTGGTTGTCTAGTTTTCAAAAATGACTTTGGTTGGTAATTTTCCATGGGTCGCAGTCAAGTACGGTCTGAAATCTGTATGCTAGCCATATTGCTGATCTCTCCACATAGTCCTCTAGGGCCTTTTGTGTCAAGGTCTCTTGGCCCACCCACACAGGTGAGGTACCATTTTATCGGGGAATGCTGGGTGGTATGAAATTTATGGCTTTCTGCAGATTCCAGATTTTTTCCTCACAGAAATGAGAGGAAAATGTGTGCTTTTAGTCAAAGTTTGTGGTGTGCAGGGCATTGTGGGTGAAAAAATGTTGTGGGATCCATGTAATATACAAAAGAAACTATTGATGGACGGAATGCTGGACAATGCAAACATTCACCCGCAGTCACAAAGATCTGGGTTTAATCCATCATTCTTTTGCTCACCACACCACCCCAGTTTGGACCCAGCCATATACAAATCAGTCTTGACCCTGTCCCTTGTGGGAACAGTCCAGCCCGAACTGCTAAGCCAGGTCCTCCCTGGACCGGAAACAAGCATTCTGTGACCGGTTTCAGGGCATCACCCTTTATCAGCTAGGCTAGCTTGAATCCAGTGGTGTAGTGAGCACGGGACCCACGTCTGGGCATACCCTTCCCACTTAGGGCGACATATGCAAAAGAAACAATTGATGAACACAATGCTGGACAATGCATACATTCACCCACAGTCACAAGGATCTGGGTTAAATCCATCATTCTTTTGCTCTCCACACCCCCCCCAGTTTGGACCCAGCCATATGCAAATCAGTCTTGACCCTGTTCCTTGTAGGAACAGTCCAGCCCGAACTGCCAAGCCAGGTCCTCCATGCAAAGCACACCACCCTGGACACCCCCGGGTGTCTAGTGTTCAGAACTGTCTGGGTGGTTTTCCCAGGTGGCAGCCTTCCTAAGCCAATCACCATTGCAAGTGGTCTGATATTGGGAGTTAGCCACATTCTTCTGGCTCATATGTAAAAATAACACCCAAAAGAATAAAATGTCCTCTCGTTAGCCTCTGGAATGGTATTTTTTAGTCTGCAAGGGAGTGTAATGTAGTTAGCAGTCTAGTAGTCAGGGTGGGCGGAGCTAGCTGGGGTGAAGGGAAGAGGAGGAGTGTAGACAGGATGGAGGTTAGTTAGAGTAGGGACAAGGACACAGAAGGAGGTAAAGAATAAAGCTCCTCTTTAAAATCATAATAATTGTCTTTCGTTATTCTAAGACACGACAACTGGCGACGAGGGTGGGATAGGCATGCCCATTGCCCACAGAACCCTGCGAGAGTGTCCTGTCTCATGCAGAGTCCAGGAAAGAAGAACACTGCTGTGTGGAGCGGAGCTGCCGCCTAAAAAGAGAGGCCAGCAGCAAGTGACCCTCTCCCCAAAGCCAGGAGATCGAGGGAGCCCCAAAGGAACCGAGAGAACGAGCGCCCGAGCGTCGGAAGAAAAGAAACGCTCGATCGCGCCAAATCGCGACTCACGCCCGATGCGTGCAAGTTGGCGTGCACCGAATGAACAGAAGTCGGGAGCCCACTCCGACTCTGCCTAGCACCCCAGAGTGGTGAAGAGTGCCCAAGGTGGGGGAAGCTGCCCCAGAAGACCGGCTGGTAGGAGCCATCGTGCGCGGTGCAAGCGGAGCTCGAGACGGAGCTCGAATAGTCCCGGCATCGGAATCTCACCCCCGATGCGTGAGCTTTGGCACGCTGTCGCCGAGTGAGCGCGGGCCCTGGCGAAGCGAAGTGGGAGCCCACCCCAACCTCACCTGACTGTGGCACCTGCTGAGGAATCCGAAATCTGGAGTGTACTGCCCCTGAGATCGGCTGCCGGTGAGTCCTGAAGATAGAATGAATGGAAGTGAAGCCTCGTGAGAAATGAAAACTCAGTGACGGCGGCCATCTTGAAGTCAGGCAGCTTTTGGGACATCTTCCATGTGCAGATTGTAGGCGGCCATTTTAAAGTCAGGCATGGAAATAGTCAGTGAGAAACGACGCGCTCAGGTTGCGAAGAGGCATAACAGGCCTGAATTAGCAAAGCCAAGCAAGCACGAGCAAAGCTAAATAAACATTAACTGAAGACGACCGCTATTGCCCATTCAAAGCTCCTGTGAACGAACAGCGACAGGTCAGTCGGAGTCAGGGAAAGGGGTGAAAAGCACGTGACGCCACGATGGTAACCTCAGATAACTCCCCACAGCGAAATGAAGTCAAGCCCACCATTGCAGGAGGGTCGCATCTGCGGGCCCTGGAACTTTTAACCCTGACCACCGGAGGGAGCATGGGCCTCAAGTGGCAAGAGTGGCTAGAAGACTTCGAAGATTACATTGAGGGATCTAAAGTAACAGTAGACAAGGAAAAATTGATTGCCCTCCGCAACCTCGCAGGTCGAGAAATAAGTAAGATAATCAAGGATCTTCCCCCTGCAGATGCTGGAACCTATGACAAGGTGCGTGAGGCACTGAACAAAAAATTCCTCCATAAGAGAAATGTAGACTACGAACGTCACGCATTTCATCAAGCATGTCAAGGAAAGGATGAAGCAATGAGTGCATTCATCACCCGACTGCGGCGACTGTCGAGACACTATGAATTTGACACCTTCTCAACAGATGCCGCCATTAAGTCACAAATTATAGATGGATGCCACTCAGAAACCCTCAGGAGGCGGCTGCTGAGAAAACCCCATGAACTAGACGAGATCGAAGAAATGACTCGTGTCTATGATCAGGCCGAGGAGCACGCCACCACCATTGAAACGGGGCGCAACGTAAGTCATGAACAAGCGCATCGTGTCCAGGCCAAAGGCAGCAGCCGAAGGTACTAGCAGGAGAAGCAATGGAGACCGAGACCGTCATCTCGCCAACGGCGCCCGGACCACAGGAAGCGAGAACCTGGGCGAAGAGACCGGAGACCGGAAAGGACGAAAAGATGTTACAGATGTGGATATGACTATCCTCATGTAGACACCTGCCCTGCCATGGGTCAGCGATGCAGGAAATGTGGGCGGTCAAACCATTTTGAAGCAATGTGTGGAGACTATCACAAGGAAAGGCGAAGCGAAACAGCGAGGTCGTCTCGTTCCGACATCAGAAAACACCACATAAGAGCTGTCCAAGGAAAGTCCACGTTGTCCTCAGGCTCGTCACACTCCAGCCGAGAATCGCACAGATCTCGATGGGAGCGTAGATCACCATCACGGGACTCCAGATCATCATCCAGAGATTCGGAATACACCGTAGAATACTTGAACATGATTGCAGACCCTGATCAACTCAAAAAATATCCACGCTTGGACATTAAAGTGGGGAACCATGACACTAAATTCGTGATGGACAGCGGAGCTTCGCTGAACTACATCCCGGTCACAGAATATGAGAAAATTACTCCAAAGCCCCCACTAACTTTTGCACCAGTCCATGTTTTCACTTGGATGTCCAAGAAGCCACTCCCTTGTTTGGGGAAATTCCCCACAACGCTCACGCACGACAACATCACCATACCAGCGGTCATCCATGTTATCAAAGGCCCAGAGGCCGACTGCCTGCTTAGCCTTCCCACTGCGGAGCGTCTCCGTCTAGTTGAAATTCTATTCAAAGTCGGTGATAACCAGGACTGCGTCAGCAAGTTTCCCAAGCTGTTTCAAGGCCTGGGAAAATTGAAGGGATGCCAAATACATCTGCACATCAATGAACAGATTAAACCTGTGGCACAGCACCCTCGACGTGTTCCATTCCATCTTCAAAATGCAGTCGAGGACGAACTTCAAGAACTCCTGTCTGCAGACATCATAGAGCGCACGGATGGTCCAACCCCATGAGTATCGCCAGTGGTCATTGTACCAAAGAAAGGGACTCCCAACAAGGTGAGACAGTGTGTTGACATGCGCCTACCCAACACGGCGATCGAAAGGGAGCGCCATCCTGGGCCGCATCTGAGCGACATGATCGCTGCGTTGAACGGAGCAAAAGTGTTTTCAAAACTGGATTTGAACAAAGGCTACCACCAGCTAGAATTGGACGTCAAATCCTGCTACATTACGACATTTGCAACTCACTTAGGACCCTTCAGATACAAGAGACTGAGTTTTGGTGTCTCATCAGCCGCGGAAATTTTTCAAGAGGCAATCCGGCAAATCATTCAACACATTCCCAACACCCTGAACTACAGCGACGACATCCTTGTGTATGGTTCCGATGTTCGTGAGCACGACATCGCGCTTGATTGCGTTTGTCATGCCCTGTTGGATGCAAACCTGACATTGAACAAAGACAAGTGCGAGTTCCACCAGTCCACCTTGAAATTCTTTGGCCACATTTTCTCAGATGCAGGTATGAAGCCTGATCCGGATAAGATTGCGGCCCTGAACAACACCAAGAGCCCACAAGATGTCAGCGAACTGAGATCATTCTTGGGGATGGCCAGCTACTGTGCCCGCTACATCAGAGACTATGCGACTGTCAGTCATCCCCTTCGCAACCTCACCAAACTCGGCCAACCGTTCGACTGGACTCCCCAGTGTGAACAGGCGTTCAAAGATATCAAGCGGGCAGTGGAATCGGCTGACAACCTCTCGTACTTCAATCCTCGACGGAAGACTGAGATCATTGTGGACACCAGCCCCGTTGGGTTGGGGGCCATTTTGGCACAATATGACAATGACTCTGACCAGAGACGCATCGTTGCATATGCCAGCCGCAGTCTGTCTGATCCCGAAAAGGCGTATTCGCAGCCTGAGAAGGAAAGTCTTGCGGTGGTTTGGGGATGTGAACATTTTCATGTCTTTGTTTACGGCAAGCACTTTACTTTGATCACCGATCATCAGGCGCTGGTCACCATCTACGGCAACCCTAGATCTAAAATGCCTCCAAGGATTGAGAGGTGGGGTCTCAGACTTCAGGAATACACATTTACCATTGTTCACAAACCCGGGAAGGCGGAGAACCCGGCTGACTATATGTCCCGCCACCCTCATGCATCGTCAGACTCCAAACCATAGATTGCTGAGGAGTACATCCATTTCGTGGCCGACCATGCGCTGCCACCCGCCATTCCCATGACGGCCATTCGTGAGATCACCGCACAAGACGCTGTCTTGCAGAAGGTACTCCGTCGGATTCAGACCAATCGGTGGAGACATGACCCGCAAGAAGGTGACATGGACCCGTCTGCCAAGCAAGAGATGCAGGCATTCCGGCACGTCTGTGATGAACTGTCGGTTACCACAGATGAAGTGATACTGCGAGGTCAACGGATTGTGATTCCTAGTCAACTACGGCAGGGAGTTATCGATCTGGCCCATGAAGGTCACAGGGGAGTAGTATCAACGAAGCGAGCTCTCCGGGAACGCGTGTGGTTTCCCCTCCTCGACCAGATGGTAGAGTCTACCCTGAAGGATTGCCATCTGTGCCAGTTGACCAGCAAAAGTGATCCACCGGCCCCACTACAAATGACCACCCTGCCCAGCGGAGTGTGGCAAGAAATTGCCATGGACTTCTACGGACCGCTACAATCGGAAAATATGTGGTAGCCATAATTGACGAATATTCACGATTTCCCATCGCACAATTTGTGTCATCCACAAGTGCCTCCAGCACTCTCAAAGTGTTAGATGAAGTGTTTGCAACATGGGGTGTCCCTAAAGAGGTGAAAACAGACAATGGACCCCCATTTAATGGACACGAGTTCAGTGCGTTTGCTAAGCACCTGGACTTCAAGCACAGGAAAACTACACCTCTCTGGCCACAAGCGAATGGCACCATCGAAAGATTTATGGCTACGATCAAAAAGACATTTCAGCAAGCCACGGCTGAGAAAAAAGACCTGCAAGTAGCCCTCAACGAGGTCCTCAGAGCATATAGGACAACTCCTCACTCGACTACCGGAAAATGCCCGGCAACCCTCATGCTAGGGCGTCCGATGAGAAATCGCATCCCAACCTGGGAAGGAGCCTTGCGAGCAGTGTCACCAATCCGCAGCCATCAAGAGATGACAGTGACTGACAAATGCAATAAAGACAAAATTAAATCATATGCCGATGTCAAGAGGAGAGCGCGATCTCCATCCCTGCATGAAGGAGATTATGTCATTGTCAAACAGGATCAACAAAGAAAGACTGACTGTCGATTTCGAGATGAACCTTTGCTGGTTACCCAACAGAAGGGCACCATGCTAACTGCGGAATCTGATCAACGACGAGTCACCAGAAACATATCACATTTTAAGAGGTGTCCTCGAGGCATGAAGGAACCTTTAATGAGCATGACTGACATACTCACACCTGAAGAGTCTGACCATGGTGACCAAGAGAGCAGAGGTCAGCCAAGTGAACCCTTGTCTGGTGATATTACTGGAGCCATGTCTTTGCGGCCCCGTCGATATCCAGCCGCCAAAGAGACTCATTGAAGAGATGGATTAAAACACTGTTTCTATTGTTTGTTAAGAAAGGGGGAGATGTAATGTAGTTAGCAGTCTAGTAGTCAGGGTGGGCGGAGCTAGCTGGGGTGAAGGGAAGAGGAGGAGTGTAGACAGGATGGAGGTTAGTTAGAGTAGGGACAAGGACACAGAAGGAGGTAAAGAATAAAGCTCCTCTTTAAAATCATAATAATTGTCTGTCGTTATTCTAAGACACGACAGGGAGCAGAAATACTGTTGAGGCTTTAGGGGTGAGGGTGGGGCCTGAAGTTAGAATGGGCCAGACCCACCCCATTATTTTAATTAAAAAATATATTTCTGCCATGCTGTGGGCTTTATGACCCTTGTATGAAGCTGGCTCTATATATACTAAACCCAAGTAAGGTATAGTGTGCACAGAGTCCAGGGAGTCCCCAGAGGTATAGCAGGGGCTAAATTAGGTAAATACTGACAGCTCTCTTTGTGGTAGTGTGGGCAAGCAGTAAGGATTATCCAGAGGCTGTGTTAAGCATTTATTGTATTCACCCAATCAAGACTGATGCACACACTCGGAGACTGAATCCAGACCAATTGGGTAAATATAAGATTTATTTCCAGAACCAAGCAGGACTTGGTACAGGTAGGTTAAATATACTTTCAATTGCAAACCTTTACACAGAAATGCAATTAAGGATCAATTTGCAGTTGTTACAGGTTGGTATCACTTTAAACAGTAGTTTGAATTACACCGTAATTACTTACAGAATACTTTTCAATTACTTTTGAATTATTTTGAATTTTTAGGGTGGTATGCCTAGGTACCACACCTAAGGATCTCACAGTACAAGGTAGGCTAGACTTTTCTTGGTTTGAATTATAGTCACTGTTTTCCCATACAAATCAACAGTTCAACATTTTAGGCCCAAAATATCATAATAATGGTTACAATGGGAAAAATTGGTTATCGGGTTTGAGTTTAAGTAACCGTCTTACAAGTGGGAGTTTTGGGGGTTAGGACAAGGTTCCCCAAGGTCTAGATAGGCACTCGAGTTTCACCATCAGCGGCACTGGGGCAGCCGCATGCAGAGTGCAGGGGCCCAATGTTAGCCAAGGGGGATAAGGGGGTCTTCGTTTGGGTCTGATGACGAGCAGGCCACTTGGCTGTGGGAGCAAAGCTCCTGGGGTTAAGGTCAGCACTGAAGGGGCAAACGACCAGCACTGGAGCTGCACCACCAGCAGTACTGGAGCGGCTGGGTGGAGGGTGCCAAAAAGACATCGGGCCCTGTTCTTTTCAATAGAGATCTCCGTCTCGGTGAAGTTGTTGAAGGCTCGGGCCGGCAGACTTCCTGAAGGCGAACACTGGCTGGAGAGGTAATTTGGGATATTGGGGGATACCTCGACTGCGTCAGTTGGGCCATCCATGGCCGTGGGGCGTCGGGTGCAGGGGTGTCATCTGGCGTCGGGTTTTCTTACCAGCTCAGGTCGCGGTCGGCGGGACCCTTTAGGTTGAGGCTGCAGGTCTCTGTCTGGGAGCTTGTGGGAGGTTGGGGATCACCAGAACCCAGGTCAGTATCGCTGGGGAGACCTCCTTGTGGTGTTAGGCCACTCGAACTTGGGCCGTGGGCGTCAAGTGCAGAGTGGTGTAGAATCGCCTGAATCTGGATTCTGGTCTTGGAGTCTTTGTTGAGCAAATCCGGTGCTCACAGGAGACAAAGTCTGTAAAGTGAGTGCAGGGCAGGTCCTCCCAGCTCTGGGGGGCTTCTGGACATGCTGGTGTTGTCACTGTAGGCAGGTCAGAGTCTGGACAGGCTGGGAGTGGTGAGACCAAAGTAGTAGGCGTCCTCTTCTTCCTGAATCAGTACGGCTCTTCGGTCCTTTTTCTTTCTTCCTCAAATGTGAGGTTCATGGTTGACCGTAAATACAAGATTTAGGGGCGTTTAAAGGGGTGTGCAGGTCGGGACCAATGGGTTCCTCCCTTGGTGTGGGTACACCCCCTAGGGGGCCACACTCCAATGGGAGGGGGGCATGAGCCTCTCCCTAATTGGCTGAGTCCTCTCATCTTCAAGATGGAGGGGACTGAGATGTGTACTTCACCTCACCTCCCCCAACTGAGGGGTGAGGTTGGCAATGGTGAGCACACCTCTCTTCCTAACTTGGTTTTCCCCCGATTCTCCCACCTAGAGTGGGGGTCAGAACCAGTGGGAGCCAGTTGCTGGGGCAGAAAAAAGCAGACAGCTTCGAAATGCAGCAGGCCTTTGAAGCTTCCCCTTTTTTATTTGGTTTCGGTTAGGCTTTTCAGAGTGATGTGTTGCACTTAGCTGACAGTATTTTCATTTAACCATCACCTCACAATGTAGCCACACAATGGGGGATACCGGGCCCAGTGGCATTTTAATTTAACAATCGCCTCTCAACACATCCACACAACAGGAGGTACCATACTCCCTCATACCCTAGCAAGGCTTTCTCGTACTTTTTATTTATGTGCTTTTGATAAATATATTTGTTTTTAATACCGCAGACTCCACCCTCAAGGTATTGGAGCACTTTATGCAGAGCCTCCCGCAGATAGTCAACCCACTCTAGCCCGAGGTCAGCCACTCTAGCTCTTACACCACATCCTCTAGATCAGCATGTAAGATGGCTTTGGAACATACAATTATTATGCGTTCCAAAGCAGCACCAGCCATCTTGATGGTTTGTTTTGACCCAGCTGGGGAGTGGAGGCCGTTGTCTTTCGTACGGTAATGAAACAGGCCCTCAGACAAAGTTGGGGTAAGCTTCAAATGTTGTTGGCTCGGTCAAAGAGTGCTTCTATTTTTGTTTATTGCCGTCCAGTGTTAGCAAAGCGCGATACGAGTGCTTTATGCAAATCCGCACGTGCTATTCAGTAGCCTGGGGAGAAAGCGCCTAGACAGAGAAAATTACAAGGTGCACAGACACAGCAGCACCCGAGCGCCCAAACATACCACCCTTCTCAGGACACTGGAAGCACATGACATATGAAATCCATTATTGGGTCGCACAAAAATATTTACATAGCATTGGAAGGTTGAAAGTGAGCTCTGGCTCTTGTGATTGATCAGAATGCGGACCATCGTCTATTCTCTGACTTTTGAAATTTATTGTGCAAATGGTTGTGCCAGTGGCAATACTTAGTTATATTATACCACACAATGGAGTATTGTTTTGTACCTCGTCATTATATGGCATTGAAAGCATGTATGTGCAGCGCTAACAGTCATTTATTAGGGGTTTGCTTTTAGTGTTAAATATTAGGGGCTTTTATGGGAGTTGAGGATGTTCCATCTCCTCCGTATTGCTGAAAGTTTGTAGACAGGGCCGGTTTTAGGGCAGGTGTAGCTTCCTGGGGGCGCCGTGTTTGCAAGTTTATTACGTTTTCAAAGCACCTGCTGCCGCGTTCCTTTCCTCCAGCAATTACCTGGCATCACAAAAATGTCACGATAACTCCTGTGTTTTATGTTCGTCCTGGAGACAGAGAGATCTGAGTTTTGTATAGTTGAGGTTTTGACTTATGTGAAGGTAGTGCAGAGGGTTAAGATGCCAGCTGCAAAGAACGTGTACCATGTAGATTACAGAGTGCATTTAATGTAAATAGGTCAGCAGGTCACTGCCTTTAAAAGAGACATCCTTTTGTTACTTGCAGTTTATAACTTAAAGTCCTTTTATAGAACAGTGGGCTATTTACTTTCATTATAGAACTGCATACATACATATACATAAGAGCATAGATTAATGTTGCAAAAAGGGTTAATTTGGGTAGAAATTGATTCTTATTAAAGAAAGCTCCCAACTACGCTGTTTCTTTTTCGACTCTGAGTTTGTGCTTCTTCACACCAAGCACTTCTAAACTATACTGCCTAACAGTATGGATGACATGTGACTCCTACACTTGTAGTTCTTTGGCTTATATAACATTTCCTATACACAGATTTATACACGTATGATTGATTGTCTCTGTGTAATGTGTGTGTGATGCAAAGTGCTCTGACATCCCTTACTGCTATGAGTGGCGCTATATAACTAATTCAATGCATCTGAGTGAGTGGTTATGGAGACTTGGTCACTGTTAAAGGGTGCTAGTGAGATAATCCTTGGTGGAGGTGGTCATTGGGGGCGCCAACTGACATTGTCGCACTGGACGCCACCAGTGCTGAAGCCGGCCCTGTTTGTAGAGCATTTTCTCATTTCAGTAACCAAGGTGTGCTTGGGTGAGAGCCTACATCACATTGTCACTGCTTTCGTTCCTTAAATCTGTGGTATAGAGACTTGCCTCCAGATCTATTTTCTGACTGCATTATCTTTATTGACATGGGGGAGATGAAAGCTTCTTTATAGAAAAAGAACAACAAACCAATTTCTCCCCAAAGTTTTACCTAGTTATGCAGTGCATATTACTGAATGCAACTAGGAATCAGTGAAACCGATCCTAGTCAAGTCAGGCCACAGTCACGCTCTCACCATGTCTCACTAACCCTTCAGTACTCACTACAGCCTCACTGCAACATCGTACCACTCCACCACTTACTAACCCCCTCACTGTGGCACACTCCCACTCAAGTACTCACTCCAACGCTCACTGCAACACCTCCTCACTCCAGCATTCACCAAAACTCTCACTGAAACACATTCCCACTCCAAGACTCACTACAATCCTCACTGGTACACACTCACCCACCAGCACTCACTAAAACCTTCACTGGAACATCCTGACACTCCAGCACTCACTCAACCCTCACTGCAACACACATACCCTCCTGCACTCCCTAAACCATTCAATGCACCACACTCAGGCACTCACTACACCCCTCACTGCAACACGCTCCCACTCCACCACTCTCTAAAACCCTCACTATGACGCCTACCACTCCAGCAGTCACAACAGCACTTATTGCAACACACTTATGCTCCAGCAGTCCCTAAACCTCTCACTGCATCTCACTCACCTCCAAAACTCACTGAATCCTTCAGCGCACCCTCTGCACTAGCACACCTCAGCTCAACCCCACCCACTTCAGTCCCCTCTGTCCCGCTCTGACCCTCAATGCACCCTCCAAGCCCTCCCTCTTCCTGCTTCGATCGTCATACTCAAGCTCACTGCACACTCCCTCCTTGTTGAAGTTCGTTATAAGTGCTATAAAGTGTTTAGGGGACTCGGTGATTTGATTAATTAGTTATGAGCTCATTAATCCTTGACTCCTCATATAATAAAATGGGTGGCATGCTTGAACACAGTCATTGTTCAGCTTGCTACAGTTAAAGCTGCTCTCCCTGACCGCATTTATTTACATTGTGCCCCAATCCTGTTTCGCTTTTGGCTTGCAGCCATTTTGTTGTTTGTTGTTGTGCCTCACTGCCCGGCTCTCCACCCCGCTCCCGCCTCCCAGCTGCTCCTCCCTCCCACTGATAGTTTAGGCTCCGCTCTCCAATTGTAGCGCTGTGACCATCCTGATCCCTTCAGAAGCGGTCGCTCCTCACGCTGCTCCCCGCTCTGCTTGGCGCTTGGGGTATCGTAGCGCTACACTGCCAAATTGCTATCTGCTTGCTCGCATTGCTCCCACAAGTATTGGTGCCTGATTGATTAGTATACTTGTATTGCAGCGCTATATTGCGTTAGTGCGCTTTCACGATATTTCCATTGTGCTGTGCTGCCTTTGCCTGAATAAATCATTTGTGCCTGACTGTGCCGGTGCCACTGCCGTTTTTCATCGCATTTATTTACATTGTGCCCCAATCCTGTTTCGCTTTTGGCTTGCAGCCATTTTGTTGTTTGTTGTTGTGCCTCCCTGCCCGGCTCTCCACCCCGCTCCCGCCTCCCAGCTGCTCCTCCCTCCCACTGATAGTTTAGGCTCCGCTCTCCAATTGTAGCGCTGTGACCGTCCTGATCCCTTCAGAAGCGGTCACTCCTCACGCTGCTCCCCGCTCTGCTTGGCGCTTGGGGTATCGTAGCGCTACACTGCCAAATTGCTATCTGCTTGCTCGCATTGCTCCCACAAGTATTGGTGCCTGATTGATTAGTATACTTGTATTGCAGCGCTATATTGCGTTAGTGCGCTTTCACGATCTTTCCATTGTGCTGTGCTGCCTTTGCCTGAATAAATCATTTGTGCCTGACTGTGCCGGTGCCACTGCCGTTTTTCATCGCATTTATTTACATTGTGCCCCAATCCTGTTTCGCTTTTGGCTTGCAGCCATTTTGTTGTTTGTTGTTGTGCCTCCCTGCCCGGCTCTCCACCCCGCTCCCGCCTCCCAGCTGCTCCTCCCTCCCACTGATAGTTTAGGCTCCGCTCTCCAATTGTAGTGCTGTGACCGTCCTGATCCCTTCAGAAGCAGTCGCTCCTCACGCTGCTCCCCGCTCTGCTTGGCGCTTGGGGTATCGTAGCGCTACACTGCCAAATTGCTATCTGCTTGCTCGCATTGCTCCCACAAGTATTGGTGCCTGATTGATTAGTATACTTGTATTGCAGCGCTATATTGCGTTAGTGCGCTTTCACGATCTTTCCATTGTGCTGTGCTGCCTTTGCCTGAATAAATCATTTGTGCCTGACTGTGCCGGTGCCACTGCCGTTTTTCATCGCATTTATTTACATTGTGCCCCAATCCTGTTTCGCTTTTGGCTTGCAGCCATTTTGTTGTTTGTTGTTGTGCCTCCCTGCCCGGCTCTCCACCCCGATCCCGCCTCCCAGCTGATCCTCCATCGCCCCTCCCACCTCCACTATCTACATATGACAGATGCCTTTGCGCGCAGCGTTCACGCGCAGCGGTCGCGCCCCATGCGCGCCGAAGGTGCGCCAAAGGTAAGCCCGTCTACGCCCGTCCGCGCCTGGACCGCGCCCAGCGCCAGACCCCCTGCCCCCCGCAAAACACTTTCCTCCCGCATAACATACGACGCCGCTACCCTCTCAGCCCTTAACCCCGGCCGCACACCACAATGCTACCAAGCTGTCCCAGGACACACCCATGGATCCTTCACCTGCCACTCTTGCAAGTTCGTCTGCATCAGGACCCACTCCAAATCCACTAACTCGAAACAGAGCTCCGACACTAACCACCTAAAGTGCATCCTGCTCAACACCCGCTCGGTCCACAGACACTCCATTGAACTCTGGAACCTACTCGACACTACATCACCGGACGTCGCATTCCTTACAGAAACCTGGATGAACGCCTCATCAGCGCCCGACATCGCCATAGCCATCCCGGACGCCTACAAGATCATCCGAAAAGATCGTACCAACCAAACAGGAGGAGGCATAGCCATCGTCCATAAAAACACCATCCGCATCACGACCAGTTCCAACGATAACCTCACTACCGCCGAACATCTTCACTTCCAGATCCACACCGACCCCAAAACCACACTCAGAGGCACCCTCATCTACAAACCACCAGGACCCCGCACACAATTCTGCGAAGACATCACTGACTTCATCAGCCCACATGCCCTCCCCTCCGAGAACTACATTCTACTGGGAGACCTCAACTTCCACCTGGAAAAGAACAACGACAGCAACACCACCATCCTTCTGGACAACCTCGCCAATCTCGGACTCAAACAACTTGTAGACACCCCTACCCACTTTGCCGGACACACGCTCGACCCTATCTTCACCTCTAGCAAGCACATCTCCTTCGATCACACCACAGCTCTCCATTGGACAGACCACAGCTGCGTTCACTTCAACTACAAAAAGACCACGACCCACAACCTCCCACAACCTATTCCTCGAAGAAACTGGAACAAAATCACCACCGACCAGCTCTTCACATCGCTTCACCAAAACCCTCCTGCCAAATCATCGGACCCAAACCAAGCAGCCACCAACCTCACACAATGGATCACCCACAGCGCCGAACAACTAGCACCCTTGAAAAACCATCTAATCAAGCAAGGTAGCAAAAAAGCCCCTTGGTTCAACGATGACCTAAAAAAAATCCAAGAAGTACTGTCGCACTCTAGAGAAAGCCTGGAGAAAAAACCCAACCACTGACAACATGACCACCTTCAAGAACGCCACCCGCAAACACCACCAACTGATCCCGTTCCACCAAGAAATCAGCATTCAAGGATCGACTTGACAACAACGCCCAAAACAGCAAGGAACTATTCAACATCGTCAAAGAATTTACCAACCCCACCGCCGGCACCAACGGCATCACTCCCTCCCAAGACCTCTGCGACTCTCTATCCTCATTCTTCCACAACAAAATCGCCGACATACATAACAGCTTTGAAAACCAGTCCGAAGTCCAGTCCACTCCACCCACCTCCGAACCAAAACCGCACTCCAACAACCTTTGCGCCTGGAACCCAATCACCACCGAAGACACCATCCGCCTGATGAACTCCATCCACTCAGGATCGCCAACCGACCCATGTCCTCACCACATTTTCAACAAGGCAGACTCCATCATCGCACTCCATCTTCGCGATGTCATCAACTGTTCCTTCAACTCCGCTACCTTCCCGGAAAGCTGGAAACATGCCGAACTCCGCGCCCTTCTGAAGAAACCCACAGCAGACCCCACTGAGCTTAAGAATTACCGCCCCATCTCACTCCTCCCATTCCCTGCCAAAGTCATTGAGAAAGCCGTCAACAGTCAACACGCCGCCTTCCTTGAATCCAACAAATCCCTCGACCCCTCACAGTCCGGCTTCCGAGCCAAACACAGCACCGAAAACGCCCTCATCGCAGCAACAGACGACATTCGAACACTACTGGACAACGGAGAAACAGCTGCCCTCATCCTACTTGACCTCTCCGCAGCCTTCGACACAGTATGTCATAGCACTCTCATACAACGCCTCAGCAACGTCGGAATACAAGGAAAAGCATTGGATTGGATTATCTCGTTCCTCGCCGGAAGAACCCAGAGAGTCCGACTCCCCCCTTATAGATCAGAGGCCACCAAAGTCATCTGCGGCGTACCACAAGGATCATCACTCAGTCCCACCCTCTTCAACGTATACATGAGTCCCCTCGCATCCATCGCGCGCCAACACAACCTCAACGTCATCTCCTACGCTGACGGCACCCAGCTGATCCTCTCCCTCACCAAAGACCCAAACACCGCCAAAACCAACCTACACGAAGGAATGAAAGAAGTAGCCGAGTGGATGAAGAACAGCCGTTTAAAACTAAACTCGGACAAAACGGAAGTCCTCATATTAGGGTCATCCCCCTCTGCCTGGGACGACTCTTGGTGGCCACCGGCCCTGGGAACTGCACCCATACCTACGGATCACGCACGTAACCTGGGCTTCATCCTGGACTCCTCCCTCTCGATCACCAGACAAGCCAACGCCGTCTCATCATCATGCTTCAACATCTTACGCATGCTCAAAAAATCTTCAGTTGGATCCCCACCGAAACAAGAAAGACGGTCACCCACGCACTGGTCACCAGCCGACTGGATTACGGAAACACACTCTACGCCGGAACCACAGCCAAACTACAGAAAAAACTCCAACGCATCCAAAACGCCTCAGCCAGACTCATATTGGACATCCCCCGGCAAGCCCACATTTCCGACCACCTGAAAGACCTCCATTGGCTCCCCGTCAACAAGAGAATAACGTTTCGTCTCCTCACCCACGCACACAAAGCCCTCTACGACCTAGGACCCGAATGCCTTAACACACGACTGTCCTTCTACACCCCCTCCCGCCAACTACGATCGTCCAATCAAGCCCTCGCCGCAATTCCGCGCATCCATAGATCCACCATGGGGGGAAGATCCTTCTCCTACTTAGCGGCCAAGACCTGGAATTCTCTCCCCACCTACCTCCGCCTTACACAGAACCACCTCTCCTTCAGAAAGCAACTAAAAACTTGGATATTCAATAAGTAAAGCACCCCCCCCTCTCTCTCAAGCGCCTTGAGACCCTCTGGGTGAGTAGTGCGCTATACATATTTCTGAACTTGAACTTGAACTTGATCCCAACAGCATTGAATTATATACACTCATTGGTGGGGAATGGTCTATGTTTCATTATGAAGAACGACCAAAATATGTTTTCAATTCTCTGAAGGAATAACAAATATTGAAAATGCCTTGCTTACTTAAATATTTTTTATAAGAACAGATTAGGAGTTCAAACTAAATGCATCATATCTCAAGAACCTCGATTCTATGGGACAGCTAACCTGTTTGCTTTAGGGAACAGCCAGATCTTTATAAAATATGTTTAATTCTCAGTGATTGCTTATTATCTATTTTTGTATAGGTTGAGCCAAAGCTTCCAATTCTGTGTTGCATACCTGAATGTTTATTATGACACACAACACCATACAATTCCACATTACACAAATCACTGCCACGCAATTCAACATCACCCAACATAATTGCACTCCACATAATAACACTCAACTCAACATGATTACACTTCACATAATTCCACTATACCCAATACCATATAAATACACCTCACATAAAACCAATCTATGCCACATTGCAACAATCCACAAAGATATACGCCAGACCATGCTACTTAATTCAAATTAGCATAATTCCACTCAATGCCACAGAGTTTCATGCTACACAATTCAATTCCATACATTACCATTCCACACCATATGATTTGACACCAAACTATATAATTCAATTTAACAACACA
This sequence comes from Lissotriton helveticus, assembly GCF_964261635.1. NCBI lineage: Eukaryota > Metazoa > Chordata > Amphibia > Caudata > Salamandridae > Lissotriton > Lissotriton helveticus. The sequence goes on from NC_136061.1 coordinate 1,958,417,463, forward strand.
ATTAGACAATACTCCACACACATTCAGTACAAACAACAGTATTCCACATCATGCCACAAAATTCAACAGCACACCACATAATTAGGCTTCTCTACATACCACTCCACAGAACAAAATACCATTCCTCATAATTACACTCCTTGACACACAATCCAACTCCACATAATTCCAGTATACTCAATACTTCATAATTACTATCCACATAATTCCACTGCACACCATGCCACGTAATTCCACTACATAAATCCACTGCACACCACACACATCCCTACCACACATTTCCACAACCAACAATTCCAACCCAACCCACATAATTCCACTCCACACCACATACATCCACTCCACTCCATAACACATTAATAAAAGAAATTGTCTATTTACAATGCCAATAGATCTAACTCTCGCAAATGCGAGACCTATTAGCTTTGCCAATGCTTGTTTGTTTCGGCACTATTTTGAATTCTTTTGTCTGTAGTGGGCTTTGTGCCCCACAATGGGCAAATTGTAGGCAATCCCATTGTCTTCCTCGGTAGGGGGGGTGGGTGTTTTTGCCATTTGGGATGGGGTGTGGCTAATGCCAGAGTGCAGCACTCGTACCACTTTTTTTCTTCCTGTAAAGACAAAATGCCTGGTGTCAGGCGGACTTCTTTCTACTCCTCCCATACCCCCCGGGAGGCAGATTTGGGGCACTCTCCCCAATTGGGGCAAACCTCCTATCTGCTGCCAGAGGGTCAGAAAGACACTGTTGCCCCTTCTGGGGCAGGGGTATAGCTTGGTGCCAGGGTAGGCTGTACCCTGCTTTTCTATGCAAGAACTCTTTACCTATTCTAGTCCTTCTGATGGCACAAACGGTAACACTTTAAGTATTGTTCAGTGGACTTATTCAGGAGTTCTGTCACTCTGTTTGTGGATGATAACTGGTGGACTTGAAATGTTTGGTACCTACATTTTTTTATGAGTTCTTTCCAAAATAAGGCACTAAACTGTATACATTTTTCCGTAATAATGATTTTTGGCAGCCTTTGACCACAAAAGATGTAAACTAAGCAAATTCCTGCTAATTCCACAGTCATTGGTAATTTCTTGGGTACTATGAAGTGACCAATTTTGGTGAACAGTCTACCACTGTGGTGCAACAGTTTGTGTAGGTTGCAAATCCACAGTGAAATCCATCGAGATCATGGCTGAATAGAAGTTGGCAAGGACTAAAGTAATCATGTCACCAGGCTGTGTGAAGCTTTTGTTTATGCATATATATAGTGCATTGCTAAGCATATTGTTTTACTGACTGTTTAAGATATGGCCACCAAAAATGTTCATTGTTGATATCTTGCATCAGCCTCTGTACCAGATGTCCTACTGCTGATGAATCATGGCACCACACCATTGTTGTTGGAGTAGAGAATTTGAGAATGTAGAAGGCTTCTTTATGACATAATAATTCATTTTTCACAACTGTGAGATCTTGTTTTCAGTGAGCAAACTGAATGGCATAGATACATAGTTGTGGCTGTTTAACTTAGTCCATAAAAGTGGCAAGTTCATGTGATTCTTTTATTTGGAGTGGAATCAAAACTTCTGGGTCTATGAATTTTAAGAGAGCGCCTGCCTTGCCACGTTGATTACTAAGTTATTAGATAATTAAATATAGATAAGAATAATGTGAAACTGGCATGTCTTGCATTAGCACACCTCATTGTAGTGAGATACAACAGGTTTTTATTGTTTGTTCATACTGTGATTCTGTGAAGTGCTCCCTCCAAAAAATGCCCCCCAAGAGCAAAAGCCTCTTTAATGCCACAGGGCCTCTTTCATAAATTATGTAGTTGTTCTCTATTTCCAAGTCACTTCTGGAAAAACAGGGCACAGGACGTAAGGCTAGTGTCTAATTATGTTGTTATTACACTGCTCAAATGGTAAATAAAGACACATTTGTTTTCATGACAAACAGTAAGAACATATTAGGTTTTCCTAATATAGGAGCTAATGTTAATGTAGATTTCAATTTCTGAAAAGCTTTGTCTTATACTTCAGCGTTGTATAAATTGTCTGTAGAAGTTGGCAAACTTAACAAACCTTTGTGTTTCTTTAACTGAGGGAAGGCAAGGCCACTCCAATACGGCCTTTACTTTAAAAGTATCCATACTGATTGGGGGCCCCCATCTGGGATCCAGGGCGCAGTTGCTTCGGCGGTCGATCGGGCCTTGCTGGTACCACTGGGGCCTCGGTTGGGTCTGGAGTGACATGGACCCCTGGACTACTCGTTGGCCCTTGTCTTGGTGCGGTGCAGTGTGGGCTCCCCATTGGCGGTCAGGCCAGGTCACGGGTGCCCACTTTTGGACAATCCCTATTCTTGCTCCCTCCTCCACTCTCCTTAGGCCTGGGTGGGGAGTCCTGAGGGTGGCCATGACGTGGTACAAAGGTGGCAGTGGCCTGGCCAAGCATGGCCCCATAGACAAATACAACGGCGCGGGAGTGGCAGCTGGGACGCCAGGAGGACAGCAGGGGACGATGCCTGACAATGCAGCACTTATGGCGGCCATCACCCAATCCAGAGACATGCTGGATGCGAAAATTGGAGCGGTCAGCTCAGATGTCATGCTGCTGAGACAAGATTTGCGCAACGCGGTGTCACGCATTACTGAAGCTGAAACCTGTATCTCCGGAGCAGAAGATGATATCACCTCCCTAAAGAAAAAGTCGCTCCCATGGAGACCGTGCAGAAGGGGCTTGCGTTGCGAGTGGAGGATGCCGAGGGACGGACCCGATGCAATAACCTCTGATTGGTTGGGTTCCCGGAGGGCTGTGAGGAGGGCAACATGGAACGCTTCCTCACGCAGTGACTGAAGAGGCCCTGTCCCGCTGCCTCGGTGTCGAGCGGGCCCACAGGGCGCTCATGCAGAAGCCCCCAACGGGATCTCGCCCACGGCCAGTCATTGCAAAACTGTTGAACTACCTTGATCGTGATGCCATATTGAAACAGGCTTGGGAGAAAGAGCCCCTGCTATATTACAATGCACGTATCCTTATTTTCCTTGACTATACACGATTGGTGCAGCAACAGCGGAAATCATTTATGGGAGCGAAGGCCCGTCTGAGAGACCTCAAGCTTCCCTATGCTCTCCTGTATCCTGCCCACCTACGGGTGGTGTACCGCTCACGCACGCACTACTTTGATACTACGGAGGCGGTAATCAAATGGACCGATGAGACAGTGCGGGTGAGTATGCACATGCCGCCTTCTTCTTCAAGATCTGGGTTAAATCCATCATTCTTTTGCCCACTACCCAACCCCAGTTTGTACCCAGCCATATGCAAATCAGTCTTGACCCTGTACCTCATGGGAAAAGCCAGACAGAACTGCCAGGCCAAGTCCTCCCTGGCCTGGAAACAAGCATCCTGGGACCGGTTTCAGGGTATGTCACCCTTCTTCAGCCAGGCTAGTTTGAATCTAGTGGCACAGTGAGCAAGGGACCCACGCCTGGGCATACCCATCCCACTTAGGGCAAAAAGTGTTACAGCAAACAAATGATAGACGGAATGCTGACACTGCAAACATTCTCCCCCAGTCAAAAGATCTGGGTTAAATCCATCGTTCTTTTGTCCACTACGCCACCCCAGTTTGGACCCAGCCATATGCAAATCAGTCTTGACCCTGTGCCTCATGGGAACAGTCCAGACCGAATGGCCAGGTCCTCCCTGGACCGGAAACAATCATCCTGGGACCAGTTTCAGGGTATGTCAACCTTCTTCAGCCAGGCTAGCTTGAATCCAGTGGCACAGTGAGCAAGGGACCCACGTCTGGGCATACCCATCCCACTTAGGGCGAACAGTGTTACAGCAAACAAATGATGGATGGAATGCGGACAATGCAAACATTCTCCCCCAGTCAAAAGATCTGGGTTAAATCCATCGTTCTTTTGGCCACTACGCCACCCCAGTTTGGACACAGCCATATGCAAATCAGTCTTGACCCTGTGCCTCACGGGAACAGTCCAGACCGAACTGCCAGGCCAGGTCCTCCCTGGACCGGAAACAAGCATCCTGGGACTGGTTTCAAGGTATGTCACCCTTCTTCAGCCAGGCTAGCTTGAATCCAGTGGCACAGTGAGGAAGGGACCCACGTCTGGGCAAACCCATCCCACTTAGGGCAAAACGTGTTACAGCAAACAAATGATGGACAGAATGCTGACAATGCAAACATTCTCCCCTAGTCAAAAGATCTGTCCTGTGACGATTCCTCTCGGGTAGGATCCATATCTGGGTGACAGATGTTGGCAGATTGATGTATGAGTCCATGAGGAGCTGCAGAGTTCTAGACTGCTGAATTCTAATTGGAGAGACTATGGTATGTGGTGGTTTCTCTTCCATGCCCTTGCTGGCAGGAGACATGCCCGGGGATATGGGCTGTAAGTTGGGGATCCATTGGTTGGGGCAGCTCCCATCCCCCCGTTGGGGTTCGGGCTTAGTCTCGCCGCAACAAATGCTTCAGTGTTTTTGAGGTGTAGGGTGGGGGGTTTGTTTGGTGGGGGTTGTTTACATCCATAGATCGCACATTTGCTTATGGTCCACTGCTCTTCCCATATGTACCGAAAAGTCCCCATACTTGCTATAGCGGTATATGTCCGCCCGGATGGCTGGTACACCCAGTAGGGGGCAAGTGACCCCAGGTACTTTCCGTATTGTTAGCTGGTGCCCTGGACAAAATTAAACACGGGGCTATACTTCATCAAGCTAAGCAGGCTGGGGCCGATATACTTATGCTACAGGAAACACCCCTTATGGGTAGAAAGGCTGTCTGCCTCCAGCAATATTGGTTTCAACAGGTCTTCCACCCCGGCTTTGCGAGGGGTTCACGGGGATAGCTATTCTGTCCGCCGGGTCTCTTACATTCATAATAAACAGTGGACAGACACACAGAGGCGCTACTAGTTTCTTCGGGGCAAGATCGGGGTGGACCCCCTGGTGCTGGGTAGTGTTTTTGCTCCCACTCCCTTGCAATTGAATATGGTGGAGCGGCCGTATGGCCTTATGGGCGGACATGCCAGATGCTCTCTCTGTGGTTGGTGGGGACTGGAACGATGTCATGGAGCTGGCCGGGGATCGATGGCGGGCTGGGGGTGGTCTGGAGAGTGGTCGCCCCACGAGATTGCACTCCTTAGTGATGGGACTTGACTGTGTTGATGTATGGCGGAATCTTCACGGCGATTGCCGGGAATTCACCTACCTCTCTGCGGTCCAGGATTCCTAGTCCAGAATTGACTATCTCTTTATTTCCAGGGTGGCAGTGGGCAGGGTGGTGTCGGTGGAGATTCTGCCCCGCAGCATTCCCCGGTGGCCCTCACACTCCAGGTAGGTCAAGGGCAACAACAGTTCAGGTGGTGCCTCTCTGTATGGCATTTGCAGAACGGTGATTACAAAGAACATATGAGTGAAGCCATTGATCACTATCTGACGACCAATATGGGGTCTGTTCCTAGCGTCGAGACATTGTGGAAGGCACTGAAACCCACACTGAGGGAGGTAGATATTTCCTGGTGCGCGGCAGCACGCAGGGAGCATAGGGAGGGGCTGCTGTGAGCCGAGGCAGGAATAGAAGCACTCGAACATAGGAGCTGGGAGCCAGAGGAAGGCCAGTTTAGGAGGCAGCTACAGATAGCTCAACCCAACTATGCAGCTCTCCTGATGGGCGAGGTCCGCCAAGCCTGGCTGGCGACGCGTAGCAGGGTATATCAATGGGGAGACAAGTCCAGCAAGATGCTGCATCGACTCTGCCAGGGAACTTTCCACTTCCAGGTCCTGCCGGGCATCTTGGGCCCGGTGGGTGAACCGATTACGGACCCTGGGCCATTGCGGAAAACTTTGCCACCTATTACGCAGACCTATACGCCCCCAAAGAATGCCTATCGGCCACCGTCATAGATAAATTTATAACTGACCTATCACCCAAAACCGTATCAGATGAGGTGAGGGAACAGTTGGAACTACCACTGACAAACAAAGAATTGGTCACGGCCCTGGGGAGCTCAACACCGGGAAGGTGCCGGGTCCCAACGTGTTCCCCAGAAAATTATTGAGACATTATTTTGTGCAGTTGGCCCCTCACTTTCGACTTATGGTGGAGGAGGCTCGGGAACGGGGCTCACGTCCCCCGGACTGGAGGCATGCGGAGGTGTTCCATAAGCCGGGCAGGCCCCCGGAGCAGCATGCCTCGTATCGTCCTATCTCCCTCTTAAATGTGGAGGCAAAGGTTCTGGCCAAAGCCTTGGCTAATCGCATTTTGCATCACATCTCCACCCTAGTACACATGGACCAGGCAGGGTTCATGCCCCAGAGAGCGACCAGGCATAATATTAGACGAGCACACATGGCGATGGCGGCTATCCGGCAGTTGGGGGAACCAGCAGCGCTCTTATTGGCCGATATGGACAGGGCATTTGACTCCTTGAGCTGGGTGTATCTATTTGCCTTGTTGCGAAGACTCAATTTTGAACTGCGCTTTCTCTCCTATTTAACGCTCTTTTACACAGATCTGATGGCGTCGGTGCGGGTGGCTGGGGTGACCTCATCCACTTTTGCTATCAGGCGGGGCACGCAACAGGGCTGCTCCCTGTCCCCATATTTATTTGCGCTAGGTTTATGGAGCCTTTAGCTGAGTGGGTGCGCATAGATGAGCAGGTTCGGGGATTTGAGTGGGCGTCAGGTCTGTCCGATAGGATCGCATTATATGCGGATGATGTCCTCTTCTTTCTTACAGCAGTAGACAGGACAGGCCGTGGCTATTGCGCATTATGCACATTTTTGGGGAGACTTCGGGGCTCTATATAAATCCCCGTAAGTCCACATTATGGATTCTGGGGGATCAGACAGGTATGGGCGCGTGGACTTCCTCGGTTCAGTTGGCGGTGGGGGGACTGAAATACCTGGACGTGTTCTTAACAGATGTACCTGCAGTCTCCTGGGAGCGTAACTTGGGTCCAGTGTGGGAACGGATCTGTGCAGATCTCAAGACCTGGTCCCGTATGCCCCTGTCATTATATGGCAGATAGGCGATATTAAAGATGGTGCTTCCCCGGCTCCTCTATCAGCTACAAAATCACCCATATTATATCCTGCCCCGCTGGTATTTTTGGGTTTTACTCTGGTGAAACGGGACATTGCCAAGGCATGGAAGGCGCCAAGGGCCCCATCGTTGGCCGCATGGAAAAATGGGGATGGAACAACCTATCTTTATCGCTATGGGGTGCGCACGCAAACACTACAAGATTTGGAAACGGTGGGCGGACTATCGGGGATTGTTGTTGGACCCGCCATCGACAGCAGAAGTCCATCCTTTGCAATAACTCATATGAACATCTTTGGACTTTGGGGGTGCATTGAGGGGGGATGCCCGGGGGGGGTCACCCTTCCTGCTATATCTACATGCTGTGAGGGGGACTATGCGGATCTTGTGCGATCAGAGGGTAGGGGCGGGGTGGGCGGGATTTGGGGTATTCTTTTCAGTGTTGCCTATATATGCTTGGTTTCTATTGAAAAAAGTCAAAGTCAACATATCTGTATGGTTTGATGGCACAGTTACCTCTGGGGTGCAGAGCTCTGCAATACATGTGCAACTTGACAAATAAAATTTGTTTAACTCCTTCCATGCTTGTGACGGAACCACTCCGTCACGAGCCACGGGCGCGCTGAGCTTATGACGGAGTGGTTCCGTCACGCCGCGGCCGCTCCGCCCACGCGGCACTAATTCCCTACCTGTGCGGGTGAATTAGTGAGTGGGCGGAGCCATGACGGAACCACTCCATCATAAGCACAGTGTGCCCGTGGCTCGGGATGGAGTGGTTCTGTCACAAGCATGTCGGCGCCACGTGACCCTCCCTCCCCCCTAGCGCCGCGGCGGAATTACCGCCGCGGCCAAGGAGTTAAAAAACAAAACTTTTTAAATACTTTTTCATATAACAGCATTTCTTTTCTTACAAGTTCATGATGAACTTGTAAGAAAAGAAATGCTGTTATATGAAAAAGTATTTAAAAAGTTTTGTGATATATATACACATTTATTTAAAAAAAAGAAATAAAATTTGAAAAATACAAACCTATAAACACGTGTTATTAGCTTATCTCGAAGGACATATAACACTGATGTGAACTAAGATACTATGTATAAAATATGAAAGCCAAGAGGGATAATTGTTAGTTTTTATGTATTGTAATTTTCCCCTCTTTTCCCTGGCTCTAAGTAAATTAAGAGGGGGTCCCCATTTTCATACTATATCCTGGGTACTCTTAAAATATATTTTTCTTCCTTAACATACAAATAACTTTTTTTCAAGATGAGTGTGGACCTGCCAGGGAAGACTGTGATGTTGTTACAATGTATCTTTAAAAAAAAAACAGATGATCTAAATGCCCCAACATATAAGCATCTAAAGAGAGTTTTAAAGATATCATTGACAACATGCTGGAAGGCAGTTGGGGCAATGAAGAGGCGAAAATGTATGACGCGGTACCTTTATTGTCCGTACTGTGTGCAGAAACTGTTTTCCACTCATACGCCTCTCAAACTTTCACCCCTTAAGGGGGTGGGGGGAGGGCTAAAGTCCCTAATCCAAATGGGAATGCCGCAGATAACTTGAAAGTCAACAGCAGGCCGATATGCCTAATTTGATCTAGCTACAAAGAAAATGGGGTCCAATGCTGGTGATGTAGAGTGTCTTATAAAACCTTCATCAATGCCTTCCTTCAGATATTATATTAAACTAAGAGGGAGGAACCCTACTATTACGACTCATGTTTTCTAAAACTGGGAACTGTAACAATAATACCCTGTGATTGCGTCATTTGTACATGTTTTTAATTTTGATATGTTGTATTGTTTTTATAATGAAATGATGTAATAAATTGTGTCCCATTTTTATCTTTTTGTAATATGCATTTATTATGATCAGTTGTTGGTTTGACCTTTTTAATTGATATATTTTTTGTAAATGACATTTGCAATATATTCTGTTAATTGTGTGGTGAATATATGTTTTAACCTGAATTATGTGCCCTCACTTATGAATATTCCAAATACTAGGTATTAGGGACGTTGTTTACTTTTCCTTCAGATATTGACATAGAACTTCATCATTTTTCACTGTTAATCAGTATATCTTTCCATGAGGTATGGATTTTCCAGGTTCTAAATAGATGACACTGTCATATTCATTAATTGAGAAAAGACTTGTAGAGGCAGCACCAAATAAGGAGTAAATCACAAAGGCAAAGTGTTCTGAAAATAAATTCTTCTTTTATTGATCTTTATGTTTTTTTGGGGGTGCACAGGACAGCCAACGCGTTTCGCTCCCCACCTTGGGAGCTTCGTCAGGGCAAAGTCAAAGAAGATAAAATGCAAACGGGAATATTCTGATCCACATCAAGCAACCAGTATAGGAATCAGTCTAGAAATTCAAATAGGCATATAGTGGACAACAAGGAACGCACAAAAGTATGTGCTGGATGTAAGTAAGTTGTCAATCGAGTATATGAGATCAGGTTCCAAGGCAGTTTTAGTATACTGAAACAACAACGATATGCGGTTTTCAAAGCATTCCGATTCTAAATATAGGTAAGATGTTGCTTGAGAGAGCTGAGCAACCCTGACAAGCTGCCAAGTCCACTCGTTCTTAACGGCAAGTAGAGTCCACCGCAGGTACCCCGTGTCCAACGCCAGCCTTTTTTTGCATATTCATTAATTGGAGGAAGGATGTCTGCTCTATAATGCCTAGGTACCTGGTAACTTTATGTTTTGCCTGTGATGACTGCCTAGCCGTCTGTGGGCCAGCACTAGGACGCCTCAGGGTAGCTATCGCGTTCTATAAAAACCAATTCCATTCCATTCCAAAGCATGTTAGAGGCAGAGCCTGCCCATCATTGTCTACACAAAGCAGTGTTCTTTGCAGTGAGCGGATCAACAAAAGAAAATGAGTGAAGAAGTCTCCAGGTTTATTTTAGGATTCTGGATCCTTAACCAGGTTATCCCAAAATTTTTCAGGAATAACTGAACACTTATGAGATCCAACCTTTTTTGTTTGACCCATTTGGTTGGCCATCAAGGGAGGGACAGTCTCTTGCGAAACAGTTTTTCATGGAGACAATATTTTACCATCAGTCCCCTTTATCTTTACTGGTGTATCTTTTTTGACAGTGGTAATGTGTAAATCTTGAAATACATAGTCCATGAAACATCACAAACCCCGGAATCCAACAAAACAAAGATGGTAAAACAACATTGAGGAGTGGTTAATGATACCTGAAGATGAAAATTAGCTTTATTGTTAACAGACACTTCAGTGAATGTTTTGCTCATCTTTCCTCTGTTCCCCATCAGCTGGGGAGAAGATCATATAAAATGTCCTATCTTGCAGAAGTTTAAGTATTACACTGCCTTCCTTCTCGCCTTTTTTTCTCCAGTTAGGGGTTTCTTCACTGCCACATTCTGCGTGGTTTCTTCCAATGAGCACTTTCAGGTAGTCAGTTCTATTCGGTATGCAAGGATGTCGGGGATAATCTCTCTGTTCACCATTACGAACTTGCTGCTTGGCAAAAGTCTGAAGTGTTAATAAGTTACTTAACACTGTCTAATGTAATAAGCGTCTTTTAACTTTTCTCATCACTCCTGATAAAAGGTGACTGAGACCCCCTTGTCTGTCCAGCTGCCTCTGAAGCCATTTTATGAAAATAGCTGATTTACTGATAATGGAAACAAGGTCTTAAATTCCTGGCTTAAAGTTTAATAACTGTGTGTTACAGCCTGCTAAGTTTGGCGTTTTCCAAAAATAGCTCAGAACTGGGCCCAGCTAGAAAGACAAGGAGTTTGGTTTAAAACTAGGTTGTTGCTCAAGCCATGTCGTCTGTAGGTATGTAGAGGAGTACAAAAACAACTTTGAGTGTATCCAGCCCAAAATATTGTGGCAGTGCTAAAAGAGGGAGAACCATGAGAGGGTCACATTCACCCTTCTCTTGGGGTGCTAAAGGTAACGAACTAATAGGGGCGACAATTCTATATTCCCTTTTGAACTTCCCACTTTGTTCCGTCCTTTTCCTGTCATATACTGGCAGCCATGCTTGCTGTCATACCTGCTGCGGAAGCAGCCAGTCCTGCTGCTTGAGCCCTTTCCCCGTGGGTTGTCTGCACATCTCCATGCTCACCTGGGAGCATTTGGAGTAGAGCAGGGCATTTGGAGTCCACAGTCATTTGTGTCCTCAGAGTGTTCTGGTGTGCACTTATTCTCTGGTTGTAATCTGCTGAGATTCCTCCCCAGGGAGCCAGCAGTGGCTGGAGCAAGTGCCCATGCTCTAAGTAACAAATCAGAGAATAGATACACAGTATAAGGGCTGTCGCCTGATTCTTCATTAGAACTAGTCAGTCTTTGTAAAAATAGCCCTAGGACAATTCTTAAAATCTTCACAAGGCAAGAATTCAAAGTCAAAACCATAAAAGTTTATCAAAATTAGGATCATTACAGAAAGCCAAAAGATTTGTCAAATCATGAATGAGCTCGAATCGTTATAGACAAAGTCATAATCTGTAAGAGGATCAACATAAAGTAACTCTCCAATTCAACTAAATAGTCAGAACCAAAAAATAGTTCAGCAAGAGGACCCACTTAAAGTCTGCCTCCAAAGAAAGAGTCAAAAAGACTGGCACATTTCCCCAAGCCACCCATTCAACAGGTTGTGAAATGACATAATAGGACTGGATGAACAAGTATATATGTAGAAGCACAGAAGCACCAACCACTATTTGTGTACACATAATACACGATATCAGAAGCGTTTAGGAACACCTACTTTGCTGCATAGTAATAAACAAAATGTAAATAAACAAAAGATGACCGTGCATTGTTCATTGCGAGAACCTTGAGCAAAATGCGTTAAAATGGTAAACAGACAAAACACCCCAGGTACAGCTTCCCAGGCACATTTAGACATATGTATTTTACCAGGTAGCAGGCACCCTGAAGGGAGCTGCTATTTCGCGTATTTTTCTAAAATGGAAAAGCCCACAGCAACAGGCATGTAGGAAGTCTAGTTCATTGTAAAATAAATTTTCTGAATGAATGGCAATCCACGCTGGCTGAGGCCTAGTTTTTGATTTAGGCCTACTTATGCTTTCTAAAACACATCTGAATTAAACATTAATTTCTAAGTATTTAAAACACTACTACACAGGTGAGGGGTGAGACTGAAAATGAAAGCCGGATCTCTCCACTCTTCTTCGTTTCCAGCTGCTTCTCCTCACTTGGGGCCAGATGTTTCCAAAGCGATACAAAAGGGGATGATGGACGGAGCGTTTGAGCAAATCAAACACTCACCCCCAGTCAACTCATCTGGGTTTAATCCATCACCATTCTTTAGCTCACTCAGCCACCCCAGTTCAGACATGGCCATATGCAAATCAGTCTGACCCTGTGCCTCATGGGAACAGTCCAGCCCGAACTGCCAAGCCATGTTTCCAAAGAGCATTTAACGATTCTCAAATAGCGATTTTTACCAAATCACTATTTGGGTGTCGCAAACATGGCACTTTGAAAAATGCATTTTTGTGCATTTTTCAAAATTCGCACATGGTTACCATCAACTTGAAGGTGATGGTAATTAGCATTTCCTAAATACACAGTTCACATTTAGGAAAGGCTTCTTAGATGTGCATTAGGGATTCGCAAATTGCGATTACCTAAATTAGGAATACAAAGCCTTTCATACATAACAAAAGTGCTTTTAGCATTTGCAAACAGGAGAATTTTGCGATTCACACCGTCTGCAAACACAAAATACTTTCATACAACTGACCCTTGTCTCCACAGCAGGGGGAGAAGGTGGAGCTGCCTTGTGGATGCATGGTACTACTTGTTAAGGGTGAGGAGCGAATTGGCTGTAGCTTGTTAAGACTTATAGAAGAGGATTTTTCCTTTCACTCCAGCACTCTCAGCTTGTCAGCTTTTTAGTTTCTTGTTGGTCCTCAATGTTACTCAATGGCTGTGTGATCTACTGCACTTCCACTGGATCATAACCAAAAGGTTTGAAAATACTAAAATTGTAAGAGAGCCACTAGAGAGACATGAGAGTGCTACAAGATGTATAACGATGCAACTTATAATTGTTTATTAATTTTGCTACCAAAGTAACCCTGTTTTTTTTCCCTTCGTTTGGTTTTGGCTTCAAGTCTCTGGTCTTTGCTTGGCCTGTTTTGAGTGTAATCTTTTGTTTCAACTTGGTTGCTAGCAAAGTACTGGTACAATACCTTCATCTAAAATATTATCTTTAGCTCAATGCCCTTCATTAGGGTCAACAAAGGGTTGTGTTATAGAAAGACTAAAAGATATTGAGTTCCCTAGTGACATTACAATTGTTAATTTACAAGGTGATTGAGCTGCAAAATGGTCCTGCAAGGAACAAGCTCCTTCCCTGTTAGCAACCTATGTACGGAAATTCGTTTTGAAACATTTTAACTTTCCAGGCCTTCTTCTGTCCTAGCAGGAGATGCCTGGACAAATCAAGTGTATTGACTGCTCGGTTAGTTTCTGGAATGGATTGGGAAGGTTATCCATATAGCCTTAGAACCCGCCATAGTGGGCTCTACCGGCCATTAAAGGCCCGCTACAGTATTCGCCTTGAGCCTTTAACAAGGGAGCAGGCCTTTAATGGCCAGTAGAGCCCGCTAAGGAGGGCTCCAAGGCTATTTGAGCATTCAACCCCTAGAAAGCAGAATGTTCTCATTTGTAAAACAAAGGCCTCACGGAGCCTGAGGGGATTAAAATCCCCTAGGGCTCCGTGAGGCCTTTTGTTCACCGCAACAGCGCTGAACAAACATTGGAACGTTGTGCTCCGGGCTTCTACTGGTCATTAGCCGCCCAGAGCACTTCATTGTCTTCAATGGAGCTCCCAACATTCCATTGTTCTAACATAGCCTTATAGCCCGCCATAGAGGGCTATACCGGCTATTAAAGGCCCTCTCCAGCGTTAAAGGCCCGAGCCGAAGGCGAGGGCCTTTAATAAGGGAGAGGGACTTTAATAGCCGGTATAGCCCAGCTACGAAGGGCTATATGGCTATTAGAACATTCTGCCACTAGAGGGCAGAATGTTCTAACAAAAAAGAACAAAGCCTCATGGGAGCATAAGGGGATTGGAATCCCCTCAGGCTCCCTGAAGCCTTTGCTCACAGCCAGAGCAGTGAACAAAGAAATTTTGGAATGTTGGAATTCCAGGCTTATACCAGCCATTATAAGCCCGGAGCACTCCATTGTTTTCAATGGAGCTCCCAACATTCCAATGTTCTAATCTTTGTTAGTTCAGGGTCCTCACCTTCCTTGCTCTCCTCTATTTGAGAGTATGTTATGTGGAGATGACTCAAAGCAGCTTGAAAATCTGGTGTACAACTCGCAGCAGCGCTTTGGTCTCCAACCTCATGATAACCAAGATAAGCCTTCCAGTCTTTGAGGAAACACCAACACAAATTAATCACATTTATTTTCAGCAGCAAGTGTGGGTCCGACTGCATCCCAAGCTTCTTCAATGTTAGATATTTTTCTTTTGAAGCAAGTAACTCACCAGGGACTGTGAGAAGTGTTACTACTTGTAAATAAAAATCAAAACTCACAGACAGATTTACTGAAATGCATAGTAGCTGAGTTATGACAATTACTTTATGCACACTCACTTTGTTGAAACCTTTCTCCGTCATTGGTTCTGAGAAACATGATTTGTGTAGTGATTTTGATGCTCAGGTTCACCTTTCTCCGATGGAACAATCTTCTGTGTACAACACCTTATGATAGTTAAGAAAAAGGGAGAAGCCTTTATTTATACCATCTCTCAATGGCTAATGATACAATATCTTTTAAAAATTGCATGTGGAAAAAATGCGAAAGAATAGAGAAAGTGAAGGAGAATAGCCTCATATAGCATCTCTATGCTTTCCCACAACATTGTGACTGACTTGCCCCCTTTGACAGAAAGCAAAATAATTGTGAAATGCTCCAAGGATAGCAAGAGAAGATAACAAAATAACAAATGTCGTTATCTCCCCAGATGGGGACTAACAGCAAGCGGTGGAAGCAAACGCATCCTTTTTTTTTTTTTTTTTTCTTTTTTTTTTTTTTTTGAAAAACCTTTATTGGTCATTAGTATAACGTACATTGCCTACTACTCCCATCCTCCTCTACAAAATCAGAAGCAGTGTCATATCAAATAATGATGTTCATGCATATCTAGCAAGGGGTGGACAGTTAACACAGCATGCCGCCTACAACCCGTACGGGCCGGCCGCGTTGCAACTAACCGTGGTCTATTTGGGAGTCCTTATTAAATCAGCATAAATACATTGCGATAGTGTAGGCAAAGGAATCTTGAGGTTACTTTTTCACTTAACTTTCAACTTTCATAACGTCTAAATCACATTAACTTCCCCTGATGGGCCCACCATACACAGTATGTGGTGTGAAGGATCATTCAGTATGGAGTACCAGTAAAGTATAACGCAGCAGGATGAAGTGCTAAGTTCTCTTAACGGTATAGAGGCGTACTCCATAGATGTTGTGTATTCTTAGGGGGCGTGTACTTCTTGCCGTCCGAAAAGTTCAATGCCGTGTCGTGCCATAGGTATGTTGTAGGTAGTGTGTCATGTATTCATACAGGATGAGGAATAACAGAACTGGGGGGTGTCTGGGAGCATCCAGGGTCATGTTTCCCTCGTGGGTTCCGGCCTTAGTGCATGGGTATCATGGAAGGTGTGCTAAGTGCCCAGTCATAGGGGGTGGTGAGGGTCACAATATTGGGGAGGGGGGGGACAGGTTTAGCGGGAATGCGCTGGGGTTAGTCTACCGTATTACGCAGGGAAGCGCTACCGAGGAGGGGGGGTGACGGCGCAGGCTTTATCATTTGTTCCCCCGGCACAGTCCTCCTCGGCTTCCTCAGTATTTCGTGTGTGGAGGAGATACGCAACCAGGGGGCCCCACAGGTCCTTAGGACGCGAGTTACGCGGCAGCAGCTCAGCGTAGTACTGGAGTTGCTCCTGCCACGTGGTCATGCTATGCAGCCAGTCCTTAAATTTAGGAGCTCTCCCCCTACCCCACCGACATGCCACCTGCCGTTTAGCCAACAGGAGGCTCAGTGCGAAAAAAAGTTTATGCGTTTTTAATGTTGGAATAGCGTGACCTAGCAGAGCTAATTTGGGACAGGGGTCCGTGGGTATGCCGATCATCGCAGAGACAGCCTCAAACACCTCTATCCAGTAGAGGGCCACAGCACGGCACCTCCACGCTAAGTGCATGAAGTCCGCACCAGGTCTGCCACATCTGAGACAGCGATCATTGTCTCTGAGCCCCAGTCGGTGCAACTTAGCAGGGGTGAAGTAGAGTCTATGCAGGTATTTATAATGTACTAACCGAAGACGAGCGTTTCCTGTCACCGCTTGGGTGTGAGAGCAGCTCAGTTCCCATTGTTCGTCCGACATGGAGCACCCAAGATCCTCATCCCAGTCACGTCTAGCCCTGAGCGGAGGAGGGGATGGAGCCACCTGCACATGCCTATATAGCATAGAGACCACGTGTTTTGGAGCCTCCGTCTGAAGTAGGGAGTGAAGCGGGGCCATGGTCTCTGGTTCGTCCGGAAAGTTGGGTGTAATGGATTTAATGCTTTGCCGAAGCCGAACATACAGGAAGGTGTCCATGATTGCAGGAGTGTGAATTCCAAAGAACTGTTGTGCAGTGCGAAAGGTACCCTGAAGGTACAGTTCACCCCAGGTATGGATAGCAAGTTTCGCTAGGAGCTTGCGCCCTATTTCTTCCTGTGCAACACTCACACGGGGATCGTTTGCTAGGGCCATCAATGGTGAGTAGAGGAAGTGTACTTCCATATGTGTTGCTATACGATTCCAGGCCATGATAGTGCAGTCTACAGTGGTGGGGTCTTTTTCTCCCTTACTGACAGTAGTGTAAAGGTATCCTGAAGGCTGACTCGGTCTCATGTAACCGTCTTCAACCGCCAGGTGGGCCATGAATGGTGGGGGGTGGAACCAATATGAAGCAAAGTGCCCCTGGGCACAGTCATAGTATTTGCGTAGATCGGGGACCTCAAATCCCCCCTGGTGATAAGGTAGCATCAGCGTCTTCAAACTCAGCCTGGCCTGTTTCCCGCCCCAGATGAGGCGAGACAGTTGTGAGTCGAGGGCTCGGAAAAAACACGAGCCAGGGTGATAGGGTATGTTGGTAAAGAGGTACAACAATTTGGGGAGGACCACCATTTTAATCAGGGATATGCGGCCCGCCATGGACAGCGGGGAAGCAAACGCATCCTTCCCATCTATTTGACACCCAGAAGGGCTTCCAAAATAATTCAAGTAAGTTTGTTATCGCAGTTATAAATAAACGAATTGAAGGTGGCACAACTTGCTCTCCTCTTGAGGAAGATCATTATATATATTTTTACATCAGTAAAAAAGCAAAGAGAGCTCACAAATTGGGCCCTCTTAATCAATCTAAATGCTGACTCTCTTAAAGCAGCTTTTTAGCCGTTAAAGGAAATATCATCTACAGATTTAAATCTGGTAGACTTTGTAAAATTAAAATGGAAGGCTGAGATGTTACCAAGCTTCTTCTTTCTTCACATCTGATGAAATGTCTGTTACTGTAAGCAACATAACCTTTGTTGGGCCACGTTTTTGATCAAATCCCTAAGGAGGAAATACTACAACAAACCTATATGTGTATGCCAGTTTTAAGGCCCCGTTCAGGCTTCATTACAAATCAAGTCTATTTTATCAACTGTTCTCACAAATAAGCATTTGTTCCAGGCAAGAGATGTATGCTCAAGGTAGTTCAACTTTGACCTTCTAAAAAAAGGGGAGATGTGCAATACATTTTGGAACATTATGATATCTTAGTCTTGGAGGAGACTTGGTTGTGAGACTCCAGTGCTATAGAGAGTTTCACAATTATAAGTAAAGAAGCCTGTTTGAGTAAAAGGCACCTATTCAGCGGTCCTTTGACTTGAGTATTGAAAAATATGTTTCAGGTTTCAAAACTCTATCTACTGAATTACCCTAGAGTCTCACGTGCATGGTTATTTATAATCTGAAAGATATGTTATGTTATGTTAAATGTTTTGTAAGCGCAACAGCTGCCCCAGCAAAGAGGCGTCCCGGCGCTGCTAGATCCAAAAGTACTGAAGCAACTAACGGCTAGCCGACCATATCCTTTGGACATGATTTCGATAAATGTGTACATTAACATTTTGGGTTTTATTTCTGCAGACAATTTTCTTAAAACTATGAGAAAGCTATCCATCACATTGTTTTCTCATCTTCCATCTTCCTTGCATGAGATTCAATTTAAAATAAGACATTTCCACTGTAGGTTTAACTATGATTGATTTATTAGACTGAAACAACATTCCTTTAGCTGCGTTTCCAACAATTCATAGATCTAAAAGAGCATTTTTGACAAGCAATATGCTGACTTCACTTAGGATGGTCTCTCTAAATAGAAGAAGCCTATTAAATAACCCAGCTGGGCAGACATTTCGACTCAATCGTCAATTCCGTCCAATTGAATATATCTCTGTGCCTCCTTTCATTAACTAATTGTTACTCTGTCAAGAGGTTAGTGATCATTTGCCACTTCAGTTCAACCAGTATCAGAGACTGACTCCCCGGGATAACCATGTTCTTCCTATTCCTGCAGTGTAAATTGCATACTAATGTAGATTAAGCTTACTACGGCTATCTCAAATGCAAATCAATTTCTTTTGGTAAAAGACTTTCCCTCAATTGTGGATAAATTCCATTGATACAAGCAAATGACAAGGGTGGCATTGGCATGTTTAGAACATCCTCCTAAGACCCAACTGGATTTTTGCAGAAAACCTGTCTTCAGCACCCTTACACACCAAAGATTATGTGAAAGATAATGTCAACCTTTGAAGAGCAAGCTGTTAAGATACAATATGGGTTAAAAGAGGGAATGCTGTGGTGAGTGACTTGAAGATGAAAATGTAAAAGATTCAATACCAATATAGACTTCTTATCAGAGAAATAAACACATTATTTTGACATAAAATATTGGTGTCTGTATTGGAAGGGCTGTACGGAATTTCCATTTTCCTTGGTGTCTGCAGTTGAACAGGTGAAGGGTGAACATAGTAGGGCTTAGGGCTGACCTTTGTGGGACTCATTGATCCAAACCTTTGAATTCAGAATGAAGAGGGGTGAGAAAAAATGCTTGACACCTGTTTTCCTGACCAGATTTACCCCATTTCAAAGCATTCCACCAATACCCACCTCTGCAAACCTAGAGATCAAAATAGCATGGGACACTGCATCAAATGTGGCCGACAGTTTGAGAAACACAAGAGCTGATGTAAGTAATTATCCTTTTTTGTACTATGATGGATTTAATTTTTAGCAGGTTTTTTGTTTAAATAAATATATATGTGAACTGATCTGTACCTTCCACCTTGCTAGTGAAATACATATGACGTAGCTCTCAGCAGATCTCAAACGTTTATGTACACAGATCTTGAAGTACAAGGTGTACGGCTCTTGTTCCTTCTATGCAAACTAAAGCCTTTCTCCTTGAAGTACATAACACGGTGTGATCTGTAGTGCTGCTGGAAATGTCATTTAATGGTAAGAAATATATCCCATCATAGTGTGACAGTTAAATATTTACTTTCTGCATGATTCACTAGGATGCACTCTAAAAAGAATCTTGCATAAAGAAGACATCATAACATAAAAATAAAACGTAGAATAAGTGTTTTTCTATTTAAATTTGGAGTTTCCTGTTCTAAAACAGTTTTAGAACATTGTGAAACAAATATGATTTCTGTTTACCTGTTAAGCAAGCTTTTTAAAATAAGAATATATCTTTTAATGCAGCCCTTTGTGTGAGATTTTTCCGATTTCTCAGTCGCAGAAGGTTCAACTGCCGAATCAGTCAGGCTGAGAATTAAACCTGAAAAGAAGATCAGTGCCTCTGTGTGTTAGGAATCTCAGAGTTTCAAGTACTCATTGCTGAGATATGTGTATTATCTGCAGGCCAGAGCAATCTAACTATCATTTTATATTTCTGCTTCTCAAGCTGAAAGAAAGCAGAAGGGTGAAGTGTTTTGGGCGAGCAGGTGGGCGGGGTGCGCTGCGAGCAGGGCTCGGCAGGGGAGGCGTGGTGTGCCCACTCTTGAGTGCGCATGACTGGTTTGGTCGGTTCTCTGGGGCCGACGAAACCAGTCATGTGCACTCTGCCCTTCTCCATGCAGACTGCAATGAAGCCTACATGGAGAACATGGCTGGGTCATTTGCCCCTGGCTGGGTGGCGTCCCGACCAATCACAACGCTGCTGCAGCATTGTGATTGGCTTAGGGGTGGGAGCCCGGCTACCTGCTTCCTGCTCCTGCTGGAGGCAGGAGAGCAGGAGAGGAGCAGAGATGATGAGGGACCCGGCCCGCAGGGAGGTAAGTTTTATTTTTTAATTATTAAATTAACCCCCCCCGCTTGGTCTTCCTCCCTGCGTGACCCCCCACCACCCCACCCTCTAGTCATGCCGGCTGGAACTAGGTATGGGGCTCAACACCTTTTCTCCTTCTGAAAAAATTGTAACAAGTATCAGTTTATATGGTTATAATTTTCTTTTATTTTATAGGAAGTTCTATGCAAATGCACTTTGGATAAATCCAGTATACAAAGTATGCATTTTTATTATTAATAACATATTTTAGGACCCCAGTAGCAAAGGAAAAACAGGATCATTAGCATTACTGTAACGTCTGTAGGGAATGGAGACCTATCAACTGGAAACAGGTTTCAGACAGCAGTCCAGGAACTGGTACTACCTCTCCTGGACAGTGGCCGCGCCACTCCCCAGCATCCTGAGAGAGGCCTGTGGGCAGCAGTCAGGCTTGTCAAGGGTCTGAGGAACTATGAGTATCTCACACCCAATCTGCAAGAACTCCAGTGGATAACCCACCCTCCGCATCACATTCAAGACCTTCTGCATCATCAAGACTGTTGCATCCAGGGTGCCACACACCTTGCAGGAGATGTCACGATCTAAAGCTTTTGATCTTCAGGGTAGAATCCAAATGGTGCATGAAGGAGATGATTAACCTTCTCTTGCTCTGTACCCAGGACTTGAAACAGCATACCAACACAGATCTTGCCAACACCTTCGCTCCTTCCCTTAAGAGGCTATAAAGCAATTTTGTCAAGGAACACTTAGGGCCATATGTAGGTAATCTCTATTTAACGATTCTTAAATACCGAATGTTACTGATTCGGTATTTAAGAATCGGTAAATAGTATGTAGGTAAAAATTCTGTACATTTTACCGAATCAGTAATATTCGGTATTACCGATTCTGTAATTCCCATTCATTCCTATGGACCTGGAGGCCCATAGGAATGAATGGGAAGCCATTCACTATTACCAATTCGGTAAATACCGAATCGGTAATAGGGGGAACAAATTCAAGGGTGGCAGGGTGTCACATTGACACCCTGTTGCACCCCTGAATCGTGCATGTGTGCACATGTGGCAGACATACATGCCCTAAGGGCATGTATGTCTGCCACATGGCACTTTTAAAAAAGCATAACATTGTTTTTTTAAAGGTTTTCGATATTTACCACCAACTTGTAGTTGGAGGTAAATAGCGAATCCTTAAATAAAAAATGCACTCACTTGAGTGCTCCCTACATAGGATTTAAGGATTCGGTAATTTACCGATTCGGTATTTTAAGGATTCAGTAATTTACAGATTCCATAAATTACCGAATGTGTAAATTACCGAATCCCTAAATCCAGCCACCTACATTAGAAAAAGCTAAATACCGGTCGGTAACGGCAAATTGACTGATTTTCGGCTGTTACCGACCGGTATTAAGCTACCTACATATGGCCCCAAGTGTTCAAGAAGTAACACCTCATGCACTCCATGAACGTCAATTCACTAAAATGCCAGGGTTAGCGGAAGTGATATCGAACAACACATTTGACCTTTACTTTGACTTCCACACACACATGCTTACACATACTAACACATTCAAACACTTGTGCACATAAACAGACTCTCATCTGCATACAACATACATTTAACAGCACTTTTTGTTTAACTTAGCTTCCAGATGGGGTTATATTCCAGCTAATGTACTCCTTGTTTTATTACACTAATAGTGAATAATATTATTTACTATCTATATAATTAAGCAATTGACAGAAAAACAGGCAAATGGAGTTCCAACCAGCGTCCATTAGGATGAGCTGCCCCTGCGTTCCCGGTGCTGATTTTGCCACCTCTGAGGCCAGGGTGACAAAAGCAGTGCCAGGGGTGAGCAAGGGGCAAGCCAGGGGTTGCAGCTGCGACCCCTGGCGATTCCTAAATGACGTCCAGGATACAAACCCTAAGTCAGACAATGTTCTTTAGCTTCCCTGTTAACTCACACAGTGCTTGTTGCTTTATAGCTAGGTTTGAGGCTAGGTTCACAGTCTACATGTACCCCTACATACATGCATTCAATGAGGGATTCTATACATTGTGCAGGTGTGACTTTATGTTTTCTCCTGGTACCCTTTTTCACAAGGCCTCAAAGCAGGTCTCAGTCAAGTAATAGCTGCCTAGTAATAAGGGGAGAGGTGTGGTGCTTTGGCCAGAGCGGCAGACACCAGAGGCAGGGCTCACAGTACGATAGCCATCGGCAGCTCAGCTCAGTGTCATGTGAGTATGGGCAATTGCTCACTTAATCTCCCTGATGGTCTCCAGTCCCTTGAAACCTGGAGTAATATGTTGGTGCTTTACAAATAGGAATTATTAATTAACAAACAAACTGCTGGTGCTGTTGGTTGAAAAGGAATTTTCGCCTGTTTGCTGCCCTAGTACAGCAACACAAATTTAAATGGTGGGTAGCTCGCTGCATGAGCTTCTCTTCAAATGTGCAGGTTGCCAACTACACATTTTTATAATTCAGCAAATATAATAATAGGAATAATGGGCCTGCTGGGAGCGGGCCCCAGAGGGTGCTGGCACATTTACTCCTTGACTTTGTGGGTCGTTTTTAGGTAAAATGGTGTTAAACAGTAAAGGTACAAGTTTACCACCACTAGGTATACCACAGGAACTAATGTGACTTACCCAGCATGGTAGATGAATTATACTCCATTGAATGTGACTCTCAGATTTCTGACCCACTGTGTGGAGTAATAGTAGGATTCTCGTCAATGGCACTCTCATATCCTACGGGATCTTGTTCGCGCTATATAAAACTTTATTAATAAAATCATTTGGATTGAATTTAACTGAAATTGAGTTATTTAGCACATACTATCTCTGATGAGGCATTAAATCGCATAGTGGCGAGTAAACGCTATTCTGGAACCCAAAGTTATAGGCTAGTCCAGGGATTACGGTGATTAGTCTGATGGGTTGAAGGAAACCATTCTATGCATTAACACCAGTTGCTTTATGGTACATTAACATACATACCAAAATTTTAGAAGAGGAAAGCAGCAGATTTTCAAAAAAAATCGCTAGAATGTAATTTTCCATTGACTTCTATTGAGGACAAGGCCTTAATCGGGTCTATTGTCATGCATGGGACTTGCAAGTGTGCTGCTGCAAGGTCGGATATCAGAAAAGCAAAAATATATTTTTTTTTACCTGTCAGGAGCACGGGGAAAGTGCTATAGCAGGCAGAGAGAGTGTGGCAAAAATGTTCTTCACTGGCCTGCGGGAGCAAGTTACTGGCAGTGCATACTCCCGAGTCACACAAGACCAGTCTCTGCTGGCGGAAGCCTGTTGAAGAATCGGATTTTTGCATGCAGGAATTGCGATTCTCATATTACCATGACTAGAGAATCTGGATTTCATTAAAGACACGGAGGCTGACATTATGCATTATTCCTTTAATGCAGTCCAAGCAGCCGCTTACATCACAATATTAAAAGGTTCCAGAATAGAACAATAGCAAGACATGATAGGCATGAGCCATCAACAATCTGCCTCTTTTAAATGTGGAGGAAAATAAGTTCATGAAACTTGAAACATCAAAACAATCTGCTGATGAGCAGGATGAAGTAAAAGGAAGAACAAAGGTAAAACCAAAGGCCAGACGACACACAGTTAAGGAGCGTTACCTGAAAAGAGAAAGAAGTAAATATCTCTTCAATGTAAAAAATAGTGTCAAGCTTATCAAGCTAAAAGGAACAAGAGATGAAACAAGTGCTGTTATTACAAGCATTTGCAATGCAATAGGTCTCGCATTTACACCAGTTTGAGCTTTTGACATTGTAAATGACAATGCCTTTTATGTTGGTCTTCATTTTTAAAACATAAATAAATGGCATTGTAAGTTATAATGCCAATAGCTTGAATTCTCGTAAATACAAGATAATGCCTTTTATCATAACTAGAGAAAAATTGAGCATCCCATCAACTGCCAAGACCTTCTCCGTGTATGCTAGATAATTTAGATGCCTAGCAAATATATTCATGTTAGCATTACAAGAAACCTGATCATTACAAGAAAACGTAAATACACCTTTGCAAAAAATTTCCGACATAAAATGTAAAAGTGAAAGAGTATTTGTTTCAAGATTGAGCGTTTTATGCCTTGAGATTACCGGTGAAACGTAATTAGAGAGGGGATAATCCCCAAGTGAAATAGTAAACATGTCCTATGTTCCCTCTGTACCAAGGGAAATGAGAGGTTGATATGACTTTTCCAAGGCATGTGCATACATATATATCTATATATATATATATGCAAGACTTTCCTGTGCAACAAATTAATTCACTAACATACCATTTGTACAAGGTCAGTTAATATCTCTGCACAAAAACAGCATGCATGATCAAAAAATAATTTAAATCTTAAATAATTGTAGATATCAACATGTATTTGTAGTATACATGAAATGGGTTGCATTACTTGACCTCTGCTCCACATGGGAGTTCACTTTAATTAACTATATGTCGAACTATATTGGCTACAACGTTATATTTCATATACCAAAATAAATATGATTAAAGTCTGACAGAATGAGCACAAAAAAAAACCTATAAAAAAAAGCATTTGCAATGCAGTAGGTCTCGCATTTACACGGGTTTAGGCAATTGGCCTTGTAAATGACAATGCCTTTTATTTATGTTTTGAAAACCAAAACATAAATAAAGGGCATTGTCATTTACAATGCCAATAGCTCGAACTGCATAAATGCAATAGTTTAACATGAAGCTATATAAATTTTGCCTGGTCAGTTATGGAATATAACATTTTTATTATATTACCTTGTGTTAAGTTATGTGTTAGGTTTTGTTGTGGCATGTTTTATGTGATGTTAGGCTGCTCTATGTTAAATTACTCTATGATCTAAAGATTCAAGCACCTGACCTATTCTGGGTATTTTAGTTCTGGTGCCCCCTTCATGGAAAATATGGAATATCATCTTTTGTTTCGTGAAATTTGCAGTGTTTTTTTTGTTATCAGTTTTGTAAGACTGGGATCACAACCCCCATCACTGGTGTACAGCGGCAGGAAGGTGCCACAGCCTTATGGAATACGATTACCTAATGCTTGTACGATTAATTATGTGAAACAATCTAGTTTAGTTTACTCAGGCCAGGCAAACAGCGGGTTTGCCTTGTAGCGGAAACAACTAATGTAGATATAATAATTGTGTGAATATTCAGTGTTTCACAGTGGCGACACCACGTGTGCTTGACAATCGCATCACATATGGAGCTGGTGACCGCACTCTGCCTGCAATGTGAGAACGAGCCGCCATTTGTCACTATCCATTATCTAAAGCTACGCGTCTTTTAACTCCTGAGTGCCTGGGAGGGGTTGGGGAGGGGCATTCGAACACTGAGGGGTCAGTCCCTGTTGCAATTGTGGGAAAGAATTAAAGATGGCGTGTCACACTCCTAGAATTTCGGCATTCTGAGGCCTGCTAAAATCAAGGGTCCTTTATGTACCTTGTATAGCCTGACGGAAAGTATGCCATGACCAGGAGTGGGAATCCCACCAGTTGTATCTTTTTTTCGAATGCACACCCTAAACATGAGGACTTCGAACATACCTGCAGTAGTCCTGAAATGGATTAGAACTTTTTTTGTGCAAATTATGTGAGATAAACTCTCAAAAGAAACTAATGAAAGTGATAAACTAGGTTCGAAATTGTGCTCTTTCATATCAATTCAGTGACAAGGTGGTTGGTATTTACTCACTGTGTGTGCATGCGTGCTTGTATTTCGTGGCTCTGTGGAGATGACCTCTCAGAAGGGGATACTTGCCCCCAGAAGGCTATGAGACGTGTGGGAGGGAGACTGGCCTCTCAGAGGCCTGGAACCTTGCCCACTGTGTGGATGTGTGTCTCGGGGCTCAGTGGGGAGCAAGTGACTGGCCTGTCGGAAGGCACAGAAGTTCACCTCCGAATGAGAGGGGGTCACCTCTCGGAGGCCACTGATTCTCGCCCACCATGGGGCAGAGTGTATGGAGGCCGAGTGGGGCCATGGAACTGTTCCCTCAGAAGGAAAGGTTACATCTAAAGAGACACTCTGTCTTCTGCGTGTTCCTTCCGGGTCACTGGTGCACGTGTACTTCAGAGACGATTCTACCCGAGACATTTTCTATAGCCGGTGGGGACTGCTTGCAAACTGCGTGGTATGTTTGATTTGGTAGTACACCCTATTATTATTTTAAATGCTGAAAGCATTACTGCGTCTGGTGCTTTCGTTACCAGCATTTGATGTTGCCCGAGGTACTCCTCGCATCCAGGCTTGGATTACACGCCCGAAGCGTGCCCACCATGAACATCAGCCCTGTTGGTCTTTGGAAGCACTTCAGTGGTGTGTTCGTGACTTTGTGGCAAATAGGTAACTGTTTAGTTCCCTTCAATAATGACCTTTAAGTTGGGGTCCTCGGGGGCTAGAGAAACTCCCTTTCCTTAAACAAAACCACCTTTGGAAGAGAGGAGCTCACCGTTGCTCCTGTTTCCACCTACTCTTCCAGAAGGGACTGGGGAGCCCCGTACTCCACGCACCCTGCACCTGTAACGGCCCTCTCCCACAGGAGGAGCGAGGAAACATCGTCAGGACACCCCGAGGGGAATGACTCCCTCGAGGAACGGAAACCCTCAGCCATGCAGTGGCGTCAGGCAGGCGTCTCGGAGGCTCCAGCACTCCATGGAGTGTGTGTCCTTGATGTCAGTACACTGCACGGCATGCACTGCACGGCATGCGCAGCCCGGCTGCAGCCATGCTGGCTACCCGAGAGAGACGTCTTCATATAAATGCTTGGTGCCGAATCTAAAGCTAGCAGAGGGAGGGACGTCTCCACACAGCCCCTGGGGTGGGGGGGAGGTGGTGGTGCTGGGAAGAGCCCGCAGCGCTCACTCAGGCAACCTGCAAGGTACGGGAATCAGTTTGCACTCATATACCCTCAGACCAGCTGTGTTGTCATTCACTTGACACCACACATAGAACACCCCGTGACTACTCCCTAAAAACACATCAATGTAGTGTGTGCGTATGAGTTGTGATATCTACTGCTGGCTGCTACTACTAAGTAGGCAAATGCAGCTATAGCCTGTAAATGCCTACATGATCGGGTGTTTCCTGCACCTTTCCCACAATCTCTTTCACATACTAACTGTGCCCTGCACTTCCCCACATGAAGGGAACTCGCATCTCAGTGATCTTCCAACGTGTCTCGTTCAAAGATTCGGATGGCGGCAGTTGTGCCCCCCCACCCCCCCTCCCCCCTTTGACCAAAGTCCTCCAGAGTTTAGGGGATGTCTCTGCTGCACGGAAGGAGGCAGTGGGTTGAAACCCTTCCCAAGTCCTGCTTACTTGGTGATGCCATGAATCCGGACCAACTGTATGAGGGCTCTGCAATCTAACGTCTTATCAGTTCACCCCAGTCCCCCTGAAAGTACACCAGTCCTGAGAGGATGGGGTGCATGGTCTACCCTGGCCTCTCTCTGTCCCGGTCACACTACAGCCTTCCCCGGGTGAGGCAGAACCGCCTGCCCTCCTATGAGGGCTCCAGCACCGTCAGTCAGCCCTCCCCGGGCCTCCACTCCCGCCTCTTAGCTCGGATGCATACACCCTCTGACCCACTTCGCTACTCTGTGCTCTCCCTGCTCAGGATTTCCCTCCAGACACCTCTCCCAACTCCCCGGCCTCCGATTAGCAATTTAACGCGCCTGCATGCTCGCTGCCGAATCCCGGGCAGGCTCAACAACCCCCCCGCCGCCCCCCCCCCCCCCCACACACACACACACACACATACAAAGTGATCCTCGGGCGGAGAGCTTGCTGCCAGTTGTGCTTGTTTATCTTTTAAGTTGTATACGGCCCACAGTTGCAGACTAAAGGGAATCATGTATGTACGTGACAATGTCCAAACATGATCTGAAGAGTCAGACGCCGAGGTGCACACTTTTAATCATGCCCTGAGAAGTGTGAGCCCAAGTTTCTGATCACAAGTGCACTTGTATCACCTCATTTAGCGCTGCACAAACACACACAACATAATATCACAATGACCCATGGTGTCAGTGCGCTCTATAAGCACCCCTTACAATACAATACAAAGTGGTGCCACGTGACTGGTAGGAGACAGTTAAATGTCTGCGATGGTGTGTTCAGCTTTGGGGGGTGGGGTGCACAAGTGAGTTGAGTTTTGTGGTTTCGCATGTGTGTCCTCGGGCCAGGCTGCTGGAAAGTTTCTCTCTAGGGTGGGAGCGTTAGAGAGGTATGGCTGCAGGGTACGTTTTCAGACGGGAATGGGGATCAGTTGTACAGTAAGTGTTCGGGAAGTGGGGAGGGGGGATGTGCGACAGGATAATTTGATTTTCAGAAGACTTCGATGTGAGCATGAGTTTTAAAGTACTCTCGCGATGCTGGCCGCAGAGGTGGTGCTGATGGCCACGGCCAGCCCGGGGATGCAGGCTCCACCGCTGATGCCACAGCTGCCCGGGAGGAGGTTGGGGCTGCTGCCGCCTTAGCTGGTGCTAATGCTGCTCCCTGCGCCGCCGCTGCCAGGGGTGGGGGAGTTGGATGCTGCTGGCAGTAAGGGCTCTGGCAGGAGGAGTCCTGCACTGGAGGCGGTCGGAGGGGCTGTGGCCGGAGTGGCCAGGCGCGGGGAGGGCGAGGAAGAGGCGGTGGACGAGGACGAAGAGCTAGAGGAGCACACAGAGAGTGCCGCGGCTGCAGGGGCACCAGCTGGGAATGGGGAATTAGAGCAGCCTGTATGGCCATGATGGTACCCAACCCCGTTCCGCCAGCAAAAAGATATTTAAAACACATTTAAAAAGAAACGCATATATAATACAACAACACAAAAGAAAAAATCCTGAAAAAAACGCCTTACATTGTGGAAGCGCTCTCCCTCTTCTATAATGGAATCAGCAAACAGCTAAGCACCTGCAACGGTCCAGCACGAGGTAAAAAAGACAGAAAACCACACGCACAAAAAATAAAGCTAGCTATAGCTAAAATCCCTCGGTTACTCACCAGTAATGTTCATGATTGCCCTTATGTCCCATTCATTACAAAGTGTCTCTGTAGTGACGTGGGCTGCGCATAACCAAAAGCTGCCTACGGAAATAATAAGCAAAAACAAAGGTGATTGGCCCATGCTGCCGTTTTTGCTGGGGCCACGACGCACCGTGCAGTTCAAAATGATAGCGGACCAGAGAGGGAGCATGTCTCAAAGGAGTTCTGCCTCCTGATTGGCTGTTTAAATAGAAACCTGTGGTGCGCGCGCACCACAGAGGAGCCGACGCGGGAATCGAAACTAGTGGTGCGCGCGCACCAGAAGAGCGGGGGCAAGGGAGCGCGAAGACGCCGAGATGAGGTAGGGGATGTGTGTGTAAGTGCCGGGGGTTCTCTGTGTATGTGTGTGCGTGTGTGTGTGTATGCGGGGGTTCTGTATGTATGTATGTGTGTGTGTATGCGTGGGGGGGGCTGTATGTGTGTTGTGCATGTGTTGGGAAGAGCCTGCCGGAATCGGAGCGCGTGTTGACGCGCGCGACCTGATCCTGGCAGGCTGCTGCTTGTGTGCGCGTGCCAGTCTCTTGTCCTCTCCCTTTCAGTCCTTGAAAGCCGGAATGATAACAATAGTCTCGCTCTGCGACAGCAGGCCTTTGGCCTGCAATCGCAGGGCGAGACCTAAAAAAGTACAGTAATAAACTGTAACAAAAACAGCATTCAATCATTGTAAGACCACCAAGGGGTGGAATGGGAGGGATAATGTCAGCCTCTGTGTCTTTAATGAAATCCAGATTCTCTAGTCATGTTGTTGGACCTGGGGTCTCCAAGTCACATAGGGTAGCTTGGCACTAAATGGACAGGCTTACTTCAAAGGCACATGCGTTAAGTTTGCGTCACACCCACTCAGTAACTCAATGTTCATCCACCCAAAAATGACACTACACCTTTATTTTTATAAAAGTAGAAAAGCTTTATATTCTCTTCTTGTCGCTAGTTTCTTGCTTTGTGCTCAGATACTAAATCAGTACTACATTTACAGTGAATTTAGTGCATTTACGCTTCTTATTCTGTAAACTTCCTCTCTCCTTCTGTTCTAAGCTACTCCTGCATTTCTGGCTGTACATTAATACATTCTTCAACGATTAGTTCATAAAACACTATTACTTTACACCCTGGGAACATCCAGGCAATATAAATCTGGATTGGTACCTTGGTACCCAGAAGGTGACACTTTCCCCTTTATCAGGTGAGTAACCCCAGGGTTTCAAATGACAGATTCAATGCTACAATCAGCTTATTTATGACTGACTCAGATGTTTAACAAGGCAAGGCCAGAGTTCTCTTCCCCTTCCACCACTGAAAGAAAAACAAAAGATTAAGCGACAATCCCCATCTCTATCAGCCTCAGAGGGTTCAATTATCTTCTTCAGCGCAATTGCTCTCCTTTGTTTCACTTATTCCTCTTAACCCTAATTCTGACAACTTCTAGTCTTAGTCTTCCCCGATCTTGCCAGAGCTGGCCTTTCAGTTATCAAAGAAAGCTCTCCCTTCTGGTGTCACGATCTGTCGTTTCTCCGTTTTACAACAGCCCCCTGCTTCCACCTTACTTGGGGTCAGTCGAGTACTGTGCCGTTGCAGCCAACTGGCCCTTTTGCCACCAGACCTCCTCTTCTCCCAACAGTGCCTCCCTCGTGGACCAGGTCAAGTGCTCACCAAACCGGCACCGAGGGAAGGTCTTCCTAGGTTAGCAGTGATGCGAGCCTCTCGAGTCGTCTTCTCCGTTCCTCTGACGACGGCGTTGCTGGGCAAGTGCGAGGGAGCGGTGTCTCCGCTAGGCGCCGCTTCTCGCGTCGTCTCCTCCGTTCCTTAGATGACCGCGTTGCTGGGCAAGTGCGAGGGAGCGGTGTCTCCGCTAGGCGCCGCCTCTCACGTCCTTCCTCCGGCAGTCGGGCCCCTAGCTTCTGGGCCTGCGCACTGATCGGTGCTTCTCTACCCTCTTCTCTGAAGGGTGGAACACCTCCACGGACCTGCGCAGAGTCGC
Source organism: Lissotriton helveticus (assembly GCF_964261635.1). Lineage (NCBI taxonomy): Eukaryota > Metazoa > Chordata > Amphibia > Caudata > Salamandridae > Lissotriton > Lissotriton helveticus. Next base: position 1,958,449,029 of record NC_136061.1, read on the forward strand.
GGAACCTCTGCAGACACTACTCCCTCACCAGAGTCTCTCCAGTCTGAGCAGGGCACCTCGCTCACACCCGACCCGCTCTTCGTGAAGCCGGTAAGACGGTCTGGCGGTGTCCTCGAAAGCGGAGGGGGGGAAAGGGGACCAGAGGGGAGCCAGTAGGAAATTAAGGGCCGCTTCCCTCAGGGGTCATGAACCATCGTCAGGGCTCGGTCAAAGGCTAAGGGGGGGGCGTCCTCAAGTAAAGGCTGTCGACTTTAAAGATGAACTAACCACTGCTTGCGCGCACACCTCCCCAGGCCACTGCCTCACTCCTCAAGCCCTATGGTCATCACAAAATGGCTGACCTCCCTCCGGCCCTTATATAGGCTGACCTCAGAAGGTCCAGAAGGGACCTGAAAGTTCTGGAAGTTTCCTATTCTACCCTATGGGCCCAGTCCCTGTGTTGGCAGTTGTGACAGTTAATAGCCACCAGTTTGTGTGTCTTGCGAATCCAGTCAGGAAGGCGCCTAGGCCTCAAGAAAAGACTATGAGGTCAAAGAGCACCTAACCCCTAGGCCAACACCTGAAAAACTCAGTGGACATAAAAATTAAAGGTTTTGAGGGGCAGAAAGGGGACAAAAAAATAAATATTTAATTAGGAGGGACTACCCAAAGGCAGATAGGTCTAACACGCGTCCCCCCCAGCTGAAAGTGGGGAGAGCTACCCAACCCCTTGGGAGTCCTCATCACTAAGGCGGAAATACCTAGAGAGTCCGTCTGCATTGGCGTGGTCCACTCCAGGCCGATGTTCCACCCGGAAGTCCATTCCCTGTAGGGAGATGGACCATCTCAACAGTTTGAGATTCTCCCCCTTCATTTGCATCAGCCAACGAAGAGGTCGATGGTCAGTCTGAACCAGGAAGTGCGAGCCAAACAGGTATGGCCGCAACTTCTTCAGAGCCCATACCACCGCAAAAGCTTCCCGCTCAATTGCACTCCACTTCTGTTCCCGGGGAAGTAGTCTCCTGGACAGGAAGATTACAGGCTGATCCAGACCCTCTTCATTGAGTTGCGATAACACTGCCCCAATGCCATGCTCTGATGCGTCTGTCTGAACAATGAACTCCTTGGAAAAGTCTGGGGCCCTCAGGACCGGTGCTGCACACATTGTCTGCTTCAATTTCACAAAGGCTTGCTGACAAGCCTCTGTCCAGACTACCCGCCGAGGTTGTTTCTTGGAGGTGAGCTCTGTGAGGGGCGCTGCGATAGTGCCATACCCCTTCACAAAGCGACGGTAATAACCTGTGAGGCCCAGGAAAGCTCGGACCTCAGTCTGGGTCTTGGGGGGTTCCCAGGCCATGATTGCCTCAATCTTTGCCTGAAGGGGCTGCACTGTTCCCCTACCCACCAAGTGGCCTAGGTACACAACCGACCCCTGCCCAATCTGACATTTACTGGCCTTGATTGTCAAGCCAGCCTGTTTCAGGGCCCGGAGAACAGCTTGCAAGTGACGCAAATGGCCCTCCCAACTGCTGCTGAAGACGGCAATGTCATCCAGATAAGCAGCGGAGAATTCCTCCATTCCAGAGAGGACCTGCTTCACCAGCCGCTGAAACGTGGCAGGGGCGTTCTTGAGCCCAAAGGGCATCACACAGAACTGGTAGTGTCCCTCAGGCGTGGAGAAAGCTGACCTTTCCTTTGCTCCATCTGTAAGGGAGATCTGCCAGTACCCTGAAGTAAGGTCAAAAGTACTCAGGTATTGGGCAGCTCCCAGCCGGTCAATCAATTCATCCGCCCTAGGGATCGGATGAGCATCAGTCTTGGTCACTGAGTTCAGTCCCCGGTAATCCACACAGAATCTTAGTTCTGGAGTGGTGCCCGGTGGGGCAGCTTTTGGTACTAAAACCACCGGACTGGACCAGGGGCTACTGGAAGGTTCAATAACTCCTAGCTCCAGCATCTTGGTAACCTCACCGGGGATGCTGGCCTTCACCTTGTCTGACAGCCGGTAGGTCTTTGACTTCACTGGTGGGCTGTCTCCTGTGTCCACATCATGGGTACACAGGTGGGTCCTTCCCAGGACAAGGGAGAACAACGAAGAGTACTGCTCCAATATCTGGCGGCAGTCCTCCCGCTGTTCAGGAGTTAGGGATGGGGAGAGAATCACTCCCTCCACCGACCCATCCTTTTCCTGAGACGAAAAAAGGTCAGGGAGAGGCTCGCTTTCCGCTTCCTGTCCTCCATCAGTCACCATCATCAAGATGACCTTGGGCCTCTCATGGTGGGGTTTGAGGCGTTTAGCATGTAGCACCCGTAGGGGCTGTCGAGGGGTCTTAAGATCCACCAGGTAGGTGGACTTACCCTTCTTCTCCAACACCTCAAAGGGGCCTGTCCAGCGATCAGGTTCCATCACCCACACTTTCTGGCCAGGCTCCAACTCCACCGGGTGAGCATTGTGGTCATACCACTCTTTCATTAGTGCTTGACTGGCTTCCAAGTTGTCAGAAGCTTGCTTCCACAACTTTGCCATTTGGCTCCGGAAGGCCAGCATGTAGCTCACCACATCCTGGGGAGGCTTTCTGGGAGACTTTTCCCATCCATCCTTCACCAGGCTGAGAGGTCCACGCACAGGGTGCCCGTACAGTAGCTCAAAGGGGCTGAAGCCCACTCCCTTCTGCGGCACTTCCCTGTAGGAGAATAGCAAACAGGGCAGGAGGACGTCCCATTTCCTCCGCAGGCTCTCAGGCAGACTTCGACTTCTTATCATGCCCTTCAAGGTCTTGTTGAACCTTTCCACCAGGCCATTGGCCTGGGGGTGATAAGGAGTGGTAAACCGGTAGGTAACTCCACACTCCTTCCACATAGCCCGCATGTACGCTGACATGAAGTTGGTCCCCTTGTCGGACACAACCTCCTTGGGGAAACCCACTCGGGTAAAGATCCCCATCAGGGCCCTAGCCACTACAGGTGCAGTGACAGTCCTCAGAGGAATTGCCTCTGGGTACCGTGTGGCGTGATCCACCAGAACCAGGATAAACCTGTGACCAGCTGTAGTCGGTGGATCCAATGGCCCCACAATGTCGATGCCCACCCTTTCAAAGGGGGTGCTAACGACAGGAAGTGGTTCCAGGGGAGCTTTCAGCTTCACCCCTGTCTTCCCACTGGCTTGACAGGATACACACGTCCGACAATATGTGTCAGATGCCACTTTCATCTGAGGCCAGTAAAAGTGGGGGACAAGCCGGGCAAAGGTCTTGTCCTGACCTAAGTGTCCTGCCAAGGGAATCTCATGAGCCAATTCTAGAAGAAAGGCTCAGTATCGCTGAGGGACTACCAAGGCCCGTGATGAACCGGGCAAAGGTACCTTGGGTTCACTATAGAGGAGTCCGTCCTCCCAGTAAATATGGTAGTGCCCTGCAACGTTCCCTGCTGCCTGGGCTTCGGCCTGTTGCCTCAGTCCCTCAAGGGTAGGGCCCTTATAAAACTCCTCCCTGGTAGGCCCTCCTTCCACATGCCACTCAGCAGGGATAGGTAAGTCCTCCAGGGAGACTACTTCCCCCTCCACGGACTCCTGGCCCACCACCGCAGGTGGCCGATCTGTCTCATGGGGCGTGGAAGCCAAAGCAGGCTTCTCCTGTCTTCGGGTCTTTCCCTTTTTGGCAGCAGGCTGGGCCATTGTTCCAGGCTCCAGCCCAGGCGAACTCCCTCTCTGGGCAGTCGCAGACCTTGTGCTTGCACAGGCCCAGTCAGGTGTACCCAGCATCTCCGAATGAGTCCGGTATTCCACCTCCTTCCAAGCATTGTGCTCCATGTCATTTCCCAACAGACAATCGACTGGCACGGCAGGGCTTACGGCAACTCGAAGTGAACCTGCAACCCCTTCCCACTCAAAGGGAACCTCGGCCACAGGGTAGTGGCCCAATCTGCCGTCAGCCATCGCGGTGGGGTGGAGTACATGTGGAATCACCTGCTCTGGAGACACCAGTTGACTCCTTACCATAGTCATACTGGCTCCTGTGTCTCTCAGAGCCTCCCCTCTTTGGCCATTGATGGTGACCCATTGCCCATACTTTACAGTATTTGAGGGCACCTGGATCTTAGGAACCATCTCCCGATCTCCCAGGGACACTAAGGTGACACCCGCCCACTCACCCCCCTTATCTAAGAGCAACTCCTCCCCGAGCACTACACTAGCGACTCCCGGGGCTTTTCCTCCGGTGGGAGGGGGTGGTCTTTTTGGGCACTTGACATCTCCCTTATAATGTCCAACACCACCACACTCAAAGCAGTGGACAACCCTTGGCTGCTGACTTTGGCCAGGATGAGGGTTTCTGGGCGGGTTAGCCTTAGGGGTGAATCCTGTTCCCTTTCCCTGCAAACTATTTTGGGGACCTTTTGAGAACTCCCTCTTTTAATCTCCCCCCTCCTTCTTCTGGGGGGCACCCTGTCCGGCCCTTTGGGAATCCCCTCCAGTCCCCTTTGAGGACACCCGGGTACTTGCCCAGATGTCCGCCTCCTCTGCAAGCTTCCGGGGGTTGGTCAGCTTGCTGTCCACCAGGTGTTGACGCAGCTCGGGAAAACATTTCTCGAGTAGGTGCTCTCTGAGAATAAGGTTGTACAACCCCTCATAGTCCCTCACCTCACTGCCTTGTATCCAACCCTCTAGTGCCTTCCTTGCATAGTCCAGGAAATCCACCCAATTCTGTGTGCCTAACTTGTGACTTCCCCTGAACTTCTGCCTGTACTTCTCTGGGGTTAGTCCAAATTTCTGAAGTAGTGCCACTTTCATGGTGGGGTAGTGGGTCTGCTCTTCCTGTTCCAGGGCCAATAGTGTGTCCCGTCCAGTAGGAGGCATGTATTTGTACAACCCACCCCCCCAGTGTTTTTCCTGGATCCCATGGGCTCTTAAGGAGACCTCATAGGCAGCCAGCCACTTGGCGATGTCATCCCCTGGGCTGTAGCTGGCAACTATATCCTTAGGTAGGTAGGGTCTGGATTCCCTGGTCAGTTCTTTTGTTTCGCTGCCACCATTTGGAGAATTAGAGGGTCCCATCTGTAGGGCCTTAAGTTCTAGCTCCCTAAATTTCAACTCGTGAGCCATCCTCTGTTCCTCCTTCTCCTTTTCCATCTTAGCTAACTCCCACTTTAGCTGTCTCTTTTCCCTCCTGTCCACTAGTTCAGCTTCGGTTAAGCTTCTTCCGGCAGACACTGCTGCCCTCCCTTGAAAAGGTCCTAGGTCCTGGTAGTAGGTTCCCCATCTCAAGTGGAAACAATCCTTCTACCTCTATGACCGTGTCCCGGTCCGTCCCCTCTTCCTCCTCCTTTCCCTCTCCATGTGCTGCCACCCAAGCCCTCAAACTGGTCTGGAGTTCCCCCTTCTTGGCACCACGCTTAAAAAAAACTCCCATCTTCTGGCAAAAGTCTCTAAGCTGGGCTGTAGTATAGGTCTCCAGTTCCTCCAGAGCAAATTCCATTTTGCTTATGAGAGATATAGGGACAACCACTCAGGAAGAATTGGTTTAAAAGGGCAATTCGAAGCTACCTCCACCCACCACCAGGAGTAAATTTGGAAACCCAAAAATGTAATTAGGGAGTCCGCAAGGAGAAAACTCCAGGTGTAGGCATGTGGAGTACACTTTGTTACTTCAGAGTAGACGCAAACACAGTTCTGATCCCACCGCTAGGCACCAAACATGTTGGACCTGGGGTCTCCAAGTCACATAGGGTAGCTTGGCACTAAATGGACAGGCTTACTTCAAAGGCACATGCGTTAAGTTTGCGTCACACCCACTCAGTAACTCAATGTTCATCCACCCAAAAATGACACTACACCTTTATTTTTAATAAAAGTAGGAAAGCTTTATATTCTCTTCTTGTCGCTAGTTTCTTGCTTTGTGCTCAGATACTAAATCAGTACTACATTTACAGTGAATTTAGTGCATTTACGCTTCTTATTCTGAAAACTTCCTCTCTCCTGCTGTTCTAAGCTACTCCTGCATTTCTGGCTGTACATTAATACATTCTTCAACGATTAGTTCATAAAACACTATTACTTTACACCCTGGGAACATCCAGGCAATATAAATCTGGATTGGTACCTTAATACCCAGAAGGTGACACTTTCCCCTTTATCAGGTGAGTAACCCCAGGGTTTCAAATGACAGATTCAATGCTACAATCAGCTTATTTATGACTGACTCAGATGTTTAACAAGGCAAGGCCAGAGTTCTCTTCCCCTTCCACCACTGAAAGAAAAACAAAAGATTAAGCCACAATACCCATTTTTATCAGCCTCAGAGAGTTCAATTATCTTCTTCAGCGCAATTGCTCTCCTTTGTTTCACTTATTCCTCTTAACCCTAATTCTGACAACTTCTAGTCTTAGTCTTCCCCGATCTTGCCAGAGCTGGCCTTTCAGTTATCAAAGAAAGCTCTCCCTTCTGGTGTCACGATCTGTCGTTTCTCAGTTTTACAACAGCCCCTGCTTCCACCTTACTTGGGGTCAGTCGAGTACTGTGCCGTTGCAGCCAACCAGCCCTTTTGCCACCAGAACTCCTCTTCTCCCAACAGTGCCTCCCTCGTGGACCAGGTCAAGTGCTCACCAAACCGGCACCGAGGGAAGGCCTTCCTAGGTTAGCGGTGATGCGAGCCTCTCGAGTCGTCTTCTCCGTTCCTCTGACGACCGCGTTGCTGGGCAAGTGCGAGGGAGCGGTGTCTCCGCTAGGCGCCGCCTCTCGCGTCGTCTCCTCCGTTCCTTTGACGACCGCGTTGCTGGGCAAGTGCGAGGGAGCGGTGTCTCTGCTAGGCACTGCCTCTCGCTTCCTTCTTCCGGCAGTCGGGCCCTTAGCTTCTGGGCTTGTGCACTGATCGGCGCTTCTCTACCCTCTTCTCTGAAGGGTGGAACACCTCCACGGATCTGCGCAGAGTCGCGGAACCTCCGTAGACACTACTCCCCCACCAGAGTCTCTCCGGTCTGAGCAGGGCACCTCGCTCACACCCGACCCGCTCTTCGTGAAGCCGGTAAGACGGTCTGGCGGTGTCCTCGAAAGCGGAGGGGGGAAAAGGGGACCAGAGGGGGGCCAGTAGGAAATTAAGGGCCGCTTCCCTCAGGGGTCATGAACCATCATCAGGACTCGGTCAAAGGCTAAGGGGGGGGCGTCCTCAAGTAAAGGCTGTCGACTTTAAAGATGAACTAACCACTGCTTGCGCGCCCACCTCCCCAGGCCACTGCCTCACTCCTCAAGCCCTATGGTCATCACAAAATGGCTGACCTCCCTCCGGCCTTTATATAGGCTGACCTCAGAAGGTCCAGAAGGGACCTGAAAGTTCTGGAAGTTTCCTATTCTACCCTATGGGCCCAGTCCCTGTGTTGGCAGTTGTGGCAGTTAATAGCCACCATTTTGTGTGTCTTGCGAATCCAGTCAGGAAGACGCCTAGGCCTCAAGAAAAGACTATGAGGTCAAAGAGCACCTAACCCCTAGGCCAACACCTGAAAAACTCAGTGGACATAAAAATTAAAGGTTTTGAGGGGCAGAAAGGGGACAAAAAAAAAATTTAATTAGGAGGGACTACCCAAAGGCAGACAGGTCTAACACATGTTAATATGAGAATTTCAATTTCATTAGAAGAACGGAGGCTACATTATGCATGTTGGTAGCTTTGTAAAACAACATCAGACATTTGTTCAATAGGCTTGCAATAATGACGTGCAAAACTGCTAGCATTTGAACAGTCAGCAGCTTTGAGAATGTCTTCCAACTTACCTCCAGACCAGAGAGATTTATTGGCCATAGCACCCCTCTAAGGGAGTGAGCTTGAAATTTCTTTAAGTCAATACCTGCTAAACTCATAACAGTCTTAACCCATCTAGCAATAGAGGTCGAGGTTATGCCTTTGGGTTTAACAAAGGATATAAGTAATTGGTTAACATCCTGAGGGTGAAGAGCAAACATTGTGCAATCATACTCTCTCATGCAGTCCACAACGCAAAGTTTTGGACATAAATCAAAACGTGGGTAAAAGATGGAATCAGACATAGTCTTTAATCTTCTATAAATCTCAAATTTGACTCTGAACATGTTCAAAGATCTATTTGTAATCTCCAGGGTTTTGACATCAGAGACCCTTCCGCATGAGATTAGGCATAGTAGAGTAGGTTTTTAAAACATATGTTTTTTTATTGAGGAGAGTATTAACAGGCCAGTTATTGAAAAGATCAAGGATTAGTTTGACATCCCAAAGACTTTCATATTTAGGTTTAGGGGGTCTTCTTAAACGAATGCTTTTCATCACTCTACAAACAATGACAAATTGACTTACCGTTTTACTATTGACAAGGAGATGACCAGCAGACATAGCCTATCTATAGCAATTGATAGTTCTATAGCTGAGGCCTTTATCAAATTGTTTAACAAGGAATTTAACTATGTCAACAATAGGTGCTTCCAAGGAATCCAGGTTCCTTTCCAGGCACCAACGTACCCAGATTCTCCATATGTTGTTATATCTGTAGTGAGTGCCTGGGGCCCAAGACTCTCTGAGGACAGTTGCAGCCGTCGCCGAAAGTCCAGAGACTTTATTGGATCTCCTGACACTCTCCAGGCAAGAAGGGTTAAACTCCTGTTCTGAATTAGGGGGTGAACTCCTCCTTCTACGTCTGCAAGAAGATTCTCTAGGGTAGGAATTAAGAAGGGGGGTTGCAAGCTAGTCCTAGAGTGGTGGGGAACCATGCTAGGGATGGCCACAAGAGAGCTATTAGGACAAGGGAGTACTGATCCTGTCTCGCTATCTGAAGAACTCTCTGAATCATGGCAAAGGGAGGGAATGCGTACACCTTGGCTCCTTTCCAAGATTGTAGTAAGGCGCTGACTGCTAGAGCACCCGGGTCGGGCATCCAGCTGAAGTTGTTCTCCAGTTGAAAGGTTAGTCTGCTCGCAAATAAGTCTATCTCTAGAGGGCCCCAGATCGTGTTTAGGGTACTGAACACGGAAACATTCAGTTTCCAATTGCTGTGATCTAACAGGAATCTTGAGTTCCAGTCTGTAGAGTATTCCGCTTTGAGAGTGATCTTATGTTCCAGACAGAAGAGCGATCTTATGTTCCAGACAGAAGATGCAAAGTTTCTTTCCTAGATTCCAGAGGTCCGCAGATTTGGTGCGCTCATGAGGGCGTAAAGCCCAGCTGTTAGTTCTAAATAATTTATATGGTGAGATGATTCCTCTTGAGACCAGATATCACCAGTGTTCTGATTGAGAAGGCAAGCTCCTCAGCCATGAAAGCTTGCATCTGATTCTAAAACAAACTCTGGTTTTGAACCAAAGGTTGCTTTTCTGTTCTAATCGTCTAGGTTCTTGAGCCACCAGGCTAGTTCTGATTTGGCTTCTTGATCCAGACAGATCCGATCTCCGTACCAGAGGCCAGTTCTTAGGGCTCTCGCCTTTACCCTTTGGAGGGCCCGATAGTTGAGGGGACTGGGAAAGTTAGCTTGGATGGAGGAGGAGAGGAGACCCAGAAGCCAGGATAGATCTCTCAGAGAAAAGTCTTGCTGTTTCAGGATGTGTCTTATTTCCTTCCTGATTTTGGTAATCTTTTTTGAAGGTAGTAAAAGGAGATATTTCAATGTGTCTACTGTGAAACCTAGAAACTCCAGAGATCTGTAAGGGGACAGAATTGATTTATCTTTGTTTCTGATGAATCCTAAACTTTCTAAGAGATCCATCACAGTCTTCAGGTCTTAGCCAGTTGTGAAGGCTCTTGAGACATTATAAGAATGTCGTCTAAGTAAATGATTAAACAAATGCCCCTTATTCTTAGAGATGAGGCAACAGCTCTCATGACCTTGGTGAAGCACCAAGGGGCAGAGGAGAGTCCGAAGGGGAGAGCCTGAAATTGGTAAAGGTGATTTTTCCTAGACAAATTGAAGAAAGGGTTGGTGGGATTCGGCCATAGGAATGGTGAAGTAAGCATCCTTTAGGTCTAATTTGACTAGCCAGTCTCCCTCTAGAGGGAAATTCTTCAAGAGATGGAAGCCCTCCATCTTGAAGTGTCTGTAAACCAAATATTTGTTTAGTTCTCTTAAGTTTATGTCAGGTCTCCAACCTTTGTCTTTCTTTTTCACAAGAAAGAGTGTGCTTATAAATCTTAAACTTTCTAATGGGACCTTGTGACGCTGGGTGCGGGCAGAGGCGCGGCAGATAAGGGCAACAACCGTGCTCGGGTCAAAGGAGGTTTTATTAAAGAAAGCAAATGGTCAGTACAACTCAGTCAGACTGATGGGGGCCTCCGGGGTGATCTGCTACGGCTCCTTCCCCGACGGCGGACCTTCTCCTTCTTACGGGATACTTCCGGTTTTCGCGGGGAGGGCTCTTCCTCTTCTGAGTCCGTCGCGGCTGACTCGGGCTCCCCCAAGAAGGGAAAACAGAAAACAAGGACTGTATGAGAGTTCCGTTCACTCAAAATACCACAGGGACAGGGAGTGAGGGAGGTATCACCGGTGCTCAATTATCTACAGTGCACTAAGGTGAGAGAAAGGTAAAGTGCACGGGCAAAGGGTACCGGGAGTCAGGTTTCCCGTGGATTGGTACCTACTGTACCTCTACTGCCTACCCAGCCCCGCAACCGGTCACGCACCTGAGTGAGCCACGCACCTCCCCTGGGTGAGTGGCTGGGCGGCTCGTGTGAACGGTGGCCTCCTGGCGTTCCTCCGTCCGTAGCAGGCGCCGACTCTGCTTCGATGCGGTGTTTCTCCTCCTGTACTCCCCCGGCCTCTGATGGTCCTTGCCGCTCTCCGTCGCCCTCCGTATCACGGGGTCCTCCCTCCGCTTTCCTTCGTCTCGCGCTCTCCTCTCCTCCTGACTCCCACTTCTCCTGCAGCTCCGCACTCCAAACGCTCCTCTCCTCCGACCTCCGGGTGAACAAGCACACCTGTGACTCCGTGGGTTCGCCTTTTGACGGAAATGCGTAGTAGGCCGGCTCCTCCCACTCGGCCTCCTTCCATGAGTTAAAGGGCCATTCTTCCTCGGCCGTATCCCCAATATTTGATTCAATGTCCTGTGGGGAAGGAAGAGAAACAGGGGGGGTGGTAAAAGTACCTGATCGTTCTGTTCCTTGTGTTTCGGATCGTCCCGAGGGTTTCTGGGACGTGTAGGCGGTGGGGATGAGTCGTAAGCCTGCGATCTCCGATACACCCCGTTACAGACCTCTATTATGTCTCCTTTCTGAACCATGAACTCCTCTATTATTTTTTGTTGCTCTGTTGCTCTGGAGAGAGAGCCATGTCTCTTGGGAAAGAAGTTTGTAAAGGTATGTGAGTCCAATCTATCATAAACCCATTGACAGTGTTTAAGAACCAAGGATCTTGAGTGATCAATCTCCAATTGTGAAGGAAGTATTTGAGTCTGCCACCTACTTTTTGGGGGAAGAAGGAGAAGGGAGTGTTGTGAATCTATCTAGGACCCTAATTAGATATCCCCGATTCATGCCCTTATATGGGTATAACCAAAACATACCCTTATAAAGGCATAAGAATCATGTCCATCAATTAGCCATAGCCAATGCAGTCCAAATACGGCAAGGCTACTCCCATAGACTCCTAGAAAGTACAACGCGTTCTTTAAACAAACCAAGCCTCCAGCAGCCCGGGAATTCCCCGTGCTTTTGTTTTGATTTGCACTAGAACTCCTGGAGTCCAGAAAGAACTGTTAGTTCTTAGTGACGTCTTATGTCCAACCTTACGTCAAACTCGGCACGTTTCAGGTACAAATATACCAGCATTTGCCTTAAGCAAACACACGGTGGTTTGGAGCAGAGCGGCTATCTACTTGCCCGACGCTCAGCTGATGCGAGTGCTGAAGGAAGCCGACCCTCCCATTTGACGCACTGAGAGAGACGCTGTCTTTTCTCCTGCCGAGAAATCCAGCTCCGGTGTTTCCAGTCACCCTTGCGGGTTGCTGGGAGATCGAGTCCTGAGAGAGAGATACAAGACCTCCTTCATTCTATAACCAAGGAACGGGGCTGATTAAATCCTTAAGAGAATTCTTGATTCAGATTGTTGGCAAAAAAACAACTTAACTTAAACTGCAACTTTATTATGCTTAGGTCAGGTACACCAGGATAGGCGTATATTCGAAGCACCAGTTGAGTACGGTAGTCAATGTTTTTATGTATGTATATATTTTATCCGTTTTAAAGTATCATATGGCTAAGAAACCATATCAATGCTTTTACATAATTTCATAATACTACTTTTACTGTACGCATTTTACTTCATGATAAGTATTGCAATTGTGGCAATTAATTTCTCTTGCATGAGAAAGAAGACTGCTCAATAAATAACTACTTTTATTGAAAACGCCCGTCTCTATATTTCTCTGCACTCCTGGTGAAATTAAGCATGCACGATTGACTGTGTGAAATAGCTGTCTATTGTTTTCACACGACTCTGGAGATATACTCTTTATTCTGAGGGAGCAAAGTTGTCATGTTTATGCGGTTGTCAGAAACTAATCCCTTCTTGTCTATTCAGGGAAGTTAACACCACCTTGTTTACTCAAGAAAGTTTCTAGTGACCTCTGAGCTACCTGGAATAGAATAGAATAGAATAGAATAGAATAGAATAAGATTTATATAGCGCTAAAAGTCGAGTTGGAAATAGTGACACTAAACCCAAAAAGGGTATCAAGGCGCTAGAACCTGAGAAATACCAAGAGCAAGAATAATCATAGCCAGTTCGTAGAGTTAGAGGAGAAAAGCAGAGCCAAATTCCTAAGGAACTAACACGAAGAAGGAAACAGCCACGTTTTCAGCAATTTGCGAAAGATGGACAGTGAAGGTTGGGTGGCCAGTTCAGGCGGGAGCGAGTTCCAAAGCCTAGGAACAAGCCAAGAAAAAGCTCTACCGCCCCACCTCGCTTTGCTGATTCTCGGCACCTCCAGCATATTCCTTGAGGCAGATCGAAGAGCTCGGTTTGGAGTATAGGTCTTCAACAGGCCCTTAACCCCTTTTGGACCTGATCCAAAAAAAACACTGTGAGCAAGACACAGAACTTTAAATGAAATTCTTGCCTGTACAGGCAACCAATGCAGTTCTTTTCTTGCTGCCGTCGCTGATGAACGTCTCGGGAGATTCAAGACTAATCGCGAGGCAGCATTTTGGATAACCTGGAGTTTATATATCTCCTTCTGGTTAATCCCACAGTAGAGGGCGTTACAATAATCAATCCTGGATAGCACCAGGGCGACCATCGATTGTTTGCGCGCCTCGGGAGATAAGAACGGGGCTATCTTCCTCAGAGTGCGGATAATAGAACAGCAGGTACTGACCGTTCTATTTACCTGTCGGTCAAAAGATAAGGTGGAATCAATAATGACGCCCAAATTCTTTACGAATTTTGCCGGCCGAGGGCATTCGCCCAGAGCTGTGGGCCACCATTCCTCGTTCCACAGATCCTGGTTCTTACCTATTACCAACACCTCCGTTTTCTCACCGTTAAGCTTGAGATAGTTTCTTACCATCCAGGAAGCAACCCTCTCCATACAGGCCTTGAATTTAGCCGCACCGTCTTTCCCTGACTGATTTGCCGAGACAATAATCTGTGTGTCATCAGCGTACGATAACACCTGATAGCCACAGTCCCTTATAATTTTGGCCAGGGGGGTCACATAAACGTTGAACAGCACTGGACTTAGCGCTGAGCCCTGTGGAACTCCACATTGTACTGCCATAGTGGGGGACATAAACTCACCCAGCTTCACTTTTTGTTTTCTCGAGTGCAAAAAGGAGGAGAGGAGTTTCAGAGCACTGCCTCCTACCCCTATCCCCCTCAGCCTCTCCACTAGGATAGAGGGGGACAGGGTATCAAAAGCTGCTGTTAGATCCAGCATAACCAACAGCGTGGTTTGGCCCTTATCCACCTCAGTTCTAATGCTATTTACTACCACCGTAAGGGCGGTTTCCGTACTAAGAGATGCACGGAAACCATGCTGAGATGGGTCCAGGCAGTTTTCTTTTTCCAGAAACGCTGTCAAGTGCCGATTTAAGTGCACTTCCAGCATTTTTGCCGGGGCTGGTAGTAGCGAAATCGGCCTAAAATTTTTTAGCACCTCTGGATTTAAGGAGGGCTTCTTTAACAGTGGCTTAACCAGGGCAAGCTTCCACAGCTGGGGAAAAACCCCCTCTGTAATGGCACCATTTAAGATGTCAAGAAGTGATGGCAATAAGGTGGCTCTGCAAGACTTTAAAATTCTCAGCGGGCAGGGGTCTAAGGGAGAGCAAGATTTGATGGAATCAAGAATAGAATTTGCTTCCTCTAGGGATAACAACGGAAAATTCACAAAAGAGGAAATAGGGCTAGGGGCCTCAGTTGTCTCTATACAGTTGAGATGTGGGGACGCTGTATCATAGTCCACTTCATTGTTCATCCTCTGGTTATAAATGTCCAGTGCTGTATGAATATCAGCTATCTTGGTCGAGAAGAAGTCAGCAATATTATTGCACAACAGTTGTGATTCCCTCACCGAAGAAGCTGACTTCGGGACCGATAGGGAATTAATGATTTGAAAGAGCTCCCTAGCTGATTTTGACCCAGTTGTAATTTTAATAAAGTGATTCCTTTTTTCCTCAATTATTGCTTTTTTATAGTCCTTTAATGAGAGTTTGTGTTGTGACTTCTCAAACTCATTCGGCCTGGCTAGCCATGCCCTCTCCTTTTGTCTACATCTCTGTCTAAGTCCTCTGAGTCGTTCAGAGTACCAGGGGGCCGAGGGAGATTTTCTGGCCGTATAACGTTTTTTAAGCGGTGCCAAAATATCTAATGCGCTTTCCAGTCCGTTTGACCAGTATTGCGCCGCAAAGTCTGAGCCGGATTCTAGACAGGAATCGCTTATAGGAAGAAGCAATGATAGCGTGTCGTTATTGACATTTCGATAATTTCTCACAACCTCCCAGGGATTATTGTTATTATTAGCCGGATCAGCAATCGTGGCCCTATTCACAATGAAAGGGACAAACCTAATTAAGTCTAACATAGTCAGAAGAGACCTAGGTGACCTCAGTCCTACGTCTAAACTGCTGTTTATGTTATTCCAATGCGCAGAGCCAATTGGGAAAATAGGAACCACACTACATGGCGCCCAACGTTTGGTAAGGCGATAATCTAACGCAAGACTCTAGAGTACTCAGTCGTGCTTTTCACACAGACCCCTTTTTCCCATAAAAACTCCAATAGACGTCTGGAGTGGGTAAAAGGTTTAATATCCGTTGGAACTTAGTAGGATGAGAATCCTCTGTATTAGTTTTTGGTTTAGTCAACGTTGAAGGATACAGTGTTCCAAAATATTGTGCACCTAATCTTTGTTTCCCTTGAAACTTACTCTGCAAACAAAACTTTCTGTCATTAAAATGGGAGAAAGTGAAGACGAAAGAGAGAGAGCTAGAATAGCAGCTCAACTCCTAGCGGATGACACAAGTCTCCGAGAAGAAGACCCGAATGCTATAATCATTCCGGTAAATGTAAGAAGAACTATAACTCTTAAACTTACAGAAAATGGACTATCACCAAGAGGTGGTACAGTCATATTTGTGGTAGAGGCCCATGAATATCGGCAGACAGAGGTATTCTGTTCATGGATAAATTTTCCAGCAGCACACGCTGTGACACAAGATTTCCACTATTACAAAATAGAGGAACCTCCAGAGGAATACGCTCCTTTCGAGGACGTTGAAATTCCACTAACATACCAAGAGCACCGGCTCTGGTTTAATGGCGCCCTAAAACATCAAAATCACATCACCAGGCTAGGTCCACTATGTAGACCAGGTGCCACGTGGCCGGTTCTAGCCAGCTACACACCACATCCTGACATTGAAAAGATGGCAAGTGAAGAACTTTTAGTTAAACTAAAAAAATGAACAAAGGCATACAGAGAATTAGTTCAATTGTCAATGGACGATATAACATACCTCCAGAAATTGAAAGAAACAGATATAGCAGAACAACCTTTTCAACTTGCCAGAATCATAGAAAAATCCTATGAAGAACTAGGTAGAGATAGTTTGGGTGGGAAACCACTAAAACCCCAACTAACTGAAAATCCTGAAAAAACATTTATTAAAAATAATCTCAATACTTCAAAAAAGAGTTGGGAGTATAATAAACAATCCACTTTCAGAGAAAAACGGTTTCAGTCCAGAGGAAGGTCTCCTCAACGAAGAGATAGATCTCTAGAACGAGGAGGCAAGTCTCCCCAGAGGGAGCCCTCTGAGAAAATATACAACCTTAGAGATAGGGATAAATTGAGGAAACCTGACAGATATCAAGATATTGATACACGTCCCTCTCGATCTTTTCAGAATTCCTCACAGAAATCAAAAAGAAGAGGACGGTCAGAACACAAAGAAGAGCACGTCAAGTCCAAAGACTTGGAACCTGCTCATCAAAGTAAAAAATTACAGTTACCAAAGAAGAAGGTAGCTAGTATTAAAATAAAACATGCCTAGGATTCTGAGGACACAACTGAAAAACGGAGAGTGGGCCCAGACAATGCTAGACAGCGCAGCAAGATCCTGATGAATCTTCTGGAGACAGTGGACACGAATGAATACATTCAAGTGGAAACTGCAGACACCAGAGTTAGCAAACCCCATAAATTATATGAAATAACATTATATATAGAGGGGGACAAGACTAGGCTATGACATCCTCTTAGCTGAGAAAGACTGGCCACCAGAGTTTGTCAGGGAGTGCCCTCATGGCAAAGAAATGATTATGCCTGCCTTCTCAAATCACATTCCAATTCATAAAAAAATACACATTTGCTAGAAAATGGGCAGTGGCCCAAGCTCCTGCATTATATAAAAATCATGTAGGATGGGATGAGGATTCTCCTCACCATAAAATCCAGTTAAAAAACCAACCCACTGCACAACGGCAATATCCTGTTAAGCAAGAAGCTAAAAAACAAGTCAGGGAGATATTAGATCAACTTGAATATCAGGGGGTGATTCAAACATGCACCTCACAAATGAACAATCCTTTGTTTCCTGTCTCCAAGCCAGACGATTCATATCGTCTAGTTTTGGACTACAGACACCTAAACTCCTGCTGCAAAACATTTGCAGTACAAAACTCACACAGTGCAGCACTAATGAATAACATCGTGCGCAAAAAATATAAAACGACATTAGATATCTCAAATGGCTTCTTTTGTCAAAACATTGCACCTGAAAGCAGGTATTTGACCGCTTTCTCAACAATGGGAGGGCAAAAACAATTCTGTCGACTCCCACAGGGATTCAAGAATAGCCCAGGATTAATCTCAGCAAGGGTAACAGAGTTACTACAAATGTATGATGATGAGGCATTATCATATGTCGATGACATCTATCTTACAGACGACGACCTGGAGACACACTTGAAAAGAGTGAACACCATAATACTTGGGTTCGCAGCTGAAGGGTATAAATTCAACTTTAAAAAGTCACGAATTGCCCATCTAACTGTCCTGTTTTTAGGATATGAATTATCAAGTGAAGGCAAAAGCCTAGCCGACAATTTCTTAGAGAAATGTGCAGTACTCCAAGCTCCAAAAACGCTGAAGAACTTACAATCAATACTAGGTTTCCTGAATTTCGGAAGAACATACATTCTAAATTATGCAGAGATGGTTAAACCTCTCTATGAATTAATAAAACCTGATTTCAAACCAATTAATTGGACTCAGGAACACACAGAAATTTTAAGATCATTACAAACAGACATGTTAACTAAAACAAAACTGCAAACACGTGCAAATGAATGCAACCTTGTAATCCGATTCATCCCAGGAAGATGCGGATTCACGTACCTGACCTCTAATGAGGGAGAAACGGTACCAATAGCTTATAAATCACACTTGTACATACAAGCTGAAATGAAATTCAGTTCAACTGAAAAAATTCTAACTGCTGTAGCAAAAGAAAGAGCCCTCGCACAAGGTAAACGAATAATAATCATTACACCAGTACCTGCCCTAGAAGCAGTAACAAGAGCAAGCATTCCAAATGCTAAAGCTCTACATCCGAGATGGATACAATGGGTTAATTCTCTTGCTGCATCAGACGTAGTATACGAATTTGATCCTAATTTAAAAACACAAGAATTTCTCCAATATGAATATGAATGTCCACTGACGACCGAAATCCTGCCTCTGGAACATTACGGCTGTATAATATATACAGACGGTTCAGCACAACCCGCAGTTGGGGGTAAACCAGCATAGAGTGCTGCGTGCGCGATTGTTAAAGGTCGTTGGCACGAAGGAAAATTTAGACCACTGGTCACTAAAACTCAATCTCTAGGAGATTGTACAGCTCAGCGAGCTGAACTACTGGCTTTTAAGATGGAGCTTGTAAATACCAATCACTAATAGTGTGCGATTCATATTACTGCGTTCAGTCTTACAATGAATACTTGCAGAACTGGGTTCAAAACGGCTTCAAAGATGCAAAAGGTGGCACAATCAAGCATAAAATGCTTTGGGAACAAGTAGTTCTTTTACAGAAAGTACTACAAAAGACTCACGTGATACATACACTGAGTCATCAAGTGATGGCGTTCACGTTGCAGGGAATTCATTGGCTGATGAGGCCGCGACGGCAGCTGTGCAAACGGCTTCCGTAGCTGCTATCACCCGGTCAAAAACAAAAATAGACAGCGATATAATGCAAGCTGTCAGTGCTTCAGTAAAAGATGATAGAAAAACACTCCCGAAAGGCTTTCCAGTAAAGTACTCATACATAACTGATACGAATAATGTTCCTTTTGCTCGAATCCCTGGAGTGGGGGATAGGGCGATTCCAAACATGGAACACAGGTTAGGACTAATTTTAGCCGCACACGAAGGGCTCGATTCTGCACATGCTGGTGTTTCCGCCACATTATCATTATTAAAACAGAGATAATGGTGGCCACGCATGAGGAAACAGACTAGAAACTATGTTCTAGAATGTGAAATATGCCAAAGAATGAAAGTATCAACAGTGAAACGACCAGCACAGACGCCCCTTCTAATCTCAGATAAACCACTAGCATGTGTCTACCTGGACCACTGTGGTCCCCTACAAAGGGATGGCAACTATAAATATATCATGGTCGCAGTGGATTCCTGCACGAGATTCATTTGGATGTGGCCCCAGCGCTCGGCTGACGCCAGAACTGTTATAAAAGATTTGCGAGTCTTTATCGGCACATACGCAATTGGCATGCTACATTCTGACCAGGATCCTGCGTTTAGCTCTCGAGCTTACAAAGAGGCCATGACTAGCATGGGCATTGCATTGTGGTACTCTTCTCCCTTCCATCCTGAGGGAAATGCGGTAGTGGAAAGAAAAAACCGTGACAAAAAGCAATCTATAACGGCAAGGGTATTAGGTTCGGGTGATGGGTGGGTCAAACATCTAACAAGTGTCCAACGTAGTCTTAACAATCTGCCAAGAAATTCTCTAAAAGGTATCACTCCTTACGAATTATTGTTCGGCACTAGAATGAAAATCCAGGACTTAGATTGTCAGACTTCAGTGGTAAAAGAAAAAGCCTTTGATATCAAAGATCGTTTGGCTGTTTTACAGGACTTAAATGAAACACGAAGAAGTCTTAGTAACATAAAGTTCAAGCCAACAGCCACTGAAGAGAAACCACCTGTCCCAGCAAGACCTGTCTGGATTCCAAAGATTGGGGATCTGGTCAGAGAAAAGATCGCGGTGAAGAAGGAATTTGGGCCTTCTTACAGAAAAGCAGTACCTGTCTTAGCTGTCAGCGGAACAAGATCAGTAGTACTACCTCCACTTGCTGGTAAAAAGGAGAACAGAGTTGTATCCATCGACCTGGTAAAACCACAATCATGTGGCCAATAATAAGTAGTAGGCCCAGTGGACTCCCAAGAAATAGCAGAAGACCAAACCTTGCTACAATCCAAGAGGTTCAAACTGAGAGACTAATCACATTTGATAAACCTGCAGTGAATAAAAAAGTACTATGCAACAAATCCATGGAACTTGTGCCTCTTGAAACCCAAATTGCAGCAGTTCGTCAAGAAATGCCTGCCTACAACGATGTAGCCTCAGACTATGCTAATGAAACAAAGAAATCCGAAGAATCCGGAAGCAATAGCAACAATTGACAGAACTGCATCTGGCTACTTCATCAATTTCGATTACTTTTCTGATGATCCAAGTGAGCACGAAGAAACGCCAGCAACAAAAACTTTGAAAGAAAAAATGACTAAACTCTTTCATCAACTAAAAGAAACATATCTGATTTCACCATGGATTGAATTTTGGATTGTGTTGTGTGTACTTTTCCTCCTACTTTGGCTCATCATGGTTTTATGTTTGGGTAGATTTGTTGATGGAATATATAGTACAATGGACACAGCAAGTCAGAACATCAACTTGGTCCTAAAGCCTCACAGATCTTCACACATTGAAAAAAGAGAACTGTCATCAGTAAACATCATAGCCAATCCTATACCTGGTGGGGTAGCATGGGACAAAATAGATTATGAAATCTATGGCCCGATGGAGCTCTTGAAATATCCACATCAATTCAAGGTTTCCTTAAGTGACTTTGTGACACCAAGTACTTTATCTGATGATTGGGACTTTGAAAATATTAAAAATATGATGTCAGATTTAGTAATGTCAGCAGAATTTACAGAACATGATTATTTACAGGGTTCATTGAACTACGAACAAATTTACTGTTTAACCACTAAGGTCATCACTATTTGCATAAATCTGCTCAACCTAGAAATGTTTTAACTTATAATCAATGAGAACATTGTCCAACACGGCCAAAAGGCAGCTCGAAAACATTTTATGAGAAATTCACATACTTCTCAGGGTTTAACAACAGTGATCCAGAAACGTTTTATTTTAAAATGTTAAATAAGACAGGAATGAAAACAATGTTGACAAATACTAAATTGATTTATTCTAAAAAAAAAATTAGGATAAAATGTCTAAATTTGGTTTTGAATTTTGGAAAAACAACATTGAAACAAACACCATCTGGGGTTCAAAAGACTGGCAGGTACACGGTCTAGAAGCATTATTTAGAGCCCGCATGATCCCAGAGCAGATAATATTCCTGAATGACACCATTCAACAGACAACCTGTCTTGGTTTAGCCAAGATAAAAGACTTAAACAAACCGTCTATTCCCAAGCCCATACTTGATAGTAATAGCACTACAGATGTGGAGATAGACGTATCCCATATTTTACACCAAAACAGAACAAATCCTGATTGGAAAAAATGGTTGATCTGGCCCACAGACACAAATAACTGTCAAGATAGATTCCTGAACAAAACACAGGGGTTCAAACAGAACAGGCCAGACCCAAGATATTCCCAGAGACAACATCCAGGGATAGTTACAACATATAGTGTAGGAAAACTCTGCCTTGAGTGGCTACAGAAATCCACACTGCCAGAAATTAAGCAACACTTGACTTTACTTAAAGAAGGTGCTGACTTGCAAGATTTCATACTGGGACCTCGCAAACAGCGTCAAAAACGTTTAATATACGCCGGTATATACACTGTTTACAACGAAGCTTGGAAAGTAACACAAATTGAAACTGCAGAAAAAATACGAGAAATTGATCGTATAAATTTGGAAAAATCCCTTTCTGTAGTGGACAATGGGTTAACGACTCTGTCCTCCAGAATTTATTCACTGGACAGTATTGTATCATCTGCTATTGATATAATAGAGCAGGACTTGCTAATGTTACAACATGGTCAGTTCCAATTACGTTCTATTGTACAGCTAGGCAGGACATTGCAAAACCTGCGTTCAGGCTACGCACCATGGCGTCTAATCAACACAACGTCATTATTTTCTATCTTTAACCTTACTGATAAACAAATCAGTTTGGCACAAAAAGGAGCAGACTATACGATTCTGAGCATTGAAAAACTTGAGAGATTACCATTGACAATGTCAGAGAGACCTGTCATTGAATGGATAATACATGGAACGATTACAATCCCAATAACAACTTTCCAGTTTAAATATTGCCAATAGTATATACCAGCAGGCCTGTATGAAAGGTTGGGTAAAGGATACATCAAATCAACCTAGAAATTACCTTATACACATAAATGTTATAGTGAAGGGAAAAAAGAGGTATTCCTTAGTGGTAACAATTGTAAAAAATCACTAAGCGGTACACTTCTGTGTCAAGGTATTAACTTGCATGGAGCCTGCGAAGGTTCATCAAATAACCTTTCATGTCACCTGCACGGCACTCCTGCAACACAGATAGAGCCTTTTTTCAGACAGCTTTCCAACGGCAGCTATGTTCTAATAAGTGACCACAGCTGTTGTGGCATTGTGCCAGGAAAAGCCTATCTCGTAACCGTTACTTCCAGGGTCATTTGCTGTATGCAAGTATTGTATCCAAACGGCAATCCAGACATGGAGGCTGCAATATGGCCTTCTTTGAATATCTCTTCTATTCGAATTGATACTTTAAGCAGAATGAAGTCTATTCTTTTACAGACAACTGTGCCTTTAACCTCGTCCAAAGAGACATATGATCTGCAAGTTGCAGGGACAGCGGCAGAGATACATTCCCTATTATCAACAAATTGCCGCGTACATTTCGTAGAAATGTTAGGTCAAATTTTAAACATGTCTGATACCAGTGGCATCGCACATGTATTTAAGACAATTTTTTCGGGACTGTTAGCACCCTTTGAAACAGTTCTGGGCATCTTCCCGAATTTTGTGCATTCTGTATTTGGCGGACTGCCTCTTCTTTTGGGACTCGTAGCAGGAATTTTATTTTTGTTCCTTCTGCTTCGATATGGCAAGCCAAGCAACAGACAAAACTCAGGCTATAATGGAAGAAACGATGTTGGCCATACGTTACAGAGAACGGATCACTAAAGTCCTCGGCTTTGCCCGGCTAAGAGATCTGAGTACTACCTGGTTTCTTTCATTCAGACCAATCTGGCAGGATTGCATCTTACCTGTGCTTCGATGTCTGCTATGCGGAGAAGAATGTGTGTTGGACGTCTGTCTTACACTACCATCAGCAGTACCTATGGATATCGATACTTTGCTTGGTTCGGTAACGGTTCATGCAACGTGTTGTCCCCAGCGGCTACCTATTCTGATGACGGCATTCGTTGAGACTTCACCATTACGATTAGGTGGCGGTGAAGTACGAGATGAAAGCAGCACCACACAGGTACAACCTTCTGTGAGCATTGCTGATCCAGACATCGATGATAGCAATGATTCTCACATTTGCACAATTTCAGCTTTTTTGAACTCGGTCGAACTGTCACCTACTGTTGTAGACCAATTTTTCGCAAGCCTGTCTGATATGATGTTCTCTCCTAACAAAGAGAATGACTTTTAAAACAACGAGCACACAACATTCCCTGAACTCTGAATTCCGCCTTCAGTTTTTGATAAACAACACTACTGAAAACAATTGGAACTATTTTTCCCCTGAAAACGAAATTATTTTTTCCATTTCCAAAATATTTACAGTTATTTTTTTGGCACATGGTACTCTGCTTAAAATAGAACTATTCTTAGAGAACAAAACTTCTATTTTTAGAGACTCTAGAGACAATATTTTACCTCAGCCTCTAGCACATGTACAGTATTGTATAAATATGTGATGAAATGGTCTCGACCTTCTTTTCTGTATTAAGAGCCATTTCATAAATGTAATTTTCGCAATTCATTCAGCCGATATTTTTATTTGCATTATCTGAATGATACCACTGCTTGAAAGACGTACAGTATAATACTCATTTTTCGTGTATACACCATACACCATTTCAAATGCAATCTATGTATTTTGGGGTGCGTTGAAAAACACCCATGCATCGTTATATGTTTAGTATTGCTTAGTATTTAGTAATGATGGACATTAATACGTGGAGTGGGTGTTGTGAATCTATCTAGGACCCTAATTATGTATCCCCGATTCATGCCCTTATATGGTTATAAACAAAACATACCCTTATAAAGGCATAAGAATCATGTCCATATTTAGCCATAGCCAATGCAGTCCAAATACGGCAAGGCTACTCCCATAGACTCCTAGAAAGTACAACGCATTCTTTAAACAAACCAAGCCTCCAGCAGCCCGGGAATTCCCCCTGCTTTTGTTTTGATTTGCACTAGAACTCTTGGAGTCCAGAAAGAACTGTTAGTTCTTAGTGACGTCTTATGTTCAACCTTACGTCAAACTCGGCACCTTTCAGGTATAAATATACCAGCATTTGCCTTAAGCAAACACACAGTGGTTTGGAGCAGAGCGGCTATCTACTTGCCGGACGCCCAGCTGATGCGAGTGCTGAAGGAAGCCGACCCTCCCATTTGATGCACTGAGAGAGACGCTGTCTTTTCTCCTGCCGAGAAATCCAGCTCCGGTGTTTCCAGTCACCCTTGCGGGTTGCTGGGAGATCGAGTCCTGAGAGAGAGATACAAGACCTCCTTCATTCTATAACCAAGGTACGGGGCTGATTAAATCCTTAAGAGAATTCTTGATTCAGATTCTTGGCAAAAAACCAACTTAACTTAAACTGCAACTTACTTACTCCTTCCCACGTATTAGGCTTAGGTCAGGTACACCGGGGTAGGCGTATATTAGAAGCACCAGTTGAGTACCTTAGTCAATGTTTTTATGTATGTATATATTTTATCCGTTTTAAAGTATCATATGGCTAAGAAACCATATCAATGCTTTTACAGTATTATTTCATAATACTACTTTTACTGTACGCATTTTACTTCATGATAAGTATTGCAATTGTGGCAATTCATTTCTCTTGCATGAGAAAGAAGACTGCTCAATAAATAACAACTTTTATTGAAAACGCCCGTCTCTCTATTTCTCTGCACTCCTGGTGAAATTAAGCATGCACGATTGACTGAGTGAAATAGCTGTCTATTGTTTTCACACGACTCTGGAGATATACTCTTTATTCTGAGGGAGCAAAGTTGTCATGTTTATGCGGTTGTCAGAAGCTAATCCCTTCTTGTCTATTCAGGGAAGTTAACACCTCCTTGTTTACTCGAGAAAGTTTCTAGTGACCTCTGAGCTAGCTGGCAAACCTAATTAAGTCTAACATAGTCAGTAGAGACCTAGATGACCTCAGTCCTACGTCTAAACTGCTGTTTATGTTATTCCAATGCGCAGAGCCTATTGGGAAAATAGGAACTACACTACAGGAGAGGGGAGAGAGTTCTCACTTGCAGGGTTGTTTGAGATGAAGGTCCTCAGGATCTAAATCATCTGATGCTTTGGCCTCTAATTCTCTGGGGGTAGAATTGAGGCACGTTGTACTGCTGATACCCTCTTCCGAAACCGCAGGATCTGTGAAATGGCCTTTGATTGAAGCAGCCAAAAGAGAGTACCCATCTTCTGGCCCACCTTAAAAGGTTAGGATTGAAAACTCTGCACATATTTTGCTGTGCCTTGTCCAGGGCGGTGAAAGTGTAGATGTATTTCCCCAAGGATTTAATGAGGTCTTCTCCAAAGAGTAAACCTTTTGGGTTTTGTGAGGGTTCTTTATCTGCCAAGTCAGTTAGTTTGGATGTATTTTAGTCAAAACGACTCTTTGTCTTTCTGCATTAATGCTAGCTTTGGATTTACCCAGTAGAATTAATGCTCTCTGTCTCCATCCCCTGATGACATTGGTGTTGAGAGGGGTGCCATTGATGTGGCTGTCTTCTGCGGAATCAAGGATTCTGGCTAATGGTCCCAGTACGTCGAGAAGATGGTCTTGGCACCCTTACAGGGATTTTTCCATACCCTTTTCTTGGATCACGTCCAAGATTGAACAGGAATTTAATGAGTTCAGGGTCCAAATTGGGGGTATAGCAAATTTTATCCTCAGAGAAGGTCTAGAGCATTCATCTCTAAGGATGTTGTGAGTGTCCCTTTATAAGTGGTTTCTTATCCATTTTTTAATGAATTTTGTGACATGGTCCTGAGGGAACCACTCAGAACTTCTTGGGTGTTTCAGATTTAATGGGGAAAACGTTCTTCCCCTAAGGGGTCAAGGATAATGTCCTTAGAGGATGATGGGTGTTCCTCTTATGGATTGTAAAATTCTTTATCATCTTCATCAAGATCAAGGACATACTCATCAGGTATGTCTGAGGATTCTATATCAGTAGATTCATTATCTCCCATATTGTAAAGAGCATTATGATATTGTGTGCCGCTAGGGACACCCAGATGTTTTGTGCCCCTAAGGACACCCAGATGTTTTGTGCCGCTAAGGACACCCAGATAAGTTGTGCCGCTAAGGACACCCAGATAAGTTGTGCCGCTAAGGACACCTAGATAACTTGTGCCGCTAGGGACACCTTGGGAGTTTGAGGTGCGAGGACCTCCATTAAAAGTTGAGGTGCTAAGACCTCCCTGAATTGATGAGGTGCTTGGACCCGCTATTTTGCTCTTATCAATGTTTTTACTTTTCTTAAGTCTTGTACCCCTTAATTCAGTGATCTTGTCAGAGTAGAATTTCTGAGATTTTGTCCTCATCAGGGAGTGACCTATTCAGAGGACATGATCTGACTTAAGGTCTCAAACATGCAGGACCTCAATTCCTTATGAAAGATTTTTTGCAGGGCTTCGTTGTCTATGTGTTATGATGTTGTTGCTTCTTCCATCCTCGTGCAGGCATGAGAATCCCTGCTGTCATCTATAGATCTTGTTTAGTTCTAGATTCTCTGCATTCCGAGGAGGGCGGTTGCCGAGGCAGGATTGTTAGAGCTTCTCCAGAGACATTGATCTTTACAATAAATACTTTTAACCGAATCTAACATCTGAAATCCGTGTCACGTACTTCAACATTTTGGCGACGATCTGTTTTGTCTTACCTCATCTTCCATCAAGACCATCGAGACCCCACATCGCTTCTCGTCAAGACTTATTGGCACATCGTTTTTCTTCGCATCTCATCTTCGGAGTTCTCTGGTGAAATTTTTCATCTTTCAAGGTACTGTTTGTGGCAATTATCTTTGGCGATTCTCATTTTTCTCTTTCTTTGGTCATTTTTCTTTGTTTGGCAACCCCCCCTTGTTTTCGGTTCACGCGCATTCCTTAAGTCGCGAGCCGCATTTCACGTTCGATTTGCGCGCACAGGCATTAGAATTTAATTCCTATGGTGTTCTTCAAAGATCTAAAGCTGTTTTTGTTTTGAATGGGGTTTCAGTGACACTCTTAGTGGACATCGGTTCCATGTTCATCATCATTTCCTTTCGCTTATTCAAAGAGTGTTGGCCACATATGCCACTCTCTGAGAGTGATATCACGCCAAAGGGATATGGAGGTGAAGTTATTAATATAAAGCATGTCATGGATACCTCTTTTGAATTCAAAGGCAGATCTTCGTCAGGAAAAGTATATATTTCTGATGATGGTCCAGCAATTTTAGGTTGGATACAACAACATGACTTACACATTATTTTGGATCCTAGGTCTGTGGATAAGGTACTAGTTATTGATGATTTTCCTAATGTTAATGCTGTTCTCACTAAATACAATGATGTTTTTCGCTAATTTGGGTAAGTTGGAGGGATATGTACATGAAATTAAATTAAA
The DNA here is from genome assembly GCF_964261635.1 of Lissotriton helveticus. Taxonomy (NCBI): domain Eukaryota; kingdom Metazoa; phylum Chordata; class Amphibia; order Caudata; family Salamandridae; genus Lissotriton; species Lissotriton helveticus. The sequence continues at coordinate 1,958,476,624 of NC_136061.1, forward strand.
GAAAAATGTTACTCCTGTAAAACATTCTCTTAGGAGGATTCCTATTGCGATACAAAAGGAAGTTAAGGAAATGCTTGGCGATATGCAGAAACAAGACATAATAGAACCAGTGGAAGCCTCCGAGTGGCTATCTCCGGTCGTGGTCACACAGAGGAAAGATGGCAAACTTCGTTTTTGTGTTGACCTCAGGTATTTCAACCAGAACATTATTGTAGATAAGTTTCCCCTTCCTAATATCTCGGAAATGGAACTCTTGATGGACAAGGCAAAATTTTATAGCAAACTTGATCTCAGATCAGCCTACCACCAGTTAGTACTACACCCTGATTCTAGGAAACTTACTGCGTTTGTAACCATCAAAGGTGTATTTCAGTGTAAAAGATTGCCTTTCGGGCTGGCCTCAGTGGCCAGCGCATTCCAAAGCATGATGCATTCTTTACTAAAAGATTTGAAACACGTTCACTATTTTCAGGACGATATCTTAATTACTGGTATAGATGAGTCTGAACATAATGCAAATTTGGCTAAAGTGCTACATATTTTGTTGAATGCTGGTCTTACTTTAAGGAAAGATAAATGTAAATTTCTAATGACAGAGATAGACTATTTGGGTTACCCCATTTCTCAATCTGGAGTCAAACCAAAAGAAGACTTGTTGAAAGCTATTAGATGTGCACCCACTCCTTCAAATAAGGGAAAGTTGAAATCTTTTTTAGGGTTAGTGGAGTATTACTCCAAATTTGTGTCAAATTTTGCTCATAAAACTGAAGCGTTGCGTTTGTTACTTAGCAAAGGAGTACAATTCACATGGGAATCTCAACAATCTGAAGCCTTTGAGAAAATTAAACTTGAGATTGTCAATGAAGGTATTCTTACTACATTTGAACCAGGTAAAGATAATTATGTAACTGTTGATGCAAGTGCTCATGGTATTGGTGCAATTTTATCTCAAAAGAAAAATGGTGTGGAGGAAACAGTTGCTTTCGCTTCTCGTTCACTCAGTTGTTCTGAACGTAATTACGCCGTGATTGAGCGTGAAGCGTTAGCTGCTGTGTGGGGAGGTTCGCATTTTCGCACCTATGTGTGGGGAATGCAATTTTCTTTAAGAACTGATCACAAACCTCTTATTAAGATTTTATCACCAGGAGGTGCTAACAATGCTTCTCCTCGCTTGATGAAATTCGCTGCCAAGTTGCAAGAGTATACGTATAATTTGGAACATATCTCTAGGTGGAAAAGTATACAGGCAGATTGCTTATCTCGTTTGCCTATTCTGTCTGGAAATTGTGATGAGTTTGAGGAAGAGAATGTTTGTTAAGTGGCAAGCTTTGATGATGTGTGTTCAGATGATTTCAAATCCATTTTTAAAGATGAATGGCATCAGGCAGTCATTGAAGATCAAGATTTTGTTGGCTTAGTTAGTGCCATACGCCTTGGTTGGAGACGTGAGGGTGAGGTGAAACCTTCCTTATGTAATTTTATCAAATTGCAAGAGGAACTTAGCCTTGGTTGTTCCAATGATTTGGTGATGAGAGGTGAAAGATTCATTCCACCAAACTCACTCAAGAAAAAACTTTTCTTCTGGCGCATGAGGGTCATCTCGGCCAAAGCATGACTATTAAACGTCTCAAGCTTAATTTTTGGTTGCCTGGAATGGATGAAGATGTTCGAGTGTGGGTTGAGAATTGTCCATTGTGTAAAGAAAGTGAGAGAAGATTGAAAATTGATTCACATTCTCAGGGTTCTATTGCTCATGATACGGACTTACCTTGGGAGAAAGTCTGTTTGGATTTTATTGGTCCGATGGACTTCTTATCTGTTGAATGTCGTTTTGCTATGGTTTTAGTGGATGTTTGCTCACGTTGGATATGTGTGGAGTTCATGAAGAACATAGCCACTGAAAATGTAATCAAACATCTCAGATCTAGTTTTTTAAAAGAGAGTTTTCCACGTATTCTACTTTACAGATAATGGTACCCAACTAACTTCTTTGTCTATGCACACGTTTCTTTCAAACCATGGGATCAAACATATGTGTACCTCATTGTATATCCCACAAGGAAATGGTATTGTGGACGGTATGAATAGAATGGTGAAGGGTACCATTCAAATGTCTGTTCAGGGTCAATGTGATGTTCGAAGAGCTGTGGAAGAGTTGGTTTGGTCGTATAATACCACTATTCATAGTGTCACCAATGCCATTCCTTTTGAGCTGATGCGTGGTAGGGTTCCCAAAACCAAATTGACTCCACATTGGTTATATGAAAAGGATGTGTCCCTAAATACCACTACTCTCTCTGGTAAGATGGGAAGGGTAGAAGTAGGGGATCTAGTCAAAATTAAGTTAGGCAGAAGAGAACATGGTGTAAATAAATTTTCAGATACTTTTGGAGTTAAGGAGGTTCACAAGTGGCATGTAGTGTTGGAAAATGGGCAATGTTGGAACTTCAGAAGAATTGCCCTATATTCAAAGGGAATTAATGTCACGGGTTCTAGTGTTGATGTTTTTAGAAAAAACTTTCCTAGCAAAGAGACTCAGGAAGTTAAACGAATGAAATCTGTACGTCAATGTTGTCTTCCAAAAAAATATGATAATTTTCTTATGTATTAAGTGTTGTTTATCATTGGAAGATTAACGAAGAAATAGCGAGTTGAAAGAATGTATTGTTTTTTATTTGTAGTGTGTTTATACAACTTGTGTTTTTGTACTTCTCACCTGCGTTCTATATTTCTTTATGCATTATTGTTTCATTGTTTTTTGTAAGGAAAGAAGATATGTTATGATGTTGTTGCTTCTGCCATCCTCGTGCAGGCATGAGAATCCGTGCTGTCATCTATAGAACTTGTTTAGTTCTAGATTCTCTGCATTCCGAGGAGGGCTGTTGTCGAGGCAGGATTGTTAGAGCTACTCCAGAGACATTGATCTTTACAATAAATACTTTTAACTGAATCTAACAACTGAAATCCGTGTCACGTACTTCAAAACTATGTTAGGAGTAGGGGCAGAAGCCTTGTCTGAGTCAGAGTCAGACCTGATGTATAGGAAATGTTAACTTGTAAAATGTGGTAAAACCCTTTAATGAAAGAGAATTAGGGAGGATTTCCCTTAATAACAGTGACAAGGTTTATAGATGAAGGAATGCCAAGAGAATAATTACTCTCTTATTATAATTAATTTTGTTATAAAATGTTGAAAAGGCCAGTTAAATGAGAATTTCCTGCTAAAACCCCCTTTTTAATAATTTTTATGAATACGTTTGTAAAACAATAACAACTTGCGGATGAAATCTGAAATATTAAAAGGTAGCGATGCAGAGCCGCGTTGGAGTGCGCAGCCTGCATCGGTGGAAAGAGGTGAAAAACAGGAGTTAAACGAAGACATTAGGTAAGCTTATTATGGCATGAGGAAGTAGAACAAGAATGAAATTGAAGAATAATTGTTTACACAAAAAACAAAATATTAAGGTTCGAATAAACATCTAAAAATCTTTAAATATATTCAAACATTAGAAATAGTACATAAGCTGAAATAAAAGGCAGGTTAATCTGGTCAGTCACGCAAAGATGGGACTAGGGAAGGGGGTGTAAGGAGATCGCTGTAAATTGGAGATCGGTATAGAGGCAGTAGGAAAGGAAGTGGGGTTAAGCCACACACTAGGGAACTTCAAAATAGAGATAACAAGCATTTACAATGCAATGGTCTCGGCATTGTTAAAGTTAGAGCTATTGGCATTGCTCATGACATTTTTATTTATGTTTTTGTTTTTAAAACATAAATAAATGGCATTGTCATTTACAATGCCAATAGCTTAATCGCTCGCAAATGCGAGACCTATTGCATTTGCACTCACAGAGCCACACACACAAAGCCACCCACACACACACACAGAGAGCCACTCACACAGTCATTCACATCGAGCCACCCACACACACACAGAGCCACCCACACACACACACACACACAGAGCCACCCACACACACAGAGAGCCACCCCCCCACACACACAGATCCACCCACACACACACACAGATCCACCCCCACACACACACAGAGCCACCCACACACACAGAGCCACACACACACACACACACAGAGTCACCCCCACACACACAGCCGCCCCCACACACACAGAGCCACCCCCACACACACAGAGCCACACACAGAGCCACCCCCACACACACAGAGCCACACACGCTGAGCCACCCCCACACATGCAGAGCCACCCCCACACTACACAATATAAAATCTTCAGCACCGCCCACTGCTTACGCAGTGCGACGGTAGCCTCGACCTAAAAATGAAATTGGAACCAACTGATCAGTGTAAAAGGGACATTTTCAATCAAGTCCCGTCAATCATAGTCAACTTAAGGATGTGACATAACGGTCGGGGTTGCCGACTTTGGAACTGGCGAACCAGCTTCGAGGGTCAGGTAGGATTACTATTCTGTGATCACTTAATCTCTCCATGCCTACCAAAAAATGAATGTGCCCTTGTGTAACGTAACTGGTAGTCAAGTAAAGTTTTCCAATACCTTCAGGTCGAGTTCGCTCTATATAAAAAACCTGCACACAAAAAAAACCTGGTGGGTGCAGTTCAGTTGCCCGTGACCCGCGCAATGTGCACAAACTCGGCCCACATCCCGTTCCCCAATTACGTTGATTGCCGCTACTGAAAACGAAAAGGACGTATTGAAAAATCACCTGACAAAATGGTTATTCTTACACGTCCTGCTTTTCTCCCGCATGGGACAGTCTACCCTACAAAGCTCACGTCGCAGGACTCCGGGGATAAATCTTTGGTCTATTATGCATGTTTTTTTCCTGCTTTCCTATCCCGCCAGCATTATACAGTGCGTCCCATTAAGGGATGAAAGTGAAGCTCTCGGGCGCGGTGACAGAGATGGTTGCTTCACAATCTTATAAACGCTGTGCGCTGATCTAAGCCCCCCCAGCGGCACACAGGAAGAACATTCGCTTAATAGCAGCGTAATCTGCGTGCTTTAAATTGTAACCACACAGTCAGAGGCTGTCTATTGAAACAATTTGGCAGCAACGCTGCGGGCGGCCGCAGCTAATTAAAGCGATCAGAGGGCGGAAGCTTGGGTAAACAGAGGACATGGCGGCAGGCACCGGAGTCCAGTGTGCCAGCCGGGAAGAGAGCGGGCTGGCAGGGACATGACGTTTGCTGGGCACCACCTGTGCCATCAAATTGCACCATTGAGCTGCATTGAATTCTGTGATAATAGCAGCACGTGTCCCCCGCCTCGTGAAGGGGGAGTATTAGCCACCAGTCTCCTTGGTACTCACCATGATTTATAGCTCCTTGAAACTGAGAAACGTCCTTGTAAATCACTGCAGATAGTCCCGCGTTCCCTGAAAACGCAACCTTTTTTTTAGTCGAGTTGTACATAAGTTATTTTTACACACGATTTAGTACCAACACCGATGCTACGTTAGAGGTTGTTTTGTAGTGTAGTGCTGCTCGCTGATTACTTTGCCTCTTGGCGCTTTTAGTTGTCTGACAAAATTCTGTTTTTTTCAATAACAGTAACACGGCAAAGCAAAGAAAAACCTCAATATCGCTTTAGGAAATCACCGCAGTCCAGTGTAAAATGAACAGGTTCACCACTCTCAAACGTGACATTATTTATAATAACACTCAGCGGTCACATTCCCAGCTACTTTATTGCCAAAATGGCTGCTGCTGGCCGGCCAGTGCCGGCTCCTCTCAGACGCGCCCCCTGGCTCCCCTCGGGTCCAAGGCACCTCCGTGGCAGCCAGGTAGGACCATTCTGCGGTCCGGCGCGCAGAGTTTGCAGTCGGCTTGCGTCCTACCCTTGGAGTGACTGATTATTAAGTACAAGGAAGCGTGTGAAACAACTGCAGCATGGAGATTTTCCCGTAAAGTTTCACGGCGGAGTTTCGCCAGCCCCCCCCCCCCGAAAATGACGGGCGTTTCTCCGAGCAATTTGTGAATGATCTTGGAGAAAAATGATGGTGTGGAGCGCTCCTCTCTTACCTTACGATCTTGGAAGGCAAGAGAGGAGCGCTCCACACCACCATGTTTCTCCGAGGTCATTCACAAATGGCTCGGAGAAACGACCATAATTTTTGGGATTGAGGGCCCTGTTTAGGTCAGACTGGGACCTCGGCGAGAGGGAGGGTGTAATGACCACCACTAGAAAAGGGGCGGGGCTTAATAAAAGAGAGAAAAACACCCCCGAATCTGCTCAAGACGGGGCCTGAACTGAGTGACGCCCCTCTCCTCCAATGGCTGGCCAGCATTTACGAGGCCAGCCAATGGAGAAGAGGGGCGGGTTCAAGCCCCCATACTACCAATATAAAATCTTCGGCTCCGCCCACTGCTTACGCAGTGCGACGGTAGCCTCAACCTAAAAATGAATAATGGTAATGAAGGAAAATGAACTTATCTGCTTGGAGCCGCATTTAAAAGAGGCAGATTGTTGATGGCTCATGCCTTTCGTGTGTTGCTGTTGTTCTATTCTGGAACCTTTTAATATTGTGATGTAAGCGGCTGCTTGGACTGCATTAAAGGAATAATGCATAATGTCAGCCTCCGTTCTTGCAATGAAATCAGAAGGAGGGAGACTAGCCTTGAAATCGGTAGTCTCCCGCCTGAATCGGGAGGGTTGGCATGTATGCATTAATGAGTTAGATGTGATATCATGTGGTTGGAGCAGTTGTAACTGCACATGAGAAGTAGCGAGAGAGGAGGAGCATCAGTTGGAGCCGCGGCGTTGAGTTATACAAAACCTACAGCAAGCCACAGCGCGCTGTTCGATGATTTTCTTCTGTGGTGGGCAGACGTAAAGAGAGGAAAGTCCGTTGTGCCCGCCAAACCTACGGCTGCTGACGCCTTTGAGAACCCCCTGGTGCTGTGGGCAGGAGCGAGGAGACTGGCAAGAACAGGTAAGGAAAAAGGTGAGAGGAAAGAAGACAATATGTTTGGCGTCCACCAAAACCTGCTAACCCCAACCTTGCAGCTTGCAGCCAACAGCTTTTTGGGGGCCCGAGATCTAGCATGCAAATCGGTAACAAGCATTAGGTCCTGTGATAAAACAGTAGAGTTCCTGGGAAGGCGCAGAAGTTGCTAGACTGGGCTTGTTGTGGCTTGCTTTCTCTGAGAATCTCCCCTCGCCAGCCCTTGTACTTGCAGTAACAGCCCCTATCTCACAGGCAGTTTTAGCTCTTTGACTTTCTACCAGAGCAGTATCCCTGATAGCCTTTTTTCTTTTTTTTTTCAGTTTTATACAGCTCAACCTCAACCCAAAGGTATTGGAGTGCTTTACATGAGCACCTGTTACATTACTCAAGGACACATTCATGTTTTGTAGGCACACGGATTAAGTGATTTGACCAGAACGAAAGGATGTTGAGCCAACACTGAGACTCGAACACGGTTCCCCAGTTCCAAAGCCGGCAGTTTGGACCTAGCCATATGCAAATCAGTCTTGACCCTCCTCCCCATGGGAAGAGTCCAGCCTGAACTGCAAAGCCTGGTCCCCCTGGACCAGAAGCAAGCATCCTAGGACCGGCATTGGGTTATTACCAATCTTCAGCCAGGGTAGCATGAATCCAGTGGCATGGCAAGCACGGGACCCACGTCTGGGCAACACCATCCCACTTGAGGAACAAATGTAAAAAGGATAATTGATGGACAGAATTCTGAACAATGTCTATCACTCACCCCCAGTACAGGGATCTAAGCCTAAATCCATACTTTTTTTGCTCACCACGCCACCCCAGTTTCAAAGTAGTGTACTGGGTGAGGGCGTATTTGTGATGTCAAAAGGATCTGTATAACAAGATTCTCTTAGTTCAATGAGTGGGGTGGATTGGTCCGAGCAACTAGTTGTTGAAAGGGGATTGTGTCTTGGTGAATTAAAAAAATCCATCGCTTGCTACATCTTACTACATGTTCTGGGTCATTTAACTCACAAGAGTGACGGTGTTCAGGCTCTTCCGCAGAATTATTTCTATATTTCAAATTTGATTATATGCAAACCTCCCACATTGCAAGCCCTGGCGCAAAGTTTGGAGCTCGAACAGGGGGAGGGCTATAACATGCCCACTAGAAATTGTTTTGAATCTCTTAAAGCCAATTATTCTGTAGATTGACTTAAAACCCTCTAAGAAGAAGGATCAGATCTATCTACAGGCTCCTATAGTGGGTTTTGATGAGACCGGGAATCATAGAGTAAGTTCAGTTATGTAGGAATGACCTAGGGTACATCGGGAAAGTTCAAATGTGGGTGGTCTAAATGTAATATCCTGGAACATAGCCGGTGCTGGTACTAATCTAGCTAACTCTAATTGGATGGCCATTGCAAATAAATGGGATATAACCTGCTGTCAAGAAACTAAGATGAAGGACAATTTCCAGATTGATGGATATTATTCTCTTTTTCACTTGGCTATGCCTTCAACCTCAGGCAGTGCTAAGGGGGGGGGTCTGGCTATTAATTTCAGTTAAAGTCTCTCCTATTGAAACTAAAGTAGTTTGGACTTCAACACATTTTCTGGTCTAACTATGTCATGCCCAGGAGGCTTTCACATTCTATTGGTCAGTTGGTATACAATTCTTATTGGTTGCTCTAGAGATGTGATTGACCAATATGATATCTTTCTAGAGAATTTCCTCACAAACACCAAAAGACCAACTCTTTTAGCTTGTGTGGTGTAGAACCGGGGACTCTTAGAAGTAGACCACACAGAGGTGCAGGAAACACCAAAGTCCACAGCTTCCTCCAAGTACGTTAAAAAATGGGAGACCACACCACTGGGAGTGAAGAAACACAGGTTTATTAATCTTACACAAGAATCTCTATAGATGGAAAAGTGTCCGTGATCCACTGGAGGTAGGTAATGGGAGATTGCTCGAATTGCAAGGAGCACGCAGCAACCTTTATAGGACGTGGACACTCCCTTCGCAGAGAAGGAAAGCAGAAAGTTCATATAGCTTGCGGAATGGAGATGCGGATCACCTGCCCTTTGTCACGGAGCTTGGTGCTGGAATGGGGCAGTCTAAGCCTCAGGCACTTCACCTGCCTCTTGCCGTGTAGTTTGAACAGGAATGGAATCCCCGGGCGAGGTCATCTGCTATCTCAATATTCCTGAAACATTTTAGCATGGGTGCGGGGAAAAGGTCAGCACGAGTGCAGGTCGACCTGTACGTGGTCAGTGGGACAGAGGTGAAATGGACGCTGTAGTCACAAAGATGGTGGGGCACATGGCAACTTAGCAAATTCAGGTTTCACAGCGGGGAATGTTAATATCCCTGTCTGTGAGTTTAGCAGTCACCCTGTTTGTGGCTTTCAGGATTTCTACGCAAATAATGTGACACACTGTAAACATTCTGTATATGAGGAGAAATTAAACAGACTAACATCGAAACATCAATTTGTTTTTACCTGCCATATTGTAAAGAAAGTTGCCATAGCCATACCGACCTTCACTAGGAATTCGAAAGGGAATTAAATTGATTTTGTTTGGGTATCTATTGATCGCTCTGATTATCTAATGAATTACAAGGTAATCAGTAATTGTACTAGTGACCACAATCCACTGTTGCTATCGTGGAATATAAACTTTAAGAGAATGGTCCCATCAAGAGTCCCGTAAGATTGATTATAAGAGAAAATCAAGACCAGACAATAAAATAGGATAAGCATGATTCTGAATCCTGTACACAAAACATAATTACTGAGAATATAGCAACCTTTCTTTCTTGTTTGTCGTATCAAGATGACACTTGTAACATCTTAAGAGATTTTAAGAAGCTATGTACATTGTTTTCAGATAATTTCATAGTTAGTGCTTCCATGCCCAAGGTAAAACCTTGAAGATGGTTTAATGCCCCTTGTAAAGTGGTTCATTAGCATTTGAGAGAAGCACTTAACTCTCGCCCCAGGTGCACACAGAGAGCCATTAATGCACGATGATTATATGAATCCACCTTTGCGGAACATAAGGAAGAGAACTGAAGCATGGCATGATTTATTGGAAGCAGTAGCTAGGAAGGGTATCAGATTTTAGGAAAGAACAATTGGTTCTTTTTATGTATATTTAACTCCAGAAATAGAGACTTTAATCCCTGATGAGTCCTGGGTAACTCATTTCAAAAATATTTTTCAGTCTGAACATACAGAAGGTTTTCCATCTGACTTGCCCGGGGAGGTTCCACTATGCACCTTTTTTGCATGCCTTTGGTAACACAATCCAGGTTCAAAAAGTGTCCTCTGCATTAGATAGAAGTACTTCTGGGAAGACACCCAGCCGACAGAGTCCAGACACACATCTTAAAAACAAATATTTTTTATGGGCTTCACTCATTATGACTGGCATGAGAGTGGGTGTGGTTGGCTCCTGTTATCACCCTATCTCAGTGATAGACTCAACCGCTAACCTATCAAGATTAGAGAACTGGGCCAAATAAAATAACATCCTTTTGGAATTACAGTATGGTTTTAAAGCTGTAATTGGCACTTTCGAGCTCCGTCCATCATCTCCTTGTGTTTGCTTGTTTCGCCCTAAGTTAGCAGGGTCTGCCCAGACATGTGTCCCTTGCTCACTTTGCCACTGGATTCAAGCTAGCCTGGCGGATGAAGGGTGTTACCCAAAAACATGGCCCAGGATGCTTGTTTTCAGTTCAGGGAAGACCTGGCTTGGCAGTTCGGCCTGGACTGTTCTCATGAGGCATAGGGACAAGACTGATCTGCATATAGCTGGGTCAGAACAAAAGTGGTGAAGTGAGCTAAAGAATGATGATGGATTCAACCCAGATCTGTGACTGGGGGTGGGGGTCTGAAAAGTTTCAGCACTCCATCCACCCTCTCCTTATGCTTGCTTTGTTTGCCCTAAATTGGCAGGGTATGCCCAGACATGGGTCCCTTGCTCACTTTGCCACTGGATTCAAGCTAGCCTGGCTGATGAAGGGTATTACCCAGAAACCGGTCCCAGGATGCTAGTTTCCTGTTCAGGGAAGACCGGGCTTGGCGAATTCGGGCTGGACTGTTCACATGAGGCACACAGTCAAGACTGATTTGCATATAGCTGGGTCCGAACTGAGGTGAGCTAAAGAATGAAGATTGATTTAACCCAGATCTGTGACTGGGTGTGAGCGTCTGAAAAGTTTCAGTGCTCCATCCATCATCTCCTTGTATTTTCCATTTTCAATCAGTGCCTTAATTTGCACTTCTTGACAGAGAAATATGTTATGGCCAGGTGAGGAGCATTGCATTTACTCTTTATGGATCAGATGCTTTTGATCTGGTCAATTGTTCCAAATTATGGCCACATTTGGAGAGCGTTGGTGTTGAAAAGTCTACCCTGAGGAATAATCATAAATGTTTGGTATGGATCAATGGGAAATGTACTGAACATATTAGAACTAATCGCAGAGTTTACCAGGGTAGCCTTTCGGTACTCTTTTTATTCTGCCTGCAGATATATATGGTGTGGATCAATATTTATCATCTACGGACAAAGACAATCTCAAGATGGAAAACCGTTCCTCTCCAATTTTGTAATATGCTGAAGATGCCGTACTAATTGCAAGAACTGCAAACGACCCACAAACCCTCTTTAACACATTTTTTTATATTTATTGATGGTTTAGATTTAAAGGTCAACCATTGATCATTGAATTGCTGCCCCTCTAGTACTAAGTCTAATTCCCATTGATTGGGGGTGGGGGGGATCTAAGCTGAGAAAACTAAGACCCTCAACTATCTAGGAATAATATTTCTTTTCGAACTAAAATGTTCCCCTACTTCTAACCTTATGTTCACAACTACTCAGTAGAGCCACCGAGGCCGTATACCCATTTGCACACAGGCTACGCCACAAAATGATAAGAGAAATTATAACAATCTCTATTCCAGTAGGAACATATGGGACAGGAGTGTGGGGTTACAGTAACTCAGACATTTTGCAGGGAAATGAGAATGGATATATTTGTAGGTTACTTGCAGTCCTCTGAAGCACAGCGACCTTTATTAGTCATAATGAACTAGGGTTGGACTACTTGGAAGATCTTATTGGTTTAGACCATTTCTTACTCTGGAAAAATAGTTGTATAAACCGGAAGTGGGTTTGGTGAGGATATTTCTTTGCAGCTCTTGATAACAAGGATCAGATTCACTGGCTTGCCTATGTGGGAAATACTTTAGAGCAGCTGTGTATACAAGAATTATTTTTTACTCCCAAACCACTAGTCCCTAGCTGCAAGGCAATGGTGAAACAATTAGTATAATTATTCTGTAGTTTTTGTGCAAGGCTGCAGCAGGAATAGTCCCATTCCATGGAAACAGTTGGAATGTTTGAAGACTGTAGGGAATTGGGTTACTGATTGAGGGGAGTAGCGACCACAATTCTTGTCAGCGTGAAGCATAAGCAAACCCCAAATTAACCTGTCCTTTACCCTCTAGTAGCTTGGCACAAAATACGTTGGGCGTAACTTGGAGGCAATGTGTAAAGTATTTATGCAGCAATTCAAAAAGTAATAAAGTGTAAACACAACTCAAGAAAAACCAAACACCAATTTAGAACAATAGAGTAAAATGTTATACATTATATGAGGCCAAAACGACATGCAATATTACATTTTAAAGATGTAAGTAAAAACAAAGATTAGAAGCACAAAATGCCAACTGTTGTTATCTGTTCGTGCTGGACAGGGACAAAGTCACAAGTACAGGTCAACCGCGATAGAGCATGGGCTGCATTCAGGGACCATGTTAGGCTCACTGAGCAAAGTGCCTTAAATCTTGTTTGCGAAGTGTTGTAGGGTACCATGTCAGGCATATGTCACTCAGCGGCCATTTTAATAACACCATCTATGGGGCTTGTAATGCAAGGTCCTTCATTGAGGATGCCTTTGGAGAAGGCTTGCGATGAGAAGTCCTGCATGGGAAATGCTTTGCACAGAGGCAATTCGAAGAAGCTGTGGGCTGACATGCGAGGTACTGTGTCAGGGATGCATCACAGAGCAACAGTTCTGATGCGGAGCTGCGAGGAGCTGAGTCGGTTCTGCCCAAGACCCTACAGCTGAGCTGGCAGATCACCATCAGGCCCACTTTCCAAGGGTCCAGGACTGAGGTGGCTTCACTTGGGGGCAAGACTCACTGTAGGCAGAGTTCAGATGCTGGGTTCAAGGAGGGTGGAGCCTTTTCTTTTTCTGTCACTTGCCCCAGAGTACAAACTGAAGGCACCAAAGAGCTCTGACACAAAAATGGCAACTTTCTAAAAGTAAAAAGAACAATTGATGGACTGAACGCTGCACATTGTCAAACATTCACCCCAGGCCGGGTCTGGTGGCTCAGTGGACTAATGCGTCCATTGCTGGGGCCTGTGTTCGACCTCATGGTCACAAATCCCGGTGGGTCCACTCAGCCTTTCATCCATCCGAGGTCGATAAAATGAGTACCATAGAGCATTAGAGACCTAGAGACATTAGAGACCTCTGGGTCTCTAATGTTATTGTAGTGTAGTTCCTATATTCCCAAAAGGCTCTGCGCATTGGAATAACATATACTATAGATTTGACGTAGGACTGAGGTCTACTAGGTCTCTATCGAATATATGATTGATTTGATTTTGCGTTTTGTAAAGCGCAGCGTATGCCCGAGGGCGTCTTGGCGCTAGCCTAGTCTGGAAAACTAAAGTACCAACTGAACCCCTTTGGGATGATTAATTAGTTTTTAAATAGCCAGGTCTTGAGTTGACTTCTAAACCTCATCAATGAGTTGCTGTTTTTAATCTGTAGGGGGAGTGAGTTCCATACCTTGGCCGTCCCCACGACAAATCTCCTCCCGCCCCAGCGCAACTGCCTGTACCTTGGCACTACCAATAGGTGAGACTGAGCTGATCTTAAATTTCTGGCGGGTACATATTTCCTAAGTTGGTTTCTAAGGAAGAGGGGTCCTTTCCCCTGCAACGCCTTAAAAGCCAGGCACTGTGACTTAAATATGATTCTCTTATGCACCGGCAGCCAGTGGAGATCCTTTAGTCGCTCAGTTATTGGTTCGTATTTAGGAATGTCCAGTATCAGCCTGGCCGCTGCATTCTGCATCCGCTGGAGTTATTCAGAAGCTGCTTCTGCAGACCAGTGTACAGCGCATTTCCATAGTCTAACCTTGACATGGCTAACGCTGTTACCACCGTTTTTAGTGCATCCATAGGTATAAATGGGCGGATCTTCCTGATGACTTTGAGAATCCTCCAAAACGTGGAGGAGAGTTTGTTGATTTGACCTTCAAAGGTCAGTCTTTGGTCAAATATGACCCCCAGATTTCTCACCTCTTACACTGGTAATGGACAGTCACCTAGATCCTCTGGCCACCATTTTGGGGACCAAAAGGAGGTATGGTTACCGAGTAACAGAACCTTAGTCTTCTCACTGTTCAATTTGAGGCAGTTCTTCTGCATCCAGCTGTTAATGTGCAGCATACAGGTGTTGAAACGTACTGCCGTCTCCTCGACATTATCTGATACCGAGATCACAATTTGTGTGTCATCGGCATATGATATGACCGAGAATCCACATTGTCTAATGATTTCTGCCAGCGGGGCCACATAAACATTAAAGAGAGTAGGGCTCATAGACGAGCCCTGAGGCACCCCGCATGGCAGCTCGAAGGATTTGGAGGTATTACCATCCATCTCCACCATAAATGTTCTATTCTTTAAGAATGAAGTCAAGAACGTAATGGCACTCCTGTGGAATCCTAGTTCAACCTATCTCTTGATCAAAATTTGGTGATTGACCGTATCGAAGGCCACTGATAGGTCTAATAAGATCAAGGCGGCCTTCTTACCCTTGTCCAAAGTTATTCTTAGCTCTTCAGCAGCCATTACCAGTGCCGTCTCTGTTCCGTGACCTTCCCTGAAACCATACTGGGAATGGTCTAGAAGTTCACCTTGAGCTATAAAAGACGTGATCTGTCCATTAATCAGTTTTTCCAGCACCTTAGCGCCGAAAGGGATCCTGGATATTGGTCTATAGTTCTTAGGTGCTGTTGTATCCAAGTTTGTCTTTTTTAATAGTGGCCTGACTGAAGCCGTTTTCCATACCTCGGGATAGATGCCTACTTGGATAATTTCTGAGAAAACTCTCCTGAATTGTTCTCCAATAATTTCTGGACATCGGTGAACAATTTTTGAGGGACAGGGTTCTGATGGAGCCCTTGACTTTGTAGATTTTATTGCTTGTACGACCTGATCTTCTGAAGGCGGGAGAAAGGAAAACCTTGAATCATTGGGTAACTGGTATGACCCCAGTGAAATTGTTATTTCTACTGGTTTATTTGTATTTTCTCTGAAATTTTTATATACCTCCTCCACTTTATTAAAAAAAAACTCTCCAATCATGTTACAGAATTCAGGATTGTGTATTTTTAAGGAAGTCTCTGGAAGTTTGCCTAGTTTTTTCACTGTGGTGAAAAGCTCCTTGCTAGAATTTTTAAACTCTAAAATTTTTTGGGTAAAGTAATTACTCTTTTCCTTGAGGATCAACTTTGTATAGTCTAATAGACTCCTAGCATAATCTCCTTTCTTTGCCTCCGAATAAGCAACTCTCCAAGTTCTTTCCAATTTTCAACATACTTTTTTCTGTACTCTTAATTTGTCCGTGAACCAGGGTTCAGATGGCTTCTTCCTTTTTGATCGAAGCCGTTTATTAGAGAAATTTGTATCCATCGCAGCTTTGATCCAAGCATTTCGTTGTTAACCATATTGTTAACATCCAAAGCTTGGACAGGTTTAGTTGTTTTCAATTGAGCTTGAAAATCTGTGGGGTTGATTTTGCTCTAATCCTGATATACAACTGTGCCCTGAATGGCTGAAGGTGTTGTTAGTTGCTTGGCACCTGATATTGTAAATATAATTACTTTGTGGTCAGACCAAGTCACTGGGATAACTTCCAGTAGCTCTATCTTATTGTTAGATGTAAATATTCCATCTAGTGTGTGTCCTGCCTTGATTGATCAACTGTGTCAAGGAAAAACTAGTCATTCCATCAATAAAAGTAGCAGTATTTTTGTCTTCTAACTTTTCCAAATGGAAGTTAAAATCCCCGAGGACTGTGTGGTCTGTGCTGTTTACACTATCCTCCAGGAAAGGACTTAATTGTGAGTGCCAGCTAGCTCAGAGGTCACTAGAAACTTTCTCGAATAAACAAGAAGGGATTAGTTTCTGACAACCGCATAAACATGACAACTTTGTTTCCCAAGAATAAGAAATAGATCACTAGAGTCGCGGAAACAATAGATAGTTATTTTACTCAGTCAATCGTGCATGTTTCGTTTCACCACAGGTGCAGAGAAATAGAGAGACGGGCGTTTTCAATAAAAAGGTATTTATTGAACAGTCTTCTTTCTCATGCAGAGGAAATGAACTGCTACAATCGTAATACTGGTTGCAAAGTACAATGTGTACAGTACGAAGAGTATTATAAAATAATACTGTAAAAGCATGATATGGTTTCTTAGCCATAAAATACATAGAATACATACATAAATAAATAAAGACTAAAAGTACTCAACTGGTGCTTCTAAAATACGCCAACCCCGGTGTACCTAAGCTAGGTCTAGAACAAGGGAAGAAGTAAGTGAGGTGTAGCTTAGTTTCAGTATTCTTTTGCCAAGAATCTAATCCAAGAATTCTCTAAGGGTCTAATCAACTCTGTACCTTGGTTTTAAAATGAAGGAGGTCTGGTATCTCTCTCTCAGGACTTGATTTCCCAACAACCCGCAAGGGTAGCTTGGAAACACTGGAGCTGGATTTCTCTGCAAGAGAAAAGACAGCTACTCTCTCAGTGCGTCTGCTGGAGGGTCGGCTTCCTTCGGCACTTGCTTCAGCGAGATGCGTCGGGCAAGTAGATAGTCGAACTGCTCCAAAACACCGTGTGTTTTGCCTGGGCAAGTGTGGGCATATTTATACCTTGAAGTTGCCTAGTTTGACGTAAGGTTGGACATAATAACATCATCAAAGACTCAGTTCTTTGAAAACTCCATGAGTTCTTGGATAAATCAATATTCAAGCAAGGGGAAGTCCCTGACTGCTGAAGGCGGGTTTTTCCAAGAAATCGTTGTGGATTTTCGGAACTAGTAGAAGCAGCCATGCCGTATTTGGACTGCATAGGCTAAGTCTAAATATGGTTATGATTTCTATGCCTATATAAGGATAGGGTGATTTATACCTATATATGGGCATGAATCAGGAAAATTACACTAGGGTCCTAAATTTATATACAACACCCACTCCACTTTATTATGTTTAACATTACTAAATTATAAGCACTAAAACATATCTAAAGCATGTGTTTACAATCCCACCCAAAATACAAAAAAATGCATTTGAAAAGGTTTGCACATGAAAAAAAGAGCATTTGACAGTACACAATTAGAATAGTGTTTTCATATGAAGTATTAAGCATGAAAGCATAAATACTAACTAAATCAATAATGAATGTACATTCATGAAATGGCTCTTAATAACTGAAAAAAAGTCGAGACCATCCCATAGCAGAATCATATACTGTTTTGGTTATGAGGACAAGGTCAAATATTGTCTCTAGGGAGTATTCAAAAAGGAATTTCTTGTTTATTAAGAATAGTTCTACTTTAAGCAGATTACTTTGTGCCAAAAATAAAATATATATTTTCAAGTTCTTTGGGAAAAGGACAAAATGAGCCGTAGAAAAATAAAGTTCCAAAGCTTTGGAAGGATTGTTATGAAAAGTGAAGGCCAAATTCAGAGTTCATGGAACGCTGTGTACAAACTTCAAAAGTTATTCTCGGTGTCAGGAGAAAACATCAAATGGTCTAAGCTGGCAAAGAAATCGTCTACCACAGTAGGTGAAAGTGGAACTACTTCATTAAGTAGATCAATTGTGCACAGATGAGAAGCATTGCCGTTAGCGTCAGCCGCTTTAGCAATGTTCAAATCAGATGGTACCTGTGTGTCTGTCGATCCGCGTATCCCAGACCAGTTGGATTTGCCAGTGAGATCTCAATGAATGCCGTCATCACGATAGGTAGCCGTTGGGGGCAACACAACATGTGAGCCGTTACCGGACTCAGTAATGCGTCAACATCCGTTGGCAGTGCTGATGGAAGTGTAAGACAAACGTCCAACACGCATTCTTCTCCACAAAGCAGGCAGCATAGAACAGGTAAGATGCAATCTTGCCAGATTGGTCTGAACGAGAGAAACCATGTGGTATTCAGATCTCTTAAACTAGCCAAGCCAAGAATCTGTGTAATTCTGTCACGGTACCGCATGGCTAAGAGAGCATTCTCCATGGTAGTCTGGGTATCGTTGGCGACTGGACTTGCCATATCGGAGCAGAAGAAATAAAAATAGAATTCCTGCTACGAGCCCAAAAAGAAGAGGCAGGCCGCCGAACACTGAGTGCACGAAATTTGGAAAAATGCCTAGGACTGCTTGAAAGGTTGCAAAACTGTCTTAAATACATATACAATACCACTCGTATCAGACATGTTTAAGATACGACCTAATATTTCTGCGAAATGTATTGGGAAGTTTGTTGATAATAAGGTATGTATCTCTGCAGAAGTCCTTGCAACTTGCAGATCATACGTTTCTCTGGACGAGGTCAGTGGCACAGTTTTTTGCAAAAGAATGGCTTTCATTCTGCTTAAAGTATCAATTCGTATAGAAGAGATATTCAGTGAAGGCCATAACGCTGACTCCCTGTCTGTCTTGCTTTTTGGAAACAATACTTGCATACAACAAGTGACGGTGGCTGACAAACTAACTAGATAGGCTTTTCCTGGCAACATGCCACAACAGCTGTGATCATTCAACATTATGTAGCTACCATTGGATAGCTGCCTAAAAACTGAATCTATCACTGGTGCTGGTGAACCGTGCAGGTGGCAAGAAAGGTTATTTGAAGAACCCTCACAGGCTCCGTGTAAATTAATACCCTGACACAAAAGTGTACTGCTTAGTGAGTTCTTACAATTTTTTCCACTAAGAAATACCTCCTTTCCCCCACTCCAACATTTGTGTGTCTATGGTAAATTCCAGGTTGACTTAATGTATTCTTTACCCAACCTTTCATACAGGCCCGCTGGTATGTGTTTTAAGCAATACTGAAACTGGAAAAGCGTCACTGGTATCGTGATGGTGCCATGTATTATCCATTCCACGACTGGTTTCTCAGAAACAGTTAATGGTAATCTTTCCAGTTTTTCTATGCTCAGCACCGTATATTCTGCTCCTCTTTGTGCCAAAGAGAATTGTTTATCTGTAAGGTTAAAGACGGTAAACAATGACGTGGTGTTGATTAGATGCCATTGCACATAGCCTGAACGGAGATTTTGTAATGTCCAGCCTAGCAGCATTATAGAACGTAATTGAGACTGGCCATGTTGTAACATTAGCAAGTCCTGCTCTATTATGTCAATGGCAGATGATACAATGCTGTCCAAAGAATAAATTCTGGAGGACAGAGTCGTTAACCCATTGTCCACTACAGAGAGAGCTTTCTCTAAATTAATACGATCAATCTCTCGTATTCTTTCTGCAGTTTCCATTTGCGTGACTTTCCATGCTTCATTGTAAGCATAGTATATACCAGCGTATATGAAATGTTTTTGACGCGGTTTACGAGGTCCAAGTAAGAAGTCTCGTAAATCAACGCCTTCTTTAAGTAAAGTTAAGTGGTGTTTAATTTCTGGAAGTGTGGATTTCTGTAGCCACTCAAGGCATAGTTTTCCTACACTGTATGTTGTAACTATCCCTGGATGTTGTCTCTGGGAATATCTTGGATCTAGCCTAGTTACTGTGAACCCTTGTGTTTTGTTCAAGAATCTATCTTGACAGTTATTCATGTCTGTGGACCAGATTAACCATTTTTTCCAATCAGAATTAGTTCTGTTCTGTTGTAAAATCTGTTTTACCTCTACCTCCTCATCTGCAGTGCCATTACTGTCAGGTGTAGGTTTAGGTATGGACGGTTTGTTTAAATCGTTTATCTTAGCTAAGCCAAGACAAGATGTTTGTTGAACAGTGTCATTTAAAAACATTATTTGTTCTGGGATAATGCAGGCTCTGAATAAGGCTTCTAAACCTTGCACCTGCCAGTCTTTTGTGCCCCAGACAGTTTTTGTCTCAATGTTGTCTTTCCAAAAGTTAAAACCTAATGTAGACAGCTGAGCATAAAAGTTCGCAGAATACATTTGTTTAGTATTAGTCAGCATGTTTTTCATTCTTGTCTTATTCACATTTTTTAAATAAAACGTTTCTGGATTTGTGATGTTAAAACCTGAGAAGTATGGAAACTTTTCATAAAATGTTTTCGAGCTGCCTTTTGGCGGTGTTGGACAATGTTCCCATTGATTGTAAGTAACAACATTTCTAGGGTTTGCAGATTCGTGCAAATAATGGTGACCATAATGATTAAAACAATACATTTGTTCATAATCTGATGAACCTTCTAAGTATTCATGTCATCATGTTATTAACAGTTTCAAAGTCCCAATCATCAGAAAATGTGCTGGGTGAGACAAAGTCACTCAAAGAAACCTTAGACTGATGTGGAATCTTCAACAGTTCCACCAGGCCATAAATGTCATAATCAGTTGTGTCCCATGCTATACCACCACGTATAGGAACGGCTGTGATGTTCACTGATGACAGGTCTCTTCGCTCACGATGAGATTATTTGTGAGATTTCAGGAGCAAGTTGATGTTCTTACTTGCTGTGTCCATTGTACTGTATTTTCTATCTATCATATCTGTCCCAAACTTAAAACAAGAATGAGCCAAAGTAGGAGAAAAAGCACACCTAACACAATCCAAAATTCAACCCATGGTGAAACCAGATATGTATTTTCAAGTTGATGAAAGAGTTCTGTTATTTTTTCTTTGAAAGTTTTATTTGCTGGAGTAGTTTCAGGTTCACTGGGATCCTCAGAAAATGTATCAAAGTTGATGAAATAGCCCGAGGCAGTTCTGTCAATTGTTGGGAATGCATCTGGATTTTTCGGAATCGCTGGAGCTGTTTCTTCCTTTGTTATATTAGTATGTCAGAGGCTATATCATTGTAGACAGGTGTTTCTTAACGAACTGTTATTTGGGTTTCAAGAGGTACAAGTACCATGGCTTTGTTGCATAGTCCTTCTTTTCTTACTGCAGGTTTATCAAGGTGATGAGTCTTTCAGTTGGAACCTCTTGGATTGTAGCAAGATTTGGTCGTCTGCTACATCTTGGGAGTCCACTGGGCCTACTACTTATTATCGGCCACATGATGTGGTTTGACCAGGTCGAGGGACACGATTCTGTAAGAAGGCCCAAATTCTAGGCGATGGTGGCGGAAAGGGCAGTTGTCACACACAGGGGATGCCCCAGGAAATGGACCAAGATTTGGGGGAAATGGAACGAATTTAGAGGATACGTATGCGAACCCCCGCAACAGAATCAAGCCTTGACACAAGCCCGGGATGATGGCAACAGAAGGGACAAGGCCCAGTCCGGATAAACTACACTATAGCAAGATGGGAGGAGGTGGGAAACAAAAGTCTGATGCAAATATGGTAGGGTGGGACAAACTGATTATCCAGATAACCAATATGACTCATTGTAAAGGAATCACGGTCAATATAATAGAACATAATGTAATGGAGAATGTTTTGATATCCCATGCAAAATTGGATTTAAATATTTTTTTTTTTTTTTAAAAGAAGGCCCAAATTCTTTCTTCACCGCGATCTTTTCCCTGGCTAGATCCCCAATGTTTGGAATCCAGACAGGCCTTGCTGGGACAGGTGTTTTTTCTTCAGGGGTCGTTTGCTTCTGTTTTGGGTTACTCAGACTTCTTTTTTCAATTATGTCCTGTAAAACAGCCAAACGAACTTTGATGTCAAAGGGCTTTTGTTCTACCACTGAAGTTTGACAATCGAGGTCTTGAATAATCATTCTTGTACCAAAAAGTATTTCATATGGAGTGATTCCACAAAAAGAATTTCTTGGCAGATTATTAAGACTACGTTGGACACTTATTAGATGTTTGACCCACCCGTCACCCGAGCCTAATACCCTAGCTGTTATAGATTGCTTTATGTCACGTTTTTTTTCTTTCCACTATCGCATTTCCCTCAGGATGGAATGGACTTGAGTACCGCAATGCAACGCCCAAGCTAGCCATGGCCTCCTTGTAAGCTCGAGAGCTAAACGCAGGACCCTGGTCAGAATGCAGCGTGCCGATTGCCTATGTGCCGATAAAGACTTGCAAATCTTTTATAACAGTTCGGGCGTCAGCCGAGCGCTGAGGCCACATCCAAATGAATCTTGTGCAGGAATCCACTGCGACCATGATATATTTATAGTTGCCATCCCTTTGTAAGGGACCATAGTGGTCCAGGTAAACACACGCTAATGGTTTATCTGAAATTAGAAGGGGGGTCTGCGCAGGTCATTTCACTGTAGAAACTTTCATTTTTGGGCAGATTTCACATTCTAGAACACAGTTTCTAGTTTGTTTCCTCATGCGCGGCCACCAATATCTCTGTTTTAATAATGATACTGTGGTGAAAACTCCTGCGTGATCAGAGGCAAGTCCTTCATG
The DNA here is from genome assembly GCF_964261635.1 of Lissotriton helveticus. Classification (NCBI taxonomy): domain Eukaryota; kingdom Metazoa; phylum Chordata; class Amphibia; order Caudata; family Salamandridae; genus Lissotriton; species Lissotriton helveticus. The sequence goes on from NC_136061.1 coordinate 1,958,499,241, forward strand.
TGCTGCTAAGATTAGTCCTAACCTATGTTCCATGTTTGGGATTGCCCTATCCCCCACTCCAGGGATTCGAGCAAAAGGAACATTATTTGTATCAGTTATATATGAGTACTGTACTGGAAAGCCTTTTGGGAGTGTTTTACCACTGTCTTTTACTGAGGCAGTGACAGCTTGCATTATGTTGCTGTCTATTTTTGTTTTTGAACAAGTGATTGCAGCTACGGAAGCCGTTTGCACAGCTGCCTTCGCGGCTTCATCAGCCAATGAATTTCCTGCAACGTGAACGCCATCACACTGATAACTCAGTGTATGGATCACGTGAGTCTTTTGTAGTTCTTTTTGTATTAGAACTACTTGTTCCCAAAGCATTTTGTGCTTAATTGTGCTACCTTTTGCGTCTTTGAAACCATTTTGAACCCAGTTCTGCAGATATTCATTGTAAGACTGGACGCAGTCATACGAATCGCACACTATGAGTGTGGGAAATTCACGATCGGTATTTAGCGCCATCTTGAAAGCCTGTAGTACAGCTCGCTGAGCTGTACAGTCTCCGAGTGATTGAGTTTTAGTGACCATTGGTCTAAATTTACCTTCGCGCCAGCGACCTTTAACAATCACGCACGCTGCACTATAGGCTTGTTTACCCCCAATTGTTGCCTGTGCTGATCCGTCTGTATAAATTACACATCCGTAATGTTCTAGAGGCAGAATCTTGGTCGGCAGAGGACATTCGTGTTCGTATTGTAGAAATTCTTGTGTTTTCAAGTAGGGGTCAAAAACTTATTCTACGTCTGTTGCAGCAAGAGAGTTAACCATTTGTATCCATCTCGGATGTAAAACCTTAGCATTTGGAATGCTCGCTTTTGTCACTGCCTCTAAAGCAGGTACAGGTGTAACGATCATTATGCGTTTACCCTGCGCGAGAGCTCTCTCTTTTGCTACTGCAGTTTGAACCGCTGTCAGAATCTTTTCTGTAGAAGTGAATTTCATTTCAGCTTATGTGTACAAGTGTGATTTGTAAGCTATTGGTACCTATTCACCTTCATTAGAGGTTAGGTGTGTGAATTCGCATCTCCCTGGGATGATCCAAATCACAAGGTTGCGTAAGTTGTCGCATGTCTGTAATTGTGTTTTTGCTAACATGTCTGTTTGCACTGAATGCAAAATTTATGTGTGTTCTTGAGTCCAATTAGTTGATTTGAAATCTGGTGGTATTATTTCGTAGAGAGGTTTAACCCTTTCTGCGTAATTTAGAACATAGGTTCTTCCAAAATTCAGGAAACCCAGAATTGACTGTAAGTTTTTCAGCGTTTTTGGAGGTTGAAGCAGCGCACATTTCTCTAGAAAGTTGGCTGCCAGGCTTTTGCCTTCACTTGATAACTCATATCCTAAGAATAGGACGTTGAGGTGGGCAATTTGTGATTTCTTAAAATTGAATTTGTACCCTTCAGATGCGAACCCATGTATTATGGTATTCACTCTTTTCAAGTGCACGTCCAAATCATCATCTGTAAGATAGATGTCATCGACATAAGATAATGCCTCATCATCATACGTTTGTAGTAACTCTGTTACTCTGGCTGAAAATAACCCTGGACTATTCTTGAATCCCCGGGGGAGACGGCAAAATTGTTGCTGTGTCCCCATTATTGAGAAAGCGGTCAAGTACCTACTTTCTGGTGCAATGTTTTGACAGAAGAAACCGTTAGAAATATATAATGTAGTTTTATATTTTTTCCGTAAGAATGTTATTCATCAGTGCTGCACTGCGTGCATTTTTTACTGCAAAAGTTTTGCAACAAGAGTTTAAGTGTCTGTAGTCCAAAACTAGACTATATGTATTGTCTGGCTTGGAGACAGGAAACAAAGGATTGTTCATAGATGAGGTGCATGTTTCAATCACCCCTTGGTATTCAAGTTGATCTAAGATCTCCCTGACCTGTTTTTTAGCTTCTTGCTTAACTGAATACTGCCTTTGTGCAGTAGGTTGATTTTTTAACTGGAATTTATGATGAGGAGAGTCCTCATCCCATCCTACGTGATTTTTGTATAATGCTAGAGCCTGGGCTACAGCCCATTTTCTGGCATAGGTGTATTTTATGATTAGAGAAGGCTGGCATAATTATCTCTGCCTTGTGGGCACTCCATGACAAATTCAGGTGACCAGTCTTGTTCAGCTAGAAGAATGTCATAACCCTTAGATAGCCTCTCCCAAAAGAGTGCTTTTATTTTCCTAGTTATGTCCCCTCTATCTGGAGTGTTACTTCATATAACTTATGGGGTACACTAACCCTGGTGTTGGCAGTTTCAACTTGAATGTATACCTTCAAGTCCACTGTCTCCAGATGATCCTTCAAGATCTTGCGAGCTATGGTGACTTCTGCTGCGCTGTCTAGCATTGTCTGGGCCCACTCCCCGTTCTTGAGGTGTGTCGTCAAGATCCTCAGCATGTCTGATCTTTAGACTTGCTACCTTCTTTTTTGCTGAATTGGGTCTTCTTATTTTTCGGAACGTGCTGTTCGTCTTTTGACTTCACGCGTTCTTCCTTTTGTTCTGATCGTCCTCTTTCGGATTTCTGTGAGAAAGTCTGAAAGGTACGAGAGGAACGTGTATCAATATCTTGATATCTATCAGGTTTTCTCAAATTATCCCTATTTCTGAGGTTATACCTCTTTTCAGAGGGCTCCTTTTGAGGATACCTTCCTCTGGACTGAGAGCGTTTCTCTTTAGGAAGTGTCTGTTTAATGTTTTCCCACTTCTTTTTAGGAGTAGTGAGATTATTTTTAATAAAAACTTTTTCAGGATTTTCTGTTAGTTGGGGTGTTACTGGTTTCCGACCCAAATTATCTCTACCTAGTTCTTCATAGGATTTCTCAATAATTCTTGCAAGATCATATGGTTGCTCTGTTATATCAGTTTCTTTTTGTTTTTGGCGGATTGCCACGGATGCTGCTTCACCTTTGATGTTAGCTAATAGTATATCTATTAGTAACTTCACACCAAGATTTAAGGCAGGTTCTGGTCTGTAATCATTTTGAATCTGTTTTAGGACGTCTGGTAATACCGCCATAGACGGAACACCATGTGTTTTGTGTAGATTGAAGCAAAGACTGTACCCCAAATGTCACAGTTCTCTACGTGTGGTGCAATCCCCATTGGTAAACAGATTGTTAAAATCCTGTGTTTCTCATGAGGTGTACTATCGGGAAATACTGCCTCAATTTGAGTAATTTTTTGAGCTAACCAGAACGGAATTTGTTCCCTTTTTGCGGGCAATTTACCAATGACTGATTGTATAGTCTGTGGTGTAATTTTGTTTGTGTTCCCCTGATGAGGGGTGTGCTGTGGAATCCTTATAGTAGGTTGGCCTCTTAAAGTCCGCATGACATATTGAACCAATTGTCTGTGTATTTCTATTAATTGTTTTAGCAGAGCTAACAGTTCTGGACCCGTCATTCTTTCAATGTCAGGATGTGGTGTATAGCTGGCCAGTACCGGCCATATTGCTCGTGGTCTACCTAGTGGACCAAGACTGGTAATGTGATTTTGATGTTGTAGGGCACCTTTAAACCAGAGCTGATGCTCTTGGTAAGTTAGTGGAATTTCAACGTCCTCGAAAGTAACGTATTCCGCTGGAGGTTCCTCTACTTTGTAGTAGTGGAACTCGTGTGTTACTGGATTTGCTGCAGAAAACAGAATCCATGAATAAAATACCTCTGTCTGCCGATATTCATGTGCCTCTATACCACCTCTCGATGATACTCCATTTTCTATACGTTTTATAGTGATTGTTTACCTTATATTTACCGGGATGATTATAGCATCCGGGTTATTTTGTTGGAGACTTGTGTCGTCTAAAACTGCCTGAGCTGCTGCTGCAGCTCTCTCCCTTTCGTCGTCACTCTCTGACATTTTGTTGACTGAAAGTTTGCCGAGCAAGTTTCAAGGAAACAAAGATAAGGTGCACAATATTTTTGGAACACTGTATCCTTCAACGTTGAACAAACCAAAAACTAATACATAGGATTTTCGTCCTACTCAGTTATGGCGGATATTATATCCTTTTACCCACTTCAGACGTCTTTTGGAGTTTTTACTGGAAAAAAGGGGTCTGTGTGAAAAGCATGACTGAGTTACTCTAGTATCTAGCGTTAAATTATCGCCTTACCAAATGCTGGGCGCCATGTAGTGTAGTTCCTATATTCCCAATAGGCTCTGCTCATTGGAATAACATATACTATAGATTTGACGTAGGACTGAGGTCTACTAGGTATCTATTGAATATATTAGACTTAATTGTGAGTGCCAGCTAGCTCAGAGGTCACTAGAAACTTTCTTGAATAAACAAGAAGGGATTAGTTTCTGACAACCGCATAAACATGACAACTTTGTTTCCCAAGAATAATAAATATATCTTCAGTCAATCGTGCATGCTTCGTTTCACCAGAGGTGCAGAGAAATAGAGAGACAGGCGTTTTCAATAAAAAAGGTATTTATTGAACAGTCTTCTTTCTCATGCAGAGGAAATGAACTGCTACAATCGTAATACTGGTTGCAAAGTACAATGCGTACAGTACAAAGAGTATTATAAAATAATACTGTAAAAACATGATATGGTTTCTAAGCCATAAAATACATAAAATACATACATAAATAAATAAAGACTAAAAGTACTCAACTGGTGCTTCTAAAATACGCCTACCCCGGTGTATCTAACCTAGGTCTAGTACAAGGGAAGAAGTAAGTGAGGTGTAGCTTAGTTTCAGTATTCTTTTGCCAAGAATCTAATCCAATAATTCTCTACGGGTCTAATCAGCTCCGTACCTTGGTTTTAGAATGAAGGAGGTCTGGTATCTCTCTCTCAGGACTCGATTTCCCAACAACCCGCAAGGGTAGCTTGGAAACACTGGAGCTGGATTTCTCGGCAAGAGAAAAGACAGCGTCTCTCTCAGTGCGTCTGCTGGAGGGTCGGCTTCCTTCGGCACTTGCTTCAGCGAGATGCTTCGGGCAAGTAGATAGTCAAACTGCTCCAAACCACCGTGTGTTTTGCCTGGGCAAGTGTGGGCATATTTATCCCTTGAAGGGGCCTAGTTTGACGTAAGGTTGGACATAATAACGTCATCAAAGACTCAGTTCTTTGAAATCTCCATGAGTTCTTGGATAAATCAATATTCAAGCAAGGGGAAGTCCCTGAATGCTGAAGGTGGGTTTTTCCAAGAAATCGTTGTGGATTTTCAGAACTAGTGGAAGTAGCCATGCCGTATTTGGACTGCATAGGCTAAGTCTAAATAGGGTTATGATTTCTATGCCTATATAAGGATAGGGTGATTTATACCTATATATGGGCATGAATCTGGAAAATTACACTAGGGTCCTAAATTCACATACAGTCAGTCAGTCAAAAAGCTTTATTGTCGGTTGAAAACCATAAAAGCAGAACACATTGGTAAATTTACAGTTTGGCCAACACTAAAAACATTAAAAACTTTATATACAATATAAAAGTAAACAAAATATATATATAAGCATGAAAAATTAAAACAGGTGGTTAAATACAGACATAATATGGGTAATTGTATGTTACAGATCCCAAGTAAATTCAAGGGGGTGTAAAATCAATTAGGGCAAGATGCGATTTAATTTTGGCTCCTCTAGTACACCACATCGAAAACAGGTATCTAGAGGTCGCGAACACAACCAAAGCAGAAGAATCATATTTTAGCAATCTAAACACCTCTCTATAGTCCCTAAAACCCTTAGACTTACATAACCGCAAGATCCATTTTGCTCTAGCCTGGGAGTACAGGGGGCAGAAGAGCAGAACGTGCAGATCTGTCTCTTCGGCCTGTTCGCACCCCGGGCATAGGCTTAATGCGTGTTGAGCCATAGACCACTTATTTGTTACAGCCCTCACGGGAAGGCAACCATGCCTAAATTAGACGTATAGTTTCTTCGCCAGAGGGGGCTGGATGTTATCCAATAATTTCTCAAAAAGGTACACATCCTTTATTTCTAAAATAACTTCTTGTGAGCCTACCAAGAGATGGTTTCACAACCAACTGGTCCAAATGGAATTGGTTAAGCACTTTAGCCAGTAATTTCCTATGTATCGAGAGGGAGGAAGATTCCGGAGTAAGCCACAAGTCCCCCCTCCCCAGGTCTTGGCAAAGCTGTTTTACGTGCTTAAACCAAGGGATTTTTCCCACACCTCTCAGCGTCAGAAGGTAAGTTAATTCCTCCCGGTAGCTAGAGAGCTCGGGTGTTGCCCAAAGCCGCCTCCAATCAATAAAATAGAAGTCGATTAGGGATGACTTCATGTAGCGGGACCAACCCCAGGTCAAGCCGAAGTGGAATCAGGGGAGTGCTCTGTGGGAGTCTCATTAGACGCCTAGTAAAACTATTCTCCGTAATGGAGAGAGTCGTGGCATTAGCATGGCCCCAGAGTTCAACCCCATAGAGCGCACCCACTCTCGCCTGTGCTTTGTAAATTTCTAACGGCGGTCCCAGAATTTTAGACGAGCACTCATTATGGACCCTAAGGATACCTCCAATAGATTGGGACAACTTCATGCTAGCCTTAGCTATATGAGTCCCCCCATTCCATCTTATCATTCAGAGTTACCCCTAAGTATTCGAAGGTGGAAACTCTTTCGAGTGCAATGCCATCCATATGAGATAGGGGACAGTTGGGTGATTTGGAATTAAAAAACATAAATTTTGTTTTGGAGAGGTTAATCTCCAAATTTCTGAGTTGACAGAAGGAGCAAAAAGCCTCCAATGTCCGCTGGATACCCGAGAAAGATTTTGATAATAAAAGGGTATCATCAGCGAACATTAGGGCTGGGATTTTTCGGGATGCCAGGCTAGGGGAGTCTAAATCCTTTGTGCCCAAAAGATGTTTAATCAGGCCATTTAAAAAGAGGGAAAAGAGCATGGGGGCTAAGACGCACCCCTGCCTCACGCCCCTTTCAAAGATCAAATACAGAGTACCCGCTAGCATAGTAACCGTCTTCTAATAAACCATCTGGAGTCTAAAGAGTTGGTCTATAGTGGAACCTTTAGCACGGAAGCCCGCTTGAAGGGGAGTCAGGATGAGATGTTCGTCCATCCAGAACTGCAACCTTGATAGTAAAATGCGGGCCAAAAGTTTCTATAAGACGTCGATAAGACTAATGGGGCGGTAATTTGCCGGGTCCAGAGGGGAAGCCTTTTTGTGGATGGGGATAATCTCAGGCCCCAAATTCACATGCAACATATGTTATGTACAGAGATCTGGGCCTAAATCCATAATTTTTTTGCTCCCCATGCCATTCCAGTTCAGACCCCGTCATATACAAATCAGTCATGACCCTGTTCCCCATTGGAACAGTTCAGCCCGAACTGCCAGGACAGGCCCACCCTGGACTGGAAACAAGCAACCTGGGACAGGTTTTGGGGAATCACCTCTCATCAGCGAGGCTGGCTTGCCCCCAGTAGCATGGAGAGCATGGAACCCACGTCTGGCATATCCATCCCACTCGGGGTGACAAATGCAAAAAGAACCTCCACCAAAATTTCTAACCCCTGGTATGACGATAGACTCAATGACGACAGGCGTATTATGCGAATGGCAGAGCGCACCTGGAGATCGGACCCTTCAGCACTGCACCTCAAAAGGCTTAAGAACAAGAGAAATGCCTACTTCAGGAAAATAAAGCGCACAAAGTCGGACTTCTTTAGCCGCCAGTTGGACCAATCAAAAAACAGGCCAAGAAAGCTGTTCGAACTAATCAAGACCCAAACAAAGGCACAACCCTTACAATCAAACAGCACAACAAGCGACACCCCACACTGTGAAGCCTTCTCTGCTTTCTTTAAGCTAAAGTCTGACAACATAAGAAATGACCTCATCATGGATGTAAGCCGATTCCCCAACCACACCAGAATGTCTAACAATCAACCTAAAAACAAGACATCCTGGCTGTACTTCGATACCTACTCGGAAGAAGCAATACACAAACTGCTCTGCACCTTGAAGCCCTCTAATCACCTCACTGACCCCCTACCTGCTAATGCTGTAAAAGACTTCATCCCCTTGCTCCTCCCTCTCTGGACCAAAATCATCAATAGCTCCCTACAACAAGGCCTAATTCCAGACTCCCTCAAGGTGGGGCAAGTCACGCCTATACTCAAGAAACCTACAGCTGATCCGTCTGACCTAAACAATTACCGACCCATCACCAACATCCCCACCCTGGCCAAACTGCTGGAGAAATGTGTCCAACTCCAACTAACAAAACACATTGATCAATTTGACCTCCTCAACCCTCATCAATCAGGCTTCCGAGCGAAACATAGCACGGAAACAGCTATGACACACATAATTGATGAGGCCCTCCAAATTCTTGATCGCAATGAGTCCTGCCTCCTCATCCTTCTTGACCTCTCTTCAGCATTTGACACGGTCAAACATGAGAACTTGCTGGAGCTGCTAAGCACTAGAATGGGTCTATCGGGAACTGTTCTCAAATGGTTTTCGTCCTTCCTTCACAACCGGTCTCAGAAGTTCAAGATCGACAATGTGCTATCTACACCTGTGCCTGCAGATCTAGGTGTCCCACAAGGATCCTCCCTCTCCCCCACACTGTTCAACCTCGTCATGGAACCGCTCGCCACCTTGCTCCAAGCTTCCAATGTCCAATTCCATATGTACGCCGACGACACACAACTTTACCTAAAGCTACAGTCCCCGGAAGATATCAAACATCTGAACTCCACACTTATTAACACTCAATCTTGGCTGGCCGATAATCACCTCAAACTAAATGCTCTGAAAACTGAGTTCCTACTCATCTCACCCCCGGCGAAAATTTCCACCACCCAAACCTGGCTCAATAATCTAACAGCACTCAATGTCCAACCTACCATCGTGGATTCGGCGAAATCCCTAGGCATCACACTCAACGCCAAGCTCAACATGCAGCAGCACGTTAGCAAAGCCACAAAAGGAGCTAATTTCCAAATCAACACACTGAGGAAAATTAAACCTTTCCTCCCTGCCGAAGACTTCCAAACTGCTGTACAAGCTCTAGTCATCCCTCGAATAGACTACGGAATTGTGTCCCTCAGCGGACTCCCGCTATCCACAACAGCACCCCTAAGAGCCTCCCTGAACGCTGCCGTGAGACTCATTACTGGCTCAAGAAAACACTCGCATATATCCCCAGACTTAAAGTCTCTAAAATGGCTGCCTTTTGAAGCTAGAATACAGCTAAAAATTGCAGTTATGACACACGCGGCCATGCACCACAATGCACCCAACTACCTCGCTCAAAAGTTGTCTATATCAGGAGGTTCGAGATCCAATAGAAGTACAAAAAATCTACTCCTGAAACCTCGTAGATTCCGGAAAGAGAAAACATACAAGCGCTCCTTCTCAGGAATGGCACCCAGGATCTGGAATGCGCTCCCTCCTGAAACCAGGCTTATCTCCTCCACTGCACTCTTCAAGAAAGAGGTGAAAACAATCCTTCTGGCCAAGATCTCCTGAACCTTATAGGTGCTGGATCAGAGACTCTGCATTGCTCTGTATCTCTGTTCACCTGGTCCTTTGGCACTATACTTCTACTTGATGGGGGACATTATTACGCTACTCTCTTAATACCGACCAATATATGATACACTTTGGGTTACTGATTCACTCTCCCGATGCCCCCACTCAGTGTTCTCTCTACACTAAGTCATTGGTATAAGCCATCCACACACCCAAGGTGTACCTGAACACCTCTGTAGTGGGATCAATGACTGGTGCCGTCTTATATTACTTGTTTACCTGTTTGTATATTGATATGTTTTATGTATGTTATTATTATCATACCATGTCAGTGACTATTATTCTGCTTCCATTATCTCTGCTCACTCCTACTGCCCCTACCCTGTCATTATGAAGCGCTCTGATATCTGTAAGGATCTTGTTCGCGCTATATAAAACTTTGAATAAATAAATAAACAATTGATGGACAGAATGCTGCAAAATGTCAAATATTCACCCCAGTACAGAGATCTGGGCCTAAATACATCGTTTGTTTTACTCCCCATGACTTTACAGTTCAGACTCAGCCACGTACAAATCAGTCTTGACCCTGTTCCCCATTGGAACAGTCCAGCCCGAACTGCCAGGCCAGGTCCTCTATGGATTGGAAACAAGCCTCCTGGGACCGGTTTCGGGGAATCACCCCTCATCAGCCAGGCTAGCTTAACTTCAGTGGCGTGGAGAGAACTGGACCCATTTCTGGGCATACCTGTCCCACTTTGAGTGACAAATGCAAAAATTGATGGACTTTTTAAAAGTGACATTTTTTGAATTATGACTTAAAATCAGACTTTAAATTACAATTCTTTAGACACCAAACTTGACATTCCTATTTGCTCCTAATTGAAAGTTATCCCTTATTAAAGGTAGTTAGTTAACCAAATGTTATCCTATGGAAGAGACAGGCCTTGCAGCAGTGAAAAATTAATGTAAGAGTTTTCACTACCAGGACATGTAAACTTAAAAAATCCATGTCCAACTTTTTAAATACACTACAACCTGCCCTATGGGCTACTTAGGGTCTATCCTGGGGGTGACTCAAATATATTATAAAGGAAGATTTAGGCCTGGCAAAAGGTTTAGTGTGCCCTGTCGAAATGGCAGATTAAATCACACTCACAGGCTGCAATAGCAGGCCTGAGAAATGTTTTAAAAAGGCTACTTAAGTGGGTGGCGCAATAAGGGCTGCAGGTCCACTGGTAGCAATTAATTTTCAGGCCAAGGGTACATGTAGACCCACTGTACTAGGGACTTATTAGTAAATGAAATGTGCAAATTGGGTGTAAGCCAATTTTACCATGATTAAAGGAGAAAGCACAAGTACTTTAGCTGTGGTAGAGTGCGCAGAGTCCTAAAGTCAACAAAAACAGGTTGAAAAAACAAGAGGACTGCCAAGTCCAACACAGACTTATCCACTGTTGTAGAGATTATAACATATTTGGGCTAATTCCAAATAGTACTCGTTGACCATTTGACCTGCCTGCGTTTGAGCACGGTGCACTTTTTGGTTGCTTTTCTGATACAGGGTAGATGGTTTCCAGATTTGCCAAAATGTCCATGTGATAACGTTTCCAGACAAAGCACTACCCACTTTATGTTGTTTTTCACGTTATAACCTGCACTGAGGGGACTTTACCTGGTACCAATTTTACAAGCTGCCAATATCAGAAATTATAAAGCAGGGCATGGTTTTCCACAACAAATCAGGAACACTAGATATATGTCACGCAATTAATAATTTTATGCCAAAGATTGTTTATATTAAGAGATTATATAAACAACTAGATAATTATTAAAAGCTGATTTTATAATAGAGTTTTTTTAAACAGTTTTTGTTTATATTATGATTTTTTTGTCTTCTTAAAAACAAACATTTTGAAAGGTGTAGCTGGCAATTGGATTTGAGGGTGTATATGTATGTTGATCCTGGACTATTCTGTTTTTATCTAGTAGGAATGCATTTAAATTATAATGTATGCTATTTAATTACCGTATTAAAAAAATGTGTTTTGTATTGTAAAACTTTTATGGCTATTTTGCCCAATAAAGATTGTTGACGTAGGGGGGGCATGGCTTGCCAAAATAGCTGCTTAGACGTGTCTGATGGAGCTCCCCGGGACAACAGAGTAAACTAAGAATTAACTGCAAGTAATCCTATACATTGGTTTGCATGGAAGCAAAGAAACAGCACAGACTAACCTGCAAACGTGGTAAGGGTGTTTTCAATTCCCGGTATAGAGCCCCAGGGGAGTGGTGAGCCAAAAGTCCCGACCGCCGTAAATGGCTGGGAAACAACGTGAGCCACAGCCGATCTCCAACCAACGGGAGCTTTGAGAGACTGGTGCCCACCTGAAAAACTCAGCTGGCGGAGCTGACCAATCCCGCAACACTGTGGCCGAAGCGCTGAATCGAAAAACTGCCGATCTGCGTCATTAGACGAAGAGGTGGGGATCGAGATCCGGATACAATGGGACGGAGGTGTCCACCCGGTGCTGTGACCAAGGGTTGTTGGAACACCCAGAAATCAGCTAGTGTTAAGCAGGAAGTATCCCTCAGAGAGTTGGAGTAACATGGGGTGTAATTAGAAGGGCACCTGGCCGCAGTAGAAGCATGGTGGGCCTAAACAACTACGGCATGTAGCGCACGAGGAGATCCCGGCATGCTGCGGAGGCCGAAAGCCCTCCTCCAGTAGAGAGGCCGCGGCACACCAAAAAAGCTCAGAGAGGCTGTAACAGGAGATCCGCCCCAGAGGAGGAGCCAACATTGAGGAGGCCGGGCCCTGGGACCAGGGTCAGCCTCTTCTGAAATCCTGAGAAACCCGATCCCGCACTGTAATTACATTGAGTGCGGGTCTGGAGGTCAGTGAGTGCCCCTGGGTTGTGCTAGCTGTGGGAAACCCGGAGATCCAAAGCAGGGGCAGTGTGTTTAGTCCCCAGACTGGACGCTATACCTGAGCAGTGCTGGAAGAGCAAGAGGCAGTATTATTATTCCTATGAAGTACAGGAGAACAGAGGGAGTGAGCCCTTGTGGGGCCATCATAAATCCTTGAATATCGTAAGTATCGGAGTGCAGGGAGAGCTGCCCCTAGATATGGTCCAAGGATCAGTGCTGGCCAAAATCTTGAAACGTCATAATGGCGATCAGGAACCAGAGATAAGGCCTCGCAGTGAAAAGTGCTTCGCATTGCCCTCAAGTACCATCTCATAGAGATGCCCAGCCTATGACATTGTTCGAAAATGTACCCCCCAGTCTTCCAGTAGAAACATGTCACTCTGCCCTTTCATATCTCAATATTCTGTGGAATACACTTTTCAGGGAGTGTCCCTAAAGACCCTGTCATCTGCATAATAGTGGACAATTTACCTTCCTGCCCCCAACATGGTAAAGGATAAAGAAGCTAGAGTGCAGACTGACAAAATAAGCAACTATGCATTGGCCCTCCCTCAGGGATCGGAACACAGCGAAGAAAATATGGGTGGAGGTCATTATGGAGAACCACAAATAGAAAAGGAATCACCCTCGCTGGCAGACGTGCTGCAGGCGATTCAGTCTATGATCCAGTGAAGAGACACTGTAGCCATCGACGTCAATCTCCTCCGTGACCTGAGGAAAGTGGCCAACAGAGTAACTAATGCATTAGAAAACGTGGAAACACCACAAACAGAAGGTCGGACCCTAAGAGATCAGATTATTGCACTTCAGAAACGAGTAATTCATCTGTATGAGAGAGGGGAGGACTCAAAAGGGTGTTCCAGGAGGAATAATCTGTGCTTCTTGGGTTTCCCCAAATGGGCAGAAGATCCCTCGGCAGAGCTCTTCTTGGAAGAATGGATCCCGCAATAAATAGCGTCTATCAAAGTTTTTCAACACTAAAGGTGTACCCAGGTCATTAGCGTCCCCACCCCGACGACTGGGGCGCCACCAAGGGCTATCATCACCCAGTTCTTTCATTATAGAGACAGATACATGATCCTGCAATCCATACGTACTAAAGGTCAATTTATATAGGAAGGAGCCATCCTATATCCATATACCCTGACTACACACAGCCTGTGCAGGAGCAAAACGATAACTTTTCTCAACGTTAAAAGGCACCTCTGGGAACTCGACACGAAATACAGCTTATTGCTTCCTGTCAAGTTGAGGGTGGAGAAAGCTGGTCGCACACTGTGTTTCCAGTCGGCAGCTGAAGCCAGTGACTGATCCGACTCCAACGGAACACCAGGGGGCTGCTTGGTCCCTTCCACAGGATCATCCAAGACTTCGATGATGGAGGGACAACAACCGGGAGCGACGAAGGAGCCCAAGGCAAAAACAGCAAACACGACGAGGCAGCTCCGGCACAGTAAGAGCCCGTCCCGATGGGACACTACAAAAGTCAGACACCGAAACCATACAGGAATCAGAGACTGCGACCCAGGATACAGGATATGACCCAGAAATACTGGATGAACCGTTCGAGTGAGCACCTGAAACTCCCTGATTGTCATGGGGAAAAAATTAACAGGGTTCGAAAAGCAATGTAAAGATGACAGAGATAATTGTGTAAAAAAAAAAAAAGCTTGGACATTGCAGACATATAAGTTGAAAGGAAACATGTGATACAATTGATTTGTCCCGGGGACTGACTCCCACCAATAGAGATGGAGGGTTCACCTCACACCCTCCTTGGTGACTAGGCCGCTAGCACAGGAACCAATAGACTAGTGTAAAAGGACTTTAAAAGATTGGAAACTGCCTCTAGCCTAATTAGGCACGATTAGTTGAGTTGTAGTTGGGGAGGTGAGTGGAGTGGGGCGTACTTGTGAGCCGACATACCACACCATATGGGCGGGGGGTGGGAATTTCCGGAATGCCCGTAGGGAGGGGTATTGTTGGGAGTTTTGTTGTTGAATTTATTTGGGGAAATATGCAGTCATTAATGGTAGAATGGCTAGTGTCTGTTTCTGGGATGCTGCTTAAGAAAGAGGGGAGTGAGGAAGTCATTACAGGAAGTGCAAGCCATAGAGTGACAGAAAGAAATGCCAGGAATTATGGGAGTACAAGAACTGAAAATTATAACATGGAATGTACAGGGTGTGGCAAATTTACAGAAGAGGAAGAGAGTGCTAGGATATTTGAAACGCCACAGGGTTGCGATTGCATGTCTACAAGAAACGCGTATCTGGGGGAGGGGTTACCATGCATTTGAAGACAGCTGCGGCTCCTGCATGAAGTGCGCTGTGGTTACAGCACCGTGTGGAGAGCCTACGATGCGTAATACTCCGCAGCATAGCCTCTGGGGTTGAGATGGAGCACACGTACACATTTGTGCAGAAAAGAAAGCCCCAGTCAAACTTTCAGGCCCTGGTTTCCCCTCGACCGTCACCTACCCACCTGGACATTGGGCACAGTTTCGTCTTCGTCTCCCTGCTCTTGCTCCTTCCTCCCCTCCCTCTTACGAATTCTCACAACTCTGTTTTGGTTTACTGTACCCTACTATGCTCCTGTAAGTGATGTAACTTGTAATGTAACGATCTTGTGGTAAAGTGCTACGAATCTGTCAACCTACCTCTGACCGTGGAGACCTAACTTTTTGGCCGATGCCCGGTGAAGCTACATGATAGCTATAGAGGAGATGGGCTATGGACTACCCCTTCGGCCGTCACCTACCCAGCTATAGAGGAGATGGGCTGTGAACTACCCCTTCAGCCGTCACCTACCCAGCCAGATATTGGGCAGACCTTACTTCGTACTCTCCATCCTACCCCTTTACTCCACCCCCTTTCTCCTTCAAGCTCCATTTATTCCTCCTCTTTGCTCTCCAACTTTTTTCTCATTGAGACCTAGCCGCTTGACTGATGCCCGGTGGAGCTACCTGTTAGCTATAGAGGAGATGGGCTGTGGATGTCCCCCTCGGCCATCACCGCCAGCCGGACTTTGGGCAGACTCTCCTTCATCTCTCCATCCACTCTATCTCCATCCTTTCTCCCTCATATACCTTTACCCCACCCCCTTACCCTTCTAAGCTCCATTTACCCCATCTTCCGACGCTCTTGAAATGTTTTCTTGGAACTAATGTAACTTGGAACTGATGTAATTATGTAATTTTGTGGATCCTTATGTAAAGCGCTCTGATACCTCCGGGTCTAGCCAGCGCTATATAATACTCAAATAAATAAAAAAAATAAAAAATATATATACATACCACTTCCTATTCAGGGTTCACCAGAGGGACTCTGATATGGGTGGCCCCCAGGGTATCATTCCAATGCATTAAACATATGTGTGATCCGGAGGGGCAGTATGTAATACTATATGGGAAGTCAGAAGGGCAGGAGATATGTCTTCTTAATGTTTATGCTCCCAATTCAGACTGCCCTGACTTTTTTTCAAAAATTATGGAAATAGCTGCTCCTTTGCTGGGTGCAAAGGTAATCTTAATGGGAGATTTTAACTGCCCCCTGGATGCACGACTCGACAAAGACCTGCCCAAGAGGAACACTAAGCCCAGAATGCTCAGAGTACAGCTGGATATCCTGGCCTGCCTGCAGCTCAGAGAGTTACAAAAGGGGGTGGTGATGGACGGAGCATCTGAACCAATCAAACACTCACACCCAGTCAAAGGATCTGGGTTTGATCCATCACCGTTCTTTAGCCCACTCTGCCACCCCAGTTCAGACATGGCTATATGCAAATCAGTCTGACCCTGTGCCTCATGGGAACAGTCCAGCCCGAACTGCCAAGCCATGCCTTCCCTGGACCGGAAACAAGCTTCCGAGGACCGGTTTCTGGCATTAGAGCCATCTTCAGCCCGGCTTGCTTGAATCCAGTGGCAAAGTGAGCAAGGGACTCACGTCTGAGCATACCCTGCCACACTTATGGCGGCCAAAAGCGGTACAAAAGGGGGTTGTGATGGACGGAGCATCTGAACCAATCAAACACTCACACCCAGTCAAAGGATCTGGGTTTGATCCATCACCGTTCTTTAGCCCACTCTGCCACCCCAGTTCAGACATGGCTATAAGCAAATCAGTCTGACCCTGTGCCTCATGGGAACAGTCCAGCTCGAACTGCCAAGCCAAGCCTTCCCTGGACCGGAAACAAGCTTCCGAGGACCGGTTTCTGGCATTACAGCCGTCTTCAGCCCGGCTTGCTTGAATCCAGTGGCAAAGTGAGCAAGGGACTCACGTCTGAGCATACCCTGCCACACTTATGGCGGCCAAAAGCGGTACAAAAGGGGGTGGTGATGGACGGAGCATCTGAACCAATCAAACACTCACACCCAGTCAAAGGATCTGGGTTTGATCCATCACCGTTCTTTAGCCCACTCTGCCACCCCAGTTCAGACATGGCTATATGCAAATCAGTCTGACCCTGTGCCTCATGGGAACAGTCCAGCCCGAACTGCCAAGCCATGCCTTCCCTGGACCGGAAACAAGCTTCCGAGGACCAGTTTCTGGCATTACAGTCATCTTCAGCCCGGCTTGCTTGAATCCAGTGGCAAAGTGAGCAAGGGACTCACGTCTGAGCATACCCTGCCACACTTATGGCGGCCAAAAGCAGTAAAAAAGGGGGTGGTGATGGACGGACCATCTGAACCAATCAAACACTCACACCCAGTCAAAGGATCTGGGTTTGATCCATCACCGTTCTTTAGCCCACTCTGCCACCCCAGTTCAGACATGGCTATATGCAAATCAGTCTGACCCTGTGCCTCATGGGAACAGTCCAGCCCGAACTGCCAAGCCATGCCTTCCCTGGACCGGAAACAAGCTTCCGAGGACCGGTTTCTGGCATTACAGCCGTCTTCAGCCCGGCTTGCTTGAATCCAGTGGCAAAGTGAGCAAGGGACTCACGTCTGAGCATACCCTGCCACACTTATGGCGGCAAAAAGCGGTACAAAAGGGGGTGGTGATGGACGGAGCATCTGAACCAATCAAACACTCACACCCAGTCAAAGGATCTGGGTTTGATCCATCACCGTTCTTTAGCCCACTCTGCCACCCCAGTTCAGACATGCCTATAGGCAAATCAGTCTGACCCTGTGCCTCATGGGAACAGTCCAGCCCGAACTGCCAAGCCATGCCTTCCCTGGACCGAAAACAAGCTTCCGAGGACCGGTTTCTAGCATTACAGCCGTCTTCAGCCCGGCTTGCTTGAATCCAGTGGCAAAGTGAGCAAGGGACTCACGTCTGAGCATACCCTGCCACACTTATGGCGGCCAAAAGCGGTACAAAAGGGGGTGGTGATGGACGGAGCATCTGAACCAATCAAACACTCACACCCAGTCAAAGGATCTGGGTTTGATCCATCACCGTTCTTTAGCCCACTCTGCCACCCCAGTTCAGACATGGCTATATGCAAATCAGTCTGACCCTGTGCCTCATGGGAACAGTCCAGCCCGAACTGCCAAGCCATGCCTTCCCTGGACCGGAAACAAGCTTCCGAGGACCGGTTTCTGGCATTACAGCTGTCTTCAGCCTGGCTTGCTTGAATCCAGTGGCAAAGTGAGCAAGGGACTCACGTCTGAGCATACCGTGCCACACTTATGGCGGCCAAAAGCAGTACAAAAGGGGGTGGTGATGGACGCAGCATCTGAACCAATCAAACACTCACACCCAGTCAAAGGATCTGGGTTTGATCCATCACCGTTCTTTAGCCCACTCTGCCACCCCAGTTCAGACATGGCTATATGCAAATCAGTCTGACCCTGTGCCTCATGGGAACAGTCCAGCCCGAACTGCCAAGCCATTTCTTCCCTGGACCGGAAACAAGCTTCCGAGGACCGGTTTCTGGCATTACAGCCGTCTTCAGCCCGGCTTGCTTGAATCCAGTGGCAAAGAGAGCAAGGGACTCACGTCTGAGCATACCCTGCCACACTTATGGCGGCCAAAAGCGGTACAAAAGGGGGTGGTGATGGACGGAGCATCTGAACCAATCAAACACTCACACCCAGTCAAAGGATCTGGGTTGGATCCATCACCGTTCTTTAGCCCACTCTGCCACCCCAGTTCAGACATGGCTATATGCAAATCAGTCTGACCCTGTGCCTCATGGGAACAGTCCAGCCGAACTGCCAAGCCATGCCTTCCCTGGACCGGAAACAAGCTTCCGAGGACCGGTTTCTGGCATTACAGCTGTCTTCAGCCTGGCTTGCTTGAATCCAGTGGCAAAGTGAGCAAGGGACTCACGTCTGAGCATACCGTGCCACACTTATGGCGGCCAAAAGCAGTACAAAAGGGGGTGGTGATGGACGCAGCATCTGAACCAATCAAACACTCACACCCAGTCAAAGGATCTGGGTTTGATCCATCACCGTTCTTTAGCCCACTCTGCCACCCCAGTTCAGACATGGCTATATGCAAATCAGTCTGACCCTGTGCCTCATGGGAACAGTCCAGCCCGAACTGCCAAGCCATTTCTTCCCTGGACCGGAAACAAGCTTCCGAGGACCGGTTTCTGGCATTACAGCCGTCTTCAGCCCGGCTTGCTTGAATCCAGTGGCAAAGAGAGCAAGGGACTCACGTCTGAGCATACCCTGCCACACTTATGGCGGTCAAAAGCGGTACAAAAGGGGGTGGTGATGGACGGAGCATCTGAACCAATCAAACACTCACACCCAGTCAAAGGATCTGGGTTTGATCCATCACCATTATTTAGCCCACTCTGCCACCCCAGTTCAGACATGGCTATATGCAAATCAGTCTGACCCTGTGCCTCATGGAAACAGTCCAGCCCGAACTGCCAAGCCATGCCTACCCAGGACCGGAAACAAGCTTCCGAGGACCGGTTTCTGGCATTACAGCCGTCTTCAGCCCGGCTTGCTTGAATCCAGTGGCAAAGTGAGCAAGGGACTCACGTCTGAGCATACCGTGCCACACTTATGGCGGCCAAAAGCAGTACAAAAGGGGGTGGTGATGGACGCAGCATCTGAACCAATCAAACACTCACACCCAGTCAAAGGATCTGGGTTTGATCCATCACCGTTCTTTAGCCCACTCTGCCATCCCAGTTCAGACATGGCTTTATCCAAATCAGTCTGACCCTGTGCCTCATGGGAACAGTCCAGCCCGAACTGCCAAGCCATGCCTTCCATGGACCGGAAACAAGCTTCCGAGGACCGGTTTCTGGCATTACAGCCGTCTTCAGCCCGGCTTGCTTGAATCCAGTGGCAAAGTGAGCAAGGGACTCACGTCTGAGCATACCCTGCCACACTTATGGCGGCCAAAAGCGGTACAAAAGGGGGTGGTGATGGACGGAGCATCTGAACCAATCAAACACTCACACCCAGTCAAAGGTTCTGGGTTTGATCCATCACCGTTCTTTAGCCCACTCTGCCACCCCAGTTCAGACATGGCTATATGCAAATCAGTCTGACCCTGTGCCTCATGGAAACAGTCCAGCCCGAACTGCCAAGCCATGCCTTCCCTGGACCGGAAACAAGCTTCCGAGGACCGGTTTCTGGCATTACAGCCGTCTTCAGCCCGGCTTGCTTGAATCCAGTGGCAAAGTTTGCAAGGGACTCACGTCTGAGCATACCCTGCCACACTTATGGCGGCCAAAAGCGGTACAAAAGGGGGTGGTGATGGACGGAGCATCTGAACCAATCAAACACTCACACCCAGTCAAAGGATCTGGGTTTGATCCATCACCGTTCTTTAGCCCACTCTGCCACCCCAGTTCAGACATGCCTATATGCAAATCAGTCTGACCCTGTGCCTCATGGGAACAGTCCAGCCCAAACTGCCAAGCCATGCCTTCCCTGGACCGGAAAACAAGCTTCCGAGGACCGGTTTCTAGCATTACAGCCGTCTTCAGCCCGGCTTGCTTGAATCCAGTGGCAAAGTGAGCAAGGGACTCACGTCTGAGCATACCCTGCCACACTTATGGCGGCCAAAAGCGGTACAAAAGGGGGTGGTGATGGACGGAGCATCTGAACCAATCAAACACTCACACCCAGTCAAAGGATCTGGGTTTGATCCATCACCGTTCCCCTTTGGTTTTTCTTTGTTCGCCCTAAGTTGGCAGGGTATGCTCAGACGTGAGTCCCTTGCTCACTTTGCCACTGGATTCAAGCAAGCCCGGCTGAAGACGGCTGTAATGCCAGAAACCGGTCCTGGGAAGCTTGATTCCGGTCCAGGGAAGACGTGGCCTGGCAGATCGGGCTGGACTGTTCCCATGAGGCACAGGGTCAGACTGATTTGCATAAGGCCATGTCTTAACTGGGGTGGCGGAGTGAGCTAAAGAACGGTGATGGATTAAACCCAGATCAGTTGACTGGGGGTGAGTGTTTGTATTGTCAACGCTCCGTCCATCACCCCTTTGGTTTTTCTTTGTTCGCCCTAAGTTGGCCGGGTATGCTCAGACGTGAGTCCCTTGCTCACTTTGGCACTGTATTCAAGCAAGCCCGGCTGAAGACGGCTGTAATGCCAGAAACCGGTCCTGCGAAGCTTGATTCCGGTCCAGAGAAGACGTGGCTTGGCAGATCGGGCTCGACTGTTCCCATGAGGCACAGGGTCAGACTGATTTGCATATGGCTATGTCTGAACTGGGGTGGCGGAGTGAGCTAAAGAACGGTGATGAATTAAACCCAGATCAGTTGACTGGGGGTGAGTGTTTGTATTGTCAACGCTCCGTCCATCATCCCCTTTGGTTTTTCTTTGTTCGCCCTAAGTTGGCAGGGTATGCTCAGACCTGAGTCCCTTGCTCACTTTGCCACTGGATTCAAGCAAGCCCGGCTGAAGATGGCTGTAATGCCAGAAACCGGTCCTGGGAAGCTTGATTCCGGTATAGGGAAGACGTGGCTTGGCAGATCGTGCTGGACTGTTCCCATGAGGAACAGGGTCAGACTGATTTGCATATGGCCATGTCTGAACTGGGGTGGCGGAGTGAGCTAAAGAACGGTGATGGATTAAGCCCAGATCAGTTGACTGGGGGTGAGTGTTTGTATTATCAACGCTCCGTCCATCATCCCCTTTGGTTTTTCTTTGTTCACCCTAAGTTGGCAGGGTATGCTCAGACGTGAGTCCCTTGCTCACTTTGCCACTGGATTCAAGCAAGCCCGGCTGAAGACGGCTGTAATGCCAGAAACTGGTCCTGGGAAGCTTGATTCCTGTCCAGGGAAGACGTGGCTTGGCAGATCGGGCTGGACTGTTCCCATGAGGCACAGGGTCAGACTGATTTGCATATGGCCATGTCTGAACTGGGGTAGCGGAGTGAGCTAAAGAACGGTGATGGATTAAACCCAGATCAGTTGACTGGGGGTGAGTGTTTGTATTGTCAACGCTCCGTCCATCATCCCCTTTGGTTTTTCTTTGTTCGCCCTAAGTTGGCAGGGTATGCTTAGACGTGAGTCCCTTGCTCACTTTGCCACTGGATTCAAGCAAGCTCGGCTGAAGACGGCTGTAATGCCAGAAACCGGTCCTGGGAAGCTTGATTCCGGTCCAGGGAAGACGTGGCTTGGCAGATCATGCTGGACTGTTCCCATGAGGCACAGGGTCAGACTGATTTGCATATGGCCATGTCTGAACTGGGGTGGCGGAGTGAGCAAAAGAACGTTGATGGATTAAACCCAGATCAGTTGACTGGGGGTGAGTGTTTGTATTGTCAACGCTCCGTCCATCATCCCCTTTGGTTTTTCTTTATTCGCCCTAAGTTGGCAGGGTATGCTTAGACGTGAGTCCCTTTCTCACTTTGCCACTGGATTCAAGCAAGCCCGGCTGAAGACGGCTGTAATGCCAGAAACCGGTCCTGCGAAGCTTGATTCCGGTCCAGGGAAGACGTGGCTTGGCAGATCGGGCTGGACTGTTCCCATGAGGCACAGGGTCAGACTGATTTGCATATGGCCATGTCTGAAATGGGGTGGCGGAGTGAGCTAAAGAACGGTGATGGATTAAACCCAGATCAGTTGACTGGGGGTGAGTGTTTGTATTGTCAACGCTCCGTCCATCATCCCCTTTGGTTTTTCTTTGCAGCTCAGAGAGTGGCATGAGCAAAACCCCTTGAAGAGGGTATTCTCCTGTCACACCCCAGCTACAAACACTTACAGTCGACTAGACTACTGTTGTATCTCCACAGGCTTAGCATCGGGGGTAGACGGGAGATCATATCTGCCTAGATATCTGTCAGATCACTCTTCCCTCTTGATGACTCTTAGAGCGGAAAGGGGGTGACCAGCAATACCGGTATGGCGCCTACATGCAGAAATATTACAAGACCCCCTTATGTAGCTACCCTCCAAGATTCCCTTACACATTATTTTGCCGCAAACTGGGGAACTGAGTCTACTAGAGCAAAAGAGTGGGAAACTATGAAGGTTGTCATCCGAGGTGTAGCCATCGAGACAACATACGGAGTTCGTCAACAACTAGAATGGGATATGCAGACCCAATAACAGAAACTAGGTGAACTGGAAGAGGACCAAAAAGAACTATTGATGGGCAGGATGCAGAACAATGTGATACATTCACCCCAGTAGAGAGATCTGGGCCGAAATCCATTGTTTTTTGTTCCCCGTGCAATTCCAGTTTTAACCCAGCCATATGCAAATCAGTCTTGACCCTGTGCCCGATGGGAACAGTTCAACCCAAACTGCCAGGCCAGGTCCTTCCTGAAGAGGAAACAGGCATCCTAGGACCGGTTTCGGGGTTTCACCCATCATCAGCCAGGATAGCTTGACTCCAGTGGCATGGAGAACACAGGACCCACGTTTGGGCATACCCATCTCACTAGGGTGGCAAAGTGAGCTAAAGAACGATGATGGATTCAACCCAGATCTGTAACTAAGGGTGACCTTTATAAACTCTTCCCTTCCAAAAAGCGTGTTTTGCTCATCCAAAGGCTTCCTCCTACTGCTATGACCTAAAAAAAAGAAATCCTTCACTCTTCTATCCCTCCACTATCCTTTTCAATCAAAATAACAGACTAACATGTTCACTTCTCTAATTCCATATTCCACTATACTAATTCACCACTAATCCTTTATGGGTTCCAGAGTAGCGTGCTACTTGCCAATTTAGCGTTATATAAATGCAAACCTTTTTTCCTTTTTTACCACTCCCCAACCCTTCTCCATCCAAATAACTGACTAACATATCCACCACTCAAATTACTTCATATTTCACTCTACTAATTTTCAACACTAATCCTTTATGGGTTCTGGAGGAGCCTGCTACTCGCCAGAAAAGCACTTCAACACCCCATCAGGGGTAACAGGCACTATATGAATGCAAACCTATCTTTCCCTTCTATCCCTCTGCTAGCCTTCTCACTCCAAATAACTGACTGATATCCACCACTCAAATTACTTTCATACTTCACCATACTAATTCACCACTAATACTTTATGGGTTTCCGGAGTAATGTGCTACTCGCCAAAAAAAGTGATTTAACACCCCATCAGGGGTTAGAAGCACTATATAAATACAAACCTTCTTTCCTCTTCTATCCTTCTGCTATCTTTCTGAATCCAGATAACTAACATATCCACCACTTAAAATGTACTTGCATGTTTCACTATACCAACTCAACACTAATCCTCTATGAGGCCCGGAGTAGCATGCTACTCGCCAAAAAAGCGCTTCTACGCCTCGTCAGGGGTAGTAAGCACTATACAAATGCAATTACAACACAATACAATGCAATACATGAGGATCCACAAGCGATGGGGGAGTGGGGGAAGACACAATGGAGTATAGACAACGCCTTCACAAGGCATAAGAGTTAAGTCTGGGGCCCTCCTAGCTAGATTGATAAGCTCCGAATCCGTACTGTCCCCTATCATACAGTTACGGGACAGTAATGGAGTGGTGGTAGGTACCCAGCAAGCTATTGCAGACACATTAGCACACCATCTACTACTGCCTGTTGATCTAAGTTAGATATACTACCAGAACGAATACAGGAATACCTTAAATATATTGAGCTACCACCGATAGATCCAAAGGAAGCAGATGCCCTTGCGGCCCACATAACCAGGGAAGAAATACTAAATGCTATTAGTCATCTTAAACTGCCAAGTGTCCGTGTGGTGATGGCCTCCTGGCAGAGTTTTACCAACGGTTTGCACCGCTTCTGGTTGACAAGCTACTGGAGGTCTATACTGAAGCACATGAGAGGCAATCCCTATGAGATCAATGCAAGAGGCGCTGGTGTACAAGATCTTAAAACAAGATAAGGACCCTTTACAACCCGGCTCCTAAAGGACCGATCTCCCTCTTGAATCTAGATGTCAAGATTCTGAGTCAGATTCTTGCAACTAGGTTGCTCCCCTCCATGCCCCATCTAATCCACCCAGATCAGGCAGGCTTTATACCTACGAGAAACCCTATGCATCACGTAAGAAGGCTTGCTCATGTCTGGCTTGCTCATGTCTGGCATGCTCCGATAATATAAGATGAGGACTGTGCCTTCCCCTTGTTAGATATTTAGCAGGCCTTTGACTCAGTAGAGTGGAATTATATCTGGGCCGCCGTTCAAAAGATGAGGATGCGACAAGAGGTTCTCCACTGGATTCAATTATTACATAGGAATCCGCTAGCTAGGGTGTGGCTTGGAGGAGTGGTGTCTGACCAGGTTAATCTGTCATGGAGAATGCGGCAGGGATGCCCCCTGTCACCACTGCTGTTTGCGATGGCGATGGAGCCACTGGCAGCAACCCTTAGGAAGAATATGGAGGAACACGGAATCCCTCTGGGAGAAATTGTGATGTTGGTATTTTTAAGACGCCTGCCTCAGGCAGTCTCAGTCCTGTTGAAGGAACTAAGGAAGTTTGGTGAGTTCTTAGGACTATGTACTAACCCTGGTAAATCTTTGGGGCACTAGAGATCCCGGAGCAAGATGGCCGCACTTTAGTGCAGCTCTGCTGGTCGGGAAATCTATCCGCCTAAAATCCGCTTAATCTGGCGCCATCCACGGCTGAACCTGATAAGCAATCGATCCTGGGACACAGAACAATGCTTGGCGGTCTTCAAACCGGACATTTCCCACCCCTAACAGCCTAATCTCTGCCCAAGCCCCACTTGACACAAGATGGCGCCCCGGCGGATGCGGACTGCTGATCTCCACTTCCCGGTGCCGTGCCTGCTCTGCCGGAAGCCTGCCCGGTGTCGCTGTCCTCCCTGCCAGCTATCCATCCCTCGGCGAGTGGCGGGAAGGCTCTAAACTGCGCCCCGCTATCCCTGCGGCGTGCTGCCGACCGACATTTTGCAACCTGGACTGTGGAGGTGAGGCGATCGCTGTGCGACCCCTACCTGTTGCTGCGGATGTGGATTTGAGACTTGCGCTGACTATCTGGGGGCGGCGACCCTGTGTGTAGTACACCTCTGCTCCATATACGAGCTGCTGGCATCCGGAGGCCCGTATCGCTTCGCTGCACCACCTGTGACCCCCGATCGTCTGTGTGTGGCGGTTCCTGCATTGAGGCCCAGACGCTGGCGGCTGCCGCGTCCCGGATCCGCGGCACGGTCTACCCCGTTGTGGCGCCTGCGGTGCTGACTGCATGCGGCCCACAGTTTGCTTACTGCTCGGCAGACTCCTTCAGTGTTGAATAAGCACTGCGCACTGGCTGACATCGTGTTTGGGAGAGTGTGACTTCTAAATTGCTGCTGCGGCCTTCAGCGTCAATTGCACGCCTTCCTGTTTCTTCACAACGCATTGCCAAATCCTATACAGAGCTTGTTGGAGGCCTCGGGTCGCTGGTTGGACTTCCATGGTCACAAATGCAAGTGCCTGCACTGTGTTTTTGATGGCAGTGAGCGCTATTAAAACCACCTCATAATTTTTTCTGCCCATAGCGACAACACCTGGTTATTGTTCCTCAGCCCCTAACATGGGCACACCTAGCACGGGGCTAGCTGAGGCGGCCCGCGTTTTGCCCCTCCATTAAACAGCACTGGGTCGGGGCTGTATACGCGGTCACAGATCTGCCCCACGATGGGCCTGTCCATTGTGTTCTGTTCTCCGTGTGGCGCCCCAGTCAACTACTTTTGGCAAATTATAAGCATATCATTATGGGGAGGACTGATAAACAGCAGAGCAAGTTACAATTTGAAACCAAGAACCACACAAAATCGCAAACCCCGAATGCCTCAGACACTGAGCCTGACCCCGACTCTGGTACGACTACAACACTGGAATGCATGATGCTAACCATGCAACAAAGCTTGCAGTCCATAATGCCAAAATCCATCACCTCAACTTACGTATGGACAGCATGGTCGCCAAGATTGACAAACATGGCTCACAGATCGCGGAGGCGGAGCAGCGCATTTCGACTGAGAGTATCACATAGAGGGCGTCAGTACGCCGTGTACCAACATGGAGAAGCTATTGGAGGTAATCAGGGCTAAAAATGAGGATATCAAAGCTCGCTCCCACCGAAACAACCTCCGTATAACTGGCATTATGGAAACCACCAACACCGGGCCCATGGAGACTTATGTCGAAACGCTGCTCACATCCCTGCTGGGAGCAGAACACTTCTCCAAGGTGCTCATAGTTGAGGGATGGGTCGAGCTCCTGAGCTGCTCGACCCATCCCTGGTGCCCTGCTTCGTCCCATAATTGCCAGGCTCTTAAACTACCAGGACTGTGACACAGCACATTGCCTAGCTAGAGAAAAGGCAAGCTTGATTACCAGGGAATGAAGGTGGAACTTTTCCCTGACTTCACTGTGGCAGTGCAACATGCTCGCCGTGAATTCCAAGCAGTCAAGAAGAAATTGCAGTCTCTACATATTCAATATGACATGCTTGACCCTGCCCGCCTGCGGATTCAACATGCTGAGAAAGCACGTAAGGATGCACATAAGGACGCCTAAGGAAGCGCTTAAGTATACCCGGCGGATTGAGCGACAGGAGTCATTGCGAGAGAGGGTTGTGAACTCCGACTCAGAGGGATGAACACATGAGACTTTATTGATCATTATGACTGATGTAATGTCATCCCTACCCACGGGGCTACTGCATGTATTAGGTTTGAACTACCTCTGACTGAGGGGTAGCTCCTGGACTAGGATAGACTTTTGTAGAAAGATCCAGTTTGGTGAGACAATTGCCATCTCCTTTTTCTCCTTTTTTCTTTATTTTTGCAGAATGTCTGTGTAACATATGTTCCTGGCTAGACAAACGAACTTGTTGATGGAAATTGGCGAAATGAATGTTCTTTGTTATGTGCCCTACCAAATCACAATAGGCCATGGTCTGGTTAGCCTAAATTTACCTATCTCGACCTACCCTGTTATACGGGGGGCCGTGGGCTACTAGCGACCCACAGTATGGGAATTCCCCAAAATGTTATGTTGCTCCGTTGGGACCTGGTTGGTGCCCCTGTAGAGTTCTTTTCTCCTTTTTTTCTTTTTCTCTTCATGATATGTGACTCAGGGATGCAACTGTTTATTTACTGTTTTGTTCTATGGGGGTATTCATGGCATGACTCTTATGCTGAAATAGGTGGGGGGATTAGTTGGGGGACACTGTTCTATCGTCATAGCTTTTGTAATGGCATATTGGCAGGTCCTGAACTGTATGACTCACATTTCCTACATAATAACGTCAACTGTATCATCTAACTCTACAGACATGGCTAACACAAACCGCCCTACCATATCCTGGATCAGTTGGAATGTAAAGGGGCTTAATAATGCTAAAAAGTACGGCAGGTCATCTCTTATCTTGACCGGTACCATATTCAAATTGCCCTGTTGCAGGAGACAGATCTTACCAAACAGGCAGTCTTGCACGTAGCCACTAGATGGGTGGGAGTGCGGCTAGCAGCCTCCTACTCATCATACGCACGGGGGTTATGATTCTTGTAAAGAAAGGTATCGCCTTTGTCCCATTACATGTTGAAGAAGATGTAGATGGGCAGTATATTATAGTGCAGGGAACGCTCTACAATACACAGCTAGCTATTGTGAACCTGTATGGACCTAATGGGAACGACCCCGCATTTTTTGACACAGAATGGCGTAAGCTCTGCAAATTATCCTCCTCAGCTCTTATTTGTGGAGGTGATTTTAATGTGGCTTTAGATCCTACAATGGATTGAGTAGCTATGGTAGATCCCCCTCCCCGGAAGGCTTCTATGTCGGTGCGTGATGGAATGTGGACGCTAGGCCTCACAGATATCTGGAGATTGAGACACCCAAACATCAGAGAGGGTACATGTCACTCATATACACGACAGTCTTGGTCACGCATAGACTACTGGCTGGGCACACAGGATGTTTGCACATGGACTACACAGGTTAAACACTTACCTCGAACACTATCAGAACATTCTCCGGTAGTTCTTAACATTCCTCTCTGCCCTCACACACTCCTCCCCCTTTTCAATGGTGACTGCAATCATCCTCGTTACTGGACCAGGTCTTTAAGGAAGGAATCCGAGAGGCCATTTCTGATTATTTTTCACTAAATACTGGGTCCGTCCAAATTATAGAGACACTTTAGGATGCCTTCAAAGTGACAATTCCAGGGGCATGTATAGGTCTACAAGCCGGGGTTTTAAAATCTCTGTGACGCACCATGATAACACTCGAGCACGAGTTACGTGACCTGAAACGCAAATAAGGCGTACAGGGTGAACCCAATACTCTGGTGCTTATCAAAGAGAAAATCATAGAATACAACTAAATAGCTGACCAAAAGGTCAAACATCTATCGCGTCAGTACAAAGCGCATTACTATGGTGAGGGAGGCTGGAAGGGCAGAACGTTAGCTAGCCGCATCTTGGAACCTCACACTCAAACACATATGGTACAGGCGATCATTGCTGATGAGGGCATACACTACGACATACCTGCTATATTGAGAACATTTGCGGATTACTATGCCGAGATGTACATTCATCGGCCAACTGCTGACGAGGCAGAACTTGAGCAGTATCTTGATGACGTTGGTTTAGTGTGGCTATCACGTGGACAGCAGGAGTTCTTGATGCATCCACTCATGTTAGGCGAGGTCCGGGACGCTATTACTGCTTTGCCTAACGGGAAATAGGCGGGCACCGATGGGTTGCTGGCCGAATTTTACAAAGAATACGTTGACCAATTGGCCCCATGCCTCCTTCAATTATATGAAGAAGCATATGAGTCTCAATGTTTGACTCCAACCTTACACAAAGCACTGGCGGTCACACTTTTGAAACCTGAAAAACCACCTGACAGGTGCGACTCTTATCAGCCCCTATCCCTAATTAACACAGATGTAAAAATATTAGCGAAAGTATTTGCCACCAGGCTGCAACTACTTCTGCCCGTTATGGTACTTCCTGAACAGTTGGGGTTCATCCCCTCCCGCTCTACATCACATAATTTGCGTACGCTTTTTGCGACAATTCATGTGTTGGAACTCAATCTACTGGCAGTGGCGGTGCTTCTTGATGCCGCCAAAGCCTTTGACTCAATCGCCTGGTCATATATGCTTACCATTTTACATTGCATGGGTTTTCCATTCATTTTTACTAATTGGATAAAATTTCTATACACCAATCCAGTAGCAAGGGTTAGTGTCAACGGGCAGATATCGGAGATAATTCATATACACCGTGGCATGCGGCAAGGGTGTCCGCTATCACCCCTATTATTCGCGCTTGTACTCGAGCCCTTAGCTTGTATTTTAAGGCAGCGCCATGCTCAGACTTAATTAAAATTTTTACAACGTCCTCTCGCGGTCTCTATGTATGCGGATGACATGGTGCTATATGTTCGTGTACCGGTAAACCACCTTGCACAACTTATACGTGAGTACGTCCGATTCGAACGCTTCACGGTAATGGGCATCAACTTGTCTAAATCAATTATACTGCCCCTCACGGACTGTACACATCAGTTTGACATGGAATACCCCCTAACATGGTGCACAGACACTGTAAAGTACTTGGAAATATGGATCCATTGAGATCTGCAGGCTGTGGTACAGTCCAATTATGGCACTGCCATCATACGACTCGAGGGACAAGTGAGTTGTTTGATCAAGCTGCCCCGGTCATTTGCGGATCGCACAGCGCTGATGAAAATGGTAATCTTTCTGCGCTTCTTGTATCTCTTTTTAAACATTTCTGTACACTTAACGTGGCATTTTTTCAATAGGCTTCGCTCCCGTCTGATCACACTAGCACGGGGAGGTAAAAAGCCCCGGCTCAAGTGGGAGATTATCACCCTTCCTTATGATCAGGGGGGTTTGCAGTGCCTGACTTCCATGTTTATTATCTCTGCGCGCAGGCGCATTACGCCTACTACTTGCAGCACGACCCAGCATACATACCGCATGTGGCAGTGGAGGCGGGTGCTATGCACCCCATGCCGCTTAAAGACATGATCGTCAATAGGTACACGGTATTTGAAAAGGGGGAGTTCGACACTGTGCAAACCACATCTAGGGCCTGGCTTGAGTTGGGCAAACGAGTGCAAAAATTGCCGTAATACGTCTCTAGCATGCCTCTTCTGCATCACTCATCTTTCGGTTACTAAGGAGACTGGCATGCTGCGGACTCCTCAAGATATGGGGATGTCGACAATGGAGAATGTCTTCCCTGGAGGTCAATTCAGTACGTTGTCTGAAACAAGCTACTTGCCAGACATCGCACTTTCTAAAAAAAGGCCATGGACCAAATGATTTTGTCTGGACTGTCCTGGAACAGCCTTTCATACCCAACCATTGCCCTGACGTGAGCAAATTCTTGTTTAAAAAAGAACAGAAGTGGGTCTATAAGCTCAATAGTGATAAGGAGGGATTGAACGAACCGATACCATGGATGTCACTATAGAGAATGTGGATGGCTTGCCTTTCTTTCTACAGCTAATCCTGTCCCAGACCAGTACAAGCGATGACCATATTCACTTTGGATGTTGGTCCAGTATCTGCGTTTATGAATACTGTTAACATCACAAGAATTAGGAGGATAGGCTTTCCATCACATTGGTACCCTTTCAGAGACAGTCTAGTTCTATACACTAAGACGAGATAGAGATATATATATATATATATATATATAGAGATATATATATATATATATATATATATATATACATCGAATAAAGCAACCAATATATAAGGCTTGGGATTACTTTAGCATTTATTGCTGTTACATAAATGTATTCACTTCATTTACATTTACAAGCTTTTATTGGCGCTTGAGCAGTGAGAGATATATATATAAAATATATAGATTACAGCCGTTGTTCATTAACAATTTTGTAAATCCTGGGCTTAACATTTTTACAACTTGTAGTGGAACCCCCCTTTTTGAACCATTATATTTTTTAACTGGGCCAGCCCGTTGTAGTAACTGGAGATTCAATAAAACCAGTATCGGCATTCTATAATCTCTGTTGCCGCTATAAATGTATTGACATCGCTTGTAATTACGAGCAGTGGTTTATTTCCAATTACTAACAAGGATTTCTTGGCTTATCTCTATTTTTTAAACGAAAACTACTTATCCCAGAATTCCCTGTAATCACGTGACTGTTTGTCACATGATCAGAAGCAAAGTGCTAAACAAATAGACACCGAACGATAGCCGCGGTGCCTCCCCATACAGTGCAGAGGAACGTCTGGAGACACCGACAGTCAGGTAGGGCCGACAAGCGTCTTACGCATGCCTAGCAACAGAACGCATGCGATCTTTCACCACGCAAATGCAATTATGAGCAGAAATTGATTTAAAAACATTTACGAGTAGACCGCGTGAAGTGGCGGCTACCGGGTGAGTGTGGCAGTGTCTGCTTGTATTGAATAGCACTGTGCGAGCACGATCATGGCACTTTTTACAAACATTTTTTTTTATCTTTAAATCTCTACGGGCTGACTGCGCGAGTAGGTGGCTACCGATGAGGTGTGAACTCTTAAGATATATGAAGCCAACTGCAGAATCGATTGAATGTCTCCTTATTGTTTTTAACACTAGAGCGGTGCTCATCTATACCTGAGCTGCAGCCAGGTGGGGTGAAGCGCCATCCCCACAACGAATGGGTGAGTGGCTATGAGCAATATATAGCTTTTTATATATAACAAACAGACTCGTGACAGATAGTTCCAGAATGAGGTCTGAGTGTTGTCTATATTATGGTACAACTTATCTGTCTCTAATTATATTCTTTCATGTGTCGCTCCTGTTCAATTGACTTCGACGTGATGTGACAATAGTTTTGTGGTGGAGTATATTGCCTTAATCAGCAGGTGATATTATTTTTATTTTTATTTATTCTTTCACGTTACACAGCAGTAGCAACGATCTGGTCCTGAGGAATGCATTGGCATACTAGCCCTCTATGCTGAAACATGTCGACCGTTATTGCCTACAGATATTTTGTCAAATCTGTATCTGCACATAGTAATTTTTAGATTTGGGAGAGCTGATAAAGTATTAAAGTGGTAGTTTATACAGTTCTACCCAATTTTAAATTCACTTACACTTTTTGCACTGCTTATTCAGTAGCCACTACCATTAAGATTCTGCATCATTCACTTAACAACTACACTATGGTGATATCACAGCCTAGAAAACATGCATAGGCTGTGAACTTTGTCTCCTGGGCAAGGAGAACCGATATGATGTCAAGGGCGGTACAGAACGGCTACTTATGGGAACATTTCACCCATGCTTTTGAGCCTGAGTTCACTTAGTACTTGTTACACACAGGTGCTTGCTTTGGGTTTTCTCGCCACATTGAACAATGAGTTAATAACTTAATCTATGCTTGTCATATCGTGGTCTTTATTTTGTTCAGTTGAGTGTCACATTTGCCTGACCCCTAGATATCCTTTGTGTTATGAGGTAAATTCATAACTCCTGCTAACATAAACGCCCTTTGTCTACACTAGATTGCGCTCTGCTATGCGCGCACTTTATCTGCAATTTCCTACTGAACCACCGACACTGGAAGCGTTACAACTTATATATACCACCACTTCCGAAGCCAAGCTAGTCACTACACTCTACCAGGCATCACAGGGAGATGTAACTGCCAAGTGGAATTCCATGCTCCCTGATCCGTTGTCTGAAGATGACTGGTTTACCAGTTGCCACTTGACGGGTCAGCTGACGGCGAATGGCAACTTACGATTAGTGCATTTTAAATATCTACATCAGCTGTACTACACCACAGCTCAGCTTCATAGATATGGGTTGCGGGAGGCTGACAATTGTAAATGCTGTGGCGCACCTGGTGCCAACTTATATCATCTAGCTTGGGAGTGCCCAAAAGTGCATCAATATTGGAGATCAGTAACACATACATTATGCCTGATGGTTGAGGAATCTATTGAATGCAGCCCACAAGTGTGCCTATTGGGTGTCATCTCTAAAATTAAGGCGTCCAATAAGAAGTTTGTAGCCATAGCACTATTATTGGCTAAACGCAGGGACTCCATATGTTGGGGGGGGGCAGGCCTGCTCCAACCACTAAACTGTGGTTGCAAGAACTGACTTACTGTTGAGACCAGCTCACATGCTATGCAGAGGAACTACCTGCTACATCTAAACCACGGGACATCTGGGGGCCACTTACAACTTAGCTGCTGTCGCTACCTGACATCTGATGCCCATTATGTTTTTGTAAGATTGCATCACCGGATACTGCTGTACACTGCACTTTTAAGTACTGCCCTGTCTGTATGACCCTATGCTATTGAACTGTACAATATTGTGATCTGTTTAATGTGATGTTATGCCATAAGTGCTCTGATCTGGATCCTTGTATGTTGTTCATTACTTTTGAAAATGCATAAATAAAATAAAAAATAAAAAGCCCTGGTAAATCTTTAATAGCCCCCATAGCGAAACTGTCAGAAAACGAAATTGCTGTACAGCCTGATGTGGAACATCCGCGGAAACAAGAAGGTATGAGATGCCTGGGTATGCAACTTTGGCATACCTCCTCATCATTTCTAGAACATAACATAGGGAGGATAATCACTGGGGTACAAGCTTTGGTGGGTGCCTGGAAATCCCTGCATATCTCCCTAATTGGCAAAGTAGCGCTTACAAAAATGACAATCTTACCTCTCTTTCTCTACACTCTGCAACACTCTTGCCATGAAATACCCAAATCCTACTTCACCATCTTTTATAGTTTACTGGTAGACTTGTTATGGGGGAACAAAAGTAAACAAGTTAAATCGAATACCCTCCAAAGGAAATGGGTAGACGGGGGTGGAGCTAGCCCGTATACGCCTATATTACATGGCAGCCCAACTACAACACGCGGTTCATTGGCTGGAAGAGGGTAGTAACTGGGAGAAGGCCCTACTGGCGGGCACCTACAATGGTAGCACTTTGACAGGGCTGCTTATAATGGGATCCAAAGTCCCAAACGACTTTCCGTACTTGATTAGATATGTAGTGAAAATCTGGGAGAATACAGTTAAGGGGGTGATTTTGAGAGCACCTTACTCCCCCGACATGCCACTATGGATCATCAGACCTTTTAAAAAGTTAGCAGAGTCTATGTCTATTCAGAGATGGAAGGACGGGGGATTCCTTACAATGGGGGACCTGTACACTAACAGCAATTTTATAACTCGAGGGGAAGCAGTGACTGCTTTCGAACTGGGAGCAGGTCAATCCCTACAATTTAATAAGATAGCGGCAGTAGCAAGAGAGCCTTTGACTTCCATTCTGGAGGACCCCCAAGGCACAGCCATTCTTATAACCATACTATCAACGGCAGGCGGGCAGCATCTGATCTCCCACATTTATAGGGCCCTTTGAGATGATAGCCCGGTCAGTGCTCTCCCGGTTCAGGCAAGGTGGAAGGAGGATCCGGAGGAACCCATACCAGAACGAGACTGGGTGAAAGTACACAAAGGGGTTCGAGAGGTGAGTTCCAATACCCGTTTTAAGTTAATTCAATATAATGTAGTGCATCGAGTATATCTAACCCCATATAGACTGAGTAAAATGTACCCAGACAGATCGGACGATTGCCCTAGATGTGGAGAAACACCAGCACTCTTCGTACATATGATCTGGAATGTCTTAGGCTGAACATTTTTTGGGAGGGCATGCTGAGAATTATACAGATAGCTACAGTATGGTCAATCCCCAGGATAATCCGATCTGCTCTCTTGCATTTAATACCCACCCCAGAAAAAAAACTGAGTAGAAAACATGTGCTCTTGGGGTTGGTGCTTGCAAACAGGAGAATAGAAATCTCATGGCTTAGCCCGACTCCATCTCCAATAAGTAGGTGGCTGAGAGATTTGAAGGAATGGGCAACAGCTGAATTGGTTAGGATCAAACACATTTGGAAAGATGATAAACTTGAAGAGGATGCACGTGTATGGTCCACAATGATTACAGATGTAAAGGATCCCTTGGGGGAAGGAGTAGAGGAGGGGAGAGATTTGCAACACATCCCTGAACAGGAAATGGGATAGATGGATTATAAAATGGCACTCCTGTTGCTTGATGTACGTATTCATAGACATGTGCACAGTTATTGATCACTAAGACACGAGGGGTGGATGGGAAGAGGGGGGAATGCTGAAGAGAAAAGAACACATTGTTGCAATACAGCTGGAATCATATCAAATTCTGTCAGAATGTAAATGTTGAAAAAAAGATCATATTACAAATGTATCTGATACTGTTATCATATACAAAATGCCAATAAAGAGTGTTAAAAAAAGATTATTGACGTAACATAAAACGAGTTAGATGTGATCACT
Organism: Lissotriton helveticus; assembly: GCF_964261635.1. Lineage (NCBI taxonomy): Eukaryota > Metazoa > Chordata > Amphibia > Caudata > Salamandridae > Lissotriton > Lissotriton helveticus. The sequence continues at coordinate 1,958,535,465 of NC_136061.1, forward strand.
AGTGGGGGCTATGTGAGAAGGAAATAGATAATGGAAGGAATATATATTATCAATCAATCAGCTGATTTCTATAGCGCAACTAATCACCTGGGAGGGTATCCAGGCACTTGCAGAGCATAAGGGGCTCAGTCGAACTGACTGGTCTGGTGTACTTTTCAGCATTCTAAAAGGGAGGCGGAGGACCATAGCTGCAGGGGGAGGTCTTTCCATGTCTATGTCATGAGGCAAGAGAAGGAGCGTCTTGCGCTTCTGCTTTTGTGGATGCGGGCGCGTGGGTGAGCAAGAGGGACCCAAAGCGTAGCTTTCTGGATGGTTGGTAGATGCTCAGGTGGTGGCTGATGTAGGCGGATCCTTGTGTAGTGCCTTGCACATGTGGATCATCAGCTTCAATTGGCATCTCTTCTGCATAGGGAGCCACTGGAGTTTTCTGAGGTGAGGAGTGATGTGGGTTAATCTAGGGAGTAGAGGGTGAGTTTTGCTGCAGCATTCTGTATGGTTTGAAGTCTCTGTAGGAGGTGTGTGGTGATCCCTGCATAGAGAGCATTGCCATAGTCCAGTTAGTTGGTGATTCAGCGTGACGATGCATCTTGTGTCCAGTTGGAGCCATTTGAAGATTTTTCATAGCATGCGCAATGTGAAGAAGCAGGCGGAGGAAACTGTATTGATCTGGGACTCCATGGTCAGCTTGATGTCCTGGATGATGCTGCGGTATCTGGTGTGGTCGGTTGGTGTGAGTGATGATCATAGTTCCGAGGCCACCACGAGTTGTTCAAGGGAGTAGTGATGTTGCTGAAAATTAGTATGTCCATTTTGTGTGTTTGGAGTTTCAGGCGGTTGTCCCTCATCCAATTGGTGACGCTTGTCATGCAACTGTGGAAGTTGGTTCTGGTGGTGGTAAGGTCTTCGGAGAAGGAGATGATGAGTTGGATGTCATCTGTGTAACATATGATATTTTGTTCGTTGGATCTGACAATGTTGGCCAAGGGGGTCATGTAGGTGTTGAAGAGTGTGGTGCTGATGGATGCTGATGGATGAGCCTTGAGGGACACCTTGGGTTTGGAGGTGAATGGTGGTAGGTGAACCTTCTGTGTTATTCTGGTGAGGAAGGAGGCAATCCATCTAAGTGTGTCCCCTTGTATTTTGATATGGTGAAGCCTTGCCATCAGTGTTTGTTGGGATACGATGTTGAATGCCACCGAGAGTTTGAGGAGGATCAGTGCCGCCATCTCTCCCCGGTCGAGGAAGGCTCGGATGTCATTTGTAGCTGCGATCAGTACGGTCTTTGTGATGTGGTTGCTGCGGACTCCAGACTGGGAGGTGTCGAGAAGAAGGTTCTGCTGCACATGTTTCATGAGTTGCTTGTTGATGGCCTTCTCCAGGACCTTGGCTGGAAAGGGGAGCAGGGAAATGGCAGGGTCTGCGGACAGCTTATTAAGTAGTGGTTTGACCTCAACGTGCTTCTAGTCTTCCGTGAAAATGGCCGTAGTTAATGAGGTGTCGAACAGGGTGGTGAGTTCATGGTTGATCCTGTGGCTTCTGAGGTTGTCGATGTGGTGTGGGCAAGGGATCATGGGAGTTCCTGAGTTAATGGAGTTCAGGATGGTGGTGGTGTACATGGGTGAGTTGGTTACATGTGGTCAGCTGGGGGTCAGTGCTAGTTGTAGTGAGGGGTTGAGGAAGTCTTTAGGCTTAGGCTGGGGTTTGAAGTTATTGCAGGTGGTAGTGATCTTATTGCGGAAGAAGTTAGCAATGTTGTTGCAGAGGTCTTGCTGTTCCATGTGGCTTCAGGCTTGAGGAACTCCCTGACAATGATGAAGTTATTTGCTGTGTTTGGGTCAGGATTTGATAAGAGCGACTAGGGCATTCTTTAACTTCTTCTTGTTATGTTATGTTATGTTATGTTATGTTAATTGGGTTCTTCTATAGCGCAACGGCTACTCCCATAGGAGTGTCCCGGCGCTTTGGCGAAGAGGACCTTTAATGGAAAGGAAACATAACTGCAAAAAAAGAACATCACAATTCACTAGTAAAAAGCCAAGTTTTTAATGCCTTTCTGAAAGACATCAGACTGGGGGCCTGTCTAAGAACAATAGGAAGTTCATTCCAAGCGCGCGGGGCCAGGTAATGGAAAGAGCGCCCCCCTTGTCTGGTTCGTTTGATGGATGGAACGACCATTTTAGACAAGGAGGCAGATCGCAAAGCTCTGCTCGGTTTATAGAGAGCAAGACGCTTTCTAATATATCTAGGACCCGAGTCATGAAGGGCCTTGTAGGTTAGCGTCAGACTTTTAAAAAGAACCCTCTTGGCTATGGGGAGCCAGTGCAATTCCTTCAGCAAGTTAGAGGCACTAGCTCGTCTAGGGAGTCCATAGATAGCCCTAGCAGCTGAATTTTGGACAACCTGGAGTCTCCTTACAAGATATTTAGGGAGACCTAAATAGAGGGCGTTGGCATAGTCCAGGCGCGACCCAACAAGTGCTTGGACAATAACCCTTCGATGGTTCACAGAAATCAAGGGGAGAAATTTCCTGAGCATCCGCAGGATTCCAAAACATTTCCCCGCAAGACAGGCTATTTAGGTCCAAAAGTCAACTCATTGTCAACAATAATACCAAGGTTTTTAGCCTTGGTACTAGCATTAGCAGGAGGGAACAAATCCTGTGGCCACCAACTTTTCCAGTTTGGCTCAGAGACACACCCAAAAAAAAGCAGCTCCGATTTATCGGAGTTGCATTTCAGGCCGTGTCTTTTGAACCAATCAAAGACTGCTTCTAAGCAGCCTCTGATACGGGTCCCATCAAACACCTCGTTCTTGTTCTGAGTAAACAAGAGCTGGGTGTCATCAGCGTAAGACACGATCTGAGCGCCAAACGACTCCGCAACCTCTGCAAGGGGGGCCATAAAGATGTTAAAAAGCAGGGGACTAAGAATAGACCCCTGAGGGACCCCCACTTCCAGGGTTGTCATGGCTGCGGAGTGAGGTGGCGCCCAGATCGTTTGTCGACGGCTGGCTAGAAATGATTTGAGCCAGTTCCACACCGTCCCCCTAAGACCACAATCCCAGAGTCGAGTTAGGAGGGTATCATGGGGAACGGTGTCGAACGCCGCCGACAAGTCTAACATGACCAACATGGCCTTACCTCCCGAATCTAAAACCTCTCTGATGGCGGTGGTGACTTCAAGTAATGCGGTCTCTGTGCTGTAGTTCGCACGAAACCCAGATTGAGTACTGTGCAACAAGTTGTTATTCTCGATGAAATCAGAGATAGATCGGTGCACGTGTCTTTCCGCCACCTTCGCCAGAGCGGGGAGGAGAGAAATAGGCCTATAGTTGGCATGTATGATGGGATCCAAAGTTGGTTTTTTTATTAGTGGAAGAATAAGAGCGCTCTTCCAAGCCTGAGGGACTATGCCCGAAGACAATGAGGAATTAAGAATGGAATTAATGGGACTATTTAGCACAGGGGCTATTTTGTTGAGACAAGAGACCGGGCAGGGATCTAGAGGGGAGCCCGATTTCAAGCCTGTCAAATGGTCTAATGAGGCAGCAAGACTTAACTGCGGGAATTCCCAAAGGGTGGGATTTACAGAGGAGAAGGCATCAAGATCAGCACCCAGAGGCTGTTTGGAATGAGTTGCAAGAGCTGCTTGGATAGAGGTTATTTTGTCTACAAAATAATGTGCAAGTTCATTCAGCCAAGGTTCGGAATGAGACTGAGCAGAGATGCCTAAAGATGGAGAAGTGAAGTCCTTAACAATTTTAAAAATCTCCTTACAGGAATTATCAGATTCGTCTATCCGACGTTCAAGTCGGTGATAGAGGTTGAGGGCGGTCTTTAAGGTGGTCCTGTCAGAGGTGTCCTTACTTGTGTGTCATCTTCTTTCCAGTCGCTTGCTGTCACCTTTTGCCAGGTTGCAAGGATATGGTTTCAAAGAAAGAGATATTAAGACCGAGGACATGACTCAATACTAGGGAGGCATGCAGAAGGTGAAAGGTAATGTATAGGTTATTCAAAAGAAATAAGGAAAATTAAAGTTCAAGCAAGGTACATTTTTCATGTAGATGTTTGGGCATGCAGTGGGCAGAGATGTTTTGAGATATCATGTAATCTGTGGATGTAAACCTGTAGAAAGAAACAGACCATTTCCTGTGAGACCCAGCTACAGTTTTAAATTCTATTCTAAAGGAATATGGTGTTATCGGTCTACACTTTAATAACTTTCAAAGGTGTCAGATACTTGACTCGCTGCAGAAAACAACCCCAGTGGTAGATGAGACCTCTTTACGAGCAACTGTGAAGCAGTTCGACATTTAAGAATATCCCATTGCCAGGTGATGTGGCCAATCAGGCTAAAGCACTGGATTGCAATGCTCTGTAAAGGGGATGCCCACGGATGGAAAATGGAGTTCTTGTGACAGGAAGCAATAGGGTCAACCTACTACAACCCTACTACATAGTAAGAAGTCGTCAAGCCCTGCTTTCCCCTACTAGATAGCACCCTCACTAAACAGCAGCGAGACAGAATGCGTCGTGGCAATGAGGAAAAACATGCTTTTTTTTTAAAACAGCTGATGTCACAGTCTGCCGCAAAGAAGACAGAAATAAACATATCATTTTCAGGAAAATTACTATAATCAGAGGCGTTGCTTTGAGCTACCTACGGGTTCCCCGCAGTCGCAGAGGATTGTAAGCAGAATGGAAGACTCTCAGACAAGGAGTTTAAGTCTTGTGTAATTTTATAAAAAAAGAAAGGTGTCATGAAAACAAATCTGTGTGACAGTGAGCATGTTGCAAGTTTGTGATCGAGCAACCACTCAGACGTGCACCTGCAGCAGTTCATATAAACGGAGACACCAATGCGCTTTCTTTTTCTGCAGACACTATTTGAGCTGCCGGCTGTGCATATAAAGCTACTTTTAATAAGTCGTGGCCAGAGAGAGGTTGGTGAACGAGTTTATTAATGGGGAGGACCGAGCCAGAGCTGGGACATGTCCGGCTTGGCTCTAAGCCAAAACACAAGCAAAAAAAATATTCACGTGACTTTTCTCTCACGTTCTCACATTTTCTCTCTCCTCCCATCTCGCACTCTACCTCGTGTCTCTCTCCTTTCTGTCTCTTGCTGTCACTCTTTTTTCTTACCTCGGACCCTCTTTCTTGTTTTCTCTCACTCTCTCTGCCATCTCCATCTGGCTCCGCTTTCTCTGCTCTCTCGCTTTGTCCCTTCTCACCCTTTATCTCTTTCTCTTCAAGTTCTCTCTCACTATCTTTCCTTGCTGCTTCTTAAGCGCCACCACCTGCTTCGTCCTCCCACTTTCTCTGGCTCCGTGCCCTGCCCTGTGTTCCTAGTTCAATGGGAATGCCTCAGCCAGCACCCCTGCCTAACCTCTATGCACCCCTCTCGCGCACTATCACATCGTGTGTTCAACCCTCGCGGTGCAGAAGAGAAGGACCCGGTCAGTGCCCTGGGCTTCTTACATTGTGCAAATAGGCATTGCCCTTGCCCGTTCCCTCCTCTGCGGGCACCAGGTGGCCTGGACAAGCAGCATGTGATAGAGCACACGATGGACGCCGAAGCTACTGCTTCTTGACTGGGCTTCTTCTGTGTGCTCAAATCCCAGTGGACCTTGGCCTGAGCCACAGTTGGCCCCTGGTTTGAGCCCTCTGCGGCTCTGCCGCCTCTGGCTGTCTGGTGGAACAGGTGGTTAATGCCACAGGGGAGTAACCACACACTCTACTCTCCCCGCCTATTTACGATCTCCCTGAAGTCACAACTCTTGCATTTCTTTGTACACTGCACACCTAGCTAGGAAGAACAGAGAGCTTTTCTGAGAAACAGACCATGGCAACGGTGGGCAATGACAAAGGGGCTGGGACTAACCAAAACATTTAACTTTGCCCTGCCTGTCTGATCTGCATGGTGAAACCTGATCTGTGTGCACTGGGATTAATTTGATTTGATAACTGCCAGCTGTCATGCTGCTATATTAAAATGCACCAAATGTATTAGAGAATTACATTTGTATTGCCCTATTGAGGGCTCTGCTCAAAACTTGACAAACCAGCAGTAAGCGGCACCTGCGAACCATCTGCCAAATTGTGTGTAGGTTCATCAGATGTTGCCAGATTTATCCCACACTGTCTTAACAATAGAAGATTTTGGCCATTTGTATGGCAACAAAGGTGATCACTGGCTCGCAGTGTTGTTATTGTTCTTATTGGTAAGTAGCTGTACATTGGCTTCAACGCATGCTACCAGCTAACCATGATCCAACTCTGCAACTGTAAACGTCACGAACCCTCATGCAAAACCTGTAAGCCTGTTAAGAAAAACGTTTATTAAACATGGTTGAAAACAAATAGATAATCATTAGATAATCAGTGAGCCTCTCTTATTGTCATCACACTATGAAAGCTGCATCACCGTCATCCTCCTGCTGTTGGAAAGTGGCATACTAGTACTATTAATATAAACATTAGAGAGAAAAAAAGCATATTTTAGATGGTAATCCAAAGGAGAGCAAACTATAATTGGTTAAAGTGTCCGAGAGAGCATCCAAGACCAGCCCCGGAGGTTTTTAGGGATGAAGGCAGCAGCACAAGGTTGACCAAAGAAACACAGAACCAATACAATAGAACTCCACAAAACATAAGGGAAATCTAAAGAGCACACAAAGCAGAATCAAATAAATAGAGGGAAATGAGCTGCCAGAGCAAATATACAGACTGTAAGAGAATTACAAGACAATAAGGGGCCAGATGTAGGTAATTCCTATTTACCGACTCCTAAATACCGAATCATACCGATTCGGTATTTAAGAGTAGGTAAATAGGAAGGAGGCATATATAGGTAATCCTTATTTCATAATTACCGATTCGGTAAGATTCGGTATTTACCGATTCTGTAAATACCGAATCGGTATTTCACATTGATTCCTATGGGCCTTGAAGCCCATAGGAATCAATGGGAAATACAGATTCGGTATTTACAGAATCGGTAAATACCGAATCTTGCAAGGGTGCAGGGGGTGTCACTTTGACACCCTCTAGCACCCCAAGTACAGGCTTGTGTGACATGTGGCACACATACATGCCCTAAGGGCATGTCTGTGTGTCACATTGCACAGGTGTGCATGCACAGATGTGCATGCACACCTGAATTCGGTATTTTACCACCCAATAGAATTGGGTGGTAAAATACCGACTCTTAAGGGCCTGTGGCACTCTTAGGAGTGTCAGCTACATATGGATTTACAGAATCGGTATATTTACCGATTCCGTAAAATACCGAAGTGGTAAATTTACCGAATCAGTAAATATACCGATTCTGTAAATAACGACCCACCTACATCTCAAAAGCCAAATACCGGTCGGTAACGGCCGTTACCGACCGGTATTTGGCTACCTACATCTGGCCCTAAGTATCCTACTAAAACCTACCTACCTCAATCAATCAATCAATCAATCAATCAATCACGGTTGGTAATGCGACTATTCACCCGCTAGGGTCTCAAGGGGGGGGGAGGTTGCATGCAGCTCCGTTAGGGTCATTCGAAGAGCCAGGTCTTGAGGTTTTTCCTGAATTGTTGAAGTGTTGGACTTCGCAGGAAATGGAGGTCGTTCCAGCTCTTGGCAGCGAGGTAGGAGAATGACCTTCCACCCCTCTGTTCCTGTAGAAGCGTGGGACTGTGGCTAGGGCAGGGTCGGCTGAGCGGAGGTTTCTCTTGGGGGTATGGAAGGAGAGGCAGTTGCTGAGGTATTGTAGTCTGAAGTTGTGGAGGTCTTTGTAGGCATGCGTGAGCAGCTAGAAAGTTATTCTTCTTTCGACGGGGAGCCAGTAGAGGTCGCCGAGGTGTTGGGTGATGTGGTTGCACTGTGGGATATACAAGGATTAGTCTGGCCGCGACGATCCAGACAGTCTGGAGTTTGCGGAGGAGTTTTTTGTTCATTCAAGAGGGTGTTGCCGTAGTCAAGTCGATAAAAAAGGGGATGATGGACGGAGCGTTTGAGCAAATCAAACACTCACCCCCAGTCAACTAATCTGGGTTTAATCCATCACCATTCTTTAGCCCACTCAGCCACCCCATTTCAGACATGGTTATATGTAAATCAGTCTGACCCTGTGCCTCATGGGAACAGTCCAGCCCGAACTGCCAAGCCATGTCTTCCATGGACCGGAAACAAGCATCCTGGGACCGGTTTTGGATTCATAATCCTCATCAGCCAGGCTATCTTGAATCCAGTGGCCAAGTGAGCAAGGGACTCACGTCTGAGCATACCCTGCCACACTTAGGGCGAACAAAGCGATACAAAAGGGGATGCTGGACGGAGCGTTTGAGCAAATCAAACACTCACCCCCAGTCAACTAATCTGGGTTTAATCCATCACCATTCTTTAGCCCACTCAGCCACCCCATTTCAGACATGGCTATATGCAAATCAGTCTAACCCTGTGCCTCATGGGAACAGTCCAGCCCGAACTGCCAAGCCATGTCTTCCATGGACCGGAAACAAGCATCCTGGGACCGGTTTTGGATTCATAATCCTCATCAGCCAGGCTATCTTGAATCCAGTGGCCAAGTGAGCAAGGGACTCACGTCTGAGCATACCCTGCCACACTTAGGGCGAACAAAGCGATACAAAAGGGGATGATGGACGGAGCGTTTGAGCAAATCAAACACTCACCCCGAGTCAACTAATCTGGGTTTAATCCATCACCATTCTTTAGCCCACTCAGCCACCCCATTTCAGACATGGCTATATGCAAATCAGTCTGACCCTGTGCCTCATGGGAACAGTCCAGCCCGAACTGCCAAGCCATGTCTTCCATGGACCGGAAACAAGCATCCTGGGACCGGTTTCGGATTCATAATCCTCATCAGCCAGGCTATCTTGAATCCAGTGGCCAAGTGAGCAAGGGACTCACGTCTGAGCATACCCTGCCACACTTAGGGCGAACAAAGCGATACAAAAGGGGGTCCGCATGACTTAGGTCTCTTGTCTTGGAACGTAAACGGCCTAGGAAATGAACAAAAATGGGAAGGCATAAAGGAATTTATAAACAAAGTAGACATTGCCTGCTTGCAAGAGACCTGGTTATGCGACGATACCCCAACCTTTGACGGTTATGCCCAGATACATCAGCCGGCCTTAAAGAAAAATCGTGGGAGGCCCTCTGGGGGCCTCATGACCTTGGTATCAACAAGAGTAATGAGGGAAATAAAACCGTTGAACACAAAATGTAAATGGGTACAATCAAGCAGAATCGAACTCTTGACGGCGGATCTAAATTATAAAATGATGATTTTATTGAATGTATATATGCAGTGGGAAAATGGGGAGGAGTATGAAAGGGAAAGGAGGTTTTTTTAAGGATGATGTTGATAGTATTTTAGAAAAATACTCCGCAGATACAATAGTGATACTGGGGGACTTTAACCATAAACTAAACCCAAGAAAAGCAGATCTCTACAATATGGAACAGCTAGAGGCATTCGGTATAAACCCGGCAAGGTTTCCTGTAGGGGAAACCTCGAAACAAGACCAGGATTTAATACATATCTTAGGAGGCAGGGGTTTTCACTGTGTTAATGGAAGAATAGAATCAGATATACCAGCAGGAAAAACATTTACTCAAGGGCAGCAGAACTGTCCAATTGACTATATATTCCTGCAGGCCTGGAAGTTTTACCAGATAAGTTCCTTTAAGTTAATTCAAAATGTGATGAGTGATCACAAACTCCTCCATATAGTAATAACGGGGGGTAGGAAATTACAGAGAGAAACAGTGATAAACCAAGCGGTTGAGTACCCCAAACGTGTGACGACACGTCTAACTGAGGAATATCTGGAAAAAGTGAAGGCCATGCAAATAAAAATGGCACCCGCCAATTTTGAAAATAAAAATCTGGAATGGTTCATTTTAAAATTAGAAGAACTGGTTCAATGCCTCAAGTTAAACCTAAAAAGAGAAGTTCCCAATAGGGTAAAACAAAGAAACGATGGTAAAGGCTTCTCAGCAGAATGTCAAAACAAGAAAAGGGACATAAGAGCAATACAGAGGAAACAAAAAAAGACCTTCTCACAAGAGAGACAGGATCGCCTGGTAAAACAGAAAAAAGAATTCAAACAAATGGTATGCGCGACTAAAAGGTTACATAAAGAAAAATGCTGGTTAGAACTTCTAGAAGCCATAGAGAACAAAAATCTAAGGAAATTCTGGCAACTAGTAAAGACAGCATCTGGCACCTCAGAGGGCGAATTAAACTGTGTGGTGAGTGAGGCAGCATGGGATACATATATAAGGGAACTGTACGGGGCAAGGACTCCCAGTCAGGAGACGGAGATTAAATCATGGCAAGATATCTCTGAAGAGTTTCTTGCCAAATTTAACGAAGAACAAGTAGAGCTCGCATTAAAAGAACTCAAGTTAACCCGGGCAGCAGGCCCAGACAATCTGCCTGCAATAATCCTGAAGACCGAGGTAACATGGTGGGCAAGTCTCCTGGCCAATATGTTTCAGGTAGTGCTAAAAGATGGCGCAATGCCTCCAACTTGGAAGGGGGCTATAATCAGGCCGATACATAAGAAAGGGAGCAAAGAGGAGCCAAGAAACTATCGGCTGATTAACCTCCTAGATATTGGAGAGAAAGTGTTCTCAAAAATCGTTTTAAAACAACTGAATACATGGGTAGAAGAGGGCCAAATAATCCCCATAGAACAGGGTGGATTCAGAGCAGGCCACTCGACAATAGACCACGGGTTTGCACTATGGGCGTTGGCGAGGAAGTCAACGGAACAGAACGGCAAACTATGCTGTTGTTTCGTTGATTTCAAAGCAGCCTTTGATTCTGTAGATCGGGCCTGCCTATGGGAGACACTAAAGAGACTAAATATCCCGACAGAGCTCTTGACCATAATAAAAGAACTACACAGGGAAAACTGGGGGCAAGTAATTAAAGATACGAGGGGCTCCCTAACTCCCAAAATACCCATAGCCAACGGGCTAAGACAGGGCTGTGTGCTGGCCCCCCAGCTTTTTTCTGTTTACTTGTCAGATCTCCCGGCCTATTTAGAGGTGGAGGGCAGCGCCAGCCCAAAAATGGATGGGAATAAAATCCCATGCCTATTATATGCGGATGATCTGGTGATAGTAGATCAGACCGAGAGAGGCCTCCAAAGGAAGCTTAATGCTTTTAATACCTACTGTGCTGGAAAATTTTTGACCATCAACTTGGATAAAACAAAAACCCTATGTTTCGGGAAAAAACCTAGCAGATTTAGCTGGTACATAGGGGACCTTAAATTAGAGACAGTAAATGAGTACCGTTACTTGGGTATCTGGTTTGATAGGGCACTAAATTGGAGCACCCACCTAGAAACGCAAAAAGCAAAGGCTCTCTCCTCCATATGCGGACTTAAAAGGTTCAATAGGGAATATGGTGAGATGTCACACCGGCCAATGCTCAGAGCTTTTGAGGCAATGATCCCCCCCCAAGTTCTCTATGGCGCAGAGATCCTCTATTTGAGCGGTAGGGGATCCTGGGACGTCATAGAGGGAAATTGCATAAAAAGGCTCCTATCACTTCCTAAATCTGCTATGATTCAAGCCATCAGAACAGAAATAGATACAAAGTCCTGGGCAATATTAACCCAGATGGCTGTGATCAGATTCTGGAAGAGATTAGAAGACCCTGATACAAAAAAAGTGGCTTACTGGTGTCGCAAAGAAATCCAGAAAAGCGAGCTAAAATGGGCGAAGTCCAGTAGGGATAAAGTGAAGGGAATCTGTAACACTCTTGAGCTCGACTGGGATCAGAGCTCATTGCAAATCACCAGTACCAAAGGTGAATTGAAGCAAAGAGGGAAAGAAGTCTCGAAATTGCTTGATAGAGGCTATCTAAGAAAGAAAAAATCAGTGGTACATATGCTAAATGCATGGTCCCTTGAGAATTGGTTCCCCTACCTCGACAGATTACCCAATTGTGGATACAGACAAGAGATCCTCAGAATCAGAATCGGGATCAACCCATGGGTAATAAACAGAGACCTGAATGCAAAAATGTTAGATAAGGAAGGTCACTGCAAGTGTTACTTAAGGACAAAGGGAGACCCGCTGCATATCTTGTTAGACTGTTTTACACTCCTAGATCTTAGGAAACTTTGGTTGCGTCCTGTCTTCATAAAATATGAGGTAAAAACAAGAGCACAGGCAGCAAGGCTCTTAACAGAAATCCCTTACATTGATATTGCAATTGCCCTCGGGAAATTTTTAAAGATGTCATTGATGGCACTGAGAGATACAGAATAACATGTAGTACTGTATGAGATTTTAGCAGATTGTATTTGTATGGAGTAATAAGAATAGGATTAGGTATTTTAGATAAATTAAGTTTTAAGATAACTGTAAATTTTACTGATTTGGTTGTATTTTTGATAATGGTGTGTATAAACCTCGCATATGGACAAAGTTTTAAAAATAATAAGTCATACTCCATTCTGTGCTATTCTAATTGCATTGTTTAAAGACTACGGTCACAATAAACATATTTTTGACTTGACTTGGATGATGGACGGAGCGTTTGAGCAAATCAAACACTCACCCCCAGTCAACTAATCTGGGTTTAATCCATCACCATTCTTTAGCCCACTCAGCCACCCCATTTCAGACATGGCTATATGCAAATCAGTCTGACCCTGTGCCTCATGGGAACAGTCCAGCCCGAACTGCCAAGCCATGTCTTCCATGGACCGGAAACAAGCATCCTGGGACCGGTTTTGGATTCATAATCCTCATCAGCCAGGCTATCTTGAATCCAGTGGCCAAGTGAGCAAGGGACTCACGTCTGAGCATACCCTGCCACACTTAGGGCGAACAAAGCGATAAAAAAAGGGGATGATGGACGGAGCGTTTGAGCAAATCAAACACTCACCCCCAGTCAACTAATCTGGGTTTAATCCATCACCATTCTTTAGCCCACTCAGCCACCCTATTTCAGACATGGCTATATGCAAATCAGTCTAACCCTGTGCCTCATGGGAACAGTCCAGCCCGAACTGCCAAGCCATGTCTTCCATGGACCGGAAACAAGCATCCTGGGACCGGTTTCGGATTCATAATCCTCATCAGCCAGGCTATCTTGAATCCAGTGGCCAAGTGAGCAAGGGACTCACGTCTGAGCATACCCTGCCACACTTAGGGCGAACAAAGCGATACAAAAGGGGATGATGGACGGAGCGTTTGAGCAAATCAAACACTCACCCCCAGTCAACTAATCTGGGTTTAATCCATCACCATTCTTTAGCCCACTCAGCCACCCCATTTCAGACATGGCTATATGCAAATCAGTCTGACCCTGTGCCTCATGGGAACAGTCCAGCCCGAACTGCCAAGCCATGTCTTCCATGGACCGGAAACAAGCATCCTGGGACCGGTTTCGGATTCATAATCCTCATCAGCCAGGCTATCTTGAATCCAGTGGCCAAGTGAGCAAGGGACTCACGTCTGAGCATACCCTGCCACACTTAGGGCGAACAAAGCGATACAAAAGGGGATGATGGACGGAGCGTTTGAGCAAATCAAACACTCACCCTGAGTCAACTAATCTGGGTTTAATCCATCACCATTCTTTAGCCCACTCAGCCACTCCATTTCAGACATGGCTATATGCAAATCAGTCTGACCCTGTGCCTCATGGGAACAGTCCAGCCCGAACTGCCAAGCCATGTCTTCCATGGACCGGAAACAAGCATCCTGGGACCGGTTTCGGATTCATAATCCTCATCAGCCAGGCTATCTTGAATCCAGTGGCCAAGTGAGCAAGGGACTCACGTCTGAGCATACCCTGCCACACTTAGGGCGAACAAAGCGATACAAAAGGGGATGATGGACGGAGCGTTTGAGCAAATCAAACACTCACCCCGAATCAACTAATCTGGGTTTAATCCATCACCATTCTTTAGCCCACTCAGCCACCCCATTTCAGACATGGCTATATGCAAATCAGTCTGACCCTGTGCCTCATGGGAACAGTCCAGCCCGAACTGCCAAGCCATGTCTTCCATGGACCGGAAACAAGCATCCTGGGACCGGTTTCGGATTCATAATCCTCATCAGCCAGGCTATCTTGAATCCAGTGGCCAAGTGAGCAAGGGACTCACGTCTGAGCATACCCTGCCACACTTAGGGCGAACAAAGCGATACAAAAGGGGATGCTGGACGGAGCGTTTGAGCAAATCAAACACTCACCCCCAGTCAACTAATCTGGGTTTAATCCATCACCATTCTTTAGCCCACTCAGCCACCCCATTTCAGACATGGCTATATGCAAATCAGTCTAACCCTGTGCCTCATGGGAACAGTCCAGCCCGAACTGCCAAGCCATGTCTTCCATGGACCGGAAACAAGCATCCTGGGACCGGTTTCGGATTCATAATCCTCATCAGCCAGGCTATCTTGAATCCAGTGAGCAAGGGACTCACGTCTGAGCATACCCTGCCACACTTAGGGCGAACAAAGCGATACAAAAGGGGATGATGGACGGAGCGTTTGAGCAAATCAAACACTCACCCCCAGTCAACTAATCTGGGTTTAATCCATCACCATTCTTTAGCCCACTCAGCCACCCCATTTCAGACATGGCTACATGCAAATCAGTCTGACCCTGTGCCTCATGGGAACAGTCCAGCCCGAACTGCCAAGCCATGTCTTCCATGGACCGGAAACAAGCATCCTGGGACCGGTTTTGGATTCATAATCCTCATCAGCCAGGCTATCTTGAATCCAGTGGCCAAGTGAGCAAGGGACTCACGTCTGAGCATACCCTGCCACACTTAGGGCGAACAAAGCGATACAAAAGGGGATGATGGACGGAGCGTTTGAGCAAATCAAACACTCACCCCCAGTCAACTAATCTGGGTTTAATCCATCACCATTCTTTAGCCCACTCAGCCACCCCATTTCAGACATGGCTATATGCAAATCAGTCTAACCCTGTGCCTCATGGGAACAGTCCAGCCCGAACTGCCAAGCCATGTCTTCCATGGACCGGAAACAAGCATCCTGGGACCGGTTTCAGATTCATAATCCTCATCAGCCAGGCTATCTTGAATCCAGTGGCCAAGTGAGCAAGGGACTCACGTCTGAGCATACCCTGCCACACTTAGGGCGAACAAAGCGATACAAAAGGGGATGATGGACGGAGCGTTTGAGCAAATCAAACACTCACCCCCAGTGAACTAATCTGGGTTTAATCCATCACCATTCTTTAGCCCACTCAGCCACCCCATTTCAGACATGGCTATATGCAAATCAGTCTGACCCTGTGCCTCATGGGAACAGTCCAGCCCGAACTGCCAAGCCATGTCTTCCATGGACCGGAAACAAGCATCCTGGGACCGGTTTCGGATTCATAATCCTCATCAGCCAGGCTATCTTGAATCCAGTGGCCAAGTGAGCAAGGGACTCACGTCTGAGCATACCCTGCCACACTTAGGGCGAACAAAGCGATACAAAAGGGGATGATGGACGGAGCGTTTGAGCAAATCAAACACTCACCCCAGTCAACTAATCTGGGTTTAATCCATCACCATTCTTAAGCCCACTCAGCCACCCCATTTCAGACATGGCTATATGCAAATCAGTCTGACCCTGTGCCTCATGGGAACAGTCCAGCCCGAACTGCCAAGCCATGTATTCCATGGACCGGAAACAAGCATCCTGGGACCGGTTTCAGATTCATAATCCTCATCAGCCAGGCTATCTTGAATCCAGTGGCCAAGTGAGCAAGGGACTCACGTCTGAGCATACCCTGCCACACTTAGGGCGAACAAAGCGATACAAAAGGGGATGATGGACGGAGCGTTTGAGCAAATCAAACACTCACCCCGAGTCAACTAATCTGGGTTTAATCCATCACCATTCTTTAGCCCACTCAGCCACCCCATTTCAGACATGGCTATATGCAAATCAGTCTGACCCTGTGCCTGATGGGAACAGTCCAGCCCGAACTGCCAAGCCATGTCTTCCATGGACCGGAAACAAGCATCCTGGGACCGGTTTCGGATTCATAATCCTCATCAGCCAGGCTATCTTGAATCCAGTGGCCAAGTGAGCAAGGGACTCACGTCTGAGCATACCCTGCCACACTTAGGGCGAACAAAGCGATACAAAAGGGGATGATGGACGGAGCGTTTGAGCAAATCAAACACTCACCCCCAGTCAACTAATCTGGGTTTAATCCATCACCATTCTTTAGCCCACTCAGCCACCCCATTTCAGACATGGCTATATGCAAATCAGTCTAACCCTGTGCCTCATGGGAACAGTCCAGCCCGAACTGCCAAGCCATGTCTTCCATGGACCGGAAACAAGCATCCTGGGACCGGTTTCAGATTCATAATCCTCATCAGCCAGGCTATCTTGAATCCAGTGGCCAAGTGAGCAAGGGACTCACGTCTGAGCATACCCTGCCACACTTAGGGCGAACAAAGCGATACAAAAGGGGATGATGGACGGAGCGTTTGAGCAAATCAAACACTCACCCCCAGTGAACTAATCTGGGTTTAATCCATCACCATTCTTTAGCCCACTCAGCCACCCCATTTCAGACATGGCTATATGCAAATCAGTCTGACCCTGTGCCTCATGGGAACAGTCCAGCCCGAACTGCCAAGCCATGTCTTCCATGGACCGGAAACAAGCATCCTGGGACCGGTTTCGGATTCATAATCCTCATCAGCCAGGCTATCTTGAATCCAGTGGCCAAGTGAGCAAGGGACTCACGTCTGAGCATACCCTGCCACACTTAGGGCGAACAAAGCGATACAAAAGGGGATGATGGACGGAGCGTTTGAGCAAATCAAACACTCACCCCAGTCAACTAATCTGGGTTTAATCCATCACCATTCTTAAGCCCACTCAGCCACCCCATTTCAGACATGGCTATATGCAAATCAGTCTGACCCTGTGCCTCATGGGAACAGTCCAGCCCGAACTGCCAAGCCATGTATTCCATGGACCGGAAACAAGCATCCTGGGACCGGTTTCAGATTCATAATCCTCATCAGCCAGGCTATCTTGAATCCAGTGGCCAAGTGAGCAAGGGACTCACGTCTGAGCATACCCTGCCACACTTAGGGCGAACAAAGCGATACAAAAGGGGATGATGGACGGAGCGTTTGAGCAAATCAAACACTCACCCCGAGTCAACTAATCTGGGTTTAATCCATCACCATTCTTTAGCCCACTCAGCCACCCCATTTCAGACATGGCTATATGCAAATCAGTCTGACCCTGTGCCTGATGGGAACAGTCCAGCCCGAACTGCCAAGCCATGTCTTCCATGGACCGGAAACAAGCATCCTGGGACCGGTTTCGGATTCATAATCCTCATCAGCCAGGCTATCTTGAATCCAGTGGCCAAGTGAGCAAGGGACTCACGTCTGAGCATACCCTGCCACACTTAGGGCGAACAAAGCGATACAAAAGGGGATGATGGACGGAGCGTTTGAGCAAATCAAACACTCACCCCCAGTCAACTAATCTGGGTTTAATCCATCACCATTCTTTAGCCCACTCAGCCACCCCATTTCAGACATGGCTATATGCAAATCAGTCTGACCCTGTGCCTCATGGGAACAGCCCAGCCCGAACTGCCAAGCCATGTCTTCCATGGACTGGAAACAAGCATCCTGGGACCGGTTTCGGATTCATAATCCTCATCAGCCAGGATATCTTGAATCCAGTGGCCAAGTGAGCAAGGGACTCACGTCTGAACATACCCTGCCACACTTAGGGCGAACAAAGCGATACAAAAGGGGATGATGGACGGAGCGTTTGAGCAAATCAAACACTCACCCCCAGTCAACTAATCTGTGTTTATTCCATCACCATTCTTTAGCCCACTCATCCACCCCATTTCAGACATGGCTATATGCAAATCAGTCTGACCCTGTGCCTCATGGGAACAGTCCAGCCCGAACTGCCAAGCCATGTCTTCCATGGAACGGAAACAAGCATCCTGGGACCGGTTTCGGATTCATAATCCTCATCAGCAGGGTATGCTCAGACGTGAGTCCCTTGCTCACTTGGCCACTGGATTCAAGATAGCCTGGATTCAAGATAGCCTGGCTGATGAGGATTATGAATCCGAAACCGGTCCCAGGATGCTTGTTTCCGGTCCATGGAAGACATGGCTTGGCAGTTCGGGCTGGACTGTTCCCATGAGGCACAGGGTCAGACTGATTTGCATATAGCCATGTCTGAAATGGGGTGGCTGAGTGGGCTAAAGAATGGTGATGGATTAAACCCAGATCAGTTGACTGGGGGTGAGTGTTTGATTTGCTCAAACGCTCCGTCCATCATCCCCTTTTGTATCGCTTTGCCGTAGTCAAGTCGGCTGGTGATGACGGCGTGAGTGTATGTTTTCCTGGAGTCAGCTGGTATC
The DNA here is from genome assembly GCF_964261635.1 of Lissotriton helveticus. Classification (NCBI taxonomy): domain Eukaryota; kingdom Metazoa; phylum Chordata; class Amphibia; order Caudata; family Salamandridae; genus Lissotriton; species Lissotriton helveticus. The sequence continues at coordinate 1,958,553,908 of NC_136061.1, forward strand.
CATTTCAATGCTTTGCGTAGTATGCAGAGGGTGTTGAAGCATGCGGAGGAGGCGGCGTTGATCTGGCGATTCAAAGTGAGCGATGAGTCCAGTATGATCCCGAGGTTACTTTCATAGTCTATTGTGGCGGGTTTTCCGAAAGCGGGGAGCCACCAGGTGTCATCCCTTCTTGGAAGTTGCGCCTGGTGACGTTGGGTTCCTTGTTGAAGGAGAGGATGAGTTATTAGATTGTATGGATGATGATCTTCGAGAGGAATGACTAAGCAGTACAGTAGAGTGTTCAATTAAACTGAAAGGAACACTAATGAAGCATGTAAAAAGGAAAAGGAAACAACAAGCCACATTCATTGAAAACCTGTATAAACCACCGGAACCAGTAAAAGACACAGAGGATGTTAAACCACAATGGAAATTAAAAAAAACACTGGAAAAGCATGAAGAGGAGACATAAGACAAAAAAAGCCAGAAACTTCAATCCTGATAAACTAGATTACAGATGTGGCAAAGCATATACATTTGCGAGGAAATTCAAGCCTCTAAGGGCCATATGTATCATCAAACTATTTTGCATTTCCTAAATAGCGAATTTTAAGGAATCGCTATTTAGGAAATGCAAAACGGTATGTATGTACAAAATCGCTTTTTTATAGCGATTCCTTACCATTCCTAATTTGCGATTAGCAAATTGCTAATCGCAAATTACCCATTCATTTCTATGGGCCAGGAGGCCCATAGGAATGAAGAGGCAATTTGCGATTAGCAAATTGCTAATCGCTAATTAGGAATTTTTTCAAGGGTGCAGGGGTGTCTCAAGAACACCCTGCTGCACCCCTGAAAACGACATTTGGGGGCATATGCCGCACATACATACCCTAAGGGCATGTATGAGCGTCATATGGCACCTTTGGTTTTTTGGAAAAAAGCTTTTTTAAAAGAATTCGCAACTTACCACCAACTAGAAGTTTGTGGTAATTTGCGAATCCTTATGGGCATTTTTTGAATACTTTTTCTTTGATACAATGCATTTAAGGAATCGCAAAATTTGCGATTCCTTAAGTGCAATCGCAAAATAAGGAATAGCAATTTTTGCGATTCCTTATTTTGCATAAAAAATGTTACATACATACCATTTTGCTAATTAGCATTCGCTGCGAATTTCGGCCTTTGCGAATGCTAATTAGCTTGATACATATGGCCCTAAGAAACAGAGAAAATATGGATAAAGTGTTAAAGAGATAGAAGACTAGAAACTGAACAAGCTGATGCTGATTCCTCAGCAGACATAGCCACATCGCACACGTTTTTTTTCTAGAAGAGATGAGGCTCTACCATATGACCACATGACAAAGAGGAAGAGCGGGAATAAAGACTAGGCGTAGACAAGGGAACTTGCAAAAGGGGAAAAAGCAAGAAGCATTAGTGCTCAACCAGTCAAAATGAAATGGAGAACTAGGAGGAAACAGAAAATCTAGGCTGGGACCAAGTAAATGAATAGTCAACATCTCATCCAAAATCTTAACAAAGAGTCAAAACAGATTCAGAGCAAAGGCTTAACAATTTGTCCACAAATAATAATGAACAATGCCCTCAGGAGAGTTGATCTCTACAAATTTGTCAGAAAATTAAAACTAGAAACGTCTTTCGTATTACAGGTACGAAAGAATATACAGGAAGTTCAACAATAAATATCTAACCTCGCAACAGATGAAATGACATGCCTAGCAAAACTTGAAGCTTTGATCACTTAAAATGACCGATGAATAAGTGAATATGAAGACAATACTGTGTGTTGATATATCATGTAGTCCTCTAGAACAGGTTTTGAATCATAATTGTAAATATTGGTCATAATCTGGGACGGAGAGCAAGAACTTTTGGAAAGCTTAAATCTTGAAAAAAAACAGAGCAGTGACAAAATACTGAACTGACACTGGAGTAACAAATCTGTGTTAAAATTCACAGAAAACCAACAGCAGGCACTGTCATTTTGCATGCCAACAGTGCCCACCTAAAATCATTCGAAGGAAACATTCCATATGAGAAACTACTAACAGCCTAAAGAAAATATAGTGGGATAAGGAGTTCTAAGAAAAAGCAGCCCACATGCTCAACAGATTCCGTACAAGAGTGTACATGGAAACTGTCCTGCAGGAAGTTTTAGCCCAAGCATGGAAACAGAAGAGAGAGGACTAATGGTGAAAGAAACCAGAAAAAGAAAAACACTGGCACATGGAACTGAAGCCCCATGTAGATTTGTCATATATTTCAATACTTTCCATAGGGATGGTACGGACATCCTTGGCTATTTAATAGGTTCACTCCTTGGGTATATTTAGAATCCTGAACATTTGGGAAAAGAACCCAAATTTGGCCTCTATGCCTTTTGTGGAAAAGGTAGGAATGCTTAAGCATGAAGAGCCCCTAACTTAAAAAAAATAGCACTTAATACTGAGGAGGGAAGCCTCAGCAGCTAAGGGGTTAATAGTACACTTGTTCAAGACAACATATTTAACCAGAATATTTTCATTTTGTATAGCAAGGAATAAATATGTTCAAAAGTTATACCTTATCTGTGGAGACTCCTGGATAGTACATTCTTTGTTTTAGATTCTTTTTATTGGTTTTTAAAGTTACATTAACAACAGTACATACACCTCGTGTCCAGTATAGTCTTACACATAGTTATATAATTCAAAGAAAGGATGTGACAGTGCAATGACAAAGTGGATAGACTAAAGCAACAACCCACTTTCTCGCCTATGATCAGAAACTTACATCACAGAGGCAGAGTTTAGCCAGGATCCCCAAATCTTAGTGTGTTTCCTACTAACACTTCTGTTTTTATACACCAGCTCCTCCAGTTTAGCACAAATGTCCATTCCCCTTGCCCACTCTGCGACCATGGGAGGTTCGCCCCTTTGCCAGTGCAGGGCTATGTCCCAGTGCCAAAAGGGAATGAACATTATGCAGGCCACCAAACTTGTCTATAGATCCTAAAGTGAAGCGCTCTGATACCCATAGGGGTCATGCATGCGCCTTGCATATATATGTAACAAATGTTCTCTTCCCAATATTGTATCCTACGTACCCACAATTGTGAAGCACTCTGATAACCGCTTGGGTCATGTTCATGCTATAATAAACTTTATAATTAAATAAATAAATAAGACCGATCAGTATGTTCTTCAGATCTAAATCTATAGGCCTGCCCACCACCATGCTCCCCAGTGTGTCGCGGACTGAAAAACAATAACGTTGGATCACCGGGCATTCCCAGATCATATGGTAAAACGTGCCAGAAGTCATCAACACTCTGGGTGCCATTTTGGCCTTTGTCCGGTATGCATCATCCAACTTCCCCAGATCCCCCTCCCAAGCCACATGAAGCTGTTGAAGTGGGTAAACGATATTGACTATAGAATTATAGAGTTGCAAGATGCCCCAGTTGCCTATCCTATCTATAATCACACAAGGGGTCTGCTGTCAGGGAATCCTTGATGATGCTCACGTTTCTAACTTCGCCCGAGGTCAAAATTCCAATCTGGTCCCACTGGGAAAATCCCTCAAGCCTGGCTGAATGTTCCATCCACGTTCCTCGCCATGGAGGGAAGTCGCGGCCATCAGGATTTGATGCTAGTCAATGTGCTTAAGGGCAGAATGCCATTAAAGGAACAGAAGTCGGTAATGGGGGGTCAGGAAATACGGCGGAGCTCTTGAGGAGAGTAAGTTCAAAATTCCATGAGCCTCAACCGATTCCAATTCCAGTATATAGATATCGTTGTGTCTGTCCCAGTGCAACCAGTCGTTAATCAGTAGCAGAAAAGCCCAGTAATACAATTTAATATCTGCCCACCCCAGGCCCACCTCAAAGGGAGATCGGCGACACTTCCCAGAGGACACCCAAGGTGACTTTCCTGCCCATATATAGGCACTGATGGTGGATTGGAGGTTGCTAGAAAATGACGGGGGAAGCACATGTGGGTAATGCTGCCAAATGTACAACAAATGGGGGAGGTAAATCATCTGAAATAGGGCTCCCCTCCCTGCCATAGAGAGTGGTAAGGATGTCCACTCACGAAACTCCATTTTGATCCTGGCAAGGAAATACACCATATTCAGATCCCAGCTACATTGTGGAGTATGGGCTATCATCATACCTAGATATCAGAAGTAATTGGTCACGATGTGCAATCATGTATCCTCTGCAATTGTGGCTACATCTCCCCTCATCAGCGCCAACATGGATTTGCCCCAATTAACCCTCGCTTGATGCATCCCCATAGAACCGCGGATGGGGAATAGTGACCCAAGGGCGCTGGACATAGAGTAGCATATCGTCCCCATATAGTGGGACCCTTTCTTCATGATTACTGTTCCAATGGAAATCCTGGACGCGGGTATAAATATAGATTAGCTCTGTGAGTGACTCCATCACCAGCACAAACAACAGGCTCTGTGGTGAAGGGTTACAACAGGACGCCATTCACCCTGACGTGGGCCCATAGGTCCGAATGAAATGTGGCCACAAGGTGAAGGAGGCAGGGACCAAAACTCATTCTGTGTAACACCGCCACTAGGTCCGGCTAGTGCACTGTATAGAATGCCTGTTCGATGTCTACCAGTATAAGGTCAGCTGATCTGCATGAGCCAGAGCAACATACAGGCGTCTCAGGCAGTGTGTGATGCCTCTCTCTGGCATGAAGCCGTTTTGATCCTCTTGCTTCAGAGAATGTATGACTCTGGCCGGCCACGTTGCCAATACTTTTGCAAGGATTTTGACTTCAATATGGAGCACTGAAATGGGACTCTAAGAGGCACAGGAGTCAGGCAGTTAACCAGGCTTATAGATAACCATGACCATCGCTTCCCCGAAGACCATGGGGGAAAATCTGATGCTCAAGTGCGCCATCGTATAGGACCTTGAGGTGGAGGATGAGCAATGATGACAACTTTTTAAAAAGCTTGGCCGGGAACCTGTTGGAAGCTGGAGCCTACCAAAAAGCATGGCAGTGATGGCTCACTGGATCTCTTCATCCATAATGGGCGGTCAAGTTCACCCCATTCTGTTGCAGACAATTCCCATACTATATGATCATCTACCAGGGTATTGTCCCGCTCAGCCCTAACTGTGGGTCGGCTACCGGAAAAAAGGGCCATATAGTAGGAGGAAAATTCTGTTACCAATTTGCGGGCCCACATGACTGTGTTTCCTCCATGTTGCATATCTCAGGGAACAACCGCTGAAAAAACTGCCTGCAACCGCTGAACCTGAGTCTTATTTGCGAGTCAGTATATCAACTTCCCTATCCTGACACCCATTTCATATAAATGACTCTGAGAATAGAGCCAGCCAGGAGTTTCTGCCTCAGCATGACCCTGGGCTGCTTCAGTCTCTGTCAAGCTGCATCCGTGGGGCACAAGGCATGGTCGACCTCCAAGCAGTGCTTGAAATGGAAAAACAGAAGTGCAGGTAGTCTGTACCAGAGTTCCTGCTTGTTTTCAAGAAGTGCTGGTACTCTCCAATTAAAAGTATTAAGTTTTTCTTGAGAAGTGCCAGTACTCTCCCTCTCTAAATAAAAAAGTGCCGGTACTCAGTACCAGACAGTACCAGCCCATTTAAAGCACTGCCTCCAATTTGATTATCAATCTCTCGAGTCACCAGATGTTAGAGTCTCTTTCTTCAGTTTTCACTCAAAAATCCACCAGCCCCGTGGCATCTATCCATTTACCTAATCGGGTTGACCTGGTTCCTGCTGAGGGAAAGTTCGAATCAAGCTGGGATTGTATGACGACATTAACCTCAACCTAGGAGGGGCATCCACCAGAAGTTGTGAGGTGTAGCAGATGGTGGGAACCAGTAGGGACAGAGGAGCATAGACATTCAGCAGCATCCACTGGCCGCCTTCTAATGGTCCAGAGACCATAACGCATCTGTCTAGCACGTCAGTTTCTACTCTGTGTACCCCAAGTTGAAATGACCACTTTAGGAGTATGGCTATGCCGTAGGATCCCCGTGTATAGCCCAAGTGGTACACTCTTGTGCAACCATTGTCGTGTAGTTCCTAAAAATAGGTATGATCTGCGCATTTGTTGGACAACATAAACTAAGGGATTGGTGTTTTGACTGATTCTAGACACTCCCACAGGATATGACAGCCTACAGACTAGCTAGCTCACAGTGCCACCATAAGCCCCCGAACCCTACAAGGAGTGGGTAGTTTCTGTCAAGCATTGAACATGACATCCATTGACCCTTCAGATCGTGGAAACAGAACAGTACTTTTTGCTCAGTCAATCGTGCTCACTTAGTCTCAGAGAGATACACAGAATAAATGTTGGGGACGTTTTCAATAAGCATTTATTGACCCAGCGCCATTCTAGAACATGTTTGCTGTGACAATCAAAAGACAGAAGGAAATGTAAGCGATTACAAGCACCAACAGAGTAAACAGTATATACATTTCTACCATGGTGCTAAGCAACGAATATATGCAGGAATATATAAAAACAGTAATCTTTGCATACTCCTACTAGGTGTATCCCACCTAAGTGTACATCGCATGTATGTGGGTGTGAAGCCAAGAATCCTTTAGGGAAGAGCCAACCCCATTACCTGATGGGGGAGAATGAAGGACCCCATGTTGGTCACGAGTTGGACACCCAGCAAGGGATGTCAGACAGCTGCGTGTTGAAGCATCACTATGCAGGGACCTCCAAGTCAGTAGGAGCGTCTCCTCCTCTACCTAGTGACGGTGTGGCTCTTTTATACCAAAAAAGTAACCTAGAGGGTCCTCATTCACTCCCCACGAGGAAGAAATAGGACCTGTAAAGTAAGCTGAGTTAATGTAGTTTTGATACTAATTGGTGCCACTGTGTCAAACAGTCATGCAGCCCCGGCCATGGACCAACCAAGGTGATTCACAGATCCCAATCCTTTCACCCGGGTGAGATCCACCATCCCACAGTAGCCCGGGATCCGAGCAGCAGAAGACAGCCCTCCACCAATTTGGGCTTTGATGTTAGTCGCTAGTGTCTGGACTGGATCCTGCAGCCCAAGTCCAGTCAATCGGTTGCCATGGCTCCCTCTGAGTCTGAGGTCTATTGAGGTGAGGGCTGCCTTTCCTCAATGCCAGACTGCTGCTGTCCCTTTCGTGGACGGCTGGCCCTCTACCTCCTCTGATTCCTGGTTCGTCGAGTGCAGAAATGCTTTCCCTAAGACTCCTCTCGAAGGCACCCAGTTGCATCCGCATAGTCAGGGGAGAGGGAGAACCATTCCTCAACCATGCCCAGGCTTGCTGTGGAGTCTGGAAGAAATGTGATTGATTGTTAAGGAGCACTTTGAACTTTGATGGGAAGAAGACCATGAAATGAATGTCCATTGTGCACATTTTCGGCTTCACAATATTGAATGTTCTGCGCTGCTGCTGCTCATGTTTAGTGTAGTCTGGGAATATCAGGATTGTGGATGAGTCATGCAATATGTCTGGGCCCGCATAGGATGAGCGAATAATTAGTTCTCTATCTCTGTAATTTAGGATATGGCAATCAAAGTGTGAGATAGTGCCCCCAGTTGGGAGCAGGGGTCTAGTAGGCACACTCGATCAGGAAGTGCACACACTCTATCAGAAAGTAGGTGCACAGTGGTGTGTCCTTGAATGATGCCTTGATCCATACCTCTAGAAAGACAGTGGCATCGGCTCCCTCCACTCTCTCTAGGAAGCTCACTGAGCAAAGATTATTATGCTGCATTCTCCCTTCAGCTTCATCCATGCGGCAACATAGTTTGTGATTTGTGGTATTCAGTTTGTGCACTTTAGCTCCCAGTTCTGTAATACTGGTCTCCAGGGCAGTCAGGTGGTTCTTCGCCTTCAAACTCAATCAACTGCATTGCAGACATTCTGGCAGAGGAGTGTAACCTCCAATCTAACCGTTCTTATTGGCACCTCAATGGCCTTCCTGGACTTGTTGATTTATAGGAGGATAACATTCGATTGGGGCCAGGTGGTCAGGGCCCTTCTCCTGGTCCTCAGTGGTCGCCTTCCATTGAGGCACAACGCTTGACTGTACAGGCTTGATGAACTTGTCCAGGCGGCCTGTTTGGTGCCCATGACCATCTCTCGGCCCACTGATGTGGAGGCAAAAGACGGGATGCATTGGAGGCAAGGCTGTCACCTGCAGACCCCTCACCTTCACTGTCTGGGCGGTATGAGCCGTCTGCCAGACTACAGAGTATATTCTATGAGGCGGAGTGAAGAACTCCCTCACCAGCCCTGGTCTGGGAAATTGCAGGCCTCCAGGGGATATGGTGCCAGAGTCTAAAATGACGGGATGCTCACCCTAAATCCGCCATCATGGTCAGGTCCATATCTCAGGTGGAGGCATGCGCTGCGTATGTTGCCCTGTGGGCAGTGGCTCAATTGACACTACCCAGCATGAGTGCTCCAGCTCTATGGTCCACGCCTCAGATCTGTCCCCTGCGGTCCCAGCTCTGGCCACCACCTGAACCCAACAGAGTGATGGGAGCCATCATGCCTCGGATTCGCTGCTCGACACCACCTTAGGCACTCAGCACCTCTAGGACTAATGCATCTCCTCTAGTGCAGAGTCAGTCTGCTTTGTCTCTCGCTCACTGGGCCCTATGCTGCACGGGGTCGGCGCGGCTCATTCACAGTCCCAGCCCGCACCTGGTGTAGTCTAGAGGTCGCTGCTCCTCGGCTGCCGCCACACCTCATGGGCCTTGTCTCCAGGCGCTTCAGGCACTGGCTTACTCACCCAGCCTCATTTCCAGCCTTCTCAGGAACCCAGTGGGAAGACAGGGTCCTCCAGGCCTTGGACTCAGCACTAGGTCTTTGCCAGGTGCCCTGCCCCAAAAAGACCGCCAGCATTCTCCCTTCCTTTATCTTTTTGGCTGTATGTCCACCCCACATCATTCCCCAGATCAATCTGGACCAGCATGGCTCGATCTCGCCACACAGGGCCATGTTGCAGTCTCCTCTTCCCCACTGGAGCCGCTTCACACCCTAACTCAGCTCACAGCAGGCCCCAGATCCGCCCCATGCTCAGAAAAGCAATCACCCCCTTTCAGCTCAAGGGTCCTGATGAGTCAACCAGGAGCTACAGGTGGTCAGGTGGAGCATTTCAGGTCTGAAGTCCCAGATGTTTCAGGATGTTTGGGGAGGATCGACAGGAGCTTAACTAAGCCATGCCCGGCATCTTGCCCTTCCAGGCCACGCTCCCCCTTGACTGTACATTGTTAACTCAGTTTACGTTAATAATATCTGATACATTATGGAATATATAAGTATGGGAAAAATAGCAGGCTATTCACATAACATATGCCCTGCATGCTTTTAAGGATGCAGCTCTTCTTACAGCTAATGGACTATAGCTGTGAAAATGCACCAGTCTCTCTTTAGATTTCTTAGATAGCAGCTCTTCTAAAAAAGTGGTTGTTTATTCTGATTGACAATCCCTTCGGCGGACCTTAAGTTCTGACTAATTCCATGACTACTTTGTAGCTACACTATGCATCAAAATATTTAATGGGTAGCAGGAGACGAGCTACTGGCATTCGCTGAAGGGAGCCCACTGGATCAAGTTCAGACAGGTTGCATTCTGCTAATGACACACAGTCTGTCATCAGCTCTGTTGGGACGAAAATGTCCCTTGCATGGAACACCGGCATCTTCCCCTGCCCTGAGTGCCCAACTGCATGAATTCTTGTATCAGGGCCTTTTATTTTACAGTGATGCTCTGATAATCTAAGTGTGTGTCTGTAGAGGCGTTGGCCTGTTTCTAACTATGTGAGATCCTGAACCTGTCCTTTGACTTGAAGGAGCAAAACACATGTATTGTTGTTAGTAGACAAATATCCCTGTTGCTGGTACAGCTCATAGAGAGGTAGTGGCAGCATACCATGGTCAAATAAATCCATAGTGTGACCAGAAAGTGTTATCCATGTCACTGGGGTTAAGGCCTACTGGCCCACCTGCATAAAGTTCTGCTTCTATGTGTTTACCCACACAATTGCCCTGACATCCCAAGTGTGTTAAGCATTTGCGTGTCTCACAAGTGCATAATATAGATGGTGTGTGAGTGAGCCACCATAATGAAGGCCAATGAAATCCATTTTGGCTATCCCTTGCCTGGCCTAGCACATGAAGAAGGGTGAGGGTTATGTTCTCAGACAATAGAAGTGTCTTGTCTGCATTCCTGAGCTGGAGGGAGGAGACCTAAACACTTAAGCGAGGGGAGTAAAGATAGGGCTGCCTTTTGAAATTCGATGAGCATGCTTGTTTATCAAGGAGTTGCTGATTAGTCTTCCTTAACGCTGCCTTTTGGTGGATGACAGGGGGGACTGCAGACTGTCGTGAAAGGTGGTGAAGTCTTTAGCTGAGGCTTGCCTTTTTGCCTCACCATGATTGGTCCTTCAATTGGGCTGATGACAGCCAGGTGCAGAAATCTTGTTGTGCCTCTGTTGCATTCCAAGTGCTACCTTTGTAAATCCCTTTCCAATCTCACTAATCCATGTTCCAAATGATTCCCACAACCCATGCTCTTCAAGAGACTTTGTCTCACACGAAACATTAATTAAATTACCAGAGTAGTTCATAATAAGCGTGCTGTTATCCGGTGTGAAGGTACAACACCTGCCTCTTTTGCAAGGAAAATATCCAAAGCAAGGTGGCTTTTCATAATCATTACATGAAATGCCACTAGCTCCCCAATAATTCGAGTTAATACACCAGCAGTGTAAGTAGACAGCTCTCTAATCTTCATATTATTCAAAGCCACGCCAACAGAAAGTATCACAGTACCAAGTATACATACAACGCATTTTATCCAAAACCATGTTTCATTCTCAAGAGTTTCATATCATCCCTTTCACTTATTTCATCCATGTGGTAAACATTAGGAAAGACTGAGGCAAGGTAGGAGCAACCCTACCCAATTACATGGGATGTTAAAATAATCAGTTTTGGCACATGCATGATACATTCCTCTGAATATTGGCTCATATCCAGTAAAAAAACCTCAATATTAACATTATAACTCTGTTGAAACTTACTCTTGCCAACCATTTGTATTAGTTGATTATCCCCAGACTTTTCACACACCATACACATCAAGCCTTTTCTCATTTGATCCATTCTCAATCTAGAATGCATTCTTGATGTTCTCAACTTCTCTTCAGCCTCCTCTTGCAAATTTATCTTTCACATCGTCCCAATTTCTGATAAATTTCACTCTTTTCTCATTATATTCTTTAATGAACTCATGCTCCTCATCACTCAACTTACACAAAAATAGATTTTTAGTCTTGTTAGATTTCAAATTATATTACGTATGCATAAACAGTCTCAAATAATTAGAAACTGATTTCAGATTTTCAGTTTTAGGAAGCTCTTCCAAAGGATTATTGAAGTCGGTGAGGTAAGGCGCTAATAATTCTAGAGCAAGATGAATGTTTACAAAAATATTACAAGACAGAGGATAAGTCATAGAAAGTTTCAGATACGTACCCTCCTCCGAAATAGAAGCATGTACAAAGGCACATGCTTAACAATTGCATATTCCCATGACTTCAGAGTACTCCATTAACACATTTGTATACGTGTTTTCTTTGATATTGTCAATAGACGTATCCCTATGCTTTAATCTCATGTCTACCATATTGTTGTGTACAATGGCTAATTCACTATTCCCTACTTCTGGTGAAATATATCAACTGGCAAAATGATGCGTTAGTTTAGGCTAACTAACATTATAATTATCATTATCAACATAACTATGCTCAATATTTTGCAGTACTTTTCCTTGCTGATTGCCATATTTCTCCTACAAAAATTAAACAAAAATTCAATTACTAAATCTAAGGTACAAAAATCAAGAGCTCAAAACATTTTGTTCAAGCATTCGGTTTATAGGCTCAGTTCATATAAGTCCAAGGACACCATACTGTCTTTGACTGGATACCCAAGGTACAAACAGACTGCGCCTATGAAATAATGTGCTCAGAAATCTTGTTCCATCAAAAAAGGAATTTCTCTTTTTTTTTAATACACAATAGTCCCTGGTGATTCTTCTTCAAAAACAAATCAGCAATTTATCAGATCAATAACGTCTGCATCTAATTTGACATTAACCAAATAGAACCATTCAGGAGCAGCAAATATTTGTTTGGGGCTCTTACTTGTGTCAATCTTTTGGCTCCAGGCTGTTACCTTTCACTGTCGTTAGAGTCTTGTTCAACTGGCTCTGGTTCTTCTCTGATTGTCTCTGGCTTTTTTGTACCCTCTTTTTTTACATCTTACAGACTCAGAACATTTACCTCCATGGTAAACTTTTCCATTTTTAGATCCACTTATGAGTACTGCTGTATCATCTTCCTCACTTTCCACTTTGTTCTTGTTTTTGTCTTTTTCAACTTCAAAACTGATTTCCTCTGGGGAGTTTTGAGACTCACATTTTCACCTTCACTCCTTGGGACTGTTTTTGGTTTTTCTTTTCTTGACTTACCCACCTGCCCTTGGATACTCGCAGCAAACACAATCTTGACACTGTGAATCAGTGGCTATTGTCACCACTTCTTCAACTGCAGTCTTCACACTCTTCATTTGAGATGCATGGATCCACTGTGCCAAGCCTCCTCATTTCACAGCAGTGTTAATCACATAGATGTTATGTATATTTGTAACGTGCACTATCACCCGGGAGGGTATCCTGGTGCTGAGCGGGTGTGTGTTCTTAGCTCTGCCTATGGTTGGTTAATTACAAAGCCAGGTTTTCAGTGTCTTGCAGAATTCAAGAATAGAGAAGGGGCTCTGTTGTGGAGTGGGAGGTCATTCCATGCTTTGAGAGGGATTTAACAGAATTCCTGTCCTTATCTGGTTCTGTGTATGAGTGGGATGTGTGCGAGGAGGAGTCCTTCGGAGCCGAAGTGTCTGGTTGGTTGGTGGAAGGAGATGCAACTATTCAGGTAGGTTGGGCCTAAGTTCTGTAGTGCCTTGAATCTGTTTATAAGGAGTTTAATATGACTGCGTTTGTATACCAGGAGCTAGTGGAACTTCCTGAGGTATGGTGTGACGTGAGGTCTGTGTGGGAGGTTGAAAATGGTTCTGGGTGCTGAATTGTGGATGGTTTGTTGTCTGTGTGGTGGGTTGCTTGGTGATTCTGATGTAGACCGTGTTTTCTTAGTCCAACTTGCTGGTGACTAAGGCTTGAGTGACAGTTTTTCTGGTGTTGCTTGAGAGTAATTTGGGGTGTGGAAACAGGTTGCAGTGATGATGTTAACTTGCGCGGTCATGGCCAGTTTGTTGTTAATGATAATTCCAAGGTTTCTGGCATGGGTGCTGGATGTGGGTCCGAGTTTGACCAGCCACTAGTTCGAGTTCCATGGTGAGGTGTTCTTGCCAAAGATCACTACTTCTGCCTTTTCGGTGTTGAGCTTGAGATAGTTGTTTTTTTGCAGTTAGCGACTTCGGTCATGCAGAAGTTAAACTTGTTTCTTGTGTTGGGAGTCTTGTCTGAGAGGGAGACTATGAGTTGTGTGTCGTCAGCTTAGGAGAGGATCTTGCTGTTGTGTGTATGGATGATGTAATGTAATGTATTGTAATGTAATGTAATGTAATGTAATGTGTATACTTGTAAAGCGCACTGTTGCCAGCCGGCGTCCTGGCGCTGTATACCGCTGGGGGTGTGTATCACTTACAACGCAACTTTTACGTCGTAATGCTGTTACAACGCAGCTATTACAACGCAGGATCCATTACAACGCATGGCATTACAACGCATGGCATTACATCGCAGATGCTATTACAACGCATACCATTACATCGTAAGTATTGGTAAGTATTTAATTTATTTTAATTTTATTTAATATTATATAAATGATTTAATTAATATTAATTATAAATAAAAATAAATAAAAATATTTATTTATGTTTTTAAATATTATAAATTAAATTTATTAATTTAAGTAATTTTTTAAATAAATATGAGTATAGGAGTATATGTATAGGTGTACTGAGGTTTTAGGGCAGGGTTTGGGTTTTGGGGTACAGGGGTGTTTTTAGGTTTCAGGTTGGGGTTTTGGGGTACAGGGGTGTTTTTAGGTTTCAGGGTAGGGTTTGGGTTTTGGGGTACAGGGGTGTTTTTAGGTTTCAGGGCAGGGTTTGGGTTTTGGGGTACAGGGGTGTTTTTAGGTTTCAGGGCAGGGTTTGGGTTTTGGGGTACAGGGGTGTTTTTAGGTTTCAGGGCAGGGTTTGGGTTTTGGGGTACAGGGGTGTTTTTAGGTTTCAGGGCAGGGTTTGGGTTTTGGGGTACAGGGGTGTTTTTAGGTTTCAGGGTAGGGTTTGGGTTTTGGGGTACAGGGGTGTTTTTAGGTTTCAGGGTAGGGTTTGGGTTTTGGGATACAGGGGTGTTTTTAGGTTTCAGGGCAGGGTTTGGGTTTTGGGGTACAGGGGTATTTTTAGGTTTCAGGGCAGGGTTTGGGTTTTGGGGTACAGGGGTGTTTTTAGGTTTCAGGGCAGGGTTTGGGTTTTGGGGTACAGGGGTGTTTTTAGGTTTCAGGGCAGGGTTTGGGTTTTGGGGTACAGGGGTGTTTTTAGGTTTCAGGGCAGGGTTTGGTTTTTGGGGTACAGGGGTGTTTTTAGGTTTCAGGGTAGGGTTTGGGTTTTGGGGTACAGGGGTGTTTTTAGGTTTCAGGGTAGGGTTTGGGTTTTGGGGTACAGGGGTGTTTTTAAGTTAAATAAAATTAATTATATTATATTAATTACATTTCTTAATTAAAATAATTAAATTAAATACATTATTTTAAATAATTTATTTTAATTACAATCAAAAAAATATTTAAATTAAATTAATTTAATTATATTAATTAAATAAAATTAATTACATTTTTTATTAAAATTAATATAAATAAATAATTACTATTATTTTGATTAAAATAATTTAATTAAATTAAAATAATTACATTTTTTTTAAAAAGGTATACTTACCTATACTTACGATGTAATGCCATGCGTTGTAATAGCATCTGCGATGTAATGCCATGCGTTGTAATGCCATGCGTTGTAATGGATCCTGCGTTGTAAAAATTGCGATGTAACAGTCTGCGTTGTAAAATAACGCGTTGTAACATCATAGATCCCCGCTGGGGAACCCGTCCTGGCTTTCCTTGTGGGATGGTCCCTGCTGGGAATCCCCAAGGTGGAGCCAGGCATCCCCGGCGTTGAGGGGGCCGTTGTGGAGATTAGGCAAGCTAATGCCCAGAGTTGCCGAGTGGGACCCCTGGTTAGAGTGGGCACCGAGGCGAGAATTATCGAGTCTGCTGACCCTGGTCCACGACCCTGCCGCGTCGTGAATCGAGCCCTGGTCCCGGGCCGACTTCTGCTTCCGGGTCTGCCGCCTCTAACCAGTGAGCCACACCACTGATGTTGGCCACAGGTATCATAAAGACATTGAAGAGGGTGGGGCTGAGTGATGAACCTTGAGGCACTCCACTGATGAGTTTACAGACTTTCCAGGAATACAATGCCAATCTAATAGCTTGTGTTCCATCTTTTATGAAGGAGCCGATCCAGCGTAGAGCGGGTCGTTGGATCTCAATCTCGAGCAGGCACCTATGGTGATGGGTTGTGACAGCATGTCAAATGCAGAGAGGTCCAGAAGAAGGAGTTCTGCCAGTCTCCTCTGTCTAGGATCATATGTATGTCGTATGTGGTGGAAATGAGTGTGGTTTCTGTACTGTGGTTGGGCCTGAATTCAGATGGTGTGGCATTGAGGAGCTGGGGGTTGTGGTGTGGTGAGGTGTTGGTTGATTAGTTTGGCAGTGTATGGTAAGAGGGAGATGGTTCGGTCGTTGGTGAGCAAGGCTGGGTCAACAAATGGTTTCTTGAGCAGGTGGCATGTTTCCAGGTGTCCATGAATGTGGCTGAATTAATGGAAGTGTTGGGGGTTGGTTTTAGTACTTGCTGATCAATAGCAGTCCCTTAATGAAATCGTCGTTCGGACAAGGGTCAGATGGGGCCCCGAGGAGATGGCCTTCATGGTAGGGGCGGGTTTTGACAGTGGTGCCGGTGGTCCACGAGTTCAGAGTTAGTTCTTTGGCCATGATGGGAAGTTGAATTGCAACATTGACAAGATTCAGTTGAGGGTCAACGTTGCTGTATATAGAAGTGATTTTGTTGCAGAAACAATTTCAAGAGCTTGTTGCAAAGGTTTTGCAAGGGGCTGATGTTGCTGGAAGTGGCAGGAAGGGCAATGGAATCTTTGAGGATGGTGAATACTTCCTTGCTATTATTTGTTCTGGCTTCAATCCAATCTCCAAGGGCTGCGTGCTTGGCATTCCATATCTGCTGGTGGTAGCATCTGTCATGGCTGCTCAAAGCAACACAGTCTAGTGTTTCCACGTTCCCCTGCGTAGACGCCCCTCCCAGAAGTCTTCTCTAGTCACAGGTCTACTCCTAGGCTGAGGCAGCATAAAAGTTGCATCCTGGGGGTTGTTCTTTGCCTACAATTGTTGTGATGAAGTGAAACTGACCTGGTTTTCCTGACAGTCTCCTTTCTGTTACATCCCTGTGGCCACTGCTGTGAATATTCTGCATTTTCACAATTGCTGTTTCACGTGTTACTGGTCTTTTGGTGTGTTTCTGATCTTAGTTACCTTTTCACTTGGAGCCTGCAATGACAAAAAGGGTACAGGAGTGTTTACCAACAGCTACCTGCTCTTCTATGTTGGTAAGATGCATGTTACTACTAATTGCTGGATATATACTCACTGTCGAGTGCTGTGACTTTGTGAATCTTACGGATGGTGATTATTTTCTCTGCAAAAGAAGAAAAAGACTGCTATAATATATCCTTTCTTTCCATTAAGCAATGGGAAAGTAAAAACTATATATTTTTTACACTATTTTTATGAACCTTGGGACATTACTACTCTTATGGATATATTTAATTTTTGCAACGTATAGTAAGGAATTTTCTTAGTCTGTTTTTAACCTTATGCTTTTTATTTATTAGGTAATCATCTGTACTTTCTTAATGTCTTAGTAAGTACTTGGTTAGAGCGTACTTTTAACTACATTCTGTATTCACTTTCCTTAGGACCACCCTACCAATGGAAGGTTCCAGCTGATAGATACAAGTAAGAAAGTGGGAGGTATTAGGTAAGAACGTACACTTACAGTTCCAATCTATGTATATTTTAATCTATGCCTTAGTATGATGAGTACTAAAACATGTACTGTATACTTATTAGGTACATATGAACACTGAAGGAATCAGCAGCAAGGAGAACTAATAGAGTCCTCTTGAGGAATTACAAGAACGCCATCTTTTGTTTTCTACACTTCCCTTTTCCCTGGGATACTGTTTTTGCCTAGAGTTGCCTTAGCTTTCAGAAGTTTACAGGATTCCAGTGGTGTAGAGAATCAGCTTCTGGCATTCATGTCTCGCTCTCAGAAGATTGTAAAGTCATATCAGCCTTGGGTCTGACCTAACACTGCAGTGCCATAGGGCCGTTTTGAAGATGTGTTTATCTATGGTGTTTTGGCTTGTTCTTCATTTGTGCTTTAATCAGTTGCAGTGGTGTTTCGCGAGTTCCTCTGTGTACCAACTGGCCTGTGGTTGGGCACTAGCCGTTGAGTTGCACTTGAGGGAAGCCATGGTGTTGGTGCATGCAGTTATTCAGCTGTTGAGGATCTTGATGGCTTTCAGTAAGCTACTGGTGTGCTCAGACAGGTGGGCAGAGAGGCCGGATGCCCAATCCTCTATGTGAAGCTTTTCCAGCTGTGGTAGGCAGGTTTGGGGGCAGTAGGTCTATGGCAGGGTAGGCTAGGTATGCTGAAACTGACAAGGGCGTGGTCTGTCCAAGTCATAGTTGCTGGCTTATCGACTGTGATGGTGCTGGTTAAGAAGAAAATCAGTTCCATTAGGTGTTCGATGGTATGGGTAGGTTTGATCACTTGACAAGGGCCTTTCCACCTTGGTTCCAGGCAAGGTTCACATACGTGCTTCTTCACAACTACCCAGTCCCCAGGCTGGAAGGTGGGGCTTCGCTATTCTTCTGCTGATGGTGTTGCCAAGTTCACCTGATGCGAGATAGAGCGTACAACATCCTACAGGCTTTTACATTAATCTAACACAATGTCATCATTTATAGATATGAGTGCAGTTGGAGGGATTGAAAGTATTCCCATGTCCTTTCGATCAAGACTTAATGAGGAGAAAGGCTCGTTTTCTTCTATGGTGTACTCCTGAGACTCATTAGCGCATGTGGAAGTGCATCTGACCCTTTCAGTGATGACTAGGCACATACATACACCAACTTAGATTTCAGGGTGCTGTTGACTCGTTCTACAACTTCTGGTGCTTCTGATCTGTAACTACCATGTATATTTTGCTCAATTTGTAAAGCTGTGCATAGCAAACTAACAATTTCACTCTTAAAGTGACTACCTCTATCTGTCTCCATACAAGTCGGCATAGCAAATCTAGGGATCAAATCCCTCAACAATAGTTTGAACACTGTCATGCTACAGCCTTGACTATTTGGGTAAGTTTCAACCCATCTGGACAATCTTATGCAATTGTAAACAGGCATCTCAACAAAGTCAGCCTTAATTCTTGTGAAAAGACCTTCTGGCCTGCCTGTGTGGCTCATAGTGGCCAATGTTCTCTTCCCTGCATTTACTTTTCTAGCAGGTACCACAACATTAACGCAGACTTTCAGCTACATTTATAAAGTGCGTGTTACAACGGTAAATGTTGAAAAACCTGACCATACTATCCCAGCCCACATGAATTGGATCATGAATCAACCTGGAAATCGATGATAACATCGAGTTGTGCAGCCGACTGGTAAGAACCCTAAGAAGGAGCTCCAAACGCTTGGGATCCCCCTGTGGGAAATATCCCAGTTAGCGCTAACTATCGTGGGAACCGACTTCATAAAAGTAACTGGATCAATTTCTTCTATAATTCCTGAATTCTTACCTGACCTCAGATCCTCAGAGCTGTCGACAGTCCGACAGCCATCCTGGTAGCAGCTTTGACCAGCTGAAAAGACTGAACCGATAGGGAAGCCTGTGTCTTGGGAACATTGGCCTGATCTCAGATCTTTGGAGCTGTCGACGATTTGGCAGCCATCCGGGAAGAGGCTTTGATCAGCGGAGAAGACCGAACCGAGAGGGAAGCGTCTCTGTTCAACGCTACTCAAGCCTAAACTGTGACGGCTCCCTTATGGTTCGAGGATGGTGGTATCTTGGGGAACGTTGGCCGGTTCAAGATTGTGGAGGCCGGCTGGACGGGGACTCTTGGAGCGAACCCGCTGGCCCCCCTCCCACAGCAGCAGACGGTCCCCCAGAAGAGGCCGCAGGTGAGGGAACTGTGGGTTCCGTATGTCCCTGAGCATGGCGTGGTGAGCTTTCCCTACCGGCCTCCTGCCTATCCACGAAATGAACTCTGAACTCACAGGTAGGTGGGGCCAGTGGCGTGCTGATACGTTCCCGTTATGAACATCCCCCGATGAGCAGTTTCGACCTTGCGCCGTGCTTCCCGTGCAGACCCCGGGACTCGTCCCCTGGCTTCCTCGCCTGGGTGCTCAGGGCCCCTGTAACCACTGCGGCGGGATCTGATGCTGCAGAGGAGTCAAGGGAAAATGTGGGTCCTCGCTGCCGCAGCAATGGTCGGTCCTTCCACTACATATTAGCCAGGTGGTCGAACCTTTACTCAGAACCTTCGTGACACGACCCCGGGTCGGACCCTGCACTGAGCCTCCCTGTATTGTGGCCCGGCGGTCGATCCTGTACCCAGGTCCTTCGGGACATGACCCCGGGCCTCCCTGTGCTGCTGCTTCTGAAGCGCCACTGATGCGACGGGGTGTTATTGTTTTCATCATCTTGGGAGATGGTTTGCACTATTGAGGGGCTGTGTTGGCAAGCCCCGAGCTCTGACTCACCGGGATTATCGCGCTGAGTCTGCAGTGCCTTTCAGGAGTGGTGGATTCCGTTGCGGCGAGGCTCCAGGTTCGAGGCATCGACGTTTCCGGCTGCGACCCGGAACAAAGTCTCCTGGGGCTCGGAACCTAATCGCGGCCCGGCCCTACCCCCGCAGGTTTCATTTTAGTTCAGCTGAAAACAATGGCTGACTGAAATCGAATGACTAATAACAAAGGAAATAGCTCAGCTCGACCAATTCTCCTTTCATTCTCCTTCAATCACAGCCCTCCTACTACAAAGGGGTACGGATTTTGCCAAAAATACAACTGCATCATTGTTTCATCTTTTTAAGGTAATGATACCTCATTCGTTGTTGGTCTTCTGACTTTATAAGATATCTTTTACTTTATACTATTTCTTGTTCTGCACTTTTTGTGTTATTGACATTTATTTCTAAGATGGCAGTGCCCACAGTTTGTATTTTCTCAAAATGGCCGCGGCTGTACATACAAATGACTAAAGGCGCACCCCAATCCACCGGCAAGGCTAAGGCCTGTTTTTCTCTGTACCTCTGTTGACCACAAGAAATCTCAATTGAAACAGGACTATTCCTCCCTTTACAGTCCTGGGGACAGTGAAAACGGACTACTATCGATGTCCATCAGAACCCCATCAGCCCTAAAGATCATGGAAATAGAACTACACTGACTGCCCACACATTTAATGGATATAGACATAGAACTACATATTGGCAATTTGTTGGCCATCTTAGACTGTCTTTTCCATTAAGTGCACGTGGGCCGTCACCTCAGATCGCACACACACTTAATGGACATAGACAAAGGACTATACAATGACAATGTGTCGGCCATCTTAGAACTGTCTTTACAAGTGAGAGTCCGCAGACCTTCACTCTAGTTTGAAAATCTCCATTCTTTCTTCTGGTTTCATATCCCACGCTACTCTTTCCCCATACCTGGGTCTTTTTCCCTTCCCCCCTCTTCCAACATGATTCTTGAGATCCAACATGATTCTTGAGAGCCCACCACGGTTTTCTCCCCTCGTTTACCTAGCCACTTCCTTATAGGCTTTTTCCCATCCTCCCACAGCACACCTCCACACTTACCTGGTACCCGCACAAGGTTCTTTCTCGCCTTCCCTCCCACTACATTTCATCCCCGTTGCCACTCACTTTCGTGAACTCACTCTAACTCTACACCCCGCACCTGGGACTTCAATCAGGACGCCTGAGACCCCACCCCGCCTCCCACTCAGCCCGCTACTACCTAGCCACAGCCACCTCCTCAGTGACCGTCCTCCCCCATCCGTACCGACCCTCCTCTTTGCACCCCTTTCCTCATACCACGCTCCCCTACGAGGTTCACTCTCTCTTCCCATCTGTCCTCATTTCATCTCACCTATTGTACTGCCCTTATAATGGAACTCGCAGGCACACACACCTACAACATCATTTCCCCTCCAACCTCACAAAAAAATCAGCCAAACGATTCAAACATAATTTTATAAAACTGCACCCTGAAACACTCTTTGCCGATCCCTATTTCTCAACACACAGCAGGATTTCAACCACTGACTTCATTTTCCACACAAAGCAAAGAGCCCAATGGAGGAAAGCATTCCTCACCTCACTCTCGATCTCTTCCTGGAGGAAAACCGCACATGGTATTATTCTATGTATTTCGCCCTCCCAGCTCTACCATGCGACAGCAACCATCACCATATACAATAACGGTATTATCCTCATCTTCCCTATCATTAAAAACCTAGTGTCCAAACCCCATGTGGTTACCCAATCTCCGTTCAGTACCATCACACATGGAGTCACTTTACCCAACCAGTCTGCCAACCCTGCCCCCCAACCTCCCTGCCCCTTCCGATTTGGAGTCCTACGAAATTTCCACCCAATTTACCCCCACCGTTAACATACCACAATTCACGGTACCAAAACCAAATAACACGCCTGACTTCCCTCTACCACCCTGTCCTCTTCCAACATTGGACTCCTACGTTGACACCCCACCTACCCCTCCCCAATACACTACACCTCACCCCACCAAAACCACTTAGAACTCCTGTCAACCTCGCTTCTCGTCCTCCCCGTCCACCTCAGTCGTCTGACTCGCACGTTATCTACACCCAGACAACCCCCTAACCTCATTTCTCACAACACCTCAACAATCCCACACATTCGACCTCCTGACGAGCACCCCCGCCCCCTACTTCCCCTCCCTCTCCCACATTACAACCATCCATCCACTCAACTCAAACATCTACATCCCCCACTCATCCACCCTCTCACACTACACTAACTCCAACACTATCCATACCCGCACCTTTGCAGCCATCCACATGCAGAACACAGCCTCCAACCCCATTCATAACTTAACCCGACCTTAGACTGGAGGAAATAATGTTGGCTCTTCACCATATTAAAAAGGAACTCCCATCTCTCAAGGTTCCGATATCTAGTCAACCTTGGCGTAATATTTCCTCAAGAGCCTTTAACCCGAACGATCGATCACACCACATAACTCGCACCCCTAAACCCATTCCACCCAGTTGGAATTCAGTTCCCCTCCACAATACACTATCTCGCCCTAGGCGAAGTAGCAATACGTTCTCTGAGAGCGATCTTCTATCTCTTCTACATTCCTACGAACCCTCTCCCACTAATTGCATTACCTCTACACATTTGACCATACCTACTATCCCCCCTAACCCACTTAGAGCTGCCAGACATAACAATAGAGGGGTCATCAATAGCAACCTTAGAAGTGTCCCTATCACCCAAAACCCCCTGTGCTCCCTCATCACCACCCGTCTTAAATGCACACTCCTAAACTGTAGATCTGCCTCCAGACCTGCTGCGGATATAGCTGACCTCATCATCTCACAGGAACTAGACCTGCTAATGTTAACCGAAACCTGGCTAACAGATTCCTCCACCCCACTGATTGACATTCTAGTTCCCCCGAACTACGACATCATCAGATTAGACAGAATCGATAAGATAGGGGGAGGTATAGCCTGTATACATCGTAGTAACATCACTGTAAATAGAGCCATATCCCCGGTCTTCCCTTCTTGCGAATACTTTTGCCTAGACGTTAGCAGGAACGGCAAACCAGCTTGCTCACTTCACATCCTCTATCATTCATCAGGAGACAACCTCCTATTTTCCGAACAACGGATGGCAAAATACCTAAATATTCCTTGGCGATTTCAATCTCCACTGGAATGACAACAAAGACGCAGTGGTCAACTGCCTCAAAAACTTCCTGGATGATCTAGCCCTTACCCAAACTTGCAATAGCCCTACACATAAGAAAGGATCAACCTTGGATCTGATAATCTCCAAAAGTGAAGTCATTCAGTTGGAGTCGATACAACCCTGCGACTGGTCTGACCACCATATCATCACCTTCGTCATCAAGGAAACAGTCAAATTTAACTCAGTTCAGTCCACAAAACCAAAGATCTGGAAAAGAGACCTGGAACGACTCAACCCAAACACATTACCTTCCTCAAGCTAAAACCTTCTACTGTCACCTGCTGGCACCTCAGACGTCCATGATCTCACCAACCACTACCTCAACTCAATGATCTCAATAATCAATGAGGTAGCCCCCTTCAACTAAAGAGAGTTTCCACTAAAGACTCGAAACCCTGGTACAATAGCCTACTCAACGAAGATAGGCGATCTCTCAGAGCTTCTGAACGTAACTGGAGATCAGTCCCATCTACTAATCACCTCAAGTTACTAAGGAAAAAGAGAAATGCCTATTACAAAAAGATCAAGCGCACCAAAGCCGACTTCTTTAGCCACCAACTAGACCAAGCTAGAAATCGCCCCCCAAAAACTTTTTGAGCTAATCAAAACTCAATCTAAAGACGCACCTCAACGGTTACAAGACGCAGCCCAACCGCAACCTAACTGTGAACAATTCTCTGCCTTCTTTATTCAGAAGACCGACAACAATCGAGAAGGATCTCCTAAATGATCTATTACTATATGCTTCGCTGCATTCACAAACCTCCCCTTCACTACCAACTATGCCACACCAAATCCCTTCAAAGTTTGACCGTAAGAACGAAGCAGCCTGGTCATCCTTTGACACCTATCCTGAAGAGGCTTTGTGTAAGATTCTCAATGCCCTGAAACCTTCCAACCACCTCATAGATTCGCTCCCTGCTAACGCCGTTAAAGACCTAATCCCTTGGCTGCTACCGCTATGAACCAAAGTCATCAACAGCTCACTGCAACAAGGCTGAATTCCGGACTCCCTCAAAGTCGGACAGGTTTCACCCATCCTAAAGAAACCAACAGCTGACCCCACTGATCTTAACAACTACCGCCCTATATCCAATATTCCTACCTTGGCCAAATTGCTTGAAAAATGTGTGCACCACCAACTAACTAAACATATTGACCACTTTGACCTCCTTAACAACAACCAATCAGGCTTCAGAGCAGGGCACAACACGGAATCATCCATGACTCACATTATTGATGATGCGCTACAAATCCTTGACCAGAACAGATCATGCCTACTCATCCTACTAGACCTATCAGCCTTTGATACGATCAAACACGAGAATCTGCTTGATCTTCTCAAACTTAGGATGGGTCTATTAGGATCAGTGCTAAACTGGTTTACCTCTTTTCTACATAACCGAACACAACAATTCAAGATCAACAACACTCTTTCCAATCCAGTATCAGTAAGGCTGGGCATCCCGCAAGGGTCCTCACTATCCCTGACACTGTTCAACCTGCTCATGGAGCCACTCACCAAAATTCTACAAGCGTCTAAGGTACAATATCATATGTACGCTGACGATACACAACTTTATCTAAAGATTAATACCTTAGAAGACATTAAACAGCTTAACACCACACTCATGAACACCCAAACATGGTTGGCAGAAAAGCATCTCAAATTGAACGCTCTAAAGACCGAATTCCTCCTTATAGCTCCACCCGCTAAAATCTCCTTGATGCAAGACTTAATACAACATCTCACTGCACTCAACTTTCAACCAACTATTGTGTACTCAGCGAAATCCTTGGGAATAACTCTGGACAGCAACCTCACTATGCAGAAACACATTAGCAACGCTACCAAGAAAGCAAACTTCCAGATAAACATTCTAAGGAAGCTGAAGCCCTTCTTGCCAGTCAACGACTTCAAGATGGCTGTATAAGCTCTAGTTATCCCTCGTGTGGAATATGGAAGTGTCTCTTTACGCGGCCTTCGAAAAGCGATTACAGCTCCCCTTAGAGCCTCAATAAACTCTGCAGCAAGAATCATCACTGGCTCGAAAAGAAGTTCCCACATCTTCCCTGATCTAAAATCCTTGAACTGTCTCCCGCTTGAAGCAAGAATTCATCTAAAAATAGCTTGCATGACACTTACGGCCAGATTCATGAAACGAAAATCGGCTCGCAAAGGGCCAGATTCTGAGAATCTGGCCCTTTGCGAGCGCAATTATTGCATTTGGGATTCATCATCCCAAATGCAATAATCGCTATTATAGAATTCGCTATTGTGCGAGGAATTGCATTTAAGGAATCTCTATTTGAGATTCCTTAAATGCAATTCATCAACCAATTTTAAATTGCGAATTCGCAATATTTGGCCGCTATTTACCACGAAGTCTGACTTCGTGGTAAATAGCGAAAAAATAGATGAAAGCACTTTAGTGAATTTTTTTCTTTTGCATGTTACACACACACATGTCCTTTGGACATGTGTGTGCGCAACATCAGTGTAAATTCACAATTCAGGGGTGCTACAGGGTGTCCTTTGGACACCCCTGCACCCTTGAAATCGCATCCTTATTTGCGATTAGCAAATTGCTAATTGCAAATAAGGAATAACTCCCCATTCATTCCTATGGGCCTCTAGGCCCATAGGAATGAATGGGGAGTTAGGACACCCCTGCAACCTTGAAATCGCATCCTTATTTGCGATTAGCAAATTGCTAATCGCAAATAAGGAATGTGTAGGAATCGCAATTTATTTAGCAATTCCTACATGAATACCGTTTTGCAAGTCCTTAATAGCGATTCCTTATGAATCGCTATTAAAGACTCGCAAAATGGCCCTTTCATGAATCTGGCAGATAAGGCCTTACACCACAAGGCACCCATTTACCTCGCATAGAAATTGACAATCTCTGGTGGCTCAAGGTCCTCTAGGGGTGCAGACAACCTACTACTAAAACCTCAAAGATTCAACAAAAAGAAAACATAAACAAACCTTCTCTGGTATGGCGCCTAGGATTTGGAATACTCTTACCCCAGAAACCAGACTGAATTCCTCTACAGTCTCTTTCAAAAAGGAAGTAAATGCGATTCCCATGGCAAAATGTACCTGACTAGATTCCAAGTAAATTTGGAGAACAGTAATACCTTTTCTACTATCCCATTCTTTTGTTAAGGGTCCATCTTCTCACCGTTGTCTCTTTACCCTACCTTATTCAATCGAGATGCTCCTGTTATGTACTTCAACACATTTTTCTGTGTTTTTGTCCTGTTATCCCATGCTTCTGTACTTTACGACTTTTCCTGTGTATTCGTATTGTTATCCCATGCTTGTTCATATTATTGCCTTTATAATGTGTCATGCTATTTGTTATGTATAATCAGCTTTGATCACTGGAAAGCGCTCTGTTATCCGCAAGGATCTTGTTCGCGCTCAATAAAACCTTCAAAATAAAATAAAATAAATAAATAAATACCCATACCTCATTACAGTCCTTTGCACACCCCTCTTTTTCCCAACTCCTCTTTTCATCTTCTGGGGCCACATCCTGGAGCTCCCTAAGCTCACACAATGTCTATACTGAATTTAAAAAAGAAACAGCTACATTTTTTATTGCATTGCCATTAACACTGTCATTACCAGATTCACAATGTTCATATTGCCCTTTTTCTTTTGAAGTGATTGGTACATATTCAAGAGCATAATATTTTTCGACCTCATCTACATAACGAGTGCCCAATGTAATCATATTTTTTTCAGTTTTATGGGCAAGGCATTTGACCACTGAAATCTCTTTAGGTCACTGTTATGCTTTCAACAGTTTCAAAATGTATGTCCCATTATGGAATGAGGCTCCAGAAGAAGTCATAAAACCCCTTGCTTACCACAATTGCCTGAAATCCTGGGCCACACCAAACAAATATTGTCTGTGGCTGTCAGTGTAAATTGTCACACTTAATTCACTTGCTAATCAGAATGCTTTGTTAATGCAATCAGTTCTAGTATTTCCTCTGAGGTTACATTGCACAAATATGACAAATCCACAATTATCGATATGGTGCAGACTGCATATATGCTGCTCTCAATGTTCTATGATAGTCTCTCAGATAAGAACCATCCACAAATAGAATGTGATCACCCTGTTTAAGTGGAACATCTTAAATGTCTTGTCTTAGCTTAGTGCACAACTCGGTTTCATCAATGCAATCATGGTCAAAATCTTCATCTCTCTCATCATCTCTACTTGCAATTGGTGAAAGCATTGCAGGATATTGCACCTTCTGATTTAAACGTTGTCAGCAGATTAGATTGTTTGCTCATACTTAGCTGTTTTTCAGAGGATGAGTTTGAGTATGATTGAGCAAAATCTCAACTGAATAGGGACCATCACAATGAGAGTATAACCCATCACAATCTCCGAGGTCACTTAACTATACCATGTGTTTTTTGTCAAGACTGACAACACACAGCCTCCTCTCTCATGTCAAAACGGGTAGAAAGTTTTTCATAATTTGGTATTCTTAGTGCGGGTGCTCTACAGAGTTTATTTCTGGACTAGACTAAGGCACTCATGCATTTGTCATCAAATAGCATGGATTGTTCACATCACTGTGAGTAAGCCTCGTTAAAGGTTTTGCAGTCGTGTGGTTGGATCATTCATTCTCAGGATTGCAAAACATGGTTTTTAGACACTTTTCTCGCTCCTTTTTCAATATAATGTCCCCGAGAGATTACTTCTTTCATGCTGTACTGCCTTTTTGTGGTTGACACTTTATGTCCATTCAATCAATCAAACAAGTCTTTGTTGAGCGCGACTACTCACCCGTAAGGGTCTCAACGCGCTGGGGGTGAGGGGGTGCAGGTGCAGGTCCATCAAGGAGGGGCTCTGTCGAAGAGCCAGGTCTTGAGGTCTCTTACGAAGATGGGAAGCGATGTTGTCTGTCTGAGGTGGAGCAGAAGGGTGTTCACGGCCTTGGCCGCGAGGAAGGAGAAGGAGCGGCCTCCCGATCTGGTTTTTCTGGTGCGTGGGACCTCGGCGTAGGAGAGCTGGGCTGATCCTAAGGTCCTTTGGGGTGCGTGGAATTTGAGTTGGCTGTTCAGGTATGCTGGTCCGGTGTCGTGCAGGGCCTTGTGTGCGTGGATGAGCATCTTGAAGGTGGCTCTTGCCTCGATGGGGAGCCAGTGGAGTATGAGCAGGTGCTGGGAGATGTGGCAGTGTTTTGGCAGGTTGAGGACCAGTCTTGCGGCGGTGTTCTGGATGTTCTGTAGCTTGCGGGTGAGGTTTATTGTTTATTCTGGCGTAGAGTGTGTTGCCGTAGTTGAGTCCGCTGGTGACCAGGGCGTGAGTGACGGTCTTTCTGTGTTCAAGTGGGTTCCATTTGAAGGTCGTATGTAGGAGGTGGAGGGTGTGGAAGCAGGAGGACGAGACTGAGTTGATCTGGCGGTCCATTTTGAGCTCGGAGTCAAGGATGATTTCCAGGTTGCGTTCATGGTCCGTGGAGGTGGGCGGGTTTCTGAGGGCAGGGGGCCACCAGGTGTCATTCCAGGCGTCGGGGTTTGGGCCCATGATGAGTACTTCCGTCTTGTAGGTGTTAAGTTGTAGGCAGCTGTTTTTCATCCATTTGACAACGGGTTCCATGCCTTCTTGAAAGTTGTGTCTGGCGGTGTTGGGTTCGTTTGATAGGGAGAGGATGAGTTGGATGTCGTCTGCGTATGACACAATGTTGAGTACGTAGGTTTTGACGATGGCGGCGAGTGGAGCCATGTAGACGTTGAAGTGCATCGGGCTGAGGGAGGACCCCTGAATGACTCTGCAGGTGGTTGGTGTAGAGTCCAAGAGGAAAGGGGGGAGTCTGACCCGCTGCGTTCTGCCAGAGAGGAAGGAGCTGATCCAGTCGAGGGCCTTGTCCTGGATCCCTGCGTCGTGTAGTCTGCATATTAGGGTGCGGTGGGAGACTGTGTTGAATGCCGCTGAGAGGTTGAGGAGGATGAGGGCTAATGTTTCTCCTTTGTCCAGTAGGGTGCGGATGTCATCTGTTGCAGCGAGGAGGGCGGTTTCCGTACTGTGGTTTTTCCTGAAGCCGGATTGGGAGGAGTCGAGGATGTTGGGCTCTTCAATGAATGTGCCGATTTTACGGTTGATGACTTTCTCTATAACTTTCGCAGGGAACAGGAGCAGGGAAATAGGTCTGTAGTTTTTTAAGCCGGTGGAGTCCGCCGAGGGTTTCTTCAGGAGGGGATTGACTTCGGCGTGTTTCCAGTCATCGGGGAACGAGGCGGTCGCCAGGGAGCGGTTGATGGTGTGGGGGAGAATGGGTGCGATGGTGGTGGCTTTGTTGAAGATGTGGTGGGGGCAGGGGTCTGTGGGAGCCCCAGAGTGGATTAACTTCATCATCTTCAGTGTGTCTTCGGTGGTGAGGGCTGTCCAGCTGTCAATCGTTGGCTTCAGGGTGTCGGGGGTGGTTGGTGGGGGTTTGTCTTCGTCAAAGCTCTTGATTTTGCGGGGAAAGAAGGTGCTGAGTTTGTCGCAGAGGTCTTGTGAGGGAGGGATGTCTGCCTACTCGCTGGTGGGTTGGGCGAACTCCTTGATGATGTTGAAGAGTTCTTTGCTGTTGTGTGCATGTGTGGAGATTCTGTCTTCAATCGCTTTTTTCCTCCTTTTTCTGATGAGTTGGTGGTGGGTGTTGGTAGCGGCTCTGAAGTTGTTGTGAGTTTCTGTGGATTTGGTGTTCCTCCAGGCCTTTTTGAGCTGGTGCGTCTGGACTCTCGAAGTTCGGTGGTGAACCATCTGGCTTTCTTGGCATGGGTGTTGTTGTTTTTCTTGAGGGGGCAATAATGTTGGCGCTGTCGGAGATCCATCTGTGCAGGATTCTGGCTGCTGTGTTGGGGTCATCGTTTTCTGCGATACTTGGGATGGAGTTGCTGGGTGAAGAGGTAAGCTGGTTGTTGGTGATTCTGGTCCAGTTTCTTCATGGGAGCAGGTGCTGGTGTCTGTGGATGATGGGTGTTCTGAAGGTGAAGTGAACGCATCGGTGGTCAGTCCATGGGAGTTCGGTGGTGTAGTGCTGGAGTTTCCTGTTGTGAAATAGGGGGTCGAGGGTGTGTATTGCTGAGTGCGTGGGTTCGGTCACGATTTGGCAGAGTCCAATGTTGTGGAAGTTGTCCAGGAGAGATGTAGTGTTGGGGTCCAGTTGGTTGTCGATGTGGAAGTATAGGTCTCCCAGCAGGGTGTATTTGGTGCATGTGATGGCATGCAGGGAGATGATGTCCGTGATGGAGTTGGTGAACGGTCCACGGGGTCCAAGGTGTCGGTAAATGAGGGTTCCTCAGAGGGTGGTGGTAGGGTTGGTCTGTATCTTGAAGTGTAGCTGTTCAATCATGTCTGTGGGCTCGTTAGGGAGTGTGCTCAGGCAGAGGGTGGATTTGGGGACGATGGCGATTCCTCCTCCCAGGCGGGTGTAGTGGTCCTTTCCGGAGATCTTGTACCCTTGGAGAATGGCGATGGCGATGTCCGGTCCCGAGGTGGTTGTAGGAGAGTAGGGTCTGCTTCCTATGGTTACCCCCACGTTTTGCTGTGATTCTCTGGTTTTTCGACTTTAGTGTGGCTGTGGACCTGCTAATCAGGCCCACAGTCAGGCTGTTCTCTCTCTAATTTGATACCGTGTACTTTAGGTACATACCAGATTGGTTACTGGGTCACCCTTGTGAGCCCCTGTATAGTGTACCATAGGTACCCAGGGCATAGGTGCACCCTAGGCCTACCAGGGGCTGCAGCATGTATTGTGCCACCCCTGGTTTGCCTTCCAAACTGACACCACAAATCTGTTCACACAGCCTGGGTAGGGTGGTGTAATCCCCCTTAGTTATATCTATATATACCTATATATACATATACACCTATAAGTCACTCCTAATGCAGGCCTTGACAATCCTGGAGGCAGAGTGCTTAGTTTTATGTGAGAGGGTGCCCTAGCATGAGCTGAGCCCCTCTGCAGCTTTCGGAACCATCTCCTTATAGCTGTTCTATGATATAGCCATACCATATACTCTTAAGTGCATTATAATCCTCGCGGTTAATGCTAACTTTGGTTTTGCTTTATCAAAACATGTAGTGTAAGGTGTCAAACACTTTGGAATACTACCCCCCACCAGTCCTGGTGGCGGGGGTAGCATTCCCCCCTACTAGAGGGAGAAGACATGTATTTACTGGTTTACCCGGTTAAAGTTAAACAGAGCCTCAGCATCACAAAATGGATGCTGCTGCCACAGACACGAGTCTGCCCTTCTGCTGCTGGATGATACTCCGGCAGGGGAGGCCTGGACAATAGGTTTCCTGCACAGGGAGGTTCTGGCACCTCCCCAGACAGGCTCTTTGTGTATTGGGGCAGGGAGGGCTGCATTCAGTGAATGCTTTCCAGATACTGCCTGAGGCACACTAGGTGCTCCATGCATTTCCCAGTTCAAACCGGTTGCTGGGACACTCAGCCCCAGCTCTGGCGCGAAACTGGACAAAGGGGAAGGGATGTAACCACCCCCACCCCAGGTACACCCATAGGAGGGCCCTTAAAGTTAGTCCAACCCCTTAACTTAGTATAAGTATAGGAACCCAGTCCCTAGCAATTTAGATTACCCTGGACGAAACTCTGAAACATATATCCTGGACCTTTGACATTCCATTTCGACTGAAAGATGGAAGACATTTACCTTGTGGTCAAGGAATTACCACCCTGTTCAAACAGGCACCAAAAGCATCTTTGCCGGTCTGCATTTTTGAGGCTCCCACTGGATCCCGAAGAATCTGTGACACAGGACATGGACTTCCAGATATTTCTGACCTGGACCTTCACTCACAGCAAAGCTGAGACCCGTGGCGGACACGAGAGACGTGGGACTGGAACCCCTGGACATCCTGCATTTTGCTACCTGCATCAACTTCCCTAAGTATCTCGAAGTTGTGCATTGGAATGCTTGAAGCACCAGACCCGAGCACCTTTTGCACCGAAGCTCAGAGCTCCACACTCCACAAGTGGCCAGTGGGCTTGCTTTGTGCATTTCTGCTTGATGCGTCTTTGCAGTTCCTAGTCAGTTGGCTAGTGAGCCCCCAAGAAGACAATCTTTTATTACAACTTGCTTTCCTGGTTGCTCCAGGCTTGCTCCAACTTCCCTGCAAAGGAGAGGTTCCACAGAGCTTGCTGGTCTGCACCGAAGCCCATCTTGACATCCTGCATGGGTTGCGTTTGCCAAGGCTTGTTGGGTCCAATCCAGATACCGATACTGCAGTTAACTAGATCCTTTGTGGGACAGCTAGAATCCAGCTCCTGGTCACCGTTGATGCCTTCTGGTCCTCGTGACGGAAGAGTCAAACTTCAACTTTTCAACTGAAATCACTCGACATCTGATGGCATCTTTCTATCGCCGCCCTGGTCACTGGCAAGTGGCCCAGACTCTATCCCTTCTGCTTTCAGGTTCTACAGATCTTCGATCCACCCTTGGATCCACCAGGATACTTTTCCTCTGGTCACCTGCAGCACTTCTTTGCAGATCTCCATTGAAATCAACGACGAAACCCAACACCAAAAGAGACCTATGCACCCGGCTTCCGTGGGTGAGGTAACACAAGTACTCTGGTAGTCTCGAGGGTATTGGCCCCCCGTCTAAAAGGGTTCCATTGTAGTTCATTTAGAAGTGTCCTTAAATTGTAAATTTGTAACTTGTTCGTTTCCCATAGAAAGTCAATGGTAATCCGCGGCTGTGATTAGACACTGCACGCGTCTCCCGTGGGCCTCCTACATCCCAACTTTGGTTGCTTAGAGTAGCGCCAGCGATTCCACAGGCCCCAGGCCTGCTTTCTAATTCTCACGTGGTTCTTATACCACTATTTTAGTACATGGTTCGTGAGGCCCCTAGGGCAAAACGTATACTGTGCAACTTATCGTATGCTAATTAAGTAACTTGTATTGTAATTTTACCTCTGACTTCATAAAGAGTGCAGAGGGGTTGTGTTTAGAGTAAATACATATATATTTGATATATACCTTGTGTGGTGTGCTTTCATTTGATACTCAAGGGATTATAATTGGTAAAACAACTCGCTTAATTCGCTCTCTGAAGACTGCTCTCCATTGCTACCCCTAGGATAGCTTTCTATAAGGTTGACTTTACAACCACCATCAATAAGGGTCGATTAGACTGATGCAAGGTGTCCACTAGAACTAGTGGACATCATATGCCAGGCTAACTTCTCACATTGGTGTGCAGCGGATGGGATAAGAGCTTGCATTGTTTTACCAAATAATCTTGAGAATATCATTTGAAAAATGACATCAAGGTACCTGTTGGTACATATGAATCAAGTCTTATAATACATAAGTTCTACTGAACTTAACAGTTGTAGGTAGTAAGGGCCTAGCACACCCTGGCCACAACTTCTAGAGAGGTTCAAGAGGAAAGCAAGTAGTATAGGTAGTGCACACACCACACCTCACTAGTCATGACCTTAAGTGCAGGAGCTAGTGTCTCTATGCCAGATGTCAGCCAAGTTAGACATCTAAGTATGACACATTCTCATTCCAAGATTTGAGAGGATTGTGTGTCACAAGAAAATTAAGGCAAGGACAGAGTCCAACCACCCAACACCTCATAGATATCCTGGTGGCAGATGACTTAGCCAAAGCATCAGATCCAGGTACCCTAGGAGGCAGGCCATCCATCATCAGAAGAAGATCCTAGTGGGGCTCCCCAACCAGGACTCTGAAGAGGATGAGAATGAAGACCAGGAACTGGTTGAAGAACCAGACCTGGGAGAGACAGGACTAACTGGAGATGGAGATGGCCATGAGGGTCACTCCTTCATTCCCCCAGGTAGGCCTACTGGTGTACCTAGAAGGGAGAGATCTCACTCAGGTGAATCTCACCATTTTGGTTCATCAATAGGGTCCACTGCCTCATCTCACAGGAGGAGAACATCCCCTCAGAGTAGAGAGCATGAAGCTAGAATGAAAGAAGGCAAGCTTAGGATCCAGAGGCAACAAGTTGCCCTAGAGAAAGAGACCCTGGCTCTTGAAAGAGAGAGTAAATTGTGTGGGCCAGAGCCCACTGGTGGAAGCATAATCCCTAGTGGTAGGGATAGGTCTTATGACCATAGAAACCTAAACAAGATTGTCCCTCCCTATCAGATTGGGGATGACATCTACAAGTGGATAACTGCTTTGGAGAGGGCCTGCAAAGTACAGCAGGTACCCCAGAGTCAGTGGGCAGCAATCTTGTGGCTCTCCTGTGTAGACAAAGGAAGGGACAAGCTCCTCACTGTTAGAGGAGAGGATGCTGACAACTACAATGTCCGTAAGAGTGCTCTAATAGATGGGTTTGGCCTAACCACTGAGCAGTATAGGTTGCTGTTCAGAGATACCCAAAAGACACAAACTCAGGACTGGACGGATGATGTAGATTGTGCTACTAAGGCCCAGGAAGGTTGGTTACTGGACAGTAGAGTAAGTGACTATACAGGATTGTATAACCTTATAATGAGAGAACAGATTCTTAATAATTGTCAGAACCAGTTATTGCATCAACACTTGGTTGACTCTCATTTGACCTCTCCACAAGATTTGGGTAAGAGGGCAGACAAATGGGTCAGAACAAGGGTGAAGCAGCAGGTACAGAACCAAGGTGGTGACCAGAAGAAGCAAGACCAAAAGGGTGGGGAGAAAGCAAAAAACCAGAAGTCTTCTCAAGGTCCCCAAAAAGCTTCTAATGGGGGGGGGTCCCAACAATCTAAAAAGAAAGTAGTCCAAAAGAAACCATGGTGCAAAGTTTGTAAAAGTAATACTCACTGGACCAGTGATTGCACCAAGAATGAGACAGCTCCAGCCACCATTGCCCCTAAGGCAACTGTTCCCCCTAGTTCAGCTACAAGTGGTGGTTCTCAACAGAAGGGTGTAGTAGGGTTAACCCTGGGAACTGAGAAGGGCTCTGGCCCAGTCAGAGTACCAACTCAAGCTGTTTTGATCTGTGATGGAGGTATGGATATGTCCCTCCCCGTGAGTCCCAATAACTTGGGCAAGTACAGACAAACTCCTTTAGTCAATGAGAAAGAGGCTCAGGCCTACAGGGACACAGGGGCTGCTGTCACCATGGTGATACCTGACTTTGTGGACCCTAGACAGATCATACTAGGTGAAACTTACCTAGTGACCAATGCTAGCAATGTCACTACTGCACACAGTATGGCAGTTGTGAATTTCTCCTGGGGAGGGGTAATTGGCCTTAAGAAGGTTGTTGTTAGTTCAGACCTCCCTGTAGAATGTTTGCTTGGCAATGACCTAGAGACTTCAGCTTGGTCTGAAGTGGAGTTTAGGACATATGTAGAAATGTTGAGCATATCATCACATGTTCTTGCTGTGACCAGGTCACAGGTCAAAAATTGCAACACTGAACAGGCACTGGATTCTGGAATAATTGACCAGTTGCCTTCCAGGAAAAGGAGCAGTAGGGTAACGGCTGTGCCTTCCCCCCCATCTCAGGATGAGGATCAGCCTTCTGAGGAAGCTGATTGTGAGCCCCAAGAGGGAACTGTTCTAGAAGAGCTTGAGCCTGATCAGGTTGAGTTTCTTGGGACAGGGGGACCTTCTAGGGCAGATCTGAGTCAGGCACAGTTGGACTGCCCTTCTCTTGAACCCCTCAGACAGCAAGCTGCTGCTGATGCTGCAGGGAATGCTAGTGGAACCCATAAGGTTTACTGGGATGAAGGGCTCCTGTATTCAGAGGGTAGAGACCCCAAGCCTGATGCTTCCAGGAGGTTGGTCATACCTTTGGCATTTAGGGGCTTCCTTTTGACACTAGCCCATGATATTCCCCTTGCAGGACATCTTGGCCAGAACAAAACTTGGGACAGGCTTGTTCCACATTTCCACTGGCCCCACATGTCAGAAGACACCAAGGAGTTTTGTCGCTCCTCTGTGACCTGCCAAGCCAGTGGCAAAGCAGAGAGCACTACAAAGCCCCCCCTTATACCACTACCTGTGGTGGGGGTTCCCTTTGAAAGAGTTGGGATAGACATTGTTTGACCAATGGATCCCTAAACTGCCTCTGGGCACAGGTTTATTCTGGTAGTAGTGGATCATGCCACCAGATACCCAGAAGCTATTCCCCTTAGGACCACTACAGCACTTGTTGTGGCAAGAGCCCTCCTGGTAGTTTTCTCAAGAGTGGGTTTCCCTAAAGAGGTTGTATCAGATAGAGATGCAAACTTCATGTCTAGTTACTTTTTTTTATTTTTTATTTTTTATTTTTATTAAACCTTTATTATCATGTTGTACAGTTTACACAGCTCATCGCCTACAACCAACTGTATTGTGGCCGGCATCTTCAATGATGCAACACCTCCCAATTTATCATCAAGTCATAGCAAATATCTACTCATACACAGCATGTCGCCTACAACCACTTCGGGCCGGCCGCGTCTCAGAGATAGTTTACGTTGCATATCCATACATTTAGATCTGAGCACAATCGTAGACTCACGCTAGTGAATCGTTACCACCACAACTTAGCTGATCATAGAGGAGGTGCTGTCACCAACCGACATATCACCCAGGAGGTATTACTAGTAACAGCCGTGGAAGGCGTGCTTGATAATGAAGGTGATTACATCTGTAACGTTTCATAACTCCAACCAGGAACAACATAGGTCGCATTAACAACTTGTTCGTCCTAATCGGATACATCGTGCAAGAGCCCAACTCAAGAGCATCCATTCAGCCAGCATACAGAGTCTGGCAGATTGCCTGGGAGCGCGGCACAACGTGCCTTAAGCTATCTGCAGTGGGAAAGCCTGTTAATAGAGGGGGGCAGCTCTAGTGGTGGCAGAGAAGGACAAATTCTACCCGAGTGCCATGTATATCAAAGCAAGGTATTGGGGGGGTGGAGGGGGACGGTTAAGTGGGAGGGGGGGAACGAGAGGTTGCACAGAAGGGGGGGGTCAGGGGGAAATGCAGGGGGGAGGGGAGAAGCGGGGTTACCATAAGTGTCCCCTCCTTCCATCAACATGGGGCCTCAAGGCAGTGCGGGCATCGGGTCGCTGTCTGCTGGTGACTCTCCTCCAGTCGAAGTGGGGGTCATAACTCTAGCTCTATTCCATTGGATGAAGGGTTCCCAGATGTCTCGGGGCCTAGATGCAGCCGGCATGAGCTCCCAGTAGGTTCCCAATTGTGTTTGACCATATGTAACCGCTGACAGCCAGTCAGCAAACGTTGGCAGTTTCCTCCGACCCCACCTGAGAGCAATCTGTCGCCTCGCATACAGGAACAGCAAGGCATGCAATATTCTACTGCCAGGTGCAGTGTCCATTACCATACCCAACAGGCCCAAGTGAGGAGAGGGGTCATCCAGTCTACCAACAATTTGATTAACTGGCTCGAATATTTCCAGCCAGTAACTGGCAAGTGTTTGACAGCTCCAGGCCATATGTAAAAAGGTGGCATTATCTGTCCCACATCTCCAACATCTAGCATCCTCCCGCAAGTGCATTCTATGTAGACTAACTGGAGTACGGTAGTAGCGGTGTAGGAATTTAAAGTGCACTAGCCGAAGCTTATAGTTAGGGGACAATTCCGTAAGTTGTTTACAGCAGAAGGACCATTGGTCTTCAGTTAAGGGAGGGTCTATTTCCTCATTCCAAAGGGCCAGGGATTTAGGTGTCATTATTGGGGTTTGCTCCTGCATCTCACTATACAATCTGGTCACCAGTTTCTTTGGGGAGGCTCGAGCCAAAATGTTCTGTAGTGCATTGAGTGTGGGCGGGGCCTCAGGGAATCCCTCCCATAATGATCTACATGCCGTTTTTAGTCGATGGTACGCAAACGTTTTGCCAAATGGGATTTCCACCCCCTCTTCTGCAGTCCGATTATCTCTAAACTTTCCATCTGGATAAAGGTCAGCGAAGGTGCGCATCTGGATGCCACCGAGGACTAGCTGTCCCCCGCAGTGCTCCAGACAAGTCAGCATAGGGTTGTTTTTCAGTGGTATGGCAGGTGCAAATAATAGAGGCAGCTTCGCCCAGCGCAATGTATTTGCCGAATCAACATCAGTCATTGGGCGAGGACTTTTCTGGTAAAGGGCAACTGTCAGGGACAGCAGCGCTAATGAGTCCGCTTCGACCGCCACATGCGGCTGGTAGAGAGTGGGGTATGCCCAGAAATGCAAAAATTGAGCTTGTGCACAAAGGGCATACAGGTGCATATCTGGAGATGCCAGACCTCCCTGTTTAAGCGGCAGAGTCAATAGTGCCCAAGATACCCGGACCTGGCCGCCCGCCCACACCAGAGCAAGCAAGTGTGATTTAAGACACTTAAAGAACTGCGCAGTGAGTGGTATAGGAATATTTGTGAAAAGGTAAAGGAATTTCGGCAAGACCACCATCTTGGACAGGGCCACTCTACCAGCAATAGACAGTGGCAGTTTAGACCATATCGGTACTTTAGATTCGAGCCAGTCGATCGCTCGCCCAAAGTTTAGCGTCCAGATATCTTGTAGGTTGTGGCTCACCCTGATTCCCAGATACTTGATCTCATCAGCAGACCAGCACAGTGGGAACTCGGATCGCACCACAGGGGTGTTATTCGTCAACGGGAATATGACTGATTTAGACCAATTCATTGATATGCCCGAAAGACCACAGAATTTAACAAACTCCCTCAGCAGGGGGTCCAGATTAACTGAGGGGTTTAGGACGCATAGGGTGACATCATCAGCATATATAGAGATCAGCAGACTACGAGAGCTGAAACCAATTCCCCTAGCAGTGTGATGCTGCCTAACCCTCGCCGCCAAGGGTTCCATTGCAATGGCGAAGAGGAGAGGCGACAGCGGGCAGCCTTGCCTCGTGCCTCTAGTCACCGCAAATGGCTCCGAGACCAATCCATTCACACACACCCTCGCCATGCGGCCCGTGTAAAGGAGCTGGATTTGGGCTATAAATAACGGACTAAAGCCCATTCGACCCAGTATCCGGAATAGATAGGGCCATTCGAGAGAGTCAAACGCCTTCGTGGCATCTAGGAAGACTGCCGCAGCATGCACCGACGGCATCAGATAGTGCAACACCGAAAACAATGTCCTTAGGTTGTGGGATGTCGAGCGCCCAGGTATAAAACCTGATTGGTCCGGGAGGGCCACCATCGAAAGGAGGGGTTGGAGACGTTCTGCCACTATTTTCGCGTACATTTTGGCGTCAACATTAATCAATGAGAGTGGCCTGTATGAATCAAGGGATTGCTCGTCCTTGTCCGGTTTGAGTAGGGTGATGATCAGGGTCTCCCGCATAGATGCCGGCAGTATCCCAGTTTCCAGGGATTCCGCATACACCGCATGCAGCCTCGGCGCCAGTTCTTCCGAGTAGGCCTTGTAGAAGGACGTCGTCAAGCCATCAGGGCCGGGGGTTTTGTTCAGTGGCATACTGTGAATTGTCTTTTTAATATCCTCCACAGTTACCGGGAGCGCCATATATTGGCGGTGGGCATCATTGAACCAAACTAGCGCAATTGATTCAAGAAACGCTTCCAAATGGTCAGGGACATCCGGTTGCATCGTAGTGTAAAGATCAGCATAGAAGGTTTTAAATTCCCGCAGCACCTGTTCCTGTCCAGCCACCCCTCTCCCCTCCGGAGACCGGATCATGTGCACAAAGTGGGCAGCTTTCTGTTTAGTAATGAGACCCGCCAGTGTGCGACTTGGTCTGTCCCCCTCCCCATATCTTCTGGCCTCTGCGTGTTTACCTAGAAGTTTGAGCTCACGTTGCGCCTCTTCTGCAAATTCCAACAATTTCTCTTTGATGGCCAATGCAGTCTCTGGGTTAGGGGTGGTACAGAAACCTTTTTCAAGATCCCGTATTTGCCCCTCCAGCGTGCTCAGAGTGCCCCTAATTGCCTTCAGTATACCGGCTTGCCTCGCGATACACTGCCCCCGTAATCACCACCTTAAATGCCTCCCACAGGGACGATTCCGTGGACACCGATCCCGAGTTCAAAGTAAAGTAGTCGTCTATATCACCCCGTATCTCCTCCTTAAAGGCAGTGTCCAGAAGTGCGTGTGGTGGGAGACGGCAGTTAAATGCCCTCGTGGTGGTGCCCGGGGGTGATAACTCTAAAAGGCATGGGGAGTGGTCCGACAAAGACCTGGCGAGGTGACTCACCCTCGTGGTCCACGCAGCCACGTCTGGAGAGACTAACCAAAAATCTAAACGGGACCATGCCGCATGTTGTGTGGAAATGCATGTGCCCTCCCGGGCAGAAGGATTTCGCACTCTCCAGACATCTATCAGGTTCCCTTCAACCATTATGTCTCTAAGTGCAATGTTTGCGTGTGGGTGCAGTTGTTTAGATATTCCCTTGCGGTCAAGTGAATCATTCAACACCACATTGAAGCCCCCCCCCCCCCAGATGACCGTGGAACATCCCGTAGCTGCAACTCGGGCCCAGATCTCCCTGAAAAAGTCTGGTGTATCTGTATTTGGGCCATAGACATTGACCAGCACCACCGAACTTCCACACAACAGTCCCTGAGCCACTATGAATCTCCCCCCGGGGTCAGTGTGCACGTTGACCTCCCGCCAATCCAGTCCCCTCCTAATCAATATGGCAACCCCCCTGGCATAATTTGAAAAAATAGCAGAATGAATCGTGCTCCACCTGCTGTGTTTCAGCCGCACCGACGGCCGTGAGTTCAAATGAGTTTCCTGCAAAAGGCAAATATCTATCTTATGCCTCTGAAGGTAAGAATGCATCAGTCTCGCCTTCCTGCCATCATTCACTCCCCTAATGTTCCATATGACAATGTTGATTACAGTCTTAGGCGAACCCATAGCATTTGCGACAACCTCACATGTACATACACCCCCGCACAGCCAGACACGTATATGCTTAATGTGAATAGGACTCAATAAGTCAGCAACCCGTTCCAAACCAAAGGAAACAAACCCTCAACTGCCCCTCCCCCCACCCACTCCAACCCCCCAATCAGGTTGTGTGATAATCCCCCATCAACACGCAAAGCGCGTGGGTAACTAAACATTGGGATGCACCCCAGGAGGGCGAGTGTCCCCGGACATACTACCCTGTTCACACAGGGTGGCCATGGCGGTCATGTAGGCGTCAGCCGTGTCATACCCCGGCGCCCACTAGCAAATCAAATAACTCCACCTTAACCTCAGCAGAGTTTCCCACCCTAAGGAAAGCGATGCATAATTGTCAGCTAGGTATTTTTGGAAAACAGAAACAATCTCCCAATGTCATCTCAATTGACTAAGATCTTCCCGGCCAGCCCCAAAGCCAAGTCCCACATGGTACATCTTCAGCATAAAGTATACAGTCAATCATTATCACTTAACTGCTCCCCTTCTGTGCTGTGCTGCAAGTTCGGGGTTTTCCTTTTCGTGCCACAGACATGTTTAGCAAATTTTAGAGTTGATTTTGCGTCAACAAAAAAGTGAGCCAACCCTTCGTGCGTGACCTTCAACTTGGCTGGGTATAGGAGCGCGTAAGGCACTTGCGCTTGTAGTAACAGTCTTTTTGCAGGTAAGAACTCCCACCTCGCTGCTTGCACTGTAGGCGTGAAATCTGGGTAGAACGAAATGTTATTACCTTTATGGGTTATTTGACCCCTCTCGCGAGCCAACTTTAAAATCAAGTGTCGATCTTGTAGTTAAGTATTTTCGCAAGAATGGGCCGTGGCGTGCCGCCCACTGGCGGTTTCGGGCCTAGCGCTCGGTGCGCGCGCTCCACCGCAAACACAGGGGACACAACTGAGTCAAAGAGTTCTCGGAGCAGATCCGTAACAAACACCTCCATCTTCCCTATGTTGGTCGTTTCCGTAACCCCCGTGATGCGGAGGTTGTTCCTTTGGGAACGTGCCTCCAAATCGTCATTCTTAGCTTTGATGACCATTAACAACTTGTCTATGTGTAGGAGTTGTTCCTTTGCTTCGCGTTGAAATTCCACGCATTCCGTATGCCGATTCTCAAGTCCATCCAGTCGCGTCTTATGAGTAGCCACTTGCGATTTCACCTGGTCCATCTGGGAGGTCAGCATGTCCAGTTTGGCATCAATATTCCGTAGGCTTGACCGCACATCCAGCATCAAGGAGCGGAGATCTTCCCCTCGCTCTGTCACATTATCTTCACCTCCGGTCACACCAGTATCCGCTGGCGATGTATCCTTGGACTTCGCGG
The DNA here is from genome assembly GCF_964261635.1 of Lissotriton helveticus. NCBI lineage: Eukaryota > Metazoa > Chordata > Amphibia > Caudata > Salamandridae > Lissotriton > Lissotriton helveticus. The sequence continues at coordinate 1,958,596,363 of NC_136061.1, forward strand.
GCTTGGCGTTGTCGAATTATATTTTTGCCTGCTTGGCGTCGTTTCTCCCCATGGCGGTTACCGGGTAGATACACCCGGCGGCAGCAACAGCAGCACGGCCCGCCACACAGCGCCTCACACGGCAGCAGAGCCCCACTCACCGGCGCTCCAAATCCAATGAGGGCAAGAACGTAGCCTCCCGACTGTCCCACGTAGGGCTGCAGCGTGTCTCGTATGGCCACAGCACCGTTCACAGAGGCCAAGAGTGAGCGCCCAGAGGGGAGCCTCCACGGCAGGACCGGGGCCGGCACCCATAATGGCGGCGCGGTTCACCTCTCTCGCGCGGCAAAACACCACTGTCTTATCGAGCAGGCTGCACCCCAACTATCCGTTCAAACCCACAGTTTATAGTCTCAGCCCAAGCTCAGCAGAGTCAGCACGAGCCCCGCAGATCACAGCCAGCGCAATCGGGCCCATCACCTCTCAAGAGTCGGGGGACGGAAGATCTAAAATGGGGCCCCGCGCCGTCTCCGATCACCTCTGGCACTCACCACGTCTCCCGTCCACTCCGCTCTGCCGCAAGGGCGCCTCCTTCACAGCTGCAGTTTAGGCCTCCTCGAGTGGTCTCCGCTGAAGGTCCGCAGAGCCGCCTGCCGTCTCCTAGCCGCACCGTCGGGTTCGAGGATGGCCTAGCAAGCCGCGAGGTATATTTCTGGCTACACGGGAAGGAGGAGCTCACCACCTCGGGCTCCGGCGCGGGCCTCGTCCCGGGACAGACCGCGCTGCCGCCAAATTTCATCAGCCCAGGCAGCCGGAGAGCCAAAAATCGCCCACCACGGTCCACGGGGTATCAGGATTAAGGGGTGCCGGTTCCCAGCACACAGGGACGCCTTGTTGTAGGATTATTTAAGGATTTATCGCCATGGCCGGTGGAGCTCGCTCAGATGGCGACCATTTCGCCGTCCGGCTAGCCACGCCCCCTCATGTCTAGTTACTTGACTGCAATGTGAAAGGAGAGTGGAGTGAACTATAAGTTCACCACACCCTATCACCTTCAGTGCAATGGCCTAGTCGAAAGATTCAACAATACCTTAAAGGGTATGATTAAGAGTCTCCCAGAAAAGCTCAGGCGGAGATGGGATATTCTGCTACCCTGCCTTTTGTTTGCTTACAGAGAGGTCCCACAGAAGGGGGTTGGCTACAGCCCTTTTGAACTTTTGTTTGGGCATCCTATAAGAGGACCCCTTTGTCTGGTGAAGGAAGGATGGGAGTTACCTCTCAAACTTCCCAAGCAAGACATTGTGGACTATGTACTTGGTCTCCACTCCCGGATGGCTGAGTATATGAAAAAGGCATCCAAAAACCTTGAGGCAAGTCAGGAATTGCAAAAGACCTGGCATGACCAAAAGGCTGTACTGACTGTTTGCCAGCCAGGACAGAAAGTGTGGGTGTTGGAGCCAGTGGCCCCAGCAGCTTTCCAAGACAAGTGGAATGGACCCCACACTATTGTTGAACAGAAGGGAGATGTAACCTATTTGGTTGATCTTGGAACTGCCAGGAACCCCCACAGGGTGGTTCATGTCAACAGACTGAAACCATATGTTGACAGTGCAGACATGGGATTGCTCGTGGCTACTGATGAAGGACAGGAGGAAGAGAGTGACCCTCTCCCAGACCTGCTCTCTTAGAACCCTGATGCTGGTTCAGTTGATGGTGTAGCCTTGGCAGGCAGCCTCACTGACCAACAGCAGAGTGACTGCAGACAAGCTCTGCAGGCATACAGACATATGTTTTCACTGACTCCAAGTCAGACTACCTGGTGCACTCATGAAGTGGACACTGGGGACAGTCTGCCTGTTAAAAATAAGATTTACAGGCAACCTGATCATGTCAGGGACTGTATCAGGACAGAAGTTCAGAAAATGTTGGAATTGGGAGTTATTGAGCCCTCAGAGAGCTCCTGGGACAGTCAAGTAGTCCTTGTGCCAAAACCTCACACTCAGGGTGGTAAGAGAGAGATGAGGTTGTGTGTAGACTATAGAGGTCTCAATGCTGTCACCAGGACAGATGCCCATCCAATACCTAGAGCAGATGAGCTCATTGATAAATTGGCCTCAGCCAAATATCTGAGCACATTTGATCTGACAGCTGGCTACTGGCAAATCAGGTTAGCTGATGAGGCCAAGACAAAGACAGCATTTTCAACACCTAGTGGGCATTATCAATTTGTGGTGATGCCCTTTGGTCTGAAAAATGCACCTGCTACATTTCAAAGGTTGGTGAACAAAGTCTTCTGAGGCCTGGATGACTACTGTGCAGCTTATCTGGATGATATTGCTGTCTTTAGTGCCACCTGGGAAGATCACCTGATCCACCTGAAAAATGTTTTGGAAGCCCTGCAAAAGGCAGGCCTAAATATCAAGGCTATCAAGTGCCAGATAGGGCAGAGTCAGGTTGTGTACCTGGGCCACCTTGTAGGTGGAGGCCAGGTTCAACCAATACAGAGCAAAATCCAGACCATAATGGACTCGGTTGCTCCAACCACCCAGACTCAGGTCAGAGCTTTCTTGGGCCTGACTGGGTCCTACAGGAGATTTGTCAAGGGGTATTGTTCCATTGTTACACCCCTGAATAACTTAACTTCTAAGAGAATGCCTAAGAAAGTTCAGTGGACAGTTAGCTGTCAAAAGGCATTTGATGACCTGAAGCAGGCCATGTGCACTGCTCCCATTCTGAAAAGTCCAAACTACTCCAAAGAATTCATTGTTCAAACAGATGCTTCTGAGTTGGGGGTAGGGGCTGTACTGCCACAATTGAATGATGAAGGTCGAGACCAGCCAGTAGCTTATATTAGCAGAAGGCTGACCCCTAGAGAGAAACGTTGGTCAGCTATTGAGAAGGAGGCATTTGCTGTGGTTCGGGCCCTGAAGAAGCTAAGGCCATACTTGTTTGGTCCTCACTTCACAGTTCAGACAGACCATAAGGCCCTTTTGTGACTAAACAGATGAAGGGTGAAAATCCCAAACTGCTCAGGTGGTTCATTTCCCTACAATGGATGGACTATACAGTGGAACACATACCTGGGAGTAACCATGCCAATGCAGATGGACTCTCCAGATATTTCCACTTAGACTCAACTGGTCAAGGTTAGTTTAATGTCCCTGTGTTTGGGGGGGTTGTGTAGGAGAGTAGGGTCTGCTTCCTATGGTTACCCTCACTTTTTGCTGTGATTCTCTGGATTTTTGACTTTAGTGTGGCTGTGGACCTGCTAATCAGGCCCATAGCCCAGCTGTTCTCTCTCTAAATTGATACCATGTACTTTAGGTACATACCTGATTGGTTACTGGGTCACCCTTATGAGCCCCTGTATAGTGTACCATAGGTACCCTGGGCATAGGTGCACCCTAGGCCTACCAGGGGCTGCAGCAATATATTGTACCACCCATGGTTTGCCTTCCAAACTGACACCACAGGTCTGTTCACACAGCCTGGGTAAGGTGGTGAATCACCCCTTACTTAGATATAGTATACCTATAGCTATATATATATATATAGACACATATACACCTATAAGTCACTCCTATGGCAGGCCTTGACAATCCTGGAGGCAGAGTGCTTGGTTTTATGTGAGAGGGTGCCCTAGCATGAGCTGAGCCCCTCTGCAGCTTTCGCAACCATCTCGTTATAGCTGTTCTATGATATAGCCATACCATATACTCTTATGTGCATTATAATCCTCGCGGTTAATGCTAACTTTGGTTTGGCTTTATCAAAACATGTCAAGTAAGGTGTCAAACACTTTGGAATACTACCCCTCCACCAGTCCTGGTGACGGGGGTAGCATTCCACCCTTCTAGAGGGAGAAGACATGTAGTTACTGGTTTACCCGGTTAAAGTTAAACAGAACCTCAGCATCACAAAATGGATGCTGCTACCACAGACAGGAGTCTGCCCTCCTGCTGGATGAAACTCAGGCAGGAGAGGCCTGGACAATAGGTTTCCTGCGCAGGGAGGTGCTGGCACCTCCCCAAACAGGCTCTTTGCGTATTGGGGCAGGGAGGGCTGCATTAGGTGAATGCTTTCCAGACACTGCCTGGGGCACACTAGGTGCTCCATGCATTTCCCAGTTTAAACCGGTTGCCTGGGCACTCAGCCCCAGCTCTGGCGCGAAACTGGACAAAGGGGAAGGGGTGTAACCACCCCCACCCCAGGTCCACCCATAGGAGGGACCTTAAAGTTAGTCCAACCCCTAAACTTAGTATAAGTATAGGAACCCAGTCCCTATGACTTTAGATTACCCTGGACGAAACTCGGAAACATATATCCTGGACCTTCGACATTCCATTTCGACTGGAAGACGGAAGACATCTCCATTGTGGTCAAGGAATGACCACCCTGTTCAAACAGGCACCAAAAGCATCTTTGCCAGTCTGCATTTTCGAGGCTCCTGCCAGATCCCGAAGAATCTGCAAAAAAGGACATAGACTTCCAGACATCTCTTACCCCGACCTTCGTTCACAGCAAAGCTGAGACCCGTGGCCAACACGAGAGACGTGGGACAGGAACTCCTGGACATCCTGCATTTTTCTACCTGCATCAACTTTCCTAAGTATCTCGAAGTTGTGCATTGGAGTGCTTCAATCCCGAGACCCGAGCACCTTTTGCACCAAAGCTCAGAGCTTCACACTCCACAAGTGGCCCGTGGGCTCGCTTTGTGCATTTCCTCTTGACGCGTCTTTACAGTTCCTATTCCGTTGGCTAATGAACCTCAAAGAAGACAATCCTTTATTACAACTTGCTTTCCTGGTTGCTCCAGGCTTGCCCCAACTTCCCTGCAAAGGAGAAGTTCCACAGAACTTGCTGGTCTGCACCGAAGTTCATCTCGACATACTGTGTGGGTTGCATTTGCCAAGGCTTGTTGGGTCCAATCCGGATACTGACACCGCAGTCAACTAGATCCTTTGTGGGACAGCTCGAATCCAGCTCCTGGTTGTCGTCGACACCTCTTGGTCCTCGTGGCTGAAGAGACAAACTTCATCTTTTCACCTGAAATCACCCAACATTTGGTGACATCTTTCTATCGCCGCCCTGGTCACTGGCAAGTGGCCCAGACTCTGTCCCTTCTGCTGTCAGGTTCTACAGATCTTTGATCCACCCTTGGATCCACCCGGACACTTTTCCTCTGGTCGCCTGCAGCTCTTCTTTGCAGATCTCCATTGAAATCGATGACGAAACCCGACACCAAAAGAGACCTATGCACCCGGCTTCCGTGAGTGAGGTAACACGAGTATTCTGGTAGTCTAAAAGGGTTCCATCGCAGTTCATTTAGAAGTGTCCTAAATTGTAAATTTGTAACTTGTTTGTTTCCCATAGAAAGTCAATTGTAACCCGCGACTGTGTTTAGACAGGGCACGCGTCTCCCGTGGGCCTCTTACATTCTAACCTTTGGTTGTTTAGAGTAGCCCCAGCGATTCCACAGGCCCCAGGCCTGCTTTCTAATTCCCACATGGTTCTTATACCACTATTTTAGTATAGGGTTTGTGTAGCCCCTAGGGCAAAACGTATACTGTGCAACTTATCGTATGCTAATTAAGTAACTTGTAAGTACTTTTACCTCTGACCTCATAAAGAGTGCAGAGGGGTTGTGTTTAGAATAAATACATATATATTTGATATATACCTTGTGTGGTGTGCTTTCATTTGATACTTAATGGATTATAATTGGTAAAACAACTCACTTAATTCGCTCTCTGAAGTCTTAGCCTGAAGACTGCTTGCCATTGCTACCCCTAGGATAGCTTTCTATAAGGTTGACTTTACAACCACCATCAATAAGGGTCGATTAGACTGGTGCAAGGTGCCCACTAGAACTAGGTTTTGGTGAAGAACGCTACATCCACGGTGGTGCTGTTGAGGTGGTCCCCAGATTTCGGTGGTGTGTTTGTGGAGGGATCGGACTTTGAGGAGGATGCATTGCAGGGTCTTTAGTTTGGTTGTATTCTTGTGGTCGGGTTGTGCTGGGTCTGTGTTCCTGGCGGTGCTGTAGGTTTTGCGGCAGCGGTGTCAGCTGAAGGGTCTGTGGGTGTCAGCCGGCGAATCTAGCTTGCAGTTGTTATTGCGGCCTGGGTTGAGTGCGCGGAGCGCTGCTGGGTCATAGCATTGGAGGGTCGGAGGTCCAGAGTTCCTGGCGCTTGTCGGGTCCCGGATGGCCACAGAGAGGCTTGCCTTTGGCACGCCAGCGGCATGCCTGCTGCATGCGTCGCAGCGGCCACCATTAAGTAGCCACCATTAAGTAGGGGTTGGGGAGGGCTGGACAGCTGGGAGGTGGGAGCGGGGAGGGGAGCTGGATTGGTCCCGCTGGCCATGCTGGGGGGGGGGGCCGTGGGGGCAGCAGCGGCGGTGAAAGGGGGCGGGAAAGGGAGGAGTCAGGAAAAAGGGAAAATAAAAAGGAAAATAAAGTAGAAAAACACGCAGGAAACAACAGAAATGCAGAGAAGTGCAGAAGGGGGACAAAGAGGGTAGAAAAAAATGAGTGAAAATGAGTGAAAGCGGAGTGAGAGGAAGGAAAAACAAGCAGGAAACAGCAGCAATGCAGAAAAGTGCAGAAGGGGAAAAGGGGGTTGAGAAAAAACGAGTGAAAACGAGTGAAAGCGGAGTGAGAGGAGAAACACGCAGGAAACAGCAGAAATGCAGAAAAGTGCAAAAGGATGAAAAAGAGGGTAGAGAAAAAAATGAGTGAAGACGAGTGAAAGTGGACTGAGAGGAAGGAGAAACACGCAGAAAACAGCAGACATGCAGAAAAGTGCAGAAGGGTGAAAAAAGAGTGTAGAGAAAAAAATGAGTGAATGCGAGAGGAAGGAGACAGAGGTCCACTGGACCACCAGGGATGAAGTGCAGGGAAACCTGCGGGTTGAGGAGGGCCTCAAACCAACACTCGAGAGTGCAGGGGCAGGCCTTCCTCAATGGTGGAGCTGCGAGGGTGGGAGAGCAATTTCACTGACAATGAGTCAGTGGTCTAAAAGTGGTTTACAAGATGGTTCAAAAGCACAATTGCATCGAGCCTGCAATCTTTTTTTGTTTTAGATGTGACTATCAAACATTGACTTGCTGCACTATCACTAAGTTACAGGGCAGTTTCAGACTTTCCAAATCTTTTGTTATAATAGTGCTAAAGATTGAGATACTTTTGAATTCCTCTGTGGTATACCATTCTATTTAAAAATTTAAATGTGAAGAAATAAGGACTATCCTTGGCAAGAGGAATGGAGAAGAACACTTGGCACAAGTCAATGACTGTGTACCAGTCTATATCGGCAGGAATCTGGAACAAAATAACAGCAGGATTCAGTACCACATGATAACATGGGACTATAATTTTATTAATTTCATGAAGGTCTTGGACCACCCTCCATTTTACTCTCAGTTTCTTAATTCTCATCACGGTTGAGTTGCAAGAACTTCCTAGCACTTCTCTACCAAAGGGTTAATCAGTGAAAGATTTTGCTGGAACCCAGGCATTTTATTTCCCAAGGTTTTCTGCATGATTGGAGCAGCAGGCATATTCACATTAAATTGCCCTTGAGTCTGCATGTTCTGCACAGAAGCTAGCTGGGCTGGGGCAAATGACTGCACCACATTCTGTGTTTTCTGATTTGCTTTCTGCTGCTTTTGAGGAACACAATGATTCTGAATTTGAGCTGGATGCTGTATACATTTGCATTTTCAGTTCCCAAGGTACCCCCATTAATGACATGGAGTACTTTCCTTAAGCATGTTAATATTTGTAATCATTCTATTAGATTTATAAACAAAAAAAACAGCAAAACCATACAAACTCTATAGAGTGTATGTGACGCACCTCCCTCAATATAAAGGACAATGATCCTTATTTTTATACCCTCCTATAGTTAAACTAACATTTGAGCATTATGCTCCCACGGTGTGCAACACCACTGCCCCTGCCGTTTCCAAGGAGCAATTAAGACGACCAACACAAACTTTTACCAACTGTAGGTTGCACCACCAAATCCAAGTATCCAAAAGATGAAATATTTTTTAAATGCCCATCCAGTATTTAGAAATGTTCAGATTTCTTTATTCTTCTTTTAATTTGAGACAAAGCACCCGGCAGCCAACGCGTTTCGTTCTTTTAGACAAGAACTTCGCCAGGGCTGTAAAAACATTTTAAAAACATATATATATAATACAATCTGATATCTATTAACATATAAAAATACATTCAATATCATAATCCAATACAGAAGGAATTTTTAAAATTTTGAATTTGCAAAAACTCCATTCTCTTGAACCAAAACATAATATTACAAACACATTTATAATCAAACCACATGAAAACTTTTCTTCATTAATATTCCATATTATAAAGTTCAGTTACTTAAAAAACATGTTTTTATATTTATGCAAGCATGTGTGATAGAATCAACATACATGATTAAGACTGTCAATTTAAATAATCCTGTGGCTTCTGATGGTAAACCACCTTATTCATCCAATTTATCACTTACAACAATAATAATCAATTGCAGTGATGAACCAAGTAGAAAAGCCAAAAATAGTTGAATAAAAATTAAAAGCAATAGGAAGCATGATGCCAACAGCGATACAAGAGACAGAGGAGAGGAGAAAGAAGGAATACTGAAAACAGTCTAATACACCAAGGACAAAACTTAAATAATTATTGAAGGTTAAAAATAACCCTATATGCTGAAATCACTCGATATATTAGGTGGTTGCCAAGTAACCCATTTTCCTTAGGAAATTCATCCAACAAAAATCCTGGTCACCTACCGATTTAACTGTTATTGTTTGTTTTGAACAGAAGAAGGAATCGTCTGGCTGGCTCAACTAAGAACTCCACACACGACCTCTCCTTTCTTTTCGTGAACGCAAATAAAATAAATTGGCAGTTGTGCCTAGGAAGAATTATATTAAATTATTTATTGAGCCTTGTCTATGGGCCAAACAGATATATAATAACGAGACACAACTGTTTATGCACAATTGTATACTGGTAAACAATGTAATCTTAAATTTGAACCATTTTTACCAAAACTAATATCCACTTTTCCTGTACAGTGGGTTGAAAAAACAATCTATGTTAACCCAAAAAATATATAAAATGTCAATATCATCGCACATATCCAAATCTCCAATGACAGTATTCCAACAAGTTTTATTCATTGTATATATTATTTGCATATTAACATTAAATAGGCACCTACCTATCGTGCTGAATAGCCGGGTGAATTCTCAGAACTAGCGGCAACGAACTATAAGATGGCTGTTGTGCCTAAAAAGATTTAGAGAGGATATTACTCCACATGTCTAAACCCACTTGGTACAGGTATTTACTCACAACCCTCAATTAGGGTGATTTGAACAAGTCTGACTCAAGAGTAAAAAATTCTATTAGATTTATTCACAAAACCACTACTCTACTTCTATCCTGAGGAACAACTTTCCAAAACTTTGTCATCCACATATCTCTTTCTTGCATATTTTGACCTGAGCCTTCAACACAACAAGAGTCAACCCCAAATTTACCACCTGATTTGTAATACTTTTCTAGAAATGTTTTCTCTGCATCACCATTCATTTTCCCATCAAACGCAAAGTGATGGATGGAATGCTTGAATTAATCTCAGCCACTGGCAATCGCTAGGGCCGCATCGCAATTCATAAATTTTCACCTACCATGCCACCTCAGCTTGAATTTAGCCATTTGCAAATCAGTCTTGAACCTGCTCCAATGGGATCAGTCCCCCCCCTGAACCACCAGGCAAAATCCTCCTCGAGCCAGAACCCAGTATCGCTTTTGCCCATATTAGAGCTCATCATCCAGTTATAGTTTGATTCCAGTGGCACAATGAGCATAGGACCCACAACTGGGTATATCCACCACACTTATGGGATCTTAATCATGTGAGGCCTTGTTTTCACTTTTTCAACTTTATTATTCTCAACATGTCACACCACTGACTGTACCATTCAGATTCAACGGCTTTCTGATCCCAGCGTCCAATGTGCTGTCCTGTCACGGACCGAATCTTTGTCATCCAACCAGACACAAGAGGTACCTCTTGCCTCCATCCCAAGGCCTCTTTAAATCACTATCTGAATTGTCTATGAGATGCCAGAGGTCTCTGCCTTGTCAATACTGTTTCAGCATCTATATTCTTCCTTCCTTCAAACTGAGACTTTTTGTGTGTTCATTTTTAGCTGTCATCTAGAGGCAGCTGTGATAGGCGAAGATGCATGCGGACAATAGAAATAGTAGTGAGCTTTGGATCAGTTCATTCAATGGCGTAACACAAGTCCCTGCAGTGTCTGTTGTGTAGGGAGGTCCCCGGCACTTCAGGGGACCATATTCAGGACCAAGAGCAATGAATATCAGTGAGATGTTCACAGCTCAAGGGCCCCTCATCACATTCTGCTGGGGGGCGGCAGGACATCATTTTATATTATGCCACTGAGTCCATTGTTGACCATTGGCTGTGTTTTTGTCAATCACATTTGTTTACTCCTAATTCAATGGCTTTCCTTCTTGTGTTTGTCCCTCCCTTGGAGCATAGCTTTTTAACCATCCGTTTGATTGGATGACGTGTGCCCTTCCACTGCTCCCATTCAGGGAACTATTTTTTAAATTTATTTCAGAACGTAATGGGAGTGGATGTGTTTTCTTGCTCTTCCCATTACGTTCTGATTACCCTCCTCTCTCCAGAATAATTTTTTAACAGTTAGAAAAAATTGAACAAAACAAAAACTTGGCCATTAAAAAAGTATTTACAAACACCTTCATAATTCACAGCTTGAATCCACCCTCACCCATTGTTTACTTCACTACTTCCTGTACGACTTGGTTTTTGCTTTATATTTGTTTTTTAATTTCACCCTCATTTCAAACTGCTTCTATGCTCCCTTTTATTAATTCTCCTCGTTGTTCCCCAATCCACACTTACTTCTGCCAGGCACTACTCCATTGCTCCCCCTCCTAACCTCCCATGACACAATGATGCGCATTCACCATCACTCAGGCAGTCAAACAACAAGACCTATGATTTTCCAATGTTTTTTACAATTATGCTAGTGAGTTTAACTCAGGAACTGATAAGACTAGCAGTGCACCCACTTATGGTCTCCAGACATTGGGCCCCTCTTTGGAACAATCTGGAATGGAAAGCACTTGAGTGTCATTATGAACACGCACCTGGCCCTGCATGCCCATAGGTGGAATGTGATAATGTCCATTTTCCACTTGTGCACAGTTAAGAAGATCTTATGTTATATTAGTTTCCCACACAGGGCCTATTTATCAGTTGTCCTTTAATTCCAACTGGACCAGGAATGAGTGTTACGAACCCTGTCAGAATTACGTGGGCTGCAGTAACTCTGCTGCTAAAATCCCAAACCTCCAGGAGTAACTCCTGGAGGAACAAGGATTACTGGAGGGATCAGTCACAGAATTACTGATTCCCCAAGTAATTTCTCACTTCTAATGGGTGGCGTAGGGTTTAACTTGGAATTCCACATTAATTTTGCTTCCTGGAGTTATTTTTAACTCCAGGTCAAAGTAGGGGGGAAAAGTTGGGGAACTGGGGACAGAGTCAGAGGGCAGGAATAACCCGAGGATTGGATCAGTGGGTGGAGTCAGAGGTATGGCCAGAATGTGCAAAATATCCCAATTGTTTGTATTGTTTGGCATTTCAATAACCAGTTGCAGCTTATTATGTTATTTATTTCAACCAATGGATACACATGAATATTTAAGGTTGAATATGAGTCACTGACATTAAAATACATTCACAAAGTGGGATATGTTGCCAATCACAGAAGGTCCAAAATACGCTTAAAAGTGGAATCACAAGCCATTTGTCTCTGAGCCATGGAGTTTCTGTCATCAGCACTTCTCCCTTTTTCCAGAAGAGCAGTTCAAACATAAATGGCGAAATATCCTAGTTTGCAAACATTTTCTATATAATTATGGCTCTGCCATATTTGCCACATAATACATCCTCATGCTGCATATTCTGACAATGTTAACTAATACATTGTTTGTTGCTCAAACGTATCAGATGCTACAAACAAATGTGACTTGTGGTGCTGCGAAGTAGATGGCCCTTTGCAAAGGCTGACTGATAAACTTTCTAATTGCTGCATGTGTATGTTACACTTGTTCTAGTAAGGCAAACGTTTTTTAGAGACTGTTAGCGTGCATAAAATAGTCAAAATAATAAATTATCAGAAGATATACTGCATTATGCTGCTACCTTTTTCTTTTGCTGCATAATTCAGTTAGCACTGTTGCATAAGTGTGTCCTTCTTTGCTGCATAATTTCAGTGGCCCCAAAGCAGGCACCACATGTTAAAAGTGCTTGTGCATGAAGCGGAGAGACTGTGAAGTTTGCAAACTTGGGGGCATATTTACAAGCTTTCAGTGGTGTTGTGATGGCGATAGGGGTTTTGCCTTTTTTACAAGGCAGTCTTACGTGGCTTAACGCTGCCTTGTAAATAAGACACCCTTTCACACTGTCCTCAGTGTGAAAGGGGCGGCCAATGGGTGTTGCAGTGGGCGTTCCACTGCAACACCCATTGATTTTGACCCTGCACCCTATTTACAAGGGTGGCGTAAATAGGAGGAAGCGCCAAAATTAAGACCAGGAAAAATGCTTTATTTCTCCACGTTTTTGCTGTTTCTTTGTGTGCTGCCTTGTGCAGTACACATAGAAACAGCAAATTGCCATAGTTTGTGTATGTGCAGGAAGGTGACAAGTTTAAATACTTTATTCGACAACATTGTCATAAAAGCATATCCCTAAGCTATACAAATATAAATACTAGTCTAAAAATAAAAGAGTATTAAATTCTAAGCAGTTTATACTTTGTTGGCGAATAAGACAAAAAATAATCATTTTTAAAATAGAGACACAGCACAAAGTTTAAATCACAGGGTCTAGTAGTTCATTAGTTCATAGGAGTTTTAAAGTGCGCGTGCGTATTATCCATGCCCACCCCATGTATTTAGCCACTGCAATTGCAAGATTAGGGGCACAGTTTGATCTTAAAATCCTTAAGGCATCCAAACATTTCCTAGTGCCCAAATTTCTGCAAGCAGGCTTCAACCATCTATTCCTTGGGGCAGCATATAAGGGGCATAAAAATAAAAAATGTGGGATATCTTCTACATGAATTGTACAATAAAAACAAGTATTTACATTATCCGGACACCAATTGGCTGTGAAAGCATTTAAGGGTAAAGAGCCAATTCTAAACTGAAAATACAGTTTCCCATCTAGGGGCTTGGAGATCAAATCCCAAAACTGTTCAAATTTCGGGATTGTTTTAACTTCCAAGAACTGGGATGTCAAGGCAGATGATTGATCAGAAGTCAATGCAGCATTGTTTATCATGTCCCAGTACAATTTTTTCAATATAATCTTAGACGGAAAATCGTCTGGGTCTACTGCAGACCATAAGTGTTCAAGGTGCAACTTTTGAAGTAATGTCCTCACTTCTTTAAGCCAAAGTACTTTGTGAAAGGTATCAGAGTTATCAACATCCAAGAGGGCAGCTGCGTAATGGCTCAACTCAGGAGTAGTTTTTATGCGCCTCCAATACAGAAGGGGACGCAGTCTGGCCATATCCTCGATCCTTTTCCTCCCAAGATCGTAGTGGAGTGGGGTCGAGGGAGTACTCTGAGGAGCACCAATTATGCGCCGTAAGAATTTGTTCTCTGCAACTGCTAAGGTGTTCAAGTTGGAAAAACCCCATAATTCTGAACCGTAGAGGCATGCACCCAGAACTTTCATGCCATAAATCTCCAATATGGGCTGAATTGGTTTGGTGAATGAAGATTTATGTTTTTGGGCTATTGCCCCTGCCAGCTGATTGAATTTTAGCACTACAGAGTCCATATGTGATCTCCAGTTCATATTAGCATTTAAAGAGATGCCTAGGTAGATAAAAGCATTCACTTCTTCCAAATAAGCCCCGTTGTAGACCATTTTCCCCTTAAATTTCATGGAGGGATTCAAATTCATGAATTTAGTCTTAGATGTATTTATTTCCAAGCCCCAAATCCGACAGAACTCACCAAAGGCGTTTAATGTCTTTTGTAGGCCACTAGGGGTCCGCGAGACCAGCAAGGTGTCGTCTGCAAACATAGTACTGGGACTCGTTTCCCGTCTAATAGTGGAGCATCCGTCGGAGATTGCTTCAGGAAGTCAACTATGCCATTGATGTAGAGAGAGAATAAGGTGGGGGCCAGGACGCAACCCTGTCTCACGCCTCTCTCCACAGGGAAGGATTCCGTGACATCGCCCTGGGCACCCCACCTAATCCGGGCATAGTTGTTCTCATGCAACCTTACAAGCAAAGTCAATAGTTCGGGGCTTATTCCTAGTTCCCTTAAGACAGTCCAAAGTTTTTGTCGAGGGACCAGGTCAAAAGCTGACTTTAGGTCAACAAAAACAGCAAAGAGGGGACCTTTTAGCAGGGTTACATTTTTCCAGTATATGGTTAAAAAGTGGAATACCTGATCGACAGAGGAAGTTAAGGGGCGAAAACCAGCTTGATATGGGGAAAGGATGTCCTTATCGACTATCCTGGCTTGTATCTTGTTTTGTACCATCCTGCCCATCAGTTTTTGGGCGCAATCAATAAGACTGATGGGCCTATAGTTACTTGGTAAAGCCTTATCCCCCTTTTTGTAGACTGGTATTATTTCCGCACCTTTCCATGTTGCTGGTATCTTTGCCCCCTGTGCAATGGCGTTTCCAAGCCACAGAAAGTATTTACACCAGCTTTCTCTGTCCGCTAAGAAAACATCCGCCGGTATTCCATCAATACCTGGCGCCCTACCTCTGGTCACTCCATCCATTGCCTCCTGTACATCTTTCATTGAGAATAATTCATTAGTAAAAAATACCCTTTCTATGGGGAAATCAGTATGCGACCCTGAATTGTCTGCGTATTGGGGTTTGAAAAAGTCCACCCAGGACTCCTTTGCTACATGATTTTTTGGACAGTCTGCTATGCCCCCTGATCCCCACTTTAATATGGCCCAAAACTCTTTCTGGTGTTTCTCAGCACATGCTTTCTTCAGGTCCAGCCAAAGATTCTCATCCCACCGCTTTTTTGCCTGGATCTGAGTTTTCCTATATTTGTCCCTAGCATTTAAAACTCCTACTTTAGATCTTAATGCTATACTAAGATTTTGTCTTGCAATTCTGCAAGATTGATCATACCAACCCCTTTTTATGGGTGGTCCAATACCCTTACTCTTCTTGGTTGTTTTGAAGAATAGCTTCTGTATATTAGCAAAAAACTTTGGCTGAGACTCTTCAATCCATGATTTAAAATTTATATCATTCGTTAAAACCTGTAGTCTGGTTACTTCATCAATGACTAGCCCCTCGAGCGCCTGCCTAGCCTCTAAATTATCTACTAAAGTTATCCATCTAATATGGCAGAGATTGTTGGTTGGAACAACATCTAGGGTCGTCAGGTTCCTAGCCAGATTTTCACAGGTTGCTTTTTGTTCTATGTTGAGCAGCAATGACAAGGGGTTGTGATCGCTCTCCAACCTGGGGATAACCTGCATATCGACAACTTTGTTCCAACCTCTAACATCTACCAAGATATAGTCTATTCTACTACTCGATCTTAGGTTATCAAAGGTATGCCTACCCTGTAGGTCAGAAAGGGTGCGGCCGTTGGCAGCCCTCAGTCCTCTGGATAGGCATAAACTTTTAGTCTGGACAGCTACTTCCGTCCACTTTGTTACCATCGGAAGATCTAGCTGGGGAATTCCCCACTTAGTATCTTCCTCTTGAGTCAGATCACTATCCTCACAGCCTAGAGGTTCAAATGTTGTATTTAGGTCACCTCCCACCAAGATGATATACTGGGTAGCTAACATCTCTAAATCATTATCTAAGGCACCTATTATATCAGAAGATGTGCCCCCTTGGGTTCCCCTTGCATAAATATTATATATTGCCATCTTGTGGCCATCGCCCCAATTGAGCACAATAGAGAATAGATCACTATTGATAATATGGGTGTGCTTGATTGTACATTGCAGGGATTGGCGTATCCATATAAGTAGACCCCCAGAAGGGCGTCCCTTGGTACTCTTTTTCGCGGGCACATAAAAGTTCAAAAAGCCCTGTCGAAAGACTGGTGACACTGACCATGTTTCCTGTAGCAACACAATATCGTAACTGTCAATGAACTCACACCAGTCTGGGGTCTCTATTTTATGTAGGATACCCGCAATATTCCATGATAGAAACTTAATGCTACCTCCACTTTCCACACTCCTCTTTTTTGGGGGAATAGTCAGATTATTGGAAAACGGACGGGGTAGAGAACTAGGTACCACAACATTAGTACTACTATAATCAGCTAAAGATTTATTATTTGCTACATTAGAGGCATGATCCCTAGGGTCAGAAGTCTGTCCCTCGCAGCAGTCCAATCCTAATGTTGTTGGGATGCTAATGTTTCTGTGTTTAGCCTTTATGATCTTCTTTGATTTCCCTATGGTCATTGTTTTTTCCAGTCAATCACATTGACTTAGACCTGAAAGGGCCAAGAACCTATTTTCTGTTGCAATTCCCCAATTATTAGCGTTTTCAGGGATTTTGGCTTTTCTTATTACAGGGTTCCATTTTGTTTTTAATAATGTTGGATTTAGAATAGTTCCCTTTTTTATATAAAAGAAATCCAACGTTAGTGGCACTATTTCAGTAGATCTACGCTGAGGGGGATATATATTAGCTAGAATGTTTGGTAGAACCTCAGGATCTGAGAAGTGCAGCACCACGCAGTCCCCCTTAAACTTTTTAATGCCACCCCCGATCCATGCAACCCTTCTAGCTTTTACTACTTCCTGTGCCAGCTGATCCCTGCCTCCTGGTTTAAATGCCATATTCTTTGATAACCAGTGGAGTGATTTATTTATCAAAGACGAAGTGTTCTCTGAGTGCCCTGGTTCAAGTTGGGGAACATTTGCTAGAACCAAAATTAGTGGGGAAGCTTCCACTACTAGTTCAACAGGGCCTTTCTCTACGTTGTCTAGATCTTTTATGCTTCTAGAAGTAGGCCCTGCAAGGTCCTTAATAATAATATCTTGGTTTGTTGCTCCTAGCCCTACTCCCCCTTGGGCTGGCCTCCTCATAGTATTCTGGGAAGTACTTGGTTGAAAATCTGACCCAGATACGATGTTGGTAATTTGTGGGTCAGCAATAACTGGATTCAATAAAGCGGTGTTTGGGCTTTCCTCTGTTATTTCTTGCAAAAGTACCCCCAATCTAGTGACCTCCTCTGTGAGCTGGTCAATTTTACTTAAAAGTGGTTTCGTGATAGATCTGATTTTGTTATTTATAGCATTCAGTAGCTTCTTGAATTGGTCTTCGTCCAGATATGCCTTTACTTCCCCCTTATTCCCAGTTTTGTCTTCAGTGTTCCTCTGGGGTGAGGGGTCAGTGTACTTCTTGCCTGATCGAAGCCCCCCCCTTCTTGGTACATTCTTTCCCCCTCCCTTTGTTACTCTAGGAGCTGGGACTGGTGCCGGGGTTTCTTCTTCTACCGTAATAATGTCAGTATCACTTGTACATTCTGATACGGGTTCATTGATAGCAACTAATAGTTGCGTTAATGGGTTACTTTCTGGAGCCTGGAAGACCTCATTACTAATATCTTGAGCTAAAGTAGATAGTGGCGTATTATCAATAAGCATGTCTGGCGAGTAGCTAAGACCCAAAGATGATCTTCTATGCTGGTTAATTTTAGCAACCTTCTGTACCATATAATTGTCAATTGTATTAAGTGGAGCTGAAGATGCTTTAGCTTTAGACATTTTACGAGCTGGCAATAAGGCAAAATCAAGGGGTTATAGTCAATGTAGTATCCCAGGCTTTTACAGGATTTGAGGGGAGTCTTTCACTTACTTGGATACAGTTTGACAGCGTTTCTGGCCCTGCCCCTGCCTCTCCCTGCCGATGAGGGCCGTAGAGGGCCCGCCCTTTGCCCGGGCTTAGCCCCGGGCGTCCCGCTCGCGTCCCGCGACGCGGGGGTCTCTGGGCTTTATCTGCGCCTCCTGGCGCGTTCTCCCCGCCTTTGGCGTCAGTTCCTGTGCGCCGCCGCGTGGCCTGCCGGGATTAGTAGTCCCCGGAGCGGCGGCGCAGTAGATGGAGCCTTCGTGACTCTTGGCGGTGGCGGCAAGACCCTGGTTCCGCTTTGCAAGACTCTCGGCGGTGGAGGCAGTAGGTGAGTTTGGTCCCCCCGCTCTGCCGGGGTCTCTGGGCTTTATCTGCGCCTCCTGGCGCGTTCTCCCCGCCTTTGGCGTCAGTTCCTGTGCGCCGCCGCGTGGCCTCCCGGGATTAGTAGTCCCCGGAGCGGCGGCGCGGTAGATGGAGCCTTCGTGACTCTTGGCGGTGGCGGCAAGACCCTGGTTCCGCTTTGCAAGACTCTCGGCGGTGGCGGCAGTAGGTGAGTTTGGCGATAGGGGTTTTGCCTTTTTTACAAGGCAGTCTTACGTGGCTTAACGCTGCCTTGTAAATAAGACACCCTTTCACACTGTCCTCAGTGTGAAAGGGGCGGCCAATGGGTGTTGCAGTGGGCGTTCCACTGCAACACCCATTGATTTTGACCCTGCACCCTATTTACAAGGGTGGCGTAAATAGGAGGAAGCGCCAAAATTAAGACCAGGAAAAATGCTTTATTTCTCCACGTTTTTGCTGTTTTTGCTATTTCTTTGTGTGCTGCCTTGTGCAGTACACATAGAAACAGCAAATTGCCATAGTTTGTATATGTGCAAGAAGGTGACCCTTCCTGACCATAAACAATTTCTAAAAAATTACGTTTTGCAACTTCTATGTGTGCTGCATTAAGCAAAATGCGATGAATGATTGTTTATGTGCAGGAAGGGAGACCTTCCTGCACATAAACAATAATTTCCCCCAACACAGACACCCTTGCACTATGGTGCAAGGGTGCCTGCGTTGGCGCTAGGCAGCTGAACTCAGCGCCAGTGCTAGGAGAAATGTGAGGGGTGAATACGGCGCATCCCTGTGTTTTCAGAATGGAGAAGTGTGGTGTTAGCAATGGTTGCTTAACACCACGCTTCTCCATTCTGTTGTAAATATACCTCTTGGTGTGCATGCAAATCCTGCATTGCCAGTTCCTGGTGAGTTGCAGCTACCACTGCTGAATCAAGGCCAATGGAGGTACCAATGGGTGAGGCGGACTGGCCACAAGGGTAGGGGGTGGCTTTAGCGCTGGTGGCGCTCTGTGCAACAATGTTTGTTGGTGCCCCCCAATGACCACCTCTGCCACGGTTTCCCTCACTACCACCCTTTAACAGTGCCCCTCAAATTTCCATAACCACACTCTGGATGCTTTTAATTTGACTAACAGTGCCACTCGTACCAGTGCACGGTGTCAGAGCACTTTGCATCACACACATTACACAGATACAATCGATCATACGTGTACAAATCAGTCTATAGAAAATGCTACATAAGACAAAGAACTACAAGGTGTAGGAGTCCCATGACAAACATACGAGTAGTAAGTATAGTTAACAGTGATTGGTCTGGAGAAACACAAACTCAGAATTTAAAACATAATACCATGGTTGGGGGTTCTCTTTAATAATCAGAATTGATTTCTATCCAAATGAACACTTTTTACAACTTTAGGATAACCAAAGACGGGGGAAAAACACCATAACACTCTAATTTATATCTTGCAGTTTGCACGCAGCTCTTAGATGAGTTTATATCTCACTGTTCTATATTAGGATTTTAACTTATAAACTGAAGTAACAAAAGGCTCTCTCTGACAAAAGCAGCAACTCACTGACCTATTTCCATTATGTGCACTTTGTGATCTGAATGGGGCATGTTCTTTGCATAAACCATAAAATACTTGCAAACATAATGCCCTCACCCAAAGTCAGTGCCTGGTGCAGTCACACCGGTAGCACTGCTCTAGAGCCGGCCCTTCTCAAGTGTCCCGTGACCTCGATGACAGAGGCACCGTTGCTCTAGGGTGTGCTGCTTCATAGGCCATGCTCACAAGACTGGGGGTGAACTTCAGTATGGATTGTGGTGGACAGGCCTTTGGTTAATCCACACTTGCCACCTCTAGGGTCCATGTGCTGGTGCTAAGACACCATTCTTCTAAGGTCTTGCATGGCCTTCTAAGGTCTGGCATGGGAACGTGTTCCCTCAGGAGAGTGGTCGGGGGGATTGGTCATGAAGGCTGATCCTGGTTCCCCATTTCCAAATTCGGCAGCTCTGACCATAGTGCCACATCCTCTCCCCCACTGAACACTATACTACCCCACTGAGAGAAACTCACACTGCCTTCAACTACAACCCAATTGTGCCCCGCTATAAACACCTAGATGCAACTTAATTCAAATTACGCACTAGACAAGAGCAATACGCTGCTTAAAAAAAGTAACAACATCCTCAAAAAAGCAAACACATATAGGGAATGCAAGATTAAGTAATACATGTGAATAGTAAGCAGGAATAACATGGTTACCTTAATGCTTTTTCTCTCAATATTCACAACTCAGTGAGTGCTTTTGCTTGAAAAGGTAAGGACATGGCTACAGGGCCCGGAAGGGATCCATTCCGATGTCCATTGCTTATTTCCTTACAAAATGTAAGAAGTATGGTATAAATAGACCACATTCATGAACACAGAACCGCGGTACACATTTTGTTTTCCAATCCACCCATCAATCAGGCATTGCAGTACCTCCAGCATTGGTGCTGTTCAAAGAAAGACATGAAAACAAAAGTAGAGCTTCACTGGTAAACTCCGTAAAGTGACGGTAATGTGTTTGGGCGTGAATAAAATCAATCTGGCCACTTTGCGACCACTCTGTCTTGCTTTATTTACTTATATATTTATTTTTTACTTTTTTAACCTTTTATTCCTGAGGCTGCACTTTGGAATAGAAAAATTTCAGAAAAAGATGACATTTCCAGCAAGAGCGTTTTTCTTATTTGGATCCATTTTCACGGGGGAACAAATAAACGAAAAGAGGAAGGAGAGGGTGAGAGCCCTTCTTTAATGTCATGATTTTCAGTAAGTGAGGCGGAGTGAGACGATAAGGGGAAGAAAGAGGGTGGGGCAGCTACCAGCGGCAGAGCAGAAGTGGACACTGTCCTTGTCTTCTCTGGGCAAGAAGGGAAAGACAGAGTCCTTTTCCATCTCCGTTCACCCCTCCCCCCTCCCTCCCTGGACGGCCATGAACACCCAGCCTTATCTTTAGGCCGTGGCTATATCTGCCGGCTAGTTGCTCATGTTTAAAATAAAAAAGTAGGGGAACGGAATCTATGGAATTAAAGAAGTTGGGGCACACCATCCCCTGCCGATCCCGCCCACTTCGACCACTGCTTTTATCCCTGCTATAGTAATTGCCTTGGGCGGAGCATCCAGCATGGCTACCAGACCACTTACATTGAGTCCATGCAATGACGGTGTTTGTTCTGTCTACGTTATAATATACAACCCATGTGTATCTTCCATTACCTGCTGTACAACCTGCCTTCACTGCAAAACATATCTGAGGCCACTATTTTATGACTGAAATACAGGGACCATGTGTCCCAGCCTATCTGCTTGCTGCACTGGTTTCCTGTGGTGTAGAATATATTCATATATATATATTTGCGCATTTTGCCCACTTGGGCGGTAAATACAATGAATATATAACAATGATGTATTAACTGAATATGCTGAATTCCTGAACGTGCTCTCCTGATTAATGCTAAATTTGCACTTGTATTATTTTCAGTCCAGTTAATTTAATTTATTGCATTTTGCGTGTTTGACCCTATAACGCTTTTTGCAACTACCTTAATTTTTGCTATTTACTCGCCTCTAAGAGTAACAAACTCAGCCCGTAGATATACCAACTAGTCTGTTTTCCATGGATGTGAACTGAACAAACATGTGACTGTATTTAAAGAGCACTTGGTATCTGGTTTCTGTCTCGTGATAAAGCAGATTTATCTGCGAAACGCGTCGAGGAAGCCATTAAATAAACACGCTTTTCATCTCTAAGTGGCCCGGATTGCTTTTCTTACAGAGGAGAAGGTTTTGGCTGTATATATATATATATATATATATATATATCAATCAATCAATCAATCAATCATAGCATTTATATAGCGCACTACTCACCCAGAGGGTCTCAAGGCGCTAGGGGAGGGTGGCCGCTACTGTTCGAACAGCCAGGTCTTGAGTTGCTTCCTGAAGGCGAGGTGGTCCTGGGTCAGGCGGAGGTGGGTCGGGAGGGAGTTCCAAGTCTTGGCGGCGAGGTAGGAGAAGGACCGTCCCCCTGTGGTGGCTCTTCGGATGCGGGGGACGGCGGCGAGGGCGTGGCTGGTCGATCGAAGCTGGCGTTTGGGAGCGTAGAAGTTGAGGCGGCTGTTGAGGTATTCTGGGCCTTGGTTGTGTAGGGCTTTGTGTGCGTGGGTGAGGAGACGGAAGGTGATTCTCTTGTTGACCGGGAGCCAGTGCAGGTCTCTCAGGTGTCCGGAGATGTGGCTGCGACGGGGGATGTCCAGGATGAGTCGTGCTGAGGCGTTCTGGATCCGCTGGAGTCTTTTCTGAAGTTTGGCGGTGGTTCCGGCGTAGAGGGAGTTGCCGTAGTCCAGACGGCTGGTGACGAGGGCCTGGGTGACCGTCTTCCTGGTCTCGGTGGGGATCCACCGGAAGATCTTACGTAGCATGCGCAGGATGTTGAAGCACGACGAAGAGACAGCGTTGACTTGTCTGGTCATGGAGAGGGAGGAGTCCAGGATGAAGCCCAGGTTGCGTGCGTGGTCTGTTGGTTTGGGTGCGCTGCCTAGGGCGGGGGGCCACCAGGAGTCGTCCCAGGCGGAGGGTGAGGATCCCAGGATGAGGACTTCCGTCTTGTCCGAGTTCAGCTTCAGGCGGCTGTTCTTCATCCATTCGGCTACC
Organism: Lissotriton helveticus; assembly: GCF_964261635.1. NCBI lineage: Eukaryota > Metazoa > Chordata > Amphibia > Caudata > Salamandridae > Lissotriton > Lissotriton helveticus. The sequence goes on from NC_136061.1 coordinate 1,958,619,355, forward strand.
TCTTTCATCCCTTCGTGAAGGTTGGCTCTGGCGGTGGTGGGGTCGTTGGTGAGGGAGAGGATCAGCTGGGTGTCGTCGGCGTAGGAGATGATGTTGAGGTTGTGCTGGCATGCGATGTTAGCGAGGGGGCTCATGTAGACGTTGAAGAGGGTTGGACTGAGCGAGTAGCCTTGAGGGACGCCGCAGATGACTTCGGTGGCTTCTGATCTGAACGGGGGAGGCGGACTCTCTGTGTCCTTCCGGCGAGGAAGGAGGTGATCCACTCTAGTGCCTTCTCCTGGATTCTGACGTTGCTGAGGCGCTGCACTAGTGTACGGTGGCAGACAGTGTCGAAGGCCGCGGAGAGGTCCAGGAGGATGAGGGCCGCCGTTTCTCCGTTGTCGAGCAGGGCTCGGATGTCATCGGTGGCTGCGATCAGGGCGGTCTCGGTGCTGTGGTTGGCCCGGAAGCCAGACTGCGAGAGGTCGAGGGATCCGTTCGTCTCGAGGAAGGCGGCCAGCTGCTTGTTGACGGTCTTCTCGATGACTTTTGCAGGGAACGGGAGCAGCGAGATGGGGCGGTAGTTCTTGAGGTCGGTGGGGTCGGCTGAAGGCTTCTTTAGTAGAGCGCTGAGTTCGGCGTGCTTCCAGCTCTCCGGGAAGGTGGCGGTGGCGAAGGAGGTGTTGGTGATGTCCCGCAGGTGGGGTGCGATGACAGCGTCGGCCTTGTTGAAGACGTGGTGAGGGCAGGGGTCGGTCGGAGATCCGGAGTGGATGGAGTTCATCGTGCGGACGGTGTCTTCGGTGCTGATCGGGGTCCAGGCGCGGAGGGTGGTGGTGGGGGGCGGTGGTTCGGTCGTGGCGTGCGTCGGTTGAGTGCTGAAGCTGTTGTGTATGTCCGCGATCTTGTTGTGGAAGTGGGCGGCGAGGGAGTTGCAGAGGTCTTGCGAAGGGGTGATGTCGTTGTTTCCGGCGTTGGGGTTGGAGAGCTCTTTAACGATGTTGAAGAGTTCCTTGCTGTTGTGTGCGTTGTTGTCCAGTCGTTCCTTGAATGCAGTTTTCTTGGTGGCGTGGATCAGTTGGTGGTGTTTTCGGGTGGCGAGCTTGAGGGCAGTCATGTTGTCTGGTGTTGGGTCTCTGCGCCAGGCTCTCTCGAGGGCTCGGCAGTTCTTCTTGGAGCTCTTGAGTTCGTCGGTGAACCATGGGGCTCTCTTGCTGCAGGGTTTGCTGGGCGGGGTCCTCAGGGTTGCGAGGTCGTCTGCGCAGTCGCTGATCCACTTCGTGAGGTTGGTGGCCGCTTGGCTGGGGTTCGTTGCGCTGGTGGGTGGGTTCTTGCTCAGGGAGGTCGCGAGCTTGTCGGTTGTGATCTTGTTCCAGCTTCTGCGTGCAACCTGTTGCTGGTGGTGGTGAGTCGTGGTCCTTCTGAAGCTGAAGTGGACGCAGCTGTGGTCCGTCCAGTGGAGTCCGGTGGCGTGGCTGAAGGCGATGTCCTTGCTGGATGAGAAGACAGGGTCGAGTGTGTGTCCAGCGTAGTGGGTGGGGGTGGTCACCAGCTGCTTGAGTCCGAGGTTTGCCAGGTTGTCCAGCAGGGTGGTGGTGTTGCGGTCGTTGTTGTTCTCCAGGTGGAAGTTGAGGTCCCCGAGGAGGATGTAGTCAGCGGAGGGGAGGGCGTGCGGGCTGATGAAGTCGGCGATGTCTTCGCTGAATTGTTTGCATGGTCCCGGGGGTCTGTAGATGAGGGTGCCTCTGAGGGTGGTCTTGGGGTTGATATGGACCTGGAAGTGCAGGTGCTCGGCGGGTGCGAGGGTGTCGTCGGTGTTGGTCGTGATGCGGATGGTGTTCTTGTGGATGATGGCGATGCCTCCTCCAGTCTGGTTGATGCGGTCCCTCCGGATGATCTTGTAGCCGTCTGGGATGGCGATGGCGATGTCGGGCGCTGAGGAGGCGTTCATCCAGGTTTCCGTGAGGAAGGCGACGTCTGGGGCTGTGGTGTCGAGCAGGTTCCAGAGCTCGACGGCGTGTCTGTGGACGGAGCGGGTGTTGAGCAGGATGCACTTCAGGTGGTTGCTGCTGTTGCCCGTCTTGGTCTTAGTCTGTGCTTGAGTAGTGCAGGTCCGGATGCAGGTGTACTTTCAGGAGTGGCAGCAGAAGGGTCCGTGAGTGCGTCTCGGGGTGGCTCGATAGCATCCCGGGATTCGGCCGGCGTTGAGTGCGTAGAGTTCGGTGGCGTCGTAGGTCCGGCGGGTGGGCTGGTGTCTGCGGGAGCCAGGGGTCCTGGCACTGGGCGCGGTCCAGGCACGGACGGGCGCAGACAGGCTTACCTTTGGCGCACCTTCGGCGCTCATTCGGTGCTCCCGCTGCGCGCGTCCGCTGCGCGGTCGCTCTGGGGGCGTCATAAGTAAGGAGCCTGGGAGGGCGGGTCAGCTGGGCGGCGAATGGGCTGGTGGTGGGCGGGTCCGCAGGGGGCAGCGGCGGGAACCCTGGGCGGCGGGCACTCCGAGCGTGGCAGCAGGGGGGTGATCCGGGCGGCCCAGCGGCGGCTGGGTCGCGCATTCAGCAGGCAGGATGCAGGCAGGAGACAGCGGCAGGCGTGGGAGGCAGGAGGGGTGACCAGGCCTCGTCGAAGGCGCAGTGGTCACTCCTGTGTCTCCCCCGTGTGCCCCTTAAGTAAGGAGCCTGGGAGGGCGGGTCAGCTGGGCGGCGAATGGGCTGGTGGTGGGCGGGTCCGCAGGGGGCAGCGCCGGGAACCCTGGGCGGCGGGCACTCCGAGCGTGGCAGCAGGGGGGTGATCCGGGCGGCCCACCGGCAGCTGGGTAGCGCTTTCAGCAGGCAGGAGGCAGGCAGGAGACAGCGGCAGGCTTGGGAGGCAGGAGGGGTGACCAGGCCTCGTCGAAGGCGCAGTGGTCACACATATATATATATATATATATATATTATATATATATATATATATATGCATTTCAAATTCCACAGCGACGGCAAAGGTAATCCAGTCTCCCACCGCAGCAACGTAGACACGGACAAAGGTAGTTCTGTGCAAAGTATTTTATTTGTTGCAACCCGCCATAACGTTTCACCTCCGCAGAGGCTTGTTCACATGACAATGTGAATCAGGTAAGTTACAGTTTTTAAAGTGACAGTGCATAATTTGAAAGTGCATCACGTGACAGTACCATCTATAGAGGTAAAAGACATGCTTTGGAGTTTTGTAATTAACGGATAACACCATGCTTTGCAATACTGTAAACGAGTAGTCCTTAGTGCATATTAAATACTGTATTAAAATCTTTAAATACATTGTTTATATAAATAACGGTAAAATACAAAATATTTACATCAATTAATTCGGACCCAAATCATGTAAACTTTTTATGTTTCGCGTTAATCATGATCTGTAATTAAAAGCCAAATGCTTGATCCAAAAAGTGCAAAATAAGCAATTGTGCAAATTTAGCAACATATTCTGTTTGGCCATTGTCCAAATCAATGTTATAATATTTCATAAACATGGAGAACAAGGCAATGCGTTACTCTTCATAATTACTGGACTAACCATTATAGAAACTGATATGCAAAGACTCAACGAAATTGTGCTAACCCCGCAGGTATATATCAATCAGCTGAAACAAGGGATAACATTCTAACCGGATATTTGACCACCGATAGATTGTGGGCATATTGAATATTGCACTCTTAGGTATGCTGCTCTAATATATGTTTATCGTAGTATTTGAAATATCGGGATAAATCCCTACTACACATGGCTCTCTTGTAATGACATTGTGATGAGCTCATCCCTAGAGTAGTTAGCCCCTCTTATTATTGAATATACCTGTATGAGGTTACTCACACATATCTCAACTGGTACTGTGCAAATTAGTGCTGTGAAAGTGCAGTGGTGTCAAAAGAACAGTGAAATTTAAAAACCGAAACCCATTCAACATCCGCTAAAAAGGTTATGGTACAATATCCATAGTTTCTCTTTGTTTTAATTTTTGTTTTGGTAACGTAGCTGATTGTGGTGGCTACATAATTTCTTTTTTGTAATCTGTAAATACCTGGCAATGAGCATAACTTCAGTATATAGAGGTCCAATGCCACAATATATATTCTACTCATTTGCAAATAGATGGAAATTTGGTTTAAGAAAGACAAAACATTGGCGAGCAATGCATCCGCATTACTCCCATCGATGTGATGCTTGATGCTGAAACTTGAACTAAGGCAGAGCACTTCTGGTGAGGAGACTAGACTACTCAACATTGGAACTACAAAACGGATTATGACAGACAAGTGTGCAGGTCCGCAGTAATATTAAGGCTTCTGGGGGTCTTGGAGTCAAGTAACAGAATGTATCGAGTTTCAACTTTACGTAACCTCGACTCCTCTTACTGGCACTCACGGCATCTATGAGGAAATATTTCAAGCCTGAGTTATCACTGTTGTGTTTGTCTTTAAAGTGCCTGGCTACCGGGTAGGTGTTATCCTGGTTCGCGATGGCCCGGAGGTGTTGTAATATGCGCTTATGCGCTGCCAGTTTTGTGCTGCCCACGTAATTCATCCCACATGGGCATACCAAGACATATACAACATATTCAGTCTTACATGTTAATATTTTGTCAATAGGATGTTCTCTATTGCTAAATGCATCTACATAGGTATTATATATATACTATATATATATAGTGCACTTTAATTGTCTATCACTGGTAAAGCAGAACCTATATTGGTGTTAAAGCAGTTTACTAATGGACATTGTCAAGTGCAAGCAGCACACATAGGCCATCATTAGGATGGCGGGCAGACTTTGTCCGCCCGCCATCCTCGCGGTGGAAGGGACCACCCACCATAAGGGTGGGGGTCCCGTGGGGGCTATTAGGATGCGCCCACCACAGTGGCAGGCGCATCCCGTATCTTACACGTATCTTAACATTGCGGCGGGCGGTGCTGAAAGCACCGCCCGCCGCAATAGTAAAAATAGTAAAAATAGTAGTGGGAGTCCATCACCACCCCCTTTTCTGAATCGTTTTGGTCACTATAGGAGTGGCAGGGTATGCTCAGACATGAGTCCCTTGCTCACTGCACCATCAGGATTCAAGCAAGCCGGGCCGAAGACGGCTGCAATGCCAGAAACCGGTCCCCGGAAGCTTGTTTCCTTTCCAGTAAAGAATTGGCTTGGTAGTTTGGTCTGCCCTGTTCCCATGATGCACTGGGCCAGGGACAGACTAATTTGCATGTAGCCAGGTTCTGAACTGGGATGGTGCAGTGAGCTAAAAAACGGTGATGGATCAAGCCCTGATCTTTTGACTGGGTATGAGTGTTCTGTTTAACTCAGATGCTCTGTCCATCACCACCCCCTTTTCTGAATCATTATGTGGAGAACATGCCCAGGCCTCCAGTGAGCGTCTGAGCGCCGAAAAATGGTGCTCAGACCAATCCCAACGCTACTGAGGTAGCATTGTGATTGGCCGACTAGAAGCCTTGGTGTGCTTCCTGTGGCGGAGCGAGGGAGGACTACAGAGGAGAGACAGGCGAGGAAGCGGCAAAAAGGTAAGTTTTACATTTTTTATTTAATTTTTACATAGCCACTTACCTTGCGTTCTCCCCATCCCGCAAACTCCCTCCTACTTCACGTGTCTCCCCTCCCACCCTGCCCCCTCAATCCTGCCATGCCTCCTGCCTCCGATCCCGACCAGCCACACTGTAGTGTGTTTATCTAGGTACCCATATTGATACTCCTATTTCTGACCCTTGTCCGGTTATTAATTCACTAATGTCCATACACCGGCACAGAAACCCGTTTTCAGATTAGGTCATAGCGCATGCTGTCACATTAAGCAAGCACTATCCCTTCAGCCCCCTAGAAAGCACACCGAGTTCTCAAAACAAATCAAACCTCCAACAGACCTGGGAAATCCCCCGCAGCTATTGTTTTGATTTCCCTCGAGAACTCCTGCAAAGAATGTAAGAACGACCAGTCCTTATGACATTCTTGCTGACGTCTTATGTCCATCCTTACGTCAAACACGGCACCTTTCAGGTATAAATATACCGACGCTGCCCTAAGCTAAGACACGGTGGTGACGAGCTTGGAGCAGCGCTACTTGCCGGAGAGCCCAGCTGATGTAGAAAAGCCCACGGACGCTGCCCCTCCCTTTTGACGCGCTGAGAGAGACGCTGCCTTTTCTCCTGCCGAGAAATCCAGCCTCCGGCGTTTCCAGCCGCCCTCGCGGGTAACTGGGATATCGAGTCCTGTGACAGAGATACCAACCCTCCAGCCTTCTAAATCCCAGGTACTGAACTGACTAACCCCTTAAAGAGAATTCTTGAGTCAGATTCTTGGCAAAACAAACTTAACTTAAACTGCTACTTACTTACTCCCTTCCAAGTATTAGGCTTAGGTCAGGTACTTAGGCGTAGTTAGAAGCACCAGTTGAGTACGATTAGTCAATGTATATATGTATGTATATCTTTTATCCATTTTAAGTGTCATATGGCTAAGAAACCATATAAATGCTTTTACAGTATTATTTTATAATTCTGTTTTTACTGTATGCACTTTACTTAACTATAAGTATTGCAATAATAGCGATTCATTTCTCTTGTATGAGAAAAGAGACTGATCAATAAATAAGATCTTTTTATTGAAGCACACCCATCTCTTATTTCTCTACAAACTGGTGAAACTAAGAATGCACGTACTGACTGAGTAAAATAGTTGTCTTTTGTTTTCACACGACTCTTGAGATATACTCTTGATTAGGGGAGAGCAAAGTTGTCATGTTCTATGGTTGTCAGAAACTAAATCCCTTCTTGTCTATCCAGGGAGGTTAAACTCCTCCTTGCCTATTCGAGAAAGTTTCTAGTGAACTCTGAGCTAGCTGGCACACATAACTTTAAGTCTAATATCGTCAGTAGAAGACCTAGTTAACCACAGTCCTACGTCTATACTATTGAAGATATTATTCCAATGCGCAGAGCCTATTGGGATAATAGGAACTACACTACATGGCGCCCAACGGTTTGGATAGGCGATAAATCTAACGCAAGACATTAGAGTAGCTCAGTCGTGCTTTTTCACCAGACCCTTTTTTCCATAAAACTCCAAAGACGTCTGGAGTGGGTGAAAGGTTAAAATCCGCCAAACTTAGTAGGAGGAGACTCCTATGTATGGTTTTTAGTTTATTCAACGTTGAAGGATACAGTGTTCCAAAATATTGTGCATCTAATCTTTGTTTCCTTGAAAACCTGATCTGCAACAAAAAACCTTCTTGTCAGTAAAATGTCAGACAATGAAGAAGAAAGGGAGGCAGCTAGAATAGCAGCTCAACTCCTAGCGGATGACACAAGTCTCCTGCAAACTGACCCGGGTGCAATACTCATCCCGGTCAGCATAAGAAAAACTATAACTTTAAAACTTATAGAAAATGGACTGACACCAAGAGGTGGTACAGTCATATTCGTAATTGAGGCACACGAATATCGGCAGACAGAGGTATTCTATTCATGGATAAATTTTCCAGCAGCAAACGCTGTAACAAAGGAGTTCCATTATTACAAGATAGAAGAACCTCCGGATGAGTACACCCCTTTCGAGGAGGTGGAAATACCACTCAAATACCAAGAGCACCTGCTCTGGTTTAAAGGCGCCCTAACACATAATGATCACATCACCAGGCTCGGTCCACTAGGTAGACCAGGAGCAACGTGGCCGGTTCCAGCCGGATACACACCACATCCAGACATTGAAAAAATGGCAATACCAGAACTTTTAACACAGTTAAAACAACTGATTAAAATACACAGACAACTAGTCCAATATGTAATGCAGACTTCAACAGTCCAACCAGCTATTAAAATTCCACAGCTGACCCCTCATCAGGGGAACACAAATAAAATCACACCACAGAACATACAGTCCTGTCTAGGTAAAGTACCCATTAAAAGGGAACAAATTCCATTCTGGTTAGCACAGAAAATAACTCAAATAGAGGCGGTATTTCCAGATGCCACCCCTGTGGAGAAACACAGAATTCTGACTATCTGTCTTCCAATGGGGATCGCACCACATGTGGAGGACTGTGACACTTGGGGTACAGTCTTAGCTTCCATTTACACAAAAACACATGGTGTTCCGTCCATGGCGGCGGTAATACCATAGGTGCTAAAACAGATTCAAAATGAATACGGTCCAGAACCTGCCTTAACTCTGGGTATGAAATTACTGAAAGACTTTAAGCAGGTCTCGGCAATATTACTAGCAAACATAAAGGGGGAAGCAGCAAATGTGGCGATCCGCCAAAGATTGAAGGAAACAGATATAGCAGACCGACCATTTGAACTTGCCAGAATCATAGAAAAATCCTATGAAGAACTAGGAAGAGATAGTTTGGGTGGGAAACCAGTGAAACCCCAACTAATTGAAAATCCTGAAAAAGTATTTATTAAAAATAATCTAAACACTTCAAAAAAGAACTGGGATGGAAATAAATAATCCACTCCCAAAGAAAAAAGATTCCAGTCCAGAGGAAGGTCTCCTCGGCGGAGAGAAAGATCTCCGGACCAAGGACACAAGTCTCCCCAGAGGGAGCCCTCTGAGAAAAAATACAACCTTAGAAATAGGGATAATTTGAAGAAACCTGATAGATATCAAGATATTAATACACGTCCCTCTCGATCTTTTCAGACTTCCTCGCAGAAATCGGAAAGAAGAGGACGGTCAGAACACAGGGAAGAGCTCGTCAAGTCCAAAGACAAAGAACCTGCTCATCAAAGTAAAAAGTTACAATTTCCAAAGAAGAAGGTAGCCAGCATTAAAATAATCAAACATGCCGAGGATCCTGAGGACTCAGCTGAAAAACGGAGAGTGGGCTCAGACAATGCTAGACAGCGCAGCAGAAGTGAGCATAGCTCGCAAGATCCTGATGAATCATCTGGAGACAGTGGACACGAATGAGTACATTCAGGTGGAAACTGCAGATACCAGAGTTAGCAAACCTCATAAAATATATGAAATAACCTTACGTATAGAGGGAGATGAGACTAGGAAAACAAGGGGTCTATTTTGGGATAATCTCTCCAAGGGCTATGACATCCTTCTAGCTGAAAAAGACTGGCCACCAGAGTTTGTCAGGGAGTGCCCTCATGGCGAAGAAATGATTATGAAATGCAGCTCCCCCGCCTAGGGAGAGAACCCCTCCGAGCACAACCCAGGAGGACCAAAGGTCTTATTCCATCAACAAGAGGTAGTCATCCAATATTAATCCAGGGAATAGTTATCCAACTTATGAAGTTTATTCAACACAAGAGAATGTCTTAATTTCACGACATGTGAAAAAGGATGTTATTCCACATCAGGTTATAAATGATAATTCATGTTGTTAAACACACATCCCATCCCGATGCATTTCGGGCGGAGCCCTTCGTCAGGGGATTACTCTACAAAAGAAACAGCAAAAACCAAGCTATAATAAAATGTGTCATCCAAGAATACAATCATAATGCTACCAAATCATATATGAGCAAAATAAACTCCAATGAACGTGCAAAACTACAAGAACCAATGGTAGTCAACCCAGGTCCCGAAAAGTGCTTTAAATCAGAAAAAACGAGTGATAAATAGTAACAACGCAGTTCACCCAAAGTCATACATCGAGTTTAAAAAAAGTGACCAACAGGAAAAGCCCAAAACGAGCCAAAAAATAAATGAAAGATAAATGAAAAAACGTGTCAGCAGATTCATGCGTGTATTTAAAATATAAGTGAAACGCAGCAAGCGAGACAAACGAAGGTAAATTAGTGTGTGCTAGAGCCAAGTTAAATCATTGCGGAGAGTAGCGGTGAAGACAATAGAAGATTCCCAAGGAGGGTACTTACGTTAGTGCGATAGCTGTGTGGTCACCGCGGTGTTCCACAAACAGGGAGCAACCGCGGGACCGGCAACAAACCATTTAAAAACAAAGTCTATAGTAACGAAATAGAAAATGGACTAGATCACCAAACGTGTAAGAAGTGCACGTAAAAACGAGCGCCATATTAGAAGTAATCAGAATGGAAGGAAATCAATAAATACGCAGTCATAAAGTAAGAATAAGTGAGAAATAAAGAGAGAAACGTAAGACAATAGAAACAAAAAATAAATGAAAATAAAGTTGAAGAGAGATAGAAAATATTACAAAAAGGGGAAATTCGCTGAATGATGATATACAGTCAAGAACAACATAATGCATTATAGGTAGCAAAGAAATTCGATTCGATCGTTAAGCCCATGGGGGACCATCGTGGACAGAAAACGGATCCAGAAGTTTTCTCGTTTTAACAAGGTGTTCTTATTGTTCAACGTGATTTCAACTTGTTCCAGTATCTGGAACTTGAGTTGAGCAACAGAGTGTCTATTCTCCAAAAAGTGCATAGCCACAGTAGACTTAAGATTCTGTGTCCGAATGTTACTCTTGTGTTCTAAGATCCTCACGCGGATCTTCCTCTCACTGTGGCCCACATAACACTTGCCGCAAGGGCATTTGAGAACATATATAACATTCATGCTGTTACAGGTGGCATTAACCTTGAGTTTAATGGGATTACCTTTCATCGGGTGGTTGATGGTATTACCAGGGATACAATTATTGCAGTTACTGCAATTGAAACAGGGTCTGAGACCCGTATAAACAGTATTCTTTTTGACCCCACTTGGTTTACTGAGAATTTCTTTAAGGTTCTTGCCCCTAGAAAAAGCAAATATGGGCGGTTGATCAAATAAACCCTTGAAATCAGGTTCAAGGGACAGGATACTCCAGTGTTTGCGAATGATTTGCTGAAAAAGGTGCGACGACTTAGAGTATTTTGATACCACGACCATCCGGTCAGTGGGAGTTTTGACCTTGGGTTGAAGGAGAGATGTTCTTGTGCATTTCTCGCTCCTTTCGGCTGCCAAATCAAGAATAGGAATAGGATATCCGCGTGCTTTGAGTCTTTCCAACACAATCTGAATCTGTTTTTTACATTCATCCTTTTTCGACACCATTCTTTTTATTCTAAGAATTTGAGCATATGGTAAGTTATTCTTCAATCCAGCACGGTGAAAGCTCTGATAATGTAAGGTTGAGTTCCTGTCCGTGGGCTTACGGAAAACGGTGGTAGACCAGTCTCCCAGTTCTCTCATGATTTTAACGTCCAAATAATGGACGCATTGTTCACTGTGATCCCAAGTGAATTGAATCCGCTGATTAAAGGTATTCCAGGTAGTCAAGAAGGCCAACAGTGTTTCTGTGGTGCCTTCCCACAGTAAGAAAATGTCATCGATATAACGCAGGTATAACCTGCCATGTTCCTGCCAGCTTCGATGGGTTAAGATGTGTTGTGTCTCAAAAATCCGCATATAGATGTTCGCGTAGCAAGGAGCTGCCGAATTTCCCATGGCTGTGCCATTTAACTGTAAAAACCATTTGTCAAAGATAGTAAAATAACTGTGGTATAAAGTGAATACAGTGAGTTCCATCAAAAAAACTTTCAAATCTTGGTCAAGATCCGATTGAACCAAAACTTGCTCAATGGCTTCAATGCCTCCATCATGGGGGATGGAGGTGTACAAAGAACACACGTCGACAGTGCACATGATCAGTTGGGTGTTTCTCAACTCGTTCATGATGGGATCAATTTTAAGTAGAAAGTCGGTGGTATCCTTTACATGTGATGGTGTGGTGAGCACGATAGGTTGCAGATATTTGTCCAGAAACTTGCCAATGTTTTGATGGATACTGCCAATCGTCGACACGATGGGACGAAATGGCGGGTTGGTCGGATGCTTGTGCATTTTTGGTAGCATGTACAAGGTGGGAGCTCTCGGGTTCATAGGTGTTAAATATCTTCTTGTTCTGTCAGTAATAGTACCGTTTTCGAATGCATTGGTGATAATCTTGATGAGATTGTCAGTGTATTCCCTGGTCGGATCGCCAGGTAAGATGTCATAAGTATTAGAGTCACTGATATGTGCTTGGACCTGCTGTTCATAAAAGGAGGTGTCCATGATGACCAGGGCACCGCCTTTGTCAGCTTGTTGGCACGTAATGTTGGAATTATCCGCCAATTTTTGTAAGATGTTTCTCTCTTTTCGGGTGAGGTTCCCATGTCTCTCCGGTTGCGTAAAAGGCAATTTCAAAATGTCTTGTTTCACCAAATTCTCAAAAGCATCAATGATTTTGTGGCTTAGAGGTGCCACAAAATTACTGTGAGGTCGTAGTCCTCGAAGCATGTCTTCTTCTTGAACGGTGATGGGGCTAATGTTCTTAAAGTAATGTTTCAATCGAATATTACGTACCAATTTAAAGGTACTCACTTCAAGTTCCAGTGTGTTGGTCCTGGTAGTTGGAACGAATGATAACCCCTTTTGTAAGGTGTTTATATCTTCTGTAGACAATGTGGTAGAAGAAATGTTAATTACCAAGTTATCCGTCTTATTTACTTCCTCGTTTTCGGTTTTTTACCCTTGGCTGTCGGAGGAGTTTTTTCTGTGTCCTCGGCGGGTTTTTCTTTTCCGGGATCCTTTTGTTGGTCTGGTCCAGACTCTAAAAAATGAACCGCAGGTTCAGTTGAGGGCCCAGGCATCTGTGGTTCAACATTGGTACGAACTGTAGTCGATCGTTGTCTTGATTCTTCTTCAGAAGAAGATGTTTCGTTAGCCGAAAATGGATTGTAAGGTTTGTTAGGCCGTCGGCGGGCGTACACCTCTGCCCAGGTGTACACCTCGCCGAGCTTATAATCGATTGTGTCTCTTTTAAATTTTCTTAATTTCCGTTCCTGTGTTTCCCGAGCATGCTTATCAAGTTGGATGTTAATATCCTCCAACATCTTTTTAAGATCTTCTGCAGACATGGCATCGTCCAGTTCCTTTTTTACACTCGTGATTTCCTGAGATATTTCGTCAAGTGTCTTTGATAGTTCCTCAACAATTAGGAGAATAAGGTCAAGGGAGCACTTATTTAAAATAGAGTACCAACGTTCAACAAATTTCACGTTGTTTTTACATAGTAAAGGTTTCAAAGGGACCCGTAGGCCACGGGGGATCCGTTGGACACGATGGTACCGGATGAGGGTACTAGCATGTAATTTTTGATTACATTGTTTCTTCATTAAGTAGAGTAATTGTCGAAGGTTACTCTCCACACTTCGAGTGTTACCAGGGGTGCTGATGTCTTCTTGAATCAACCCATATATCTTATCTGCATCCTCAATAGAATAAGCAAATGTGCTGGCTTTTTGGTCGGTCATACCAGAGACCGCATCAAAGTTCATCATGATTGCGTGCTGAGGTCCGTGGTCAGAAAAGTGGACTGTCAAAAGTGGAGAAGATCTCGCACAGCAGTATTAATCAGAGAAAGTAAAGGATTTTGAAGATTTGTGGTGTGCTGCTGAGGGAACACTGTCTGGCCAGGCAGTGTGACGTGGTAAACGAAATGCAGCTCCCCCGCCTAGGGAGAGAACCCCTCCGAGCACAACCCAGGAGGACCAAAGGTCTTATTCCATCAACAAGAGGTAGTCATCCAATATTAATCCAGGGAATAGTTATCCAACTTATGAAGTTTATTCAACACAAGAGAATGTCTTAATTTCACGACATGTGAAAAAGGATGTTATTCCACATCAGGTTATAAATGATAATTCATGTTGTTAAACACACATCCCATCCCGATGCATTTCGGGCGGAGCCCTTCGTCAGGGGATTACTCTACAAAAGAAACAGCAAAAACCAAGCTATAATAAAATGTGTCATCCAAGAATACAATCATAATGCTACCAAATTATATATGAGCAAAATAAACTCCAATGAACGTGCAAAACTACAAGAACCAATGGTAGTCAACCCAGGTCCCGAAAAGTGCTTTAAATCAGAAAAAACGAGTGATAAATAGTAACAACGCAGTTCACCCAAAGTCATACATCGAGTTTAAAAAAAGTGACCAACAGGAAAAGCCCAAAACGAGCCAAAAAATAAATGAAAGATAAATGAAAAAACGTGTCAGCAGATTCATGCGTGTATTTAAAATATAAGTGAAACGCAGCAAGCGAGACAAACGAAGGTAAATTAGTGTGTGCTAGAGCCAAGTTAAATCATTGCGGAGAGTAGCGGTGAAGACAATAGAAGATTCCCAAGGAGGGTACTTACGTTAGTGCGATAGCTGTGTGCTCACCGCGGTGTTCCACAAACAGGGAGCAACCGCGGGACCGGCAACAAACCATTTAAAAACAAAGTCTGTAGTAACGAAATAGAAAATGGACTAGATCACCAAACGTGTAAGAAGTGCACGTAAAAACGAGCGCCATATTAGAAGTAATCAGAATGGAAGGAAATCAATAAATACGCAGTCATAAAGTAAGAATAAGTGAGAAATAAAGAGAGAAACGTAAGACAATAGAAACAAAAAATAAATGAAAATAAAGTTGAAGAGAGATAGAAAATATTACAAAAAGGGGAAATTCGCTGAATGATGATATACAGTCAAGAACAACATAATGCATTATAGGTAGCAAAGAAATTCGATTCGATCGTTAAGCCCATGGGGGACCATCGTGGACAGAAAACGGATCCAGAAGTTTTCTCGTTTTAACAAGGTGTTCTTATTGTTCAACGTGATTTCAACTTGTTCCAGTATCTGGAACTTGAGTTGAGCAACAGAGTGTCTATTCTCCAAAAAGTGCATAGCCACAGTAGACTTAAGATTCTGTGTCCGAATGTTACTCTTGTGTTCTAAGATCCTCACGCGGATCTTCCTCTCACTGTGGCCCACATAACACTTGCCGCAAGGGCATTTGAGAACATATATAACATTCATGCTGTTACAGGTGGCATTAACCTTGAGTTTAATGGGATTACCTTTCATCGGGTGGTTGATGGTATTACCAGGGATACAATTATTGCAGTTACTGCAATTGAAACAGGGTCTGAGACCCGTATAAACAGTATTCTTTTTGACCCCACTTGGTTTACTGAGAATTTCTTTAAGGTTCTTGCCCCTAGAAAAAGCAAATATGGGCGGTTGATCAAATAAACCCTTGAAATCAGGTTCAAGGGACAGGATACTCCAGTGTTTGCGAATGATTTGCTGAAAAAGGTGCGACGACTTAGAGTATTTTGATACCACGACCATCCGGTCAGTGGGAGTTTTGACCTTGGGTTGAAGGAGAGATGTTCTTGTGCATTTCTCGCTCCTTTCGGCTGCCAAATCAAGAATAGGAATAGGATATCCGCGTGCTTTGAGTCTTTCCAACACAATCTGAATCTGTTTTTTACATTCATCCTTTTTCGACACTATTCTTTTTATTCTAAGAATTTGAGCATATGGTAAGTTATTCTTCAATCCAGCACGGTGAAAGCTCTGATAATGTAAGGTTGAGTTCCTGTCCGTGGGCTTACGGAAAACGGTGGTAGACCAGTCTCCCAGTTCTCTCATGATTTTAACGTCCAAATAATGGACGCATTGTTCACTGTGATCCCAAGTGAATTGAATCCGCTGATTAAAGGTATTCCAGGTAGTCAAGAAGGCCAACAGTGTTTCTGTGGTGCCTTCCCACAGTAAGAAAATGTCATCGATATAACGCAGGTATAACCTGCCATGTTCCTGCCAGCTTCGATGGGTTAAGATGTGTTGTGTCTCAAAAATCCGCATATAGATGTTCGCGTAGCAAGGAGCTGCCGAATTTCCCATGGCTGTGCCATTTAACTGTAAAAACCATTTGTCAAAGATAGTAAAATAACTGTGGTATAAAGTGAATACAGTGAGTTCCATAAAAAAAAAATGATTATGCCTGCCTTCTCAAATCATATTCCAATTCATAAAAAATATACACTTGCAAGAAAGTGGGCAGTAGCCCAGGCTCCTGCACTATATAAAAATCATGTGGGATGGGATGAGGACTCTCCTCCTCACAAAATCCAGTTAAAATCTCAACCGACTGCACAGAGGCAGTACCCAATTAAGCAAGAAGCTAAAAAACAGGTCAGGGAGATCTTAGATCAACTTGAATACCAGGGGGTGATTGAAACATGCACCTCAAAAAAGAACAATCCTTTGTTTCCTGTCTCCAAACCAGATGATTCATATCGTCTAGTTTTGGACTACAGACACCTTAACTCATGCTGCAAAACGTTTGCAGTACAAAACTCACACAGTGCGGCACTAATGAATAGCATAGTGCGCAAAAAATACAAAACAACATTAGACATCTCTAATGGATTCTTTTGTCAAAATATAGCACCTGAAAGCAGATATTTAACCGCTTTCTCAATAAATGGCTAGCAGAAAAATTTCTGTCGTTTGCCCCAAGGGTTCAAGAACAGCCCAGGATTATTCTCAGCAAGAGTAACAGAGTTACTACAAAT
This sequence comes from Lissotriton helveticus, assembly GCF_964261635.1. Taxonomy (NCBI): domain Eukaryota; kingdom Metazoa; phylum Chordata; class Amphibia; order Caudata; family Salamandridae; genus Lissotriton; species Lissotriton helveticus. The sequence goes on from NC_136061.1 coordinate 1,958,635,708, forward strand.
ATATGATGATGAGGCATTATCTTATGTCGACGACATCTATCTAACAGACGATGACTTGGATACTCACTTGAAAAGAGTGAACACCATAATACTTGGGTTCGCAGCAGAGGGTTACAAATTCAACTTCAAGAAGTCAAGAATTGCCCATCTGACTGTCCTATTTTTAGGATATGAATTATCAAGTGAAGGCAAAAGCCTGGCTAAAGATTTCCTAGAGAAATGTGCTGTAATCCAAGCACCTAGGACACTGAAAAACTTGCAATCAATTCTAGGTTTCCTGAATTTCGGAAGAACTTACATTATAAACTATGCAGAGAGGGTTACACCTCTCTATGATCTAATAAAACCAGATTTTAAAAGAATCAATTGGACTCAAAAACACACAGAAATTTTGAGATCTTTACAAACAGACATGTTAGTTAAAACAAAACTGCAAGCACGCGATAACACACGCAACCTTGTGATTCGAGTCATCCCAGGAAGATGCGGATTCACATACCTAACCTCAAATGAGGGAGAAAAGGTACCAATAGCGTACAAAACACATTTGTACACAGAAGCTGAAAAAACATTCAGCATTAAGGAAAACATTGTTCACGCGGTTCAAACAGCTGTAGCAAGAGAAAGATACCAAGCTGACGGCAGACAGATTACAGTCAGAACAGCAGAATCAGCCTTTGAGGCATTAACAACCCCATGTAATTTACCTACTATGGCACTAAATCCAAAATGGATACAATGGGAAGATTCTCTTGCTACAGACAGAGTGAAATACTATTTTGATCCAGAAATGACAAAATTAAAAAATCTAGAATATGAAAGAGAATATCCTCTGCCAATCGACATTCTGCCCATACGAGAGTACGCCTGTGTGATACATACAGACGGACATGCTCAGCCCTCAGTTTGGGGAGAACAAGCTTATAACGCCACATGCGAGATTACAAAAGACGTGTGGCGCGGAGGTAAATTAAAACCTCTGTTTTCAAAAACACACTCAGTGGAAAATAATTCAGAACAACAAACTGAAATAATAGCATTAAAAATGGCGCTAGATAATGCGGATCGCGAATTCCCGACACTTATAGTGTGCGATTCATATTACTGCGTCAAATCATACAATAACGACTTGCAGAAATGGGTTGAAAACGGGTACAAAGATGACACAGGTGCCACAATAAAGCAAAAATTGCTTTGGGAACAAGTAGTTCTTTTGCAGAAAGAACTACCAAAGACTCACGTAATACATACACTGAGTCATCAGCGTGATGGCGTTCACATTGCAGGGAATTCATTGGCTGAGACAGCCACAGCGGAAACAACTAAATCGGCTTCTGTAGCTACAAAAAAGCGTTCAGTAAAATACATTGACGGGGAAACAATGCTGGCGGTAAAAACGTCATCAGAAGGCGACTGCTCAGCGCTACCCCTCATGTATCCACTCAATTATACATACATAATCGATGCAAACTCCGTTCCTTTTGCTCGAATCCCTGGAGTGGGGGATAGAGGTATTCCAAACATGGACAGGAGAGGCTTGTTAATAGCAGATGCACATATGGGTGAGGGTCTTAGACACCTTACACTTAAGGATTCTCTAGAAGAATTACAATCAACATACTGGTGGCCAGGAATGAGCCTGCAACATCATATATTTGCAAAAAACTTCCCAAACTGCAACAGAGATCGCAGTGGTGACCGAGACGGTGTATTGCCATGGCGTTTCGCTCAATAAAGGATTAGGCTATCGACATAAAATACCCAGTATGAATAATGCGTCATATTAACATATAGAGACTATTTTCACTTAAAATGTAGACCCCAGCTCTCGGCTGACGTCTGAACTGTTATACAAAGATTTGCGAGTCTATAATGGCATATACGCAATTGGCATGCTACATTCTGACCAGGGTCCTACTTTTAGCTCTCGAGCTTATAAGACGGACATGGCCGGCATGGGCATAGCATTGCGGTACTCTTGTCACCTCCTTCCTGAGGGAAACGGGATGGTGTAAAGAAAAAACCAGGGCATAGAGCAATCTATAACAGCAAAGGTATTAGGTTCGGGAGCTGGGTGGGTCAAACATTTAATAAGTGTCCAACGTAGTCTTAAAAATCTGCCAAGAAATTCACTGAGAGGTCTCAGTCCGTACGAACTATTGTTTGGGACTAGAATGTTAATCCAGGACCTTGATAGTCAAACTTCAGTGGTTAAAGAAAAATGCTTTGATATCAAAGATCGTTTGGCTATTTTACAGGACTTAAACGAAACAAGAAAAGACCTGAGCAACATAAAGTTGAAACAGCAGCCAATAACCACTGAAGAGAAACCACCTGTCCCAGCAAGGCCTGTCTGGATTCCAAAAATCAGGGATCTGGTCAGAGAAAAGATCGCGGTGAAGAAGGAATTTGGGCCTTCTTACAGAAAAGCAGTTCCTGTCTTGTCTGTCAACGGGACAAGATCAGTAGTACTACCGCCCCTTGCTGGTAAAAAGGAGAACCGAGTTGTATCAATCGACCTGGTTAAACCTAAATCATGTGGCCGATAACAAGTAGTAGGCCAAGTGGACTCCCAAGAAGTAGCAGAACACCAAAGTTTGCTACAAACACAGAGGTTCAAACTGAAAGACTAATCACAATTGATAAACCTACAGTAAAACTACAAGGACTATGCAACAAAGCCATGGAACTTAAACCTCTTGAAACCCAAATTAAAATATTAAATCAAGAAACACCAGTCTATAATGATGTAACCACAGACTATGCTAATGAAACAAAGAAAATTCCAAAAACGAAAAGGAATCCAGAAGCAATTGAAACAATTGACAGAACAGCATCAGGCTACTTCATCAACTTCGATGATTTTTTTGAAGATCTGAGTGAACCAGAGGAACAGCGGACAACAAAGACTTTTAAAGATAAAGCAGAGGAACTCTTTCATCAACTTAAAGAAACCTATCTGATTTCTCCATGGATTGAACTTTGGGTGGCACTAGGAGTATTCATCCTCATACTTTGGCTCATCATGGTACTATGCTTGGGACATTTCATTGAGGGAAAATATGCTACAATGGACACAGCAAGTCAGAACATCAACTTGGTCCTGAAACCACACAAGTCTTCACACATAGAGAAAAGAGAACTTTCTTCAGTAAACTTCACAGCCAATCCTATACCCGGTGGGGTAGCATGGGACAAAACTGATTACGAAATATATGGTCCGGTTGAGCTCCTGAAGTATCCTCATCAATTCAAGATTTCATTAAGTGACTTTGTAAAACCAAGCACATTTGCTGATGATTGGGACTTTGAAAGTATTAATGATATGATGTCTGATCTAGTAATGTCAGCTAAATTTACAGAACATGATTATTTGCAAGGTTCATCTAATTACGATCAAATGTTTTGTTACAACCATTATGGTAACCATTATCTGCATAAATCTACTCAACCTAGAAATGTTTTAAATTTTAACCAATGGGAACATTGTGCAACTCCACCAAAAGGCAGTTCAAAGACATTTTTTGATAAATATTCATACTTTTCAGGGTTCAACACAAGTAATGCAGAATCATTTTATTTCAAATTGTTAAATAAGACAGGAGTGAAAACCATGCTTACAAACACAAAATTGATATATTCAGACTCATTTTTTGAAAAAATGAATACATTCAGTTTTGATTTCTGGAACAATAACATTGAAACGAAAACGATCTGGGGCACAAAAGATTGGCAAGTGCAAGGTATAGAATCATTATTTAAAGCCTGCATGATCCCAGAACAAATTATATTTTTGAATGATACAATTCAACAGACATCCTGTCTTGGCCTAGCCAAAATTAAAGACTTGAATAAACCGTCTATTCCAAAACCAACACCTAATAGTAATAGCACAACGGATGTTGAGATAGACGTATCTCATATTTTAAACCAAAACAGAACACATGCTGATTGGAAACAATGGTTGATCTGGCCCACAGACACAAATAACTGTCAAGACAGATTCCTGAACAAAATACAGGGGTTCACATTGACCAGGCCAGACCCAAGATACTCCCAGAGACAACATCCAGGGATTGTAACTACTTATAGTGTGGGGAAACTCTGCCTTCAATGGCTACATACATCCACACTGTCAGAAATTAAGCAACACTTAACTTTACTTAAAGAAGGTGCTGACTTGCGTGATTTCATCATGGGACAACGCAAACAGCGTCTAAAACGTTTCATAGCGGCCTCTATATATGCAGCTTACAACGAAGCTTGGAAAGTAACTTAAATTGAGACAGCAGAAAAAATACGGGAAACTGACCGTGTTAATTTGGAAAAATCACTTTCTGTTGTGGACAATGGGTGAATGACTCTGTCTTCCAGAATATATTCACTGGACAGTATTGTATCTTCTGCAATCGATATAATAGAACAAGACTTACTGATGTTGCAACACGGTCAGTCTCAATTACGTTCTATTGTACAGCTTGGCTGGACGTTACAAAATCTGCGTTCAGGCTATGTGCCTTGGCGTTTAATCAACACAACGTCACTATTTAATATCTTTAACCTTACTGATAAACAAATCAGTTTGGCACAAAAGGGTGCTGACTATACAATTCTGAGCATTGAAAAACTTGAGAGATTACCATTGACAATTTCAGAACGACCTGTCATTGAATGGATAATACATGGGATAATAAATATTCCGATAACAACTTTCCAGTTTCAATACTGCCAAAAATATATACAGGCAGGCCAGTATGAAAGGTTGGGTAAAGGATACATTAAGTCCACATGGAACTTGCCCTATACACACACATGTGTCAGTAATAACGGACAGAGTGTATTTCTTAGTGGTAATAATTGTGAAAAATCACTAAGTGGCATAATTCTGTGTCAGGGTATTAGTTTGCATGGGGCCTGTGAAGGGACTTCTAATAACCTTTCATGTCACCAGTTAGGCACACCTACAACACAAATAGAACCATTCTTTAGAAGACTTTCGAACGGGAGTTACATTCTAATTGTAGATCACAGATGTTGTGGCTTGCTGCCAGGAAAACCTTATCTTGTAAGCGTGACTTCCAGGGTCATGTGCTGTGAAAGAGTATTGTTCCCGAATGATGCTCCAGACAGGGAGGGAAGGTTATGGCCCAGTTTAAAAATCTCTTCTATTCGAATTGATACTTTAAGCAGAATGAAGACTGTGCTCCTACAGACGCCAACCCAGTTGACGTCATCAAAAGAAACGTATGATCTCCAAGTTGCAAGGACAACGGCAGAGATTCATTCAATGTTATCAACAAATTGCCCCCTACACTTCGCAGAAATGCTGAACGAAATCTTAAATATTTCTGATACAAGTGGTATCGCGAGTGTATTTAAGACAGTTTTTTCAGGCGCTTTAACCCCATTCAAAGCGATCCTGGGTATCTTTCCAAATTTTGTCCATTCCATCTTTGGCGGACTTCCACTCCTGTTGGGACTCGTAGCAGGCATTTTATTCTTGCTACTCTTGCTTCGTTATGGCAAGCCATGTCACAGACAAGACTCCAGCAACAATGGAAGAAACGATCCTAGCTATCCGCTACCGGGACCGCATAACTAAAGTCCTTGGCTTAGCCCAGCTACGAGATCTGAATATGACCTGGTTTCTTTCATTCAGACCCATCTGGCAGAATTGTGTTATGCCTGTATTAAGATGCATGCTATGCAGCGAAAAATGCATGTTGGACACCTGTCTTACACTACAATCAGATGTACCATTGGATGCAGATACTTTGTTGGGTCCAGTAAAGGCTCATGCATTGTGCTGGCCCCAGCGGCTACCTATCCTGATGACGGCATTCGTGGAGACTTCACCACTACGATTGAAGGGTAGTGAAGTACAAGATGAAAGCAGCATCAACCAGGTACAACCTTCTGTAAGCAGTTCTGATCAAACCATCATTGACAGCAATCATGTGCATGACTGCATGGTAGCGACATTTTCCAACCTGGTCGAACTTTCACCAGAAGCTGTAGACTGTTTTTTCGAGAATCTGTCTGAAATGATGTTTTCACCGGAACAGAGAGAATGATTTTAAACAAACTTGCACACGGCGTTCCCTGAACTCTGAATTTGGCCTTCAGTCTTTTGAAAACAAAGTGACTGTGAACTATTTTTCCTCTTCTCCCCTGAATAGCGAAAACTTTTTTCCAATTCCAAAATATTTACCTTTTTGGCACTTATCTTCTGCTTAAAGTAAAACTATTCTTAGAGAACAGAACTTCTATTCTTAGGAATACTAGAGACATTACATTACCTCAACCTCTAGTTTATATGCCATTAATTGTGTTTATATGTGATGAGAAGGTCTCGCAATTTTTTTTCTGTATCAAGAGCCATTTCATGTGTAATTTCGCAACTCATCCATGCCGATATAAAATGTGCATCTCCTTTTTGAATGATTATACTGCTTGAATGCATACAGTACCTATACTCATTTCGTGCATTTCGCATACACCATTTAAAAAAAAAAAAATGTTTTTTGGGGTGGTTCGGTATACACATGCACTGTTAGTTATGTTTAATATTGCTTAGTTTAGTAAATATGTACATAAATTCGTGGAGTGGGTGTAGTGTGTTTATCTAGGTACCCATATTGATACTCCTATTTCTGACCCTTGTCCGGTTATTAATTCACTAATGTCCATACACCGGCACAGAAACCCGTTTTCAGATTAGGTCATAGCGCATGCTGTCACATTAAGCAAGCACTATTCCTTCAGCCCACTAGAAAGCACACCGAGTTCTCAAAACAAATCAAACCTCCAACAGACCTGGGAAATCCCCCGCAGCTATTGTTTTGATTTCGCTCGAGAACTCCTGCAAAGAATGTAAGAACGACCAGTCCTTATGACATTCTTGCTGACATCTTATGTCCATCCTTACGTCAAACACGGCACCTTTCAGGTATAAATATACCGACGCTGCCCTAAGCTAAGACACGGTGGTGACGAGCTTGGAGCAGCGCTACTTGCCGGAGAGCCCAGCTGATGCAGAAAAGCCCACGGACGCTGCCCCTCCCTTTTGACGCGCTGAGAGAGACACTGCCTTTTCTCCTGCCGAGAAATCCAGCCTCCGGCGTTTCCAGCCGCCCTCGCGGGTAACTGGGATATCGAGTCCTGTGACAGAGATACCAACCCTCCAGCCTTCTAAATCCCAGGTACTGAACTGACTAACCCCTTACAGAGAATTCTTGAGTCAGATTCTTGGTAAAACAAACTGAACTTAAACTGCTACTTACTTACTCCCTCCCAAGTATTAGGCTTAGGTCAGGTACACCGGGGTAGGCGTAGTTAGAAGCACCAGTTGAGTACGATTAGTCAATGTATATATGTATGTATATCTTTTATCCATTTTAAGTGTCATATGGCTAAGAAACCATATAAATGCTTTTACAGTATTATTTTATAATTCTGTTTTTACTGTATGCACTTTACTTAACTATAAGTATTGCAATAATAGCGATTCATTTCTCTTGTATGAGAAAAGAGACTGATCAATAAATAACATCTTTTTATTGAAGCACGCCCATCTCTTATTTCTCTACAAACTGGTGAAACTAAGAATGCACGTACTGACTGAGTAAAATAGTTGTCTTTTGTTTTCACACGACTCTGGAGATATACTCTTGATTAGGGGAGAGCAAAGTTGTCATGTTCTATGGTTGTCAGAAACTAAATCCCTTCTTGCCTATCCAGGGAGGTTAAACTCCTCCTTGCCTATTCGAGAAAGTTTCTAGTGAACTCTGAGCTAGCTGGCACACATAACTTTAAGTCTAATATCGTCAGTAGAAGACCTAGTTAACCACAGTCCTACGTCTATACTATTGAAGATATTATTCCAATGCGCAGAGCCTATTGGGATAATAGGAACTACACTACAACACCTGGGTATTTAACTCATCCAATAATTATTGAAATGCGTGAAATACCTAACAACTCGTAATTCTGACCCATGCGCTACCCGGAGTTTACTCACAGGTAGGAATATACCGACCAGCTTGTAACCAGGGCCAGTGTATTAAGGCTTTAACATTAATTTCTCACTCATCAAAAAACTCATTGAAGCTATAAAATGTTACAGCAATCAAAGATCACGAACCCCTACCCTTTATAAAAATGTAAGCTGAGTTACTTAGAAGTGTGTTAATTGTATTTGTGCGATTCAGAGATTTGTTTGCACTTGTGACACTGTAATGGTTTGAAGGGCTGCCCTTTAAAATGAGCATTGTGCGTGCAGTCAGCCCAAGTACAAGGAAAAACTGCCTTAATTATTGCTTTCTGTTTAGTTATGTACTCAGTACAGTTCCAAAGTTCAGCTCACGTGTCACAGTTGGTGACTTGACAACAATTACAGTAGACCTATACTTAGTTGGGGTGTGGTCCCTGTGACGCACAAGGCTGACACAACCTGAATTATAAATAGCGATATCTTTTGATAATCTTTCAAGCCTTCTGGATTAAGTCAGGTCGCCTACAGCACACTAGCAACAAATTAAACACATGAGCACTAGCAATCAGCTTCGAAGTCAGAAGAGATACGTTGAATGTGACTCTGCTGAATTAATTAGGTCCCAGACACCGTTTCAAACTCAAATTTAGACTAACACCTACACCAGAAATGTTATTTTGTTTTTCAATCTAAATGGAGATTATAGATAAACACCAAATTTACGATGGCCAAGATGGTTGTTAAAAGAAGTCAGGGGCGTAGCTTAGTCAGTGAGATCCGGGTGTTGTGAATCTCAAGTTGCCCAACTAAAGAAAAGCAGTGGGCTGCAGGATGAAGGGATAAGATGACCAAGATTTGTGAAGGACTGTTTCCAAGAGGAACAGGATCAGCACTGATTTGCATCAGGTGGGCCTCGTCTAGAGTGGCACAGTGGGCAAAAACGATAGGACGGAATGCTACCCTTGGCGACTGCCACTTTGTTAGACTCTTTGTAAGCTTCCATTCCAGCAACTTTGGGGTGTTTCATCTCCAGTTTTGTGCCTGGGAGCCTAAGACTGGCAAAACTTTCCAAGCCTACTACTGCCAATGTTCTAGAAACATGGCCCAACGATAATGCCATTAGTGAACTAAGAGGCAAGTCAGTAGTCATGCACACCTACACACGGCCTAGATTCTTATTATCGATGGAGCAACCTTCCAATCCATTACATCAAACATAAGAGCTGCTTGTACAGTGCATATTCTGAACTCAAGTATTTAAAAATTATCTCATATGTGGTGAGGAGGCTCTGCGAAATAAAATGTTTGCCTAGGTTCACACTAGTAGGGAAGCCGATATTGATTCCAGGTTACCTGATTTCACATTATGAAATTCAGCCATGCAGTGCTTTAAATGGGAAAAAAGAAGTGTAGGTACTCCCCAAACTTAGTGGAGTGGAGTAAGTGGGCATGTTAAAGGTTCATGGTCAAGGCTGGCTTTTGAGGGAATCCAGAATTTCTTGATAAGCAGCAGAGAAGGAAAAGGTTTTCTTCATTTTCGATGTGCAATGAGAAATATATTAATTATAGGACTTTCTAAATTTGTCTGTACAAATGCATAGTTTTTCAAAGAACCATTTTGAGACCTACATTTTTCCTGTTAATAATCCAGATACTATGGGCCATATTATCAAGAAAGGCCGATACATTATCGCCGCTTTTATCGGCAGGAAACTGCCGCTAAAGTGGCGATAATGGGCTTGATAATATGCGCTTGGGAATTTCTATAGCAGCCCAGGTTCTGGTGTCAACCTGGGCTGCTATGGGAATTCACATGGGCATATTATCAAGCACATTTTCGCCGCTTTAGCTGCAGTTTCCTACCGATAAAAGCGGCGATAATGTATCGCCCTTTCTTGATAATATGGCCCTATGTCTCTTCAAGAACTTAATTTGCTGAGAGTGAGATTCTTCCTTTGACAAAAGAAAGAAGAACGAATAGAGCAATGGTCATTATACTATTTGGCTTAAAAAAGGAACTTTACACTAATTAATGGCAGGGCAACTAGGGGAGCTATGCTCAAATGGAAAGGTGTTGAATGTAGATCTATGATATTTTGAATGTAATTGTCATTTTCATGCTTGTCCACTTTGTGTGATCTTAACATGCCTCATCTGTATATCCTTCTCATCTTCCCTGTCAAAACTGTGAGTGATTAAAATTGGTACAATTCTGCAATGAATATATTTTATTTTATTTATTAAATTTGTAATGCGCAACAGCTCCTCAAAGAGGGTTTCCCGGTGCAGAAGCAGATCCGAGACTAAGATGAGAAAAAAAAGGCTAGCAGGTTATTTGTTAAAAAGCTACGTCTTCAAGGATTTGCGAAATTGACGTAGTCCGTTTCGCTACGAAGAGCTGTAGGCAGAGTGTTCCACAGTGCGGGGCCCAGATAAGAAAAGGACCTTCCGCCCATGCGAGATATTTAAATTTTATATAAGTGGATGTAGGACAGTTAAGGTAAATTAAGCACGTTAGTATAAATTAATCCTGAGTGGATAATGACTTATTGTAGAATTGTACTTACAATGAGGTAGTTTGAAATTTTCCAGAGAAACAACCTACTCATATCACATATGCATTGTCATTGTATATCGAGAGAACAATCCAGTGCAAAATGATCCGCTAAATTTTACTCCTCAAAAAGGATGTAAGAATTGTTTTTTCCAGCTGGGAAACGTTTAAATAATTCACATTTCAACTGCAGCGAGCATTAACCACGTATCAGAAAAGCTTCCAGGCTTCAGAAATGTTCTCATTCCGGTACCTTTGTGGCCGTGCATGTTGCTCATATAAAATATGTGCCCCTTTGATCCTGGAACCCTGACAAATAGTTTTCAGATGTTCCTTTATGTGCAGAATTTTGGGGATGGCTTGACTGGTGCATGAGTGGGGAGGATACAGGAGGAAAGGTATCATTTTACGAGGAGGGCGAGGCACTATGCACACTCACACACATTATTTAAGACACATTTAATTTTGATACTTACCTCTGCAGTCTGATTTCCAGCTCCAGGCTCACTACCTGGACTTTGCATGAGGGAAATGAGGCAGTGGTGGAACCCAAGTTTGTGAGTCGAGCAGTGGCGAGGTCCACCAATAGATTGCTTGGTTTGTTTGAAGATGTCTGGTCTAGTCTGTGTTGTGGGGTAAAATGAGTCATACTGAAGATGAGACAGGGCTGAAGGCTTGCGAGAAGAAACATGTTTTTTTCTGTAAACAATTAGGATGGCTGTTGGAGGTGCACCTACCTTTAAAAAGGTAGAAGAAGAGTTAATGCATTTCTATACATTTTAGACAATACATATATATTGTCTGTGATATCAACAAAGGGGCTAATATCTTAAAGGAAGGTAAATTGGTTAACCTAGCATAGTGAACTGTTCTTCAGGTGATTAAGATAGCTTACTTCAAAACCTAATTTTTAGGTTGAGCCTATTAGACAGAGCATGCACTGTCTGTTGTGAGACATATTGTGGCTTAACAATAACATAGAGAGGCTTGGATTCCTCCAATTGCTTACCATTGGTTGGCTTTCCTTGTCACTCTCATTTGCCTGCTTCTTATCTAGGTCCCAGATTATCAGTTTTGTGTTTGTTGCTTCCATGGAGCACTGCCTCTTTACAATCTCTTTGACTGATTGGCATCACTGTTTCCACTGCTTGCTTTTCAATCACTACTTATTTCTTTTGTGTGAAGCAGTCCGTTACAGAGTACGTATTTTCGAGACGTCTCCGTCATATTCGTCTCTCCCCCTGCACGGTGTGTTGCTCTCTGTTGCCAGACTGCTTCTCCCCATCCACCTCCCACATTCTTCTTCCTATTACTTCCCTGTTAGGGACTTGTTTTATTATATAGTCTCTTTAAGTAAAGAATGCTGGGTTAAGTTCTGTAAGCATTTTGTAGCACCTTACATTATATTGCCTGGTAAAGCTTGGAGCAGTTGCCAGAGATGTTGTTTGCTGTTCTCCTTAATTCATATATTAAACTTGAATTGGACATTTCTCATTGGTTGGGCCTTCCTCTACTCTTCGACACAACACAAAATTGCCGATGTTTAAAGAACCGTTGAAGAATGGCTCCAATACTACACATGTACTCAGCACCAAGATAAGTTGACCGCTGTGCTGGTTCATTCAGCAGTTGAGCAGTACTGCTTATCTCATTTAGGGCCAATGGATGCTGCAAAATTAATTTGTAAACAAAAGGGTTATTTACACCAGCATTTAGCGCAAGCAGTGGAGAGTGGTGTTATAAAGCTGGGAGCGGAGAGTCATTAGCTCAGCTACTATTAGCAGTCATTGAATTCAAAGTGGGAGAGCTTAAATATGGACTATAGCACCTCGTGCAGCATTCACTGGAAGCTTCGCCTATGCGTGTTGCCTCAAAAGCTGGTCAAGTGCTCTCAGCCAAGCTTCTGAGTGTGGAGGTTCAGGAATCTTTGCCGCTTCCACTCGCAAGTCTGCTTGTGGCTGTGCGAAAATGTAAATTTATATTTTTGAGGTTGCTCTGCTGCAGAAACCCAACTTTCAAAGAAACTTTAGTGATTGAGAGAGGGATTCAAAGATTTGTAATGGCATCTAAGAATTTCAGAAAATTCAAGTATTTGGGTGAAGTGGAAAAGGTTAGAGCCATTGTTTCTAAGCCAAAGTACAAATCTAGTGTATCTAATAATAACAAGAAACTAGAAGAACCGGGAACATATATGACAGAAACATCTTATTGCTGTGGTTAATAAAATCATCTTACTCGTTCCAACATGTGTCCTACATTAGGCAAGAAATGCAAGAAATCCAGAAAGTTATACATTTTGCTAGGCATGTAAAAATGTACAAAACAGTGGCAGCTTACCCATAGGGAGCATCAGGGCACTGCCCTTCTAACTCATTGCCTTTCTCCTCCACCTATGAAATACCAGCATTTGTAAAGCGCACACCTACCACCAAAGTGATGTCCCAGCGCTGGAGGCCCTCGGGAAGATTAAGCGAGCAATTGCCCAGAGTCACATGGTGCTAGGCTAACCTGCCACCGGGAATCGAACCATGAACCCCGTAGTCAGCCACCCCGAACGCTGCACACACCTCTTCCACAACTATCTGCTCAACGTGCTACAGATTTTACATGAAAACAAACCCTCTTGCCTATAGTTTGTGTACATGAAAGAGCTGTAATGTCACATCAATATCAGAGGGGGCTCCATTGTGCCCAATAATATTTCACAGATTTCAAGTGGTGGCTGCTAAAGCCCAGTCCCGCACATTTACAATAAATATCTGACATGCTGCACTAGCCTTGGGCAATGCAACATTTGAGCTGATGGAGCTTCAGTGGGGCTCCAATGCCTCACCGGAAGCCAAGATAGAGAAGTAGGGTCTGCCTACAGCTTTATCCTGACTTCTGATTGGGCAGAAATTCGAGGATCTGAATGGAAAAAGTAGAAGCTGTGGACTGGTATGAGCTTCCAGTTGTCTGTCTGTTGGTGGAGGTGCAAAGTCTCCAGCCATAGAGCCAGACACGCAGGAGTTGCATCTGGGAGAGCTTGAGGACGAAGTACGTTTCTTAGTTTCAGTTCTAGCATATGTGTGTATCTGAACGCGTGCATTACTACGTATGCATGTGTGCGTCTTAGAGCATGGCTGTGATTGGACTTCAGAGCCTGTCTATCCTGTCTATTTCTGTTAGCACAGCAAGTCCTATGGTGAAGACAATGCATTTTCATTTACTGCCCTGTTTTTACAACTACGTTTCGCCTCTTTAAAAATTCAGGAAATGTTAGTGCATCTGGAGGAGGCCAAGGTTTTCTCTACTTTGCACTTAAGAGCTGATTATCACCAGGTTGAGCTTAGTGAGGATTCAAATTCATTAACAACATTTAAAAAAAAAACTTGCAGTGCATACAGATTTCTTCACATACCATTTGGCTTATCCTCAGCAATGTCTATATTCCAGAAATTGATGTTTCAAGTTTTAAGGGAATATGGATAATGTTCTTGCCATCAAGATGATATCAAACGCCACCCTACTATCGGCAAATGCTATGCACAGGTTGTCGTAGGTCAATCTAAAAAAATGTCCACATGATTAATGTGAAGCTGAATATCTGATCAATCATGCAAACTTTAGTCCAAAAACCTCCTGCAATAGGGACAATAGCTATGTTTAAACAATCCACTCCTGCAATTTAGTCTTGATGGTAAAACACCTTCTGAAAATTGTTGATCAAACTTAGGGGGCAATAATTCCTGGATGATCCCTATTTCCCTTTTTAAATATGGGTATTAATTCAATGCCACACACCGAATCAGGAACCCTGTACCCTGTAATGATACTATTAGACAAGGGATTAATGGAACAGCCCAACACAGTTGGCTCAGAGCAGAATAAGTCCCCCGGCACCTTATCGGGGCTGGGAACTTTCCAATGTTTTGTGTTATTTATAAGCACACATAACAGAATGCACTGAATTTCTTTGTCATGTATAATCATACATATTTTTGACATTTGCAGTAGTAGCTGATTAACATTTAAACTAAGAGCACAATACTCGCTTTTTAGCAGTATTATAACATAGTGGAAGCGAGCACTAGGGCGGATCGACTAGGTACCTAACGTACAATAAAGTTACACAGTAAGCAAAAAAAGCCGTGAAGGTTATATTAGTGCGCATGCGTGAACTTCCTAATAACGGAAGAGAGGAGAGACAGCGGATCGAGATGCAGGGCAGAGCGTAGCAAACGCCGAGGTGAGCCGATAAGCCATTCAACAATAGACACATAAGCGCGTAAGAAGGCCCCATTTATCTAGTTCCTTTACCGAAGGATTTAACCGTTAATGCATCGAGTCAGCGCACTCGGCGAGTTTATAAATCAGGCTTTAGAAGTCACAAGACGAACCAAACAACAGACGGTGACCCCAGGTGTAATTGGCCCATAGTACTTTCCCTGCGCAGCAGAAAGTTAGAAATAGCCACTGTAGAACCTCCAACCGTTAATTAGGATTTATGTAACCAGTGATTAATTAATATGTTATGCGCACTAGAGAAATTAAATAAGAATTAGTTAAGAAATGTATAAAAGCACATGTAATGAATTCTATGAAATGACGGTTGCTAATTTGATTCATATTTTCTTTGATCATTGTAGACAAATTATTTCCCTGATGAAGGCAGTATTCTCTGCCGAAATGCATTGGATTTGAAAAAATAAAATGAAGTAATGGATTAATCATACTTATTTTGAATATGCATCACGTTTTTCATTTGAACCGGAAGAATTAATTTCCAGCTGGTGACACAGCACAAATCGGTGCCCAGGGGGACAGCAATACCCATCTAGGTACAGCTGCTACTTGTGGTTCATTACGTATCACTCCAGACGGGGAGTGAACCCTGGAGGCACGAAAACAACGATAAACATAAGTGTAAAAGCGGTGCACGATCCTATATCCATAACGTATTGAACTTTCCAATGTTGCCATTTTTTTATGGCTCTCAATATATCTTGTAGGGGGAAAAGCAAAATCAGGACCTGATGGCCAACTATAATTTAACAAGGGAATGCCCGCCTGATTCATGGTGTCATCTTTAGTTACTATTTCAGCAACACCCAAATTGTGTGCCGAATATAAGTTTGCAAAGTGCTTTTCCCAAATATGTGGTTGAATAAAATAACTCTAATAGTCTACATTTCGATAAGCCACCATGGCCAGCAATTTGCCAAAAGGCTGCAGTGTTTTTACCTTTTGAAGCCTCTATGATTTCAAGCCAAATGCTTATACTTAGATCTAGCATCTCTAAATCCCTGTAAATCACATGATTTAATGGCCTTGATTAATCCAGATTTTGCCTTAGAGCAATAACTAGAAAACAATAGGGCGGTCTTACATGATGAGTGTTTTGGGGTATGCTTCTTTGGTCCATAACAGTTTCAAGGTCCTACATAGGGTGGAATGAAGTTCCATAAATGGGATCTCACAAATGGCGCCATCAGCAAAGGGGCCTAAAGTGGAATTAAATAAATTATAAATTTGGAATAATTTATCTAGCTTAGATGTAAGTTTGGACTATGTGACAGATCTTCTGTTATTCCCAAGGGACAAAGGGATCTCTCACCGCTTGTTTGCATTTCTGACTGATTTGCCTCAACTTCCTTTTCTAGACCCCATAGGGATGTTTCAATTGTTGTCACCCGTTCCATTAGGATATTCATTTTGGTCTCTAAAGCTCCACAAGCCTCCAGTATTCTTGTTTGGTTTCTTTCAGACGTGGTGAAATTCTCCGTCATTTCTAACATCAATGACTCAATTAGTTTCTCCGTGCTTATTTGTGCTTCTTGGGAGCTTGGGACTCCTTTATCCTCACCTGGTTGTATGGGACATGCCTTTATAGTTTGTGGTTTTTGTGCCTGGGGTGGACCACCTAAACTTGATTAATCTCCTGACCCTTCTGCGCCCAATACTTGGTATCTATTGGCGTTAATTTTTCCTTCCCCTTTTGGCTTCTCTTCCACAGAGTTTAGACACATTGGGGTTCCTTGTTGTTCAATTGTCAATAATTTGGGGGTATCTTATCTGGCTGGTACCTTGAAAAAATGATGTTAATGAAGTAGTAACCTTTACCCTTGGACCTGTTATTTTGGCTACTGATGCCAGGAGGGGGGAGACAGGGGTTTGATTTGCATTGGTTGGTCTCCCTTTTTTTTTAATGACTATGGGTATTAAGGCTGCACTTCTCTTTGTCAGCTCTAGTGGAATGCTGACCGTTAGATTTCTATTTCTGAGGAAATAACCTATCCCTCTATTGTGAGTACCGTCTTGATCCTGATCCTTTATTTTTGCAGGAGGAAACTTTTTACCTCTTGTCTTGCCAGCACTGTACCACTCCACTTGATGGCCAACTTCGCCTGCATCCTGGTAGCTCATAGGTAGTTTGACTGATTTCTTGACTGCCTCTTGGAGGTCTGTTAACCTAATAGTCAATTACACTACTGCCCGTTTAAGTTCACAAACATAATTTCTTAAGTAGTCCAGAATGGTCCTAATATCAGCTATGTCCTTGATAAAGGTCTCACGTTCAGGTTTGGGGATGGATTAAGTACCTCTGAGGGGGCTCACAAGTGGGGCGTAGCAATTAGGACTCAAGACATCCAAGCCAGTCTGCCGAACACTGTCTTGGGGCGTGTGGATTTCTCTACGAGAGGCGGATCTGTCTTCTGATGCTATAGACAACTGGGCCCCAATTGCATTAGTGGTATGTACTGCGCCTAAAACCTTGTTCCCAAGTGAGGAGTTAGGTACTGAGACCGTCTTTGCAATGGGTGAGCTCTTTTTTAATGAGCCACATTTAGCATTGGGTGCACCCGTATAAAATTAATTCTGTTATGTTGCTTTTGGAAGATGGCTGTTTCTTTTCTTTGTTGAGAATATCCTCAACGTTCACAATCAGGTTGTCTGTATCCTGAAGGGTACAATTCTCAGCCACATGCAGTGCAGCCTTTGGCTCTTTTCTAGCATCCAGAGGTAATTCAGCTACCTTTCTCTTCCCCATGCGAGAACAAAGTTTCCCAAAAGGATACAAATTAGATGTTAAAAATTAATATTTAAAGGTGGCCCACTGTCTGTTACTTAAGTTTGCTTTTAACAAAGGCCAAAATGGAAGAGATCTACTGTTAAGAGTTACAGTCACCCAAATGCTTATTTATTAAATGTAGTGCTTCACCTTTCCCTGCTGGGTCTCCAGGTTTAAAACAAAATCTTATGAGGCTCTTGTATATCGCAGTGAAAGCTACCAGGAATGGGTAGTTCTTCTGGCAGAGTCAAGAGGGATGGGGGAGGGGCAGCCCTGACCTGCCATTTCCTGGTGCTGACGGGTGCAGGACAGGCCCGGGCATTGCCTGCATGTGGTGGGAGTATCCAATGAGCTATAGGGCTGTGCAGCTTGAGCCCACCTCCTTCTACCCAAAGGCTTGTGGGACTTGCAGTTCCATGCTAAATGCTGTGCTTCTGAAATGCATAAAAGTTTTTTATTTTCCCCAAATCATCAAATTCCAAAAGAACCAACTAGCATGCTCTTTGTGAGAGCGACATTTGACATTTCTCAATTTTTGTCGATGAATACTGCTTTCCTCACAATTATTTTTATGTAGAGACCTCACCACTATCAGTTAGGAATTCTGCAGGTTTCCGTCACCTATCTGTACTAGCTCAATTTGTGATTCTAAATTCTCAAGTATAATAATGATTGGGACCTACACTTGGATCACTGTTTGTGTTGGAGCTTGGGATCAACAATAATGGTTAACAAGTTCCTCCACAATTTATTCTTCCTTCACATAAATACAGATTGAAATCAATATCCAATGGGTTGGTAAGTTTGCTGTACAAGTGTGTCTGAAAATATTCTAACTACTGTCTCTAATTATAGGGCAATATCCCCTCTTCTGTCCCAGCCCAGATATTACAGTGTTCAAAAAGAGTCTCTAGATTCTTACGTATCTATTGGAAGACTGGCAACCCCAGATAAAAACATATGGGTTTTCCCTTGCTCATGAAACACGTGTTGTTTTCCTTGTAGTTCACCATTATTCTTCCATGTAATCTTGTATTACTTCCATTGAACACCTCTTCTCTATCCCATGCACGTCTTCCACCAATAGCCCTCATATTGAGCATTGCCAACTTGGCTCAATTAGGTTATGCAGGTGTGTAACTTCAGGTGTTGTTTTGGTGTGACTCCCCCCAAATAAATGCATTCTTGCATGAAGTTGGGTCTGACGGCCCAGCGTCAGATCTGCTATCTCCGTGTCAGTGTTTCTCATCTTGAACTAAGAATGAAAGACAAAACAGTGACCTTTGATATAACTGAGGGAGACGGACATAGCCATCTAGTGGCTGAATTTCAAAATGGGAAATCATATAAGCTGGAATCAATATGTGCTTCCCTGCTTGCCCAAATTGTGTGATCCTAACCAAATGGTTCATTTTACAAAGCTTCCCTTTTCTTTATTATCACATGTGAGTTCAGGGTGTGTGTTGTACAAGCACCTGTTATGTTTTAATAGATAATAATTTTGCTCCATCAATATTAAGTATCTAGGCCATGTTTAAGGTGTACATGACTACTGACTTGCCTCTTACATTACTAATGGCATTGTCATTGGAGGGTGAGCCATAAATGTTTCTAAAAACACTTTTAATAAATGTCTTTCTATGCAGTGATATAATCTGATGTGTTATGGTAAAACACCTCCGTACGTTGAAGAACTAAATGTTTTTGAATTTTGAATACATTTGATCATATTATGCATTATGTTTGTTGCACAACATACATGTCAAATGTTTTTATAACTCAGCTCATGCACAGCAGACTCTTACAGCCAAGCCTCTGGCTGGTCCCACCATATTAATTTGCTGGTACGCCGTCCTATACTTGTGACTGGGGCTTAGTGAATGGGCCCTAGGTAACTTGCTTAAAGGATTTGTAAACAGCGAGGACAAAAAACATGGAGCACTGCCCGCATGCACTGCTTTGATAACTCTACCATCAAGGCTTCTTGTAGCAGAGACGAAGAAGCGTGCGTGCATGGAAAATACATTTAAAATAAATAATCACAGGACAGGATCTCCAGGCTGTTGTGTGTATGTGACGGAAGTAATTGGTTCCCAGGGTGAACTGACAGATCTAGGATGAATGGGCAGGGGGGTTGCTTCAGCGTTTGGGTTGTGATACCACTCAAATGCATTCTTGGTTTGGTAGTTGGGTCTGAAGTCCATGCATTGGTACCGCTATGTCTGCGTCGGATTTTCTCAACATTCGCATTTCATTAAGTGGTTTTAACGTGTATATATATATATATTTATATATATATATATATATATATATTCACTGAAAAAACCATAGGTTATAGACCATATATAGTTAGGAATTAGCATTTAAAAAACCTTTTTTTACTCACACAAAACCATTGAAATTCCATATATAGTTAGTTGTACTAACTACATATCGCGCACCCGCAATCCACTGCTGATCATGTCACATATTACATCATTCATGACATGGTCAGTGACATCACTGATGACATCACTGATGACATCTCAAATGACATCACTGATGACATCACTGATGACATCTCAAATGACATCACTGATGACATCACTGATGACATCTCAAATGACATCACTGATGACAACATCCAGTGACTGTATGTTTCTGTAAAGTTAAAATATGTCTTACATATTGAAGAATGAGTGGATGTATAAGTGTCTGGATGAAGGATTTATTAGGTGCATGATTGACTGTATGAGTGAGTGAATAAATGTGTGTCACTGAGTGCATGAGTTAGTGACTAAACTGTCTTAATTTGTGCATCATTATGTCTGTTGTTCTGTAAACTGCTGCATGTATTGATCAGTAGCTATATGAGTAAGTATATGGGTTATTGATTGGTTGCCCAAGTATTTGTATGGGAGACTGAGTGTGTGTGTGTGGGTGGCTGGGAGGTGTATGACTCTGTGCATAGATGTGTTAGCAGTTAATTCAATAGATGTATGGGTTCAAAAGTGCATGTGGAAACACCTGTATGGGCGGTTGACTGAGTGCATTGGTGAGTGAATGGATATCTCAGTGCTACATGTCAAAGTAAGTACATATGTAAAACATGTGACAGTTGACATATATAAATAACTGTGCATAAGAGCCAGTGAATGTGTGAGTGGCTGTATGGATCATTGTGTACTTGTATCAGGCATTGTAAAAGAGAGTAAATATGTGTTAGTATATGTTTGAATAAGTAAGGTGTGTATAACTGTATAGTTGAGGAAATGGAGGTGTGATTGATTCTTTGCATGACTGACTAAGTGTCTGAGTAACTCCATGGATGAGTGACAGTCTGTGAGTGTCTGTTTACACTGAGTGTATCTAAGGTTATATTAGAGTCTGAAGAGGTTCATCGTATTATCACATGAATGATGTCATCAGTGATGTGATCAGTAATGTCAAATGAGATGTCATCAGTGATGTCATCAGTGATGTCATTTGAGATGTCATCAGTGATGTTATCAGTGATGTCATTTGAGATGTCATCAGTGATGTCATCAGTGATGTCATTTGAGATGTCATCAGTGATGTCATCAGTGATGTCATTTGAGATGTCATCAGTGATGTCATCAGTGATGTCACTGACCATGTCATGAATGATGTAATATGTGACATGATCAGCAGTGGATTGCGGGTGCGCGATATATAGTTAGTACAACTAACTATATATGGAATTTCAATGGTTTTGTGTGAGTACAAAAAGGTTTTTTAAATGCTAATTCCTAACTATATATGGTCTATAACCTATGGTTTTTTCAGTGAATTTCAATGGTTTTTTAATAGCAAATAACAAAAGCTTTAAAATGTATTTTTCTTTAAATCAAAAAATATATTTTACATGTTTTTAATACTTTTTTTTTTTTTATTATATTTTTTGTTTCGCTCCCGGTACGCGAACCGGTTAGCTTCCCGTTAGCGCAATTTGGTGCCGCGACCCGGTCCGCGAACCGGTAAACGTTCCGTTTCCGCAACTGCTGCGTTAGAAAACAACATCGTGACGCGTCGCGTCAGCGTGACGTATCGCGTTGTCGCGTAATACGTCATATGACGCGCCAAGGTAGCATACCCGGAAGCGAACTGGTACGCGAACCGAGGCGCGAAACGCTGCTTCCCGGAAGCGATCCGGGACGCGGCCCAAAGCGCGTAACGTAAACACAACAAGTCATGTGACTCGGTAATAACACTTATTATTGGTTCATTTCACTTTTGGTTTCCTAATGATGTAAGACTAGGTCATGTGACCTAAAAGTAACACTTTTCATTGGTTTAGAACTATTGTTTTTCCCAAATGATGAAAACCCCTCCTTCTTTCCTCACTCTGACTTTCATCTTTGTGAGAGAAAGACCCTTTGTGATTAGTGAGCAATGGCTTCATTAGTAGCTTCAGCTGGTGCTTCCCCACCACCTCCACCACATCCAAAGAAGAGAGGACCACCTGCTGAAGTTATTATTCAGCAAGAGGAGGAAGAAGAGGAAGAAGAGGAAGAGCAGCAAGAGAGGCAATTTTTGCGTGAGGAGCCCAGGAGGTCTCATGTGAAAGTAAATTATATTTGGCAATTTTTTACTTATCCCCAGGGCCAAAAAAAAGTCAATGCACGGTACGTAACTTGCCTTATATGTAAAGAAAGCCTGTCCAGAGGCACCGCGAAGAAGTACAGTTACGGCAATTACACGATGCATCGCCATATGAGTAGGTGGCATCCTAACAACTACAGTGCTGCGCAGTTACGTGACCAGCAAGATAATCCTCCTTCTATGGCCAGAAGATCAGTTGTGCAGGAAGTGACGGGACCAGAGGCGAGGGAGTTGGTCCCAAATATACAGATGAGATTCGGGGAAGTGAAACAAGTGTGCGTGCATTGCAATGAGTTCATTTGCTACAGAGAAAGTAGCATCACTCTGATCAACAGAGCTATCGACAATCATGTTTGTCCGAAACGCCGCAGACAATAAATTCTTTTTTTTTTGTTGCTCCTGTTGAGCCCTTTACAATGAATCGTTTTCGTTTCCCCCCCCCAAAAAAACCAAAAAATATATAAAACTGTTCAGAAAATACAAAAAAAGTAAAAAAAAATTCAGAAAAATAATAAAAAAAATATAAAACAACAAAAACAATAAAAAAAAAGTTCTTTTCAGAACTACCTCCCTGTTATAAAAAATTTGGTAGAATATTTGGAACTCTGCCAACCTCTATTTCTTTTGGTTCGCTTCCCCGTTCGCTCTCCGGTACGCGAACCGGGAGCGAACCAAAAAAAAAAGAGTAATTATAAGGGAAGGAAATAGACAGTTATGTTAAAAGAAAGACAGCTATAGGGAGTAAAGTAGAGATACTGTTTAATAGATCTATTTACTGAAGAAACGATTTAAGAGAGTATAATTCTGAAAAACAAAATAGATAAGGAAGTGAGAAAAAAAAAGAGAGTAGAAGAATAACAAACAAGAATTTCTTAGAGAATGTGAATGAATAATCAAATTAAGATTAAAACATCGGAATAACAGAGAGAAAACACACAATGCAGAAAAGAAGAAGTAACAGAAAAGGAATGATTGAAACAGCAAAGAAATGTAAATAACATAGGGGTATATTATCAACATAGGCGATAAAAATTTTGCTGCTTTTATCAGCAGAAATCTGACACTAAAGACGCTTTTGCGGCAGTTTTCTGCCAATAATTACTGCTTTTATCGGCAGAAAACTGCCGCTAAAGCCGCTTTTCCGGAAGAAAACTGCTGCTAAAGCCACTTTTGCGGCAGTTTTCTGCCAATAAAAACACTGATAAATTTATTGCCTGTGTTGATAATATGCCCCTTACTGTGCTTGGACTACAGAGAGAAAGCATAATGAACAAGTAGTGAAAGAGTGATCAGTCAGAAACAGTGAGAGTAATAGAGACAGAGTGAGTGAACAAGAGTGACGAAGTATGAGAAGAGAGGGACTGACAAAAATAGTGGAAGGAGTAGAGTAAGTAAGTAATAGAGAAAGGATTGAGGGAAGTAGCAAAGGCAGGAAAGTGAGGGTTAAAGAAATGAAGTAGTGAAACTAATAGAAGTTAAATGTGATAGAAATGTAACGAAAAGAGTACAAAACATTTACCTTATAATTGTCGTTAACTTAGTCATTTGTAATTTTTATACTTTCAATCTGTGAAAGAGAGAACAAACATTTGAAAAATATTAAAACATGTATTTAAAAATTAGAAAAGACAAGGGAAAAGATTGAAGGACAAACAGTTTTTCAATAACTTTGACACTTACAGAAGCCTCTACTTCTCCATGCCCCTACACAGTCCTAAAAATATACATTTTAAACTAACAGTATCTTGATGCAGATGAAGTGAGGCCTATCTTGCAACATGGTGCATCTTTTGCACTGCTGCTGTCTCACAACAGTGATGCAATGGCAGCGCAAAAGAGGTGCAAAGCCATCATAAAATTGCCCTTAACATTTTAAATAATTGTTTCAGGATGCCAATAAGATGTGTCCTATCCAGGGGTTTGTTTCAGGTGAGGCCTACTCAGGGTTCCAAATGAAATTTCGAGTTGTTGAAGAGTACAGAGGAGATAATACATGTGAAGGCCTACCAATGAAGTAAGTCATGTCCACTTCACTCTTGAACAAAGGCCAGACCTCTTTTGTGTCTGTGGACAGACCTAAACTTAATCTGCACAATGTCATTCGTAAACTTAGGAAACACAGGTGATGTAATTGAAAAATGTGGAGTTTCTTTTCCTCATTTCACAATCACATCACCTGTGTTTCCTTTGCTTAGGTATCTCATAGTGCAGATGGAGTCTAGCATATGAAAGAGTACACAGAAGTTGAGCAGTGTATACAACAATTTTGACATTTACAGAAGACTCAGCTTCTTATCTTGTTGGAGATGAAGTGAGGCCTGTCTTGCAACATGGTGCATCTTTTGCATCACTGCTGCATCGTTTCATGTGGCACGGGTTTTTTACAGCATGACACATCTGCCTAGATGCATCAATTTGTAATTTTGTCGCCTCATAGCAAATCTTTTCCACCGCCAATGCGTCACAAAAGTGACGCACAGTGGCGCAAAAGAGGCATACACCTATCATAAATCTGTCCCTAGCATTTTAAATGATTAATTCAGGATGACGATAAGGTGTGGCCTCTCCAGAGGTTTGTTTAAGGTGAGGCCTACTCAGGGTTGCAGATCAAATTTACGCTTGTTGAAGAATACAAAGGAGATAATACATGTGAAAGCCTACCAATGAAGTAAGTCATGTCCACTTCACTCTTGAACAAAGGCCAGACCTCTTCTGTGTCCTTGGACAGACCTAAACTTCATCTGCACAATGTCATTCGTAAACTTAGGAAACACAGGTGATGTAAATGAAAAACGTGCAATTTCTTTTGCTCATTTCACAATCACATCACTTGTGTTTACTTTGCTTAGGTATCTCATTGTGCAGATGTAGTCCAGCATATGAAACAGTACCCAGAAGTGCAACACTGCATGCAACAACTTTGACACTTACAAAACCTTCAGCTTCTGCATGCCCCCTACACAGTGCTAATTATATACATTTTAAACTGATGGTATCTTGCTGGAGATGAACTGAAACCTATCTTGCAACATGGTGCATCTTTTACACAAAAGTGACCCACAGCGGCGCAAAAGAGGCGCACGGCCATCATAAATCTGACCCTAACATTTTAAATGATTGTTTCAAGATGCCGATAAGGTGTAACCTATCCACAGATTTGTTTCAGGTAAGTCCTATTCAGGGTTGCAGATGAAATTTAGGTTTGTTGAAGAATACAGAGGAGATAATACATGTGCAGGCCTACCAACGAAGTGAGTCATGTCCACTGCACTCTTGAACAAATGTCAGACCTCCTCTGTCTCCTGGAACAGGCCTAAATCTCATCTACACAATGTGATGTGTAATGTTAGGAAACACAGGTAATATAATTGAAAAACGTGCAATTTTTTTTGCTCATTCCACAATCATATCACCTGTGTTTCCTTTGCTTAGGTATCTCATTGTGGAAATGTAGTCTATCATATGAAAGACTACGTAGAATGTGAGCACTGTATGCAACAACTTTGACACTTACAGAAGCCTCTCCTTCTCCATGCCTCCTACACAGTTCTAAATGTACATCATAAATACAAACAGTACAGAATTAATTATACATGTTAAATGGTTTATTTTTGCTGTTCTCAGAATGTATCAAATTTCACTAAAAACAGTGACTTGAAGGTATTCATCATATAACAGCGGGGGAAAAAAAACACAATCAAAATGATTGTGTTTAAAAAACCCATACAACATAACAAATCAGAATTCAGAACTCCTTAAAATTAACTTACTTTCCATGACGTCGAAGGATGTCCTATGAACAGCTTACACTCTGTTGTGCTGTTATTACTTTCAGCCCGCCACTTTCTGAAAGAAAACCTCCATCGTTTTGAAAAATATGTTACATACAATAAATGACTTCTCGCTCTCTACCACACGTTTCCACAAGGCCAAATCATGTAAGAGCCATTTATAACTCTTGGAATTCTTGTAAGCCAATCCCGTCATTTTGTATTTCCGCAACTTTCAGAATTAAAATGTTGAAGATCATTTTCACAATCCTGGACTAGTAATATCTTACCCTTCTTGCTCACTCATGTTCTACATTTCCTATGACACTGATACTGCTTACTATGAAGCAGACTTACACTACATCTATGACTACTACAATTATTTAATTCTCTACATCACTTTTAATCACAAAGCAATATAAAACAGTAGACAGCATTGCAGACTTACATTCCCTCTACTCCATGTTTTGATTGGCTGCTTCAATTAGCTTATAAAAAGAAACAGTTTTTCTGAACTCATTCAAAGTGCAGTTATTTTTCCATGACGTCAAGTGTTATGGTAAGAAGTTATGTCTCTGTACTACAATTATCCTCAAGGCCAAATCGTGTAGGAGCCATTAGAACCTCTTGAAATTCCTCAGAGCACATCCCGAGATTCTTTCCCTAAAATTTTGGTTTTAAAAACACCAGGTAAGAAATTTTAAGGTCATACGGCAATTTTTTTTTGAAAATTAAAACAGAATCGTTGCAGAATGACCAGCCATTTCTACACTTTAAATAAGCTGTGTAATGTCCTGATGTTATTGAAGGACCGTCATGATATATAATTGCTGCAGTTACAAAAGTCCTTCCTGATATTGACAACTGTGAAGCCACAACATTTTTAATTAAAGTTGTCAATTTTGTTCCATCAGGCCTACATCGTTGGAACATTAAAATGACATACTGGCCATATGTTCGTATAAATAATGTTGACATCATTTCAGATTTACATTGGCTACATTCCATGTTGTGATCAGCTGCTTTTACTAGCTTATTAAAGGAGACTGATTTACTGTCTGGCAAAGTTAAATATATAAATCTTTCTGAGTCTACACTAGTAGTACTTGATACCCTACAGTTCTCGCAGTCATGCTGCCATTGATAAGAAAGCCCAAACAGGTGATCTACATCTACACCTTCAGCATGCAATACATCAAGCATATACATTAAAAACTCCTGACAA